>NC_061862.1:129540302-130283275 GCF_907164915.1 Impatiens glandulifera
TCTAAATAACTTTATATTCTTGATTTTTTTTAAAACTGATTCTTTAATGTGCACATAAATTCCAAATTATATCTATAAAAACATCATAATACAAACTCCTACTAAAACTGTATATCATCTAAATATGCAATATCCATATGAACAATATGTTCATGAAAGTCCTTGGATAACAAATATTTAGAGAATTGTTCCGTAATTTTAGAGTTTGTCCAAATATGCTCAATATATAACTAAACATTCTGGATTCTTTATTTTCTAAATAGTTAGACTTAGTCGAACTCATATTACTCTTAAAGTAAAAGAACTTTATATTATTGTCACGTAATATCTTTAGTGGTCTTTCTATATATTCATAATTTGCAACCCCGTGACAAAATTTTACAGTCAGATTCTTTAACTGGATATCACAAAACACAAAATAAATCATTCCATTATGTTGAAATAATTTTAGTGTCTTCTTAACACTCTTACAATAATTAACTCTTTAAACTAATAATTAAACTAAAATTATGTGGCACGAATTTCTGATTTGAATCAAAATACCAAATGATCTCTATCCGATTCGATTTCACTATATGAGTATGTAATGTTTTGTTCTTAAAATGTAACATTTACTTGTTTGGTTGCTTTCTTAATGATCCAAACCAGAACCATTCAAGTATTTTTCCAACATCATAAATATACTTAATTTCTTGATTCATGTAATCTTGAGCATACATTAGACTCTTGTTTAAGGAGTCTTTTGTATTTATTTATTTTCAAGGCTAATTTTGAAATACTCATGAGACTAAATTTGTATCTAGACGTTTTAAAATATCCAACAATTAACATTTAAAAATTCTTTAGTCCAATTTATTTTCTTTAGACCTATAAAGTCTAACATTAACTGGACATCCTCAAAAGAATTTACTAGTTGTTTTAGTAAAAAATTTATTCCGTATACAAGTTGTATTTTTAATTCTTCTCTACAAATAAATTAATTATATGGAGATATTCCATAAATGTTTGTTTCCGAATAAAGAGTATCTGAAGTAGTTTTTCATTTTTAATATGAATTGTCAATACCCACGCCGTTGTTTCTTTCACCATCAATTGACATTTGACAACTAACTCAACCGTACATCAACACATTTACTTTAGTAATATTGAAGTTTACCATCAAATGTGTATGAGTAATGAAGTTAAATTACTTTTAGAACAAAAAAACTGTAATATTTATTCTTTTATGCACCACTTTCTTCAGTAATATTTTTTTAGTTGCAACATCTGCAATTCTTACAACTTCATTTCTTTATTATCTTTAAAGATATTTGCTAAGTGAACATTATTTATGTTTCAATCTTTTATTTTCTTACACACAATATGATGTGATTTCATATAAAGACTAAGTCTCCCTTTAGACAACTGCAATTCACATCAATTAATTTAAGTGTGAATAAGAAAATCCAAATTAGATGCATGAGAATACATTAGGGTAACTCTAACTTTAATTCATTTAATTTTGAAACAAAATAAAATATATGGTGTATTTCTTATGAAATCTTTATTCTAATAACACCCCCTTAGTAATTTAAAGCCTTAGATATAATTCTAAAAAAATAACAAATTCTAGATACGCCTTAAAACTTTATCATTTAAAATGAATTTAAGATGTTGACAAGAAAACCGTAAAAGCAGAAGTGTTAATTTAATTAGATAACAAAATAAATGAATAACCATACTCACAAAAATTTAATAATCAAATAAATTCAAAATAATGGTACGTCTCATCATAAGATACCAAACACATCATTAATATTTAGTCTTTGGACATTAAATATTAACTTGCAAACGATACTCTTTTGTAGTAATCAAATATTATATTAACAATAAGTCTTGTCAAACAATTGGTTATCTTTGGATAGTCCAAGTATTTACATGGCACACCGAGTAATTGTTAAATATTTATTACCACATTTGCATAATGTTAATCTTTTTTTGGGCCGATTAAATAACCGAATGAATTACATACACACTACTTTTTTATTTATAAAACAGATTAACCTACACAATAGGTCTACTTTGGTAGGACGTTGTTTCAATTAATTGATTTAATAAATTAATAACTTATGTACATACTTTAAGTGTGTAACTAGACTAATTATTGAACTACATTTTGTTCGATTCATAGACGCATAGTTACAAACACAACCGTCTTAATCTTATAAAACAAATATATTTTATAAATTAATAATTTGTACATTATTTAAATTTGCAACCTGACCAATTATTAACCTTCCTTTGGGCCGATTAACAACCGCATAATTAAAATTTTAAGTGGGCCTAAAATCATACAAAATTTTAATTTTGAATGTGTTATTAATACCGAAAATCTGAATGTTGTTTTATGTATCAAAATCACATAAATTCCATATGCCTGTAACACAAAACAAATAATTGTGATTTTACTAACCAATCAAATATTTCTTAATATCAATCAACACAATATATACATAAAAATCGAAATATATATGTGTAATATACATGATTGATTATTCATTCCATTATAATATAAAAGATATAAATAACTCTAAATGTTTTAAATTTTTTAAATTTATCAATTATTATATTAATTAATATATTATAATTTATGTCCTTAATTCTTGATAAATATAAAAAAAAGTTATTGATATTTTTTATTATTTAATTATAAATTATTATTGATAATAAAAAATAATAATGAATTTCTTTCTTTATTTTCTTTCTCTTTATCCTGAATAATATAAATAATGAATAACTTAATTAAGCTATAAATTAATTGTATGTATTTATCTATTTTTATATGAATTCATTAAATACTTTTTAATATTTAATTTTAATGTGTACTTAATGTAATCACACTTATAAAATAATAATATTGAAAAATATGTTAGGTAAATATAAATATATATATTTTTTTTTACTTAATTCTCAAATTATGTGTATATATATAATAGGTATATATTTAATTTCATAATTTACTTTATTTCATAATTTTTAATCTTTATTTTCATAAAATATTTTAATTTTATTCTGAATTGTATATTTAATTATATATGAATGTATAAATATATTAACAGTTATTTCAAGATAGATATTACTTAATCTTTAACTAATTAAAATAATTATAATCATTTTTTTAATTTCTTAATTAATAATTAGTCATAATTAATTATTATTTTAAAATATGAATTCCTTAATTAATTATAATAATTAATTATTAATCTAAAACTAAATTCCTTCATTACTTAATTAATTAAAACTTAATTCCTTAATTCCTTAATTAATTAATTAGAATAATAATAAATTATTATTCTAAAATTCAATTTTCTATATATATATATATATATATATATATATATATATATATATATATATATATATATATATATATATATATATATATATATATATAATATGATGCTTAACATAATTAAAAGGGTGAGCTCATTAGTTGCTTATCATATTTCTCACAATTTTAAGAATTTTTTTTCTCTTATCATAATTAATAATTTATTTCTCATACCATAATAATTAATTTATCTTTTCTAAATAAATTTTATTTTATTTTATTTTCTTAATTATTATTTTTATTATTTTATCTTTTATATATATATTAATTTTATATAAACTTATATTTAATATAAAATATTTATTTATCAATTTATATAAATATTTATACTATACATAATAATATATAATAATATATATAATAATGTTTAATATAATTTATTGAATTCACAATAAAATTATATCTTTTTAAATATGTATTTCTCTCTCATATTTATAATATATTTTTCTAATTAATTTTTGTTTTTATCTTTTAACTCATCCTCTATTTATATAAATTTTGTAACTCTAATATTTTTTTTTTATTTTTTTTTTATTCATTTATATATATTTCATATTTTCTTACACTTAAGTTTTATAATTTTTTAATAAAATAAAAAATTATATATTTTCTCCCTCCTAAAATCTTTATAAATTATATTTTATGTTTATATTTTATTTTCTCTCTTATATATATACAATTATAAATTAGTGTCCATATTTATTAAAAAAACATGCAAATCATTATAAAATAATAAATGTAACAGAAAAATATTTTAACTCTTTTTAATTAAATATAATTATCTATTAGATTTTAAAAATATTTTTACCTTAATATTTAATTAAAATTTCTAAATAATTTATTAAAAAAATAATTTATATCTTATTTAATTAATTAATTTTCTCTTATTTATTATATATCTATAATTTCATTATTTTAATTTTTTAATTAATTTAATATAATTATATATTAGATTTTAAAAATATTTTTAATTTAGTTTTTAATTCACATTTTTAAATAATTTATTAAAAAAATATGTGTATACCTTCTCTTCCTATTTAGTATTTATACAATTATTTTATTTTTTATTAATTATATATTTGATGTATTATTCAATAATAATAATTAAATATATATACATAACTCTCCATTTTTATTAAAAGAACAATTTTATACATTATCTACATATTTATTATTTATATAACTAATTTTCTTTTATTCATTATATCTTTTATATATTATTCAATTATTTTAATCTTTTTGATTCATTTAATATAATTATATATATTAGATTTTAAAAATATTTTTACTTTTGTCTTTAATTTATATTTTCAAATAATTTAATAAAAATTTATTTTTATACCTTCTTACATATTTATTATTTATATAATTAATTAATTAATTTTCTTTTATTTATTATATATTTTATTTATTATTAATTAACAATGATTAAAAATTTATACATACATAAAATTTTAAATTAAATTCAAAAATCACATGTGGGCTAATGATTAAAGTGTTCACATTTCATATTAGAGACTAGGGTTCGAGTCTCTATTAATGCGAATTTATAAATATTAAAATGAAAGTGCATGTATGATTTACAAATTTTGCGATGTGAGTCATTACATAAATGTGTGTGTGATTTTGTGATTGATGGGGAATGTGGATGACATTTGTGAGAATTTGTGGTCGATGGGGATGACATTTGCGAGCCTCTACATAAATGCGTTTGTGAATTTGTGATTGATGGGAAAGTCGAAAGTAAATGTAATATATGTACAAATTGTTCGAAAGGAGGTAATCTATATATAAATAATTAAGGGTGGCATCTACCGAGTTTGTACACGGTACAATTGTATTCCTTTCTCCTTATGTATAGGAAGCACCAAAAGAGGAGGAGGGCGATGAAAACGGATGAGAGACCCAAAAGAAAAGATTCAATCTTGATTTGAAGAAAAATGGGAAGTGAAGAAATACGAGAATTCGAAATCAAGAAGAAGCCGATGATTCTCTACCTCCGTGGATTTAGATTTTATTTTTAAAATTAAAAATTAGTTTTCTATTTTTACACATTTTATATGAATTTCTCATTAGATTCTCACAGTATTTACCAAATTCTCGCATAAAATTATCTCTCATTTTTTTAGGTCTAGGTTTTTTTAAATCGATCATCCTTTCTCCTTAGGTATAGGTAGCACGAGAAGAGGAGACGTAACGGAGGAGGAAGACAACAACGCAACGGAGGAGGGCGACAACGACACAATGGAGGAGGGCGACGACGACGCAAGAGAGACCCAGAGAAAAAGATTTGATCATAATTTGAAAAAAAAATGGGAAGCGAAGGAAGACGAGGATTCGAAATCTGAAGGAAGCCCAGTATTCTCTACCTTTGTGGATTTAGAAAAAATATTAAAAATTAGTTTAATTTTTTTTACACATTTTATATGAATTTCTCATCAAATTCTAACGGTATTTATCAATTTTTACGGTACAAACTTCTCTTTTTTCTCCTTAGGTCTAGGTCTTCTTTAAATCGACTCGCCTTTCTCCTTTGGTATAGGTAGCACAAGAAGAGGAGGTGAACGACGACAACGACGCGACGGAGGAGGCATCAACGATGCAAGAGAGACTTAGAGGAAAAGATTCGAACTTGATTTGAAGAAAAATGAGAAGCGAAAGAAGACGATGATTTGAAATTAAGAGGAAGACGATGATTCTTTACCTCCGTGGATTTAGAAATATTTTTTAAAAATTAATTTTTTTATTTTTATTTTTTCTTAACACATCCTAATAAGATATTTTATAATAAAATTATAAATAAAATTATGTTTTAATGAATAATATTAATATTTTAATTATATGTATATATATATTACCAAAATATAATAAATAGATTATATATATATTGTTGGGCCAAATTATTTTGACTAAGTGTTAAAATAATTTAACCACTGAGATTTTGATGATAAAATAATTTATGAGTTTTGATACAGGTGTATTGAAACAATATTTCATAAGACTTGGATCTAGTGAGGGTCATTAGACCGATTTTGGCTTTCATTGCATAAAATTAGACTTACAGTCTAACTCATCGGAGTTAGACGTGTAATATAATAGACGTGTAATTAGACAGATGGTCTAATAGATACACAGAATTAGACGTAAGTCTAATGCATAGAATTAGATGTACAGTCTAACTCAGCGGAGTTAGACGTGTAGTCTAATGAATGCACGGAATTAGACGTAAGTCTAATGCATAGAATTAGACGTACAGTCTAACTCAGCGGAGTTAGACGTGTAGTCTAATGAATGTAAAGAATTAGACGTTAGTCTAATGAATACACGGAATTAGACGTAAGTCTAATATGTTTGTAATTAGATGGGTAGTCTAATTGTTATTCGGAATTAGACGTACAGTCTAACATTTGGAGTTAGACGTACAGTCTAACTCATTGGAGTTAGACGTATAGTCTAATATATTTGCAATTAGACAGGTAGTCTAATTAGTGAAAGTTAGACGTGCGTCTAACTCCTTCAGACAAGTCTAAAGTAGAACCGGAATTAGACGTGCAGTCTAACTCAGTGGAGTTAGATGTGCAGTCTAATGGTTATTGGATAATTAGACGGGTAGTCTAATTAGTGAAAGTTAGACGTGCGTCTAACTACTTCAGACAAGTCTGAGGAAGAACCGGAATTAGATGTGCAGTCTAACTTAGTGGAGTTAGACGTGCAGTCTAATGGTTATTGGATAATTAGACGCGTAGTCTAATTAAGTGAAAGTTAGACGTGCGTCTAACTCCTTCAGACAAGTTTGAGGTAGAACCGGAATTAGACGTGTAGTCTAACTCAGTGGAGTTAGACGTGCAGTCTAATGGTTATTGGATAATTAGATGGGTAGTCTAATTAGTGAAAGTTAGACGTGCGTCTAACTCCTTCAGACAAGTCTGAGGAAGAACCGGAATTAGATGTGCAGTCTAACTCAGTGGAGTTAGACGTGCAGTCTAATGGTTATTGGATAATTAGACGCGTAGTCTAATTAAGTGAAAGTTAGACGTGCGTCTAACTCCTTCAGACAAGTCTGAGGTAGAACCGGAATTAGACGTGTAGTCTAACTCAGTGGATTTAGACGTGCAGTCTAATGGTTATTGGAAAATTAGACGTGTAGTCTAATTAAGTGAAAGTTAGACGCGCGTCTAACTCCTTCAGACAAGTCTGAGGTAGAACCAGAATTAGACGTGCAGTCTAACTCAGTGGAGTTAGACGTGCAGTCTAATGGTTAGTGGATAATTAGACATGTAGTCTAATTAAGTGAAAGTTAGACGTGCGTCTAACTCCTTCAGACAAGTCTGAGGTAGAACCGGAATTAGACGTGCAGTCTAACTCAGTGGAGTTAGACGTGCAGTCTAACTCAGTGGAGTTAGACGTGCAGTCTAACTCAGTGGAGTTAGACGTGCAGTTTAATGGTTATTGGATATTTAGACGCGTAGTCTAATTAAGTGAAAGTTAGACGTGCGTCTAACTCCTTCAGACAAGTCTGAGGTAGAACCGGAATTAGACGTGCAGTCTAACTCAGTGGAGTTAGACGTGCAGTCTATAGGTTATTGGATAATTAGACGTGTAGTCTAATTAAGTGAAAGTTAGACGTGCGTTTAACTCCTTCAGACAAGTCTGAGGTAGAACCGGAATTAGACGTGCAGTCTAACTCAGTGGAATTAGACGTGCAGTCTAATGGTTATTGTAATTAGACGCGAGTCTAATTCTATTAAACCAGGCGGTCAAATAGACGTTTTTCTATTAGAAGGAGATGACTTATTTCATTAGACCGATTTTCACAATCCGTCTAACTGAAATACGTCTAATGCTCAGTTTAAGCAGTACGCTTGAATCTAGCATTTCACCTACCCACGTGCTATAGCTGTACCCTACTTCTGCTCCGCTTTCTAGTGAAGATTAGTACAACAACTATATGCATCCAATCAAAGAATGCCACGTAAGAGAATTTTCCTCACATTACTTGTTTTGCAGCGCACTACTAGTGATGTATGGCCACGATCCTTGTGATCAGAACCTGCTGTGTACAATGGAGGCTTTCCAATGGAAGAGTGACACGTATCATTCTTGAAGATTCGACCGTTAGCTCCTACTCAGTATTTAACAAATCTCAAGGACAACGGACAATCTGCCTTAACAAGCTAAGTAACTTTTGCCTAACGAACAAGCAATCTGATTTTGCAGAGAGAGAAACTACTCAATCATCTTGCTTACTGAACTGTGAAGCTTCTTTCTGATTGTACTGTGTGTGAATTAAGAGATAGCTAGAATCAAAACATCTTTAGCTGAGTGATATTCTTCATCTTATAATTGAACAGAAAGTGTTTTGTTCAATAGTGAGCTTAGTGTGTGTGTAAACTGTATTTGATTCGAATCATATTATAGAGAATCCTTCTGGTGGTTGGAAGAAGGGTGACGTAGGAGAGTTTTTCCGAACATCCATAAACAAACTGCTGTGTTCTTATTTTCTGTCATCTTTTCATATTTCATCTTGTGCTTCAAACCCAAGTAAACAATTCTGCCTTGAATCTGTTTTAAGTGTTTACACAAGTTTGCGTAGAATAGAAAGCGAATTAAATCCCTAACAAGATTTCTTTCAAACCGTTTTTCATAAGACTTCATCCTTAGACAGACTCCGTCTCTTTTGATAAAGCCGATCCTATCATATATATATATTCAAATAATATAAAATATATTTAACTCTATATTTTGACATGTTTTATATAATCGATAAATATATATTATTTTAGTTTATAATATTATTATAAATATATATTTTCTTACACAAATATTATTAAATCGAGTTATTATTATTTTAATAAAAATAATAATTAATGTTATTGTTTAACAATTTTTTTATATATATAATAACACTTAAGTATAAGTATATGTAGTTTTGAAATATGAATTTTATGGCGTTGACATACAAAAAGATGGTTCAGTATTATTTTTTAATCGATATTTCACATAATTTTAATTAATATTTTGACTTTTGATGGATAATAAACTGTTTCCGAAATTTTTGAAGAATAAAGTAGAAGTTGAAATAATTATGTTCAAAAGAGAAAAAACACAAACATGCTAAAATATTATTTTTGCCAATTGAAGATAAAGTGATAATTTACATTTAAAAATGGAAAAATTAAATTAATAGAACGAAAAAACTAAAATTTTATATGAATTTCTCATCAAATTCTAACGGTATTTATCAATTTTTTCGCTACAAACGTCTCTCTTTTCTCCTTAGGTCTAGGTCTTTTTTAAATCGACTCTCCTTTCTCCTTTGGTATAGGTAGCACAAAAAGAGGAGGTGAACGATGAAAACGACGCGATGGAGGAGGCAACAACGATGCAAGAGAGACATAGAGGAAAAGATTCAAACTTGATTTGAAGAAAAATGGGAAGCGAAAGAAGACGATGATTTAAAATCAAGAGAAAACCGAAAGTTCTTTAGCTCCATGGATTTAGAAAAGTTTTTTTAAAAATTAATTTTATTTATTTTTTATTTTTTATTTTTTCATAACACATCCTAATCAGATATTTTATAATAAAATTATAAATAAAATTATGTTTTAATGAATAATATTAATATTTTGATTATATGTATATATATAGTACAAAAATATAATAAATAGATTATATATATATATTCAAATAATATAAAATATATTTAACTCTATATTTTGACATGTTTTAAATAATTGATAAATATATTATTTTAATTTATAATATTATTATAAATATATATATATTTTACACAAATATTATAAAATTGAGTTATTATTATTTTAATAAAAATAATAATTAATGTTATTGTTTAAAAAAAAATGATATATATAATAACACTTAAGTATAAGTATATGTAGTTTTGAAATATGATTTTTTGGAGTTAACATACAAAAGATGGTTCAGCATTATTTCACATATATTTTAATTAATATTTTGACTTTTGATGGATAATAAACTGTTTTCAAAATTTTTGAAAAAATAAAGTAGAAGCTGAAATAATTATGTTCAAAAGAGAAAAAACACAAACATATTTTGCTAAAATATTATTTTTGCCAATTTAAGATAAAGTGATAATTTACATTAAAAAAATCGAAAAATTAAATTAATAAACGAAAAAACTAAAATTTTGAATAAAATTACCATATTTGTAATAATTTATTTTAATTGTATCAAAACAAAATTTCTATAAAAAAATTATAATAAATATGAGATTAGATGACTTCAAATAATATTAAAAAAAATAGAATAAATGAATGAACAATATTAAAAAATTCAAACTTATATATTTAATATATACAATGTCTAACAATTATGATACTATAAAATTATTATCAAACACAATATAATGGTAAAATATAATAAAATTTAAATGATTATAGATTTTTTATAATTTACATGTTAAGATGTAAATTAAAAAAATGAAACTTAAATGTGTTAATTTTTTATATAACAAAATTTAATAAAGATAAAAATTTATATTTATTGTATTTGATTAAATATTTTTAAACTATTGAATATAGAAACCATTAATATATTATATAGTTTGATTCAATTTGTTTTTTTATAAAAGAAATAATTTTTTAAATTTTATGTCTTAATTATGTTGCATATATATTTGTCCGTTTGTATCGCACGAAAATTCTGTTAATTCCTATAAAAATGTTTAACAAAAAGAATAACCGCCTAAAAACCACGTTAGAAGGATAAAAAAATTCCCCAAACAAAATCACAATTATTACCAATTTACCAATAAGGTAAGCAAATTTTGTAAAGTGATTTAAATAATAACTTCCAAAAACAACTTAGATTTTTGAAAATTATCCGAATACGACAAAATAATGAAATGTTACATAATTGAATAGAAAAATCAATCTCAATATTATCCGTATTCGACAAAATAACTAAGAAGTCAATTTCATCCCGATAAATGACAAAATAATTAAGAAGTAATTCTCATACCGATAAACCACAAAATCTCTACACTCCTCAGAACTAATAATATCTTCTAAAGGCATAGGAGTTTAAAAGCATTATTTTAAAGTTCTTTTCACTTGTTATTTAGAGTCTTCTAATGAATAAGCAAATAAATTTTTTAATCAAATTGTAAAGAAGCCTTATTTTGATTTTGATGAAAATAAAAGATATGGTTAAACTTTACACAAGAATAATTTGTGAGAATTAAATAATTACTTTTAAAAGATATAACTTTAATAAAAATATGATATTATTATACAAAATTCGTAATATACTTGAATCAGCTAGCTAGACATGTCTAACACTAAAATGACAATGATTTATATATATATATATATATATATATATATATATATATATATATATATATAATGATGCTTAATTTTTAAAGTGTCCGGATTGCCGAGTTGAGAGCTATGGTTAATTTGATATATATGTTAGAGTAGAAGGATACTTGGGTCGGATTGTGGGTTGACCCGCCCAAAAACTTAAAATAGTTAAAAATAAAATTAAACTTTTATATGTATGTTTCGAACTTACAACATAACAAAACAAGTACAACCTTTTAACCAACTAGGCTAATAACACTTTATATTTTAAATTCAAAACCAAATTAGATGAACGCATGCCATTTTAACAATATAAGTTCAAATTTTTAACTATACTAATCTATATATATAATGATGCTTAATTTTTAAAGTGTCTGAATTTCTGGGTCGAGATTTGTGATTAATTTGAATATATGTGTGAGAGTAAATGGATACTTGGGTCGGATTGTGAGTTGATCATCCCATAAACTTAAAACGGTTAAAAATAAAATAAAAAATGCTATGTATATTTTCAACTTGCAACCTAACAAAATAAGTAAAGACAAGATATAGCATCAAGCTGCCTGCAAGGAATGAATACCATGGGCTAGTCAGAAGATGCTAAAGACAAGACATAGCATCAAGCTGCCCAAAGGAATCAATAGCACGGGCGGATATTGACAAGAAATAAAATATTCGTAAAACAATGAAAGGAAGCATCAGCGCCCAATGGAGGCAAGCACAAGAACTGCATGAGTGATGATAAGTTTCCACGCTTAGATATGAGTCTGCGATCTACCAGTGAGTTAGACTCCACTCTCAAACTGGAGTAGTTGATACAAATGTTACTTTACAAATTGTGTCTTCTATCCTATTTGTTTCAAAATAAGAACAATTTGAGAGTCAACATTATTGGAAGTTGTAACATTTTAATATTCTGAATTAAATAGTACTAGTCAATATTATATATGCTTACATGAGTGTAAACAATGCTCACTCTTGTGTTTCCTCTTTTTATCTAGAAATTATTGTGTTTTCCTATTCTATGTCTTAGTGTGTTATGTTAAAATTCACATCCAACCTGATATTATATGTTTTGGTTTTTTACTACTTCACATAGGAATGTACTAATGATAAAAAAAATCTTTAAAACCCCACAATTCTGTAGGAAATGGGTTATACTTATGAGGATGTTTTCATCAAGAGAGTCATAGTGAAGACATGTGATGTTGTAGAGATGATATTAAAATAATTTAGTTTGAAACATGTTTGTGATTTTTTTGATATGATAGTTTTCCTTTTCTTCTAATATTCTTCTCTTTATGATTAACTAATTTGTGAGTTTCATTTTTCGATATGGTACAAAATGAAGGTTTTACATTAGATGCACTCAATTTCTTAGTGATTGCACATGTAAATTGCTATGATCTTCCATACTTAGGGTCATGTAGGAATATATTTATTGGTTTACTTCTCTCAATAAAAAATGTCATATTCTAATGGTTAATAGCCTGATTAATGATAAATTTGGACTTGCAAGGTTTGATAATGAACCTTTAACTATTTATCGGAATGAAAAACAATTAAAAATTTTGAGATAGACATTACACAGTTTGGGGAATAAAAATACATTTTTCTGTGGAAATATTGTCATTTAGAAGGATCAATTGTTATAAACACATTCTGGATTAGTTCACGAGGTAGCGGGCTTGGTGTGTTAGGCCTCTTTGGACAAATTGTTCTCGAATTTTGGGGATATTAATTGTGTTATCATGAAATTTGCTTTATCTGTCTAACCCACAAAAAAATCTTACACTAGATTTAGTATACTATAGTTCTAAAGGTATTTTTGAATGCATTAACTACAAACATGTTGTTTCTCACTTTTTTGGCTATCTATTCTTGGATCATGTGTCATTTTTCTAGAAAGTTAACCAAGCACATAGTTGTTGCGAGTTAACATTATTAGAAATTATAGATTCTAAATCTTGGCATCTTCATCAACTCAACATAAATAATGCATTTTTACATGGTATTTTGGATGAAGAGGTATTTAAAATCACCTCCTCGTCATGTTACTCTTAAACCTTGTCAGGTTCGACTCGTAAAGAGACTTGATGTTTTTAAACAAGCCTAACATGAGTGACATTGAATTTTGTAATAAGTTGTTAGGATGTAGTTTTAAACAATATGTTGCAAAGTATCTTGATTACAAAATCTAGTGCCTCTAATTTCACATCATTATTTGTTTCAAAATAAGAACACTTTGGAAAGTCAACATTATTGGAAGTTGTAACATTTTAATATTCTGAATTAAACAGTACTAGTCAATATTATATATGCTTACATGAGTGTAAGTAATGCTCACTCTTGTGTTTCCTCTTTTTATCTAGAAATTATTGTGTTTGCCTATTCTATGTCTTAGTGTGTTATGTTAAAATTCATATCCAACCTGATATTATAAGTTTTAGTTTTTTACTACTTCAAATAGGAATGTCCGAATGATAAAAAAAAATCTTTAAAACACTACAATTCTGTAGGAAATGGGATATACTGATGATGATGTTTTCATCAAGAGAGTCATAGTGAAGACATGTGATGCTGTAGAGATGATATTCAAATAATTTGGTTTGAAACATGTTTGTGATTTTTTTGATACGATAGATTTATGTTTCTTCTATTATTCCTCTCTTTATGATTAACTAATTTGTGAGTTTCTTTTTTTGATACGGTACAAAATGAAGGTTTTACTTTAGAAGCACTCAATTTCTTAATGATTGCACATGTAAATAGCTATGATCATCTTCCGTACTTAGGGTCATGTAGGAATAAATTGTTGGAATTAAGCCAATTCCATTAATGAATGAAAATAATATTGTAAATAAATAAAATCAAATAAAATTCACACAAATTCAAACGTGAATTAACGATCAATTTAATCTAAATTATATTTAAATATTAATTATTTAATTAATATTTAATGCCTAATTAGAAAATTAAAACATAATGTTAGGATAAACATTTAACTTTAATTGGCATATTGGCTAATATATGGACTCTTCAATTAGCTAGCATTGAATGTTTAACATTGCATTTATGGAAATCAATGTATAGGCTGATGTTATTTAGTTATGGACTAATTAACAAATGAATGAGAAATATTTATTGTCAATAAACGTTTGGATGGTTTTTTTGAAGGTTTAATTCTCATCAATATATATCAATTCATTATTCATTTCACATTACTCAATCATATCATATTTTCTCACTCTTCCAAAAGCCCTTGTTTTGTGAGTGTTCTTCGAGTTCTTTGCTCGATATTTCTATTGGATCCGATGATAGTTCAGGTACGTTGATCAAGTTCGACGAGTAGTGATTTCAGTGTAGAATCACTATTGGATTCGTTGTACCCTAGGAGACAGCTATCTACGATAACCTCCAGCACAAACGGGAGACGATGGAACTGTTTTAAGGAAAATGTGTGTAACGTTTTGCCTTTAGTATAGGAATTAATAATTTCAGTTATTTCACATTTATTCAGTTATGCTTATTAAGTTAGGTGTTTTACGTTTTATTTCTTTTCTGACTTTAGATAGCTGCAATTCTTTTCATTAGTTGTAATCTGTTTTATCTTTATCTTTTGACAATTAGAAATCTCTCTTCATCTGTTTATTTCCACACTTCATTGTTCATCATTTTCTTGCATTCCGCACAACAATTGGTATCAGAGCGGGTTAGATCCGATCAGATTATCATTTTTGTTTTCTGGCGAGAGAATGTCTTCAATGAATCTGAAAATCGAAAAATTCATAGGGCGAAACAGTTTTGGTCTATGGTAGATCAAAATGCGAGCCTTGCTTAAACAACAAGGCGTCTGGGCACCATTGTCGAAGGAAAAGGCGAAGATAGTTGCAGGTCCTGCAAAGGAGTCTTCCTCTGGTAAAATCACTGCTGAGCTTGAGGTCTTGGAAGAGAAGGCGCACTCAACAATTTTACTTTGTCTGGCTGATGAAGTGATTACTGAGGTATCAGATGAAGATACCGCAATCGGTCTGTGGTCGAAGTTAGAGGCTTTGTACATGACAAAGTCACTGACTAACAAGTTTTTATTGAAGCAACGTCTGTTCAGTCTTCGTATGCTTGAAGGTAAGTCTCTTCTTGAACATCTTGATAAGTTAAACACTATATTACTTGAATTGAGAAATATAGATGTTAAGATCGAAGATGAAGATGCTGCATTAATTCTGTTGGTATCTTTACCCAGCTCGTTTGAAAATTTTGTTCAATCGTTCGTTGTGGGTAAAGACTCTGTAACTCTAAAGGAAGTTCGGTCAGCACTTCATACTAGAGAATTGCGTCATAAGGCGAGCGGTGAAATTGTAGACAATCAAGCATCTGGGTTGATTGCCAACACAGTCAACTACAAAGGGTCTGGAAAGAAGAAGGATCAGAAATACAAAGCTAAGGGCCCTAATGCTAAAGACATCTGCAATTATTGTAAAGAACCTGGTCACTGGAAGAATAATTGTCCTAAGAAAGGGGGAAAATATTCTACGGCTGCGATAGCACATAAAGACAGAGACACCGACTCGGAGGAGGACATTGCCCTTGTAGCTAACGCTTCTCTACACCCTATTGATACGTGGGTGTTGGATTCAGGGTGTTCATATCATATGAGTCCGAACAAAGAATGGTTCGATACCTATGAAGATTATGATGGTGGAAACGTGGTGATGGGAAATGATGCCATATGTAAAACGGTGGGTATTGGGACTATCAAAATTATGACTGATGATGGTAAGATACGGACCCTAACTGGCGTTCGGCATGTTCCTCAACTGAAGAAGAACTTAATATCTTTAGGCATTTTAGATGCTAAAGGTTTCAAGTTTAGCGGTGAAGAAGGAACAGTGTGCATCAGTAAAGGTTCAAAAATAATACTGAAAGGTATTAAACAGAATACCTTTTATATACTACAAGGTAAGACGCTGACAGGTTCCGCCGCGGTCGCATCCAAATCTGTGAATCGGCACCCTAATGTAACCAAGTTGTGGCATATGCGACTTGGACATATGGGGGAGAGGGGGATGCAAATTCTGTCCAAACGAGATCTTCTATCTGGCCACAAGGTTACCAACCTTGAGTTGTGTGAACACTGCATTTTCGGGAAAAAGCATCGCCGTAAGTTCAGTAAGGGAGTTCACAAAACTAAGGGCACACTAGATTATATCCACTCTGATTGCTGGGGTCCTGCTCAAGTTGAAGGTATAGGAGGTTATAGCTATTTTGTAACATTCATAGATGATTACTCAAGGATGACCTGGTTGTATCTTCTAAGACATAAGAGCGAGGTATTTAAGACCTTCAAACATTGGAAGGCACTGGTGGAGAATCAAACTGGAAAGAAGGTTAAGAGGCTGCGAACAGATAATGGACTTGAATTCTGTTCATCTGAGTTTAATGAGTTCTGCAGGGATATGGGGATTGTAAGACATCACACTGTCCGAGGTACACCACAGCAGAATGGTGTAGCAGAAAGGGTGAATCAAACATTGTTAGAGAGAGTTAGAAGCATGCTCTCTAATGCAGGATTGACTAGAAAGTACTGGAGCGAGGCTGTCTTAACAGCTTGCTATCTGATAAATCGTGCACCACACACTGGGATTGATTGCAGAATCCCTTACGAGGTATGGTCTGGTAATGTCGTTGATTATTCTCATTTGAAAGTCTTTGGGTGCACATCTTACTATCATGTTAATGAAGGAAAGTTGGAACCAAGGGCAAAACAGGGTATTTTCATGGCTATGGAGATGGAGTCAAGGGATATAGAATCTGGTCATCTTCTGAAGGTAGAGTAATCCTCAGCAGGGATGTCACCTTTAATGAGAAGTTTATACTTAACTCCTCTATCAAGCCATCACTTTCTGGAGAAAATAATAATACCGAGAAACAGGTGGAGCTTGAGGTGGCTCCAGTTCAAGGGACAACTGACATGACACACGATACTGATAAGCCATCTGAGGAAGTTTATCAATTTGGAGCACCTGAAAGTCAATCAGACATTGCAACACGACCTAGAAGGCAAATTAAAGCTCCTGACAGGTTAATTCATTCAATCGAGGGAAGAAAAATCTCAACTGGTCCTGGAAGTAGGACAATCAGTCCCTCTATAAATGATACTGAAGAAATGGTAAGTTATGCACTTCAGGTAGCTGAAGATGTCATACATAACGAGCCATCTTCTTACAATGAAGCTGTTAATGGTGCTGATTCTGCGCAATGGATTGCTGCCATGTGTGAGGAGATGGAATCACTTCACAAGAATAATACATGGGAGCTGGTTACTTTACCTAAGGGAAGAGGAGTCATTGGGTGTAAATGGATTTTCAAAAGGAAAGATGGAACCTCTAGTGCTGAAGGGACCAGATATAAAGCACGATTAGTTGCAAAGGGATTCAGTCAAAAGGAAGGCGTAGACTACAATGAGATATTCTCACCTGTAGTCCGACACACTTCTATCAAGGTACTACTAGCTATAGTAGCACATCAGAATCTGGAACTCGAGCAATTAGACGTGAAGACGGCTTTCTTACATGGTGAGATTGAAGAGGATATACTGGTGAGTCAGCCTGAAGGATTTCTTGTTCCTTGTAAGGAAACACATGTTTGTAGTCTGAAGAAGTCTTTGTATGGACTTAAACAGTCTCCTCGACAGTGGTATAAGCGGTTTGACAATTTCATGATTGAACATGGTTACAATAGGAGTGCATATGATTGTTGTGTCTATCACAACAAAGTCAGTGATGGTTCTTTGATTTATTTACTCCTGTATGTAGACGACATGTTAATCGCAGCCAAGAAGATGTCGGAGATTCAAAAGCTGAAAGACCTTCTTAGTTCTGAGTTTGATATGAAAGATCTAGGTGGAGCACGAAAAATTCTGGGCATGGAAATAGTAAGAGATCGAGTTCAAAAGAAGCTATTTCTTTCACAGAAGAGTTATATTTTGAAAATGTTGTCTCGTTTTGGGATGAGTACAGCAAAGGCTCTCAATACTCCTGCTGCTGTTACTGATCATTTGTCTGCATTCGCACCCCAGTCTGAAGCTGAGAAGTTATACATGTCTAATGTACCGTATGCTAGTGCGGTGGGTAGTTTAATGTATGCCATGGTATGCACTAGACCTGATATTGCGTATTCAGTTAGTGTTGTTAGCAGGTTTATGTCTCGACCTGGTAAGGAACACTGGCAAGCGGTAAAGCGAATATTTCGCTATCTGAGAGGCACATCCGATGTTGGTCTTATTTATGGGAGTAATAACCAGTGTCTCGTAACTGGTTATTCTGACTCAGATTATGCTGCAGATATCGATGGTAGAAGATCAATGACTGGTTATGTTTACACCCTTGGTGACTCTGTGGTTAGTTGGAAGGCAACATTACAGTCGACGGTGACGTTGTCCACTACCGAGGCTGAGTATATGGCGCTAACTGAAGCAGCCAAGGAAGGTATATGGTTGAAAGGATTAATCAGTGACCTTGGTATCCATCATGATCAGGCAATTGTTTTTTGTGATAGCTTAAGTGCTATTTGTTTGGCCAAAGATCAAGTGCATCATGATAGAACCAAACATATTGATGTTCGTTATCATTTTCTTCGTACTGAGAGGAGAATCAAAGTGAAGAAGATCAGCACACATCATAATCCTGCTGACATGTTCACGAAGCCGGTCCCACTTAGCAACTTCACTCATTGTTTGGATTTGCTAAATGTTGACAGTTGGAAGTAGCCTGATAAGGCTTTTCTTGTTGGGTGATACTAAGGCAAGGTGGAGATTTGTAACGTTTTGCCTTTAGTATAGGAATTAATAATTTCAGTTATTTCACATTTATTCAGTTATGCTTATTAAGTTAGGTGTTTTACGTTTTATTTCTTTTCTGACTTTAGATAGCTGCAATTCTTTTTCATTAGTTGTAATCTGTTTTATCTTTATCTTTTGACAATTAGAAATCTCTCTTCATCTGTTTATTTCCACACTTCATTGTTCATCATTTTCTTGCATTCCGCACAACAATGTGTCTAACACATACCTCGAATCAACATCTCAATCAGTGATTTCGTTCTTCGTATATTTAACTTTATTTAATTTATTTGTAATATTATATATATATATATATTATATTATTTCAAGATAAGATATCTAACAATCTTAAAACAGTTCCATGTGCTAAGTTATTTAGTAGCTTGTGCCATCGAAATTTTTGTGTTTGATATTTCAGGAATACGAGTTATGATGTTATAAAACAAATGATGGCTTATTTCGACAAGATAAAGTTGTTCATCTAAAGGAATAGAAGAATATACAAATAAAGATAAGTCTTTATTGTATACATATAATGTTAATTATTATTAAAATTATTTGTATGGAAGCTTACTTTTATAAGCATATGTTAAAAATGATGTATATTCATTATACAAACGTTTTCTAGAAAATACATTAGATAATAATTATTTATTTTATTTTTACTTAGAATGTCTGTTGGTTATTAAAATTATTATTAATAATAAATAAATAAAAATAACTAAAGAGTTAGCTTTTAATTTTCAGAAATAAATTATTGATTATAATTTAGTAATAGTAATTAAAATTAATTATAATTGAAACATATGGTTTCAGTTTTAAAATAATTAATTATAATATATATACATTCTTAAATTAATTAAGCGTGTTGATTAATAAGAATGTGATGGGTTGATTAGTAAAAAGTTTCAAACCTTTATGCATGCACTTCCATTCTTATATATTTACCTTTTGATTATGATACTAAGTTATCAATTTTGTTTGACAGAGTTTAAGTCAAAAAAAAGAGAAAAATAAGTTTCTCTGAAAAGAAGACAAAAGGTCGTAAACAGTAATATAATAATAAAAGGGCGCGTTGGTACAACGGTTCGAAGTTTAGAAGCAAGGGTGCGAGGAGGCGAAAGGTCCCTAGTTTGAATCTCATTTTAGCCAATGATTTCTTTCGTAGAAATCTGATGTTTTATAAAATGATACTAGTCATTTATGATTTCTTTTGTAGAAATCTGATGTGGTATAAAATGACACTAGTCATTTATGATGGATCCATTCAAATTTCTTGTATAGAAATTATTATATGAATGGATAGTCAATGATTTGTTGGTAGAAATCAGACTAGTTAAAATGACTTTAGTCATTGATGTTGAAACCATTCTAATTTCTTGTGTAGAAATATTATGAGATAAAGGGATAGTCAATGATTTCTTGGTAAAAAAACAGACTTGTTAAATTGACTCTAGTCATTGATGTTGAAATCACTCCAATTTCTTGTGTAAAAAATTGTGAGATGAATGATGTCTGTTATATGATTTTAATCATGGATGTTGGAATAATTCTAATTTCTTGTGTAGAAATTATGAAATGAATTAGCACACTTAATGGTTCCTTAAGTGCTGGAGCCATTCTAATTTCTCGTGTAGAAATTATAGAAATTTAATTTTCTAATATGATGTTGTTATTAATATTTTGAAGCATTTTTATTTCTTGAGATTAAATAAGTTATTTGTGTTAGAACTTATTATAATCATGCATTTAAAGAAACATGACTATATTAGTCGAAATTGTCTTTGTAAAAATTGTCTCAATGAGAACAATTTACCCAGAGTTATTTTTGAGCATGCATAGTCGTTTCACGTCAATTATTGTTCAAAATATGGCAATGTAAGTGCTTCAATTAAGACATAAAATGTATTTTTAGTTATATTCATGTTCATTCATAATAAGTATGATTATCTAGAAATTTATATACATATATAAATAAAAATTTATTTTTTATCTATTTTATTTTAATAGATAATTTTGAAATTTGTCACAAAATATGTATTCTTTCATTGATAAAGATTTATTATAGAATGTTAAAGGTCATCTAATTAATTAAGTAACGATTAATTGATGACATGAATACTTATTTATAATAATTAGTTATTTATAGAAAGCTCTGCCATATATGGGATATTTCGTTTGAGAAGGTCACAAGTAGAATAAAAGTAAAAACGCTGTAGGCGCTAATTGATTATTGTTATTGTCTGTAATTCAATTATTGTTTCATTGTCAAATCTAGAAATTGTCTAGATCTGATCTTAAACTTTTGTATTTTTCTCCCTCTTTTGGGTTTTTTTAATGAAATAGCACTAAGCTGTTTTCCCAAAAAAAAAATAAAAAAATAAAAAAAAAAACAATAATAATAATAATAATTAGTTATTTATATTTGATTAAAGATAAATTGTCAATTATTGATGTATTTTAGAAAGATATTTGTTTAATGATATATGAAGTAATTATAATATATATGAAATATCATTTGATAATGTTATTCGATTAATATTTGATATACATGGTTCAATTTCATCCTAAAGACTTGTTTAATTTGATTTTTTTGAAATCTAATAACTACAAGAAAATTTGTGTTTGATTTGATAAATAATGTGGCAAACGTGCCGATATTATGAAATACAAACGTGTAACCGATATAAATGTTTAAGCGGCTTCAGCCAAAGATGCTTAAACATTATGATTTCTTTTGTAGAAATAATGTGACATGGTGAATATTTATTTGATTAAATATTCTAATTTCTTTTATAGAAATAATGTGATGAAAATAAATATTTTAATTTATTAAATATTATAATTTCTTATGTAGAGATTATGTGAATAATGATTTATATATGAATAAACAATCTAATCTCTTGTACAGAAATTATGTTTTATTCAATTAAATATTTATAATACAGTTATCTTATTCATTGTGTGATAAGTATACCAAAAGAATTTTGTAAAAGAATTGTGTGACAATTTCTTGATTAGAAAATCATTGATTTAAATCATATAGATGTGTATGATTTAAAAAAAAAAAATGGTACCAACACAAATGTGGGGGAAAATATTTTTATTGATAATAACACAAAAATAATTGTGTATATTATGTAAAAAGATAATTTATTGTTAGAGAAATATGTTCTCTATAAAAGTTAAAGTTGCTCAACTTTACAAAAAGAAATAAAATAACAAGAAAATGCTTTGTTTGTATTTGCTGAGTTGGTGCTCAAATCGATATTTAAAATTTGAGGATTTTGAGATTAAGAAACGTATCATTTCTTTGACATTATTTTCATAAAAATTTGAAGAACCAATGTCTTCATAATGATTTTATGAAATAGATGAAAAAGAAAAGTTTATAAAGTTTTTGTATTACTTATAATAAATTTTATAATAATGATATGAAAATTTGATCCTACTTTTATTAAAAAGTGGATGTGACAATTATATATATTATGAAGACAATGAAAATTATTTCATTACATGTCTTTTGTACAAAAATTTTATTGTTAAAAATTATGATAAAAATGATTAAATCCATTAATGATGTGAATTGCACTGTACGAAATATTATGTTGTTATCAAATGATATATTTATATTATTAAATGAAAGACTTTACGTCTATAAGTGAATATGTATACACTTAAAAGTGTAATCTACGTATGGAAATCTTCTAAGAAAATTATGATTGATAGATTAAACGTTATAATCTATAATTTTGACTTGTTGAAAAATATAATATTTTTATGCAAAATAGAATCATTTACACGAAAGAATAATAGTTCAAAGACATTTTGTCTACTAGTTAGTCATGTAAACAATATTTTCATAAAAAAAGTTTAAATGGTAAGCAAGTACGAACGATTATGCTTCTTATTAGAAGATATTCCAAGATTATCTAAGGATGTACCAACGGAAATTTCTAATTACTTTGATAGTAATTTGAAATTGGACAAGCTTAGAGTTAATTACAACTTTAGGCGTACACGTCTTAAACATGTTGTCATTAGACTATACTCTCTAATGGAGTTATCAAATTTGACTATATAAGTCAAAGATAACATTGTGGATCCACTAATAAAATTATTGAATAGAGAGTTTGTTTGAAAGTCTTTTAAGACATCAGCCTACTATAAGTTGGTATGAAGGAAAACCCAACTTATGCAAACTGGAGATCCCAAGAACTAGGTTCAATGGGACAACCTAATTGTACTAACTTGGAAAGTTATTGTTGAGGATTAATCTTATAAAAAAATAATATATATTTTGATGAGGATAAACATGTCGTTTTTAATGATTCTTTGTGAGTAAAAAGAAATCACCTATGTGAGGGAGAGGTGGGACCGCTTCGAAGGAATTGCATGGCTCAATTATAGACCCTCTCACAAAACTAGACGCGTATTCCATGGCCAAAACGGATGCAACCATGAGAGCTTGACATGTATTAGGGATAATTCTATGTGAAAGTGTGTAATCGTTTACACAAATGGTAGAATAGTTCAAGGACATCGAGTCTACGAATTGGCTAGTAAAGTTGTACTTTCATAAGGGAATGTTCAAAGGGTTACACATACCTATCCTATGTAGAATTCAACTGTTGAACCTTTCCATGAGTTTATCTTTCAATTTCTATTAATGTGGGGGGTGGTTGAAATTAAGCCAATTCTATTAATGAATGGAAATAAGATTGTTAATAAATAAAATCAAATAAAATTCACACAAATTCAAACGTGAATTAATGCCTAAATTATAATTAAATATTAATTATTTAATTAATATTTAATGCCTAATTATAAAATTAAAGAATAATGTTATGATAAACATTTAACTTTAATTGACATATTGGCTAACGTATGGACTCTTCAATTAGCTAGCATTAAATGTCAAACATTGCATTTATGCAAATCAACATATAGGTTGTTATTTAGTTATGGACTAATTAACAAATGAATGAGCAATATTTATTGTTAATAAACGTTTGAACGGTTTTATTTGAAGGTTTACTTCTCAGTAATATATACTCATTCATTATTCATTTCATATTACTCAATCATATCATATTTTCTCACTCTAGAATTCCAAAAGTCATTTTCTTGTTTTGTGAGTATTCTTTGAGTTCTTTGCTCGATATTTTTGTTGAAACCTAGTGATAGTTCAGGTACGCTGATCAAGTTCGACGAATAGTGATTTCAGTGTAGAATCATTACTAGATTCGTTGTACCCTAGGAGACAGCCATGTACGATAAGCTTCAGCACAAACGGGAGACGATGGAAGTGTTTTAAGGAAAATATGTCTAACACATGCCTCGAATCAACATCTTAATCGGTGATTTAGTTCTTCATATATTTAACTTTATTTAATTTATTTGTAACATTATATATATATATATATATATTCTGTTATTTCAAGATAAAATATCTAACCCAAATTTAGTGGTTTACTTATATTTACTTCTCTTCAATAAAGATGTCATATTCTAATGGTTAATAGCCTAATTAATGATAAATTTGGACTTGCAAGGTTTGAGAATGAACCTTTAACTATTTATCGGAATGAAAAACATTTAAAAAGTTTTGAGATATACATTACACAGTTTGGGGAATAAAAATACATTTTGCTGTCAAAATATTAACATTTAGAAGGATCAATTGTTATAAACACATTCTGGATTAGTTCACGAGGAAGTGGGCTTGGTGTGTTAGGCCTCTTTGGACAAATTGTTCTCCAATTTTGGGGATATTAATTGTGTTATCATGAAATTTTCTTTATCTGTCTAACCCACAAAAAATTCTTACATTAGATTTAGTATACTATAGTTCTAAAGGTATTTTTGAATGCATTAGCTACAAACATGTTGTTTCTCACTTTTTGGTTATCTATTCTTGGATCATGTGTCATTTTTCTAGAAAGTTAACCAAGCACATAGTTGTTGCGAGTTAAAATTATTAGCAATTATAGATTCTAAATCTTGGCATCTTCATCAATTCAACATAAATAGTGCATTTTTACATGGCATTTTGGATGAAGAGGTTTAATTAAACCACCTCCTCGTCATGTTACTTTTAAACCTTGTCAGGTTTATCGACTCGTAAAGAGACTTGATGTTTTTAAACAAGCCTAACATGAGTGACATTGAATTTTGTAATAAGTTATTAGGACGTAGTTTTAAACAATATGTTGCAATGTTTCCTGTTTACAAAATATAGTGCCTCTATTTTATTGCTCTACGTTAATGATTTTGTTGTAGTAGGAAATTTTTTATCGGAAATACATATTGTCAAAAAATTTCTTCACACCAATTTTACTAGACCATGTTCTTCTTGGTTTTGAAATTTCTCAAACAACTTAAGGATTTATGTTAACCAGAGGAAGTACACTTTGAACATTATAAATGACATTATATTGCTTGGTGATAATCCTTCTACAAATCCATTCCCTTAGGTTCAAATTACCTGTTTATAAAGGTGTTCCTTTTGCTGAACCAAAACAAATATATACATACGTCCCTGACATCACATATGGGGAGTCAATTCATGTCTGGTCCATTGGACAACTCCTAATCCAATAGTCAGACTTTTAAAATTTTATTGTCTCTTGTCTTATTCCATGCGTCAAATATTCTGAAGGTTGATTCTTTTTTTGATGCCGATTGGGCCAGCTTCCCTAATATTTGTCGCTCCTTGAATGAGTTTTATACATTTTGAATACCGCATTCTCGTTGTCGCTGTATGTGAGCTCCAATAAACGTTCTTATATTCGTTTACTCATTTTTATATTAATCAAATTATGACAAATCTTTTTTTCACCGGACTAAGCACATTGACATTAATTATCATATTACAATAAATAAATTGAAGGAGAATTTCATTCTACATGTGTATGTCAGCTATTCCAACCATTAAACATATTTACTAAGGCACTGGATCTTACTCTATTTAAAAATCTCTCACTTAAGTTGGGATTATTGGATTTTCAAGGTTCTACAACAAGGGGATGAATAATTATTTATAGGGGTGAGCAAACGGGTAAATTCAATCCGTTTTTTTCAATCCATATTAAATTCTGTTAAAAATCTTGTCTTTAATAACAGAAAATATATATACATATTATGTTACAAATAAATAAAATTAAATTAAATATACGAAGAACAAAGTCACCGATTGAGATGTTGATTCGAGGCATTTGCTTACCACATTTTCCTGAAAACAGTTTCAACATCTCTCGTTTGTGCTGGATCTTATCGTTGGTACAACGAATCTAGTAGTGATTCTGCACTGGAATCACCATGCATCGAGTTTGATCAATATACCTAAACTATCACCGGGTTTCAACGGAAAATATCGAGCAAAGAACTTGAAAAACACTCACAAAACCAAGAATAGGGCTTTTGGATTTCTAGTGTGAGAAAATATAAGTGGATGAAGTGTTTTTATACATAAGATGGTGTGGGATAGAATGCTATTTACATTGTTAAAATAATAAACTGTTAATTAAATCATCAATTGATTCAACGGTTGACATTGCTTGCCTCTTCATTTGCCTTAATATTTATTCTTAACGAAGGGAAATTGCTTGTCAAAATTAATAAGAAATTTATTTTTCAATACTCACATTACAAGAGTTTTTTCAATGTTAATAATAATATTAAATTATCAAACAATTAATAATAATAAACTCATGTAAGTTACACTAGAGATTAACAACATTTTATTAATTGGTCATTAAGACATTTTAAATTAAATAGTTCAAATTATACATTTGGATCAAATTTCACCCTTTAATTCCATTTGAATTTTATATGAATTTGATTTAATTTTATTACTCACATTCTAATTTCCATTCATTAATGTAATTTATATAATTAGTTTAAAAATTTCAACAATCTCCCACATTAATGGAAATTGAAAGATTAACCCGGTGAAAAGTTCAACAATTAAATTATACAAAGGATAGGTAGGTGTAACCCTTTGAACCATCTCTTATGAAAGTGTTTAACTTTACTAGACGATTAGTAGACTCGATGTCTTTAAACTCTTCTGTCATTTGTGTAAACGATTAGACACTTTAATGTAGAATTCTCTCTGATATATGTTAATCTCTCATGGTTGTGTCTATTTTGACCATAGAACACGCGTATGGTTTTGTGAGAGAGTCTAGAATTGAGCCATACAATTCTTTCGAAGAGGCCCCACTTCTCCCCCACATAGGTGATCTCTATGCTCACAAAGAATCATTAAAAGCGATATACTTATCCTTGTCAAAATATATAATATTTCGTTATAAGATTAATCTTCAACAATAACTTTCCAAGTCAGTACAATTAGGTTGTCCCATTGAACCTAGTTTTTGAGAACTCCAGTCTGCATAGGTTGATAATACTATTAGAGATTATAGTTTAATGACGTTGTATCTAAGACATTTATGACTAGACTTGTCGTAGACTCTAAGCTTATCCAATTTTCAAATTATTATCAAATAATTAGAAATTTATGTTGGTACATTCTTAGATAATCTTGAAATAGCTTCTAATAAGAAGCATATTTATTCGTATATGCTTACCTTTTAAACAATTTTTTTATGAAAATATTGTTTACTTGTGTTAGGATCTAGATCGCCGCTGGTGGACCGGGGGTTGGACCGGTTAGCGGTTCTTACTCGTAGGGTGGTGGTTAATCCGGTTAGAGATTAACACCGGGGTTTCAATACTACACAACCTGTCACAAACCCTTGAACTAGGTTCAAGCGCGGAAGAGGTTTGCTTTCAGGTTGAAGCGGCACGCTTGTATGATAGGCGCGGTCGGTTTCGGATGATGAAGATTTGGAAATGGTGGGTCGGTTTCGGTAATCTGGATATTCGGTATGGTTAGTATAAAGTCGGTTTGGAGCGGTGTGGTTAAGTTAATCGGTTAGATAATGAAGCCAGCATAAAGTAAATGACAAGACAGATTTTATGGATGTTCGGAGATAAAACTCCTACGTCACCCCTTCCTCTCGAAACCGCGAGAAGGATATTCACTAAGGAATACAAATACAGGTCGATCGAGACTTATTTCCTGCTCGATAACACTCTTACAATTTACACCGAAATTGTAAAACACACTTTAACTTTCAACACTTAGGCTTTCTAGAACAGCACACTCTATCACTTGTAGTAAATGATCTTAATATCTCAATATCACAGTTGTCTCTTAATGTCCCGCTTGAGTCCCTTGCATTAACTCTTCTTCAGCTACCCTTTTATAGGTGAAATATGCCAACGGTCATATTTCACTGCCTTGAATCTGATTGGATGATCAGAAGTGCAGTGATTCAGTGTTTCAGAGGTTCAGACCTGCGGTCGTTTCCTCAGACCTGGTATCCTGTCTCAGACCTGCCGGTCTGTAAGACAAACCTGCCGGGTTTGTCTTTTACTTGATGTAGGCACTGTCTGTTGGACAGTTGTCTGTACTTGGAAGATTTCCTTTCTGGCTTATCCCGAAGTAGAAGGATCCGGTAGTACTGTTTTCTGCAGCCTACAGTCTTTCCTCAGACTTGCATGGATATGGAAGTATTCAGTCTGTTCCTTTGGTATCATTCTCAACAGATACCCAAATTTTCTTCTTGTACTGGTCGGTCATTTGACTTGGCCGAATGTCTTTTGGTAGTGATGTAACCGGACTTTTTCCGGTTATTCTTGTCTTGTGGATGATCGGTTGTTTGATGATTCCGGTTTTGAGCTTTGGCCGATCCTTTCTTTGTGCGGTCACGTTCCGAATACTCTTGATCGGTTTGGTAGCTTGACCGGTTAGGTTTCTTTAGTCGGTTCTCTTGTTCATCCGGTCCGGTTCCTTGTTCCTGCATGGAAAGTTTATTTAAGTTAGGTTTATTTGAACCGGTCTTATTTTATCTAACAATTTCTCCCTTTTTGATTATTTTATTTAAAATTATCAAAATCATGTAAGTTTGCAACCGTAGGCCGGTTGTTTTGTTTGGCCGGATTTTTGACTTGGGAAAATTTTCGAAAAATTTTGGAAAAGTCTTTCTAAGAGTCTCTATCTTTTATCTTATCAATTTCTCCCTTTTTGATTATTTTATTTAAAATTATCAAAACTAAGTAGAAATGCAAAATAAGGCCGGATTCAAAAATAACTTTATATATTTATATATAGATGACCGGAAAAGACAAAGTATAAAGAAATACTAAGGCCAATAAGAGAAAGAAGGATAGTCCCTATTCAGAGTCCGTGAAATCATAGACGCTCTTCTTTTTCTTCTTCGGTTGCTGTTGCCCGGTCGGTTCGGAAGATCGTCGCCTTTTAGACCGGGACCGCAGTTGTTCTTCGACTTCGTCCTCGACTTGGTCGGCTTGCTGCGATGTACTCGGGATGACCGGTTCAGAGACTTCTCTGAGCAGCTCGGCAATCTGAACTTTCTTAGGAGCCTCCCTCTGTCTCTTTTTCGGTGCTGAAGCGGAGGCGGCCGCCTTCTTCTTCTTGTTTTCCTTTGCATAGCCTTCCAGCCTCCGTGCTTCCTTTTCCAACCGTGCGGCATCTTCCGCAGCTTGATTGGCCACTTTCTCAGCAAACCCTGGGAATATGGCCCCAGCCTTTTTAATTCGTGCGGCTTCTACCTCCGCTTCGGTCAGCTGAGTTGGGCGCGGTGCCTCTTTATCTTTGCGAACTTCGGCGTCCAGCGCATCCTGGACCCTTTTGGCTACTTGAGCATCAGCCGCTATAGCCGCGGCGTCCGCGTCCACCTTAGCCCTTAGAATTTCGGCCATTTGTTCGGAGAGCGCCTTCACTTCGGCCATGAGACTCTCGTTTGTCTTCTCGAGTTCGGAGACCCGGTTAAGTGTTGTGTCGACCCGTTCGAAGTCTTTCTTTAGATCGGAGGTCACATCCTCCAGACTTGCGGTTCGCTGAGCCCATTTGTCGCGCTCACCGGCCTCTTCCCACAGTCCGGTGCCGAGTTCTGAGAGTCGTTCTTGATGTTTTTCCAGAAGCAGCCTTGTCACGTCTGTGAACTTCAGGGCCGAATCAACTATTTTGTTGTATCTATCCTTGAATGGTTGAAGCTCGGACACGTTGTGTTCTTGTATGCGGTCATCGATCCGTTCCGATATGGATGTTTCAAGCTTTTGAAGACGGTATGGTTTCTGACAGTCGAGACGATGTACTTCCCCCTGATGCAGGCGCTTCGAAAGAAGGCCTTGACATCGTCTAGAAGAATAGGACCGGCCTCTTCAAGAAACGGTTGAAGACCGGTTTCAGCAAGAGAGTCATACATGAATTTATGCTTAGTAGTGCAATCCCTTATGTCCGTGCAAGAGTTGAAATCGATGCATAGAAAGTTTCCCAGAGTTCTGCTCGGCATGATTTCGGTATTTGAGAGAGAGACGGGATTCAAGAATATCAGATGTGATCTTGTGCTTTCGGATGTGATGAAATGAGTAGAGGATGGCTCCTTATATAGGATCGGTTTTGGAGGGAAAAATCTGAGCATTGATGGTCAGTTTTGTTTTATTAAGGAAAGGAATCTTTACCTTTTCAAGGCGCATGGGGAAGTGGCAAATTTGCAAAGCCCTAGGTAAGTGTCGGTTGGGAAGTAACCAGTTTGGTTGGAAATTAAATGAGCGGGTGGTTGGGGGTTATTTCATTGATTGGAATTATCTCATTAAATGCACTTGAACATAACCGAGATTAATTAGATAGATGCCGAAAATAACAAATACAATGCCGAAAAATGGCTTTCAGGAACGATGAAGGAAACATGAAATTAAGAAAGACACAAATAAAGCCGAAGGAAACATAGATGAGGCCGAAACGATCAAACTTGAGTTGGACAAGAATACACCCGGTGCATGAAGCAAAACGACCGGGTGCAGGAAGGAGTGACTTAGGGTGCAAAGGGGTTGACATCACCGTTGCGGTTTCTTCTCCTCCAGGCCCTCTCGAACCGCCTATAAAACGGGTCGGTTACTTCTTTGGTGAGCACCTGAGCTTGGTTTAAACCTTCGTCGGGACAGGTTGGGACTCCAAGCTCCACAAGGAGGCTGCTTATTTGAGGAATGAAACCAACTGATCGGATGCCGATCATCCAGATAAGGGTGTCGAAGAGCACCCTAGACCAATTTACTGGTGTGCCGGTGATTATGGCCGCCATCATGTTGAAGTTCGAGACACTGTAGGTGTTTGTGACGTCCCTACCAAAAATGCTCTTGCCGATCACGTCGTTGAGAAGCTGATATTCAGCTCTCAGACATGATTTTGCTCCATGGTCCTCAACCGGGTCGTTAGACCGAGAGAGGGCGACGCAGACCTCGGCTTTTACATCCCCAGGGATGTCCAGATCTGTGATCCCGTGCCTTGGCAGGCTATGACACCTTGCAAAGTCCCGTTCAGTGAAATCGAAAACAATGCCTCCCACCTTGGATTGGATGTGGGTATCAAAGTGGGGGGTGCCCCGAAACACCCTTGCATTGTGGAAGAACTCCAGAACGGAGTCCGGATAGATGGAGTGCTTGTCACATAGGAAACTTTGGAGGCCGGTTTCCTCCAAAGATTTTATCATCTTGTATATTTCATACTGATCTGTGGAAGAACAGGATTGAAAATCAACCTGAAGGATGTTGGGAAACTGAGACATTTTGTGCCTTAGTGAGAGGATGTTCTTGTGACTTGTGAGTGTTGTGGTGAACGTTTGCTTCACTTAAATACTAGTTTAGGGACTATCCTATTGTTCAGGCATTAAATGGGATGACATGTATTAACTGCAGGATAAGAGATATTGCATGAAATAGGCATGTTTGCAGTCTAGGTGTCGGTCATAGGCCTGGACTGTGAAAGATATCAAAAGATCTTCACGTCTTTTTAGGCGCGACCATATTACTTTGAGAGGGCAATGTTTCAGAACAGATATCTACAAGCATTGATAGTTATTCCACATCTGTGTGAAATTCAAATAATCTAGAATGACCTGCTTCCAAACCGGTCAGGTATCAGTTGTTCATCCCGATGCGGTTATTTGGTGCATGCACCAAGTAGCCGGTCGGTTTACTCTATCTGATAGACTGGGCGGTTCTTCCACAAACACCCTGAAGATTCGAATTTCAACAGTTTAGGAAGAATTATCGGTTTTGTCTGTCTGAACCGGCTTCCCTTTAAGCATCCTTTGGAAGGATTTGGCTAATATCGGTTAAGCCGAGAGTAAGCCTGAATTGAGAAAACTTAGCTTCCTGTAGCGGCTTTTGTGAAGATATCGGCTACTTGGCTACTTAGTTCAACTCGAGTAATAAATGAGTCGGCTCGAGCTCGACTCGAACTTGGTGAAAGTCAAGCTCAAGTCGAGCTTTGACCGAGTAGCTTGCGAGCGGCTCACGAGCGGCTTGACTCATTTGTAGCCCTATTTTCATCAAGAGATTCATAGTGAAGACATGTGACGTTGTAGAGATGATATTCAAATAATTTGGTTTGAAAATTGTTTGTGATTTTTTTGATATGATAGTTTTCTTTTTCTTCTAATATACTTCTCATTATGATTAACTAATTTGTGAGTTTCATGTTTGTGTAGAAAAATTGGTTGTCTATGATATGGAACAAAATGAAGGTTTTACTTTAGAGGCACTCAATTTCTTAGTGATTGCACATGTAAATAGTTATGATCTTCCATACTTAGGGTCATTTAGGAATAAATTTAGTGGTTTACTTATATTTACTTCTCTTCAATAAAGATGTCATATTCTAATGGTTAATAGCCTGATTGCAAGGTTTGAGAATGAACCTTTAACTATTTATCGGAAGGAAAAACAATTAAAAAGTTTTGAGATAGACATTACACAGTGTGCAGAATAAAAATACATTTTGCTGTGAAAATAATATCACTTAGAAGGATCAATTTTTATAAACACATGCTGGATTAGTTCACCAGGAAGTGGGCTTGGTGTGTTAGGCCTCTTTGGAATTTTGGGGATATTAATTGTGTTATCATCAAATTTGCTTTATCTGTCTAACCCAAGAAAAAAATTATACTAGATTTATGACTAGATTTAGTATACTATAGATTCAGTACTATAGTATACTAGATATGAACAACTGTCTCTATCTGGTGTGTATAGGATACAATGTACATCTAATATTTTATCCTCTCCACCTCATCATATTTACAGTAGGATGTCGCATAAGAATAGCTGAAAGTGTCTCAACAGGAATATTTGTATAGTTTGTTTTTTTTTCTGTAGCTTCCTTTACCAAATAGAGGCTTGTACCTAAGATAAATATATAAGAAAATTCCAATTAGTTATTTTTAACAAGTTTTACATACAAGTTAGTCATAAGTCTGGTTTTTAGTTCAGATTATAGTATTTCTCTCATTCCTCTAAATGTATGGCATAAACGATTTGGTCATGCATTAGTCGATACTATCAAATATATCTATCCTTCTATTTCAATGTCAAAATCTGCATTGAATGAAGTTTTTGAATATGATATTTGTCTGAAAGCTAAACAACATCGACTTTCTAACTCTATAAATTGAGTTTTTTATTCGATCTATTCCACGTTGATATATGGAGACGTTATTGAAAAACTTCTATCTTAAATACTAATTTTATACTAACAATTGTCGGCGATTTTCTCAACGTACTTGGAAATTTATGTTGCATTCAAAAACTGAAGTAGTTTCTACTCTTAAAAATTCATTATAAAATAAATTCAATTTAACCAAACTATTAAAACAATTCACACTCATAATGACACTGCATTATATTCTTTACAGTGTCAAATATTTCTAAATTAGTTTGAAATGGTTAATCAAAGAAGTTGTGTTTATACTCCACAATAAAACGGTACTGTTGAGAGAAATACGAACATCTGTTACAAATAGAGAAAACTCTTATTTTCCCATAAAATTTGAAAAATGATTTTTGGTTTATTTATTTTTTAAAATAAAGAAAACTAATATGACACCCTACCGTTGTAACCCTCCATTTTCTTAAATCATCAATTTTTTTTACCTACTAAAATACTCCGTTGAAAAACATTATCTACTGTTACATAGTACGAATACATATTAATAAATTTGATCTAAGAGTTTCTAATTGTATCTATCTTAGTTTCAATCATGAACAAAATACATATAAATTGTTCAACGTTGATATTGGTTCAATATTTGTTAGCATAAATATTTTTTATGAACATCTAATTTCACTCGATTGATATTCGAACCAAGGTTCTAGCCAATATAAGGAATCTTTTTCTATCTATCAATCTGTATTCAAACATCTTTACCACATACTCTCTCGTATTCATTATCTTTTTAAGCAATCATGACATTTTATCCGAGATAGAGTTTATCAAAACATTGGACTCTCCCTTCATGAATCTCGAATGAACTCATCTAATCCAAAGAGAATCTTGCTTCTTGGTAATGAGTAGTGGCCCAAAAATGTTTCACAGTAAGAGCTTTGTTTCATTCAATACAGTTTTTAAATCAATTTCACCCTCTTCTTTTAGCATACAAATGTTTAGATTGTATAGTTTTTGATTTATGTAGTTTCCTTTACCAAATAGAGGAGGCTTATGCCTCCTCATATAAATATATAAGAAAATTCCAATTATATGTCAATATTAGCCATCTCTATGTTTTGTTTGGACATGGTATTAGAGCTGCAATTGTTAATACCGAGTATACTAATGCTTCTACTAGCTCTACTTCAACTGAGCTTATTGTCGTCGATTCACTTTTCCACTTACAGTATTCCGATAACCCAAGCTCAAAAATGGTATCTACCTTTTTCAATTCTAGTAACTACATCATGAAACCTTTTTTTTAACAAGTTTTACATCCAAGTTAATTATAAGTCTAGTTTTAGTTCAGATTCTAGTATTTTTCTCATTTCCCTAAATGTATGGCATGAACCCAAGTAGTTTATACTCTTAAAAATACATTATAAAATAAACTCAATTTAACTGAATATTAAAACAATTCGCACTCATAATGACATTGCATTATGTTCTTTACAGTGTCAAATGTTTCTAAATTAGTTTGAGATGGTTCATGAAAATAGTTGTGTTTATACTCCACAATAAAACAGGGTTGTTGAGAGAAATACAAACATGTATTACAAATATTAAAAAACTCTTGTTTTCCTATCCAATTTACAAAATAATTTAGGGTCATTTTTTAAATAAGAAGAACTAGTATGACACTACACAATCATAGTCCTCCGCTTTTTTATATCATAAATATTTTGTTGTCTACTAAAATACTCAGTAGGAAACACTATCTAATATTACATGGTAAGAATACATATTAAGTTTCTTTAAAATCTTTGGTTGTATATGTTATGCAACTGATACTTACCACATAAAAATAAATTTGATCTAAGAGTTTCTAAATATATCTATTTTGGTCTCAATCATTAACAAAAGACATAAATTGTTCAATGTTGATACTGGTTCAATATTTGTTAGTATAAATGTTTTTTTTGAACATCTTTTTCACTCGATTGATACCGATCATTTTGAGATTCATATTCCTTGTGTCTCAATTTATGATTATGTTGATATTCAACATTTTCTAACAATAACTCCAATAGTAGACATTTCTTCATCGTCTACTATATCTTCACTACCATTCCAGTTAATGATACTACTCCACCGGTTGAATTGTAAGCTTAATGTTAAAATGAAATCCATCTTCCTTTAGGCAAGAAAACTATTGCTTCTAAATGATTCTATTAGATTAAGATTCACCCTATAGAATAATGGATAGATATAAGCATGATTGGTTGCTCAAGATTTTAATTATCAAGAGGGTAGACTACCATGATAACTTCATCCCCGTTGTTAAACTCATATATGTTCGAACATTATTAACAATTATAGCTTCTAAATCTTGGCATCTTCATCAACTCAACATAAATATGCATTTTTACATGGCATTTTGGATGAAGAGGTTTATTTAAAACCACATCCTCATTATGTTACTTTTAAACCTTGCCAGGTTTGTCTACTCGTAAAGAGACTTGATAATTTTTAACAAGCTTAACATAGTGACATTGAATTTTATAATAAGTTGTTAGGATGCGGTTTTAAATAATATGTTGCAAAGTTTCCAGTTTACAAAATATTTTTTTTTCTAATTTTACATCATTATTGTTCTATGTTGATGATGCTCTTGTAGTAGGAAATTGTTTATTGGAATTTTGTCTTCACACCTATTTTACTAGGTCAAGTATTTTCTTGGTCTAAATTTCTTAAACTATTTAAGGGATTTATTTTAACTAGAGGAAGTACACTTTGAACATATAAATGACATTAGATTTCTTGGTGATAATCCTTGTAAAATTCCATTCCCTTGACGCTCAAACTACCGGTTTATGAAGGTGTTCCTTTTGCTGAACGAGAACCGTATATACATACGATTGGACGTTAGTCGACTATTATATCTAAACTTCACTCGTTCCGACATCACATATGGGTGCAAAAATTAAGTCAATTCATGTCTCATCCTATCATTGGAAACTCATAATTCAATAGTCAGAATTTTAAAATTTGATCAAGTCACTTGTCTTATTCTATGCTAAGTCAAATATTCTAAAAGGTTGTTATTTTTGCGGATGGCGATTGGGCTAGCTGCCCTAATATAATAATACTCGTCGATCCTTGAATGAGTTTTGTGTTGTTTTTGGCACAATTAGAATTTCACATCGGAAGATGATAGTAGTGAAAAAAGTTTCTTAGTATATAAAAGAAACTATATTCACAATGAGAATAAAATCCCACATTGGAAGATGATGGGAGTTGGGGAAGTTTCTTAGTGTATAAAAGAAACTCTCCCATCTATGGTTTATTGCACTCAATACTTGTATCTCTTTTTCTTATTAATTAATAGCCTTAGTGCTTGGAGACGTAGACAACATTTTGGCCGAACTCCGTTATCAAATTATGTTAGTGTGTTATTTCGTTTTATTTTTTTCTTAATGATCCAAACCAGAATCATTCAAGTATTTTTCCAACATCATAAATATACTTAATTTCTCGATTCATATAATTTTGAGCATACATTAGACTTTTGTTTAAGGAGTCTTTTGTATTTATTTATTTTCAAGGCTAATCTTGAAATACTTATGAGATTAAATTTATTTTTAGACGATTTAAAATATCCAACAATTAACATTTAACAATTCTTTAGTCTAATTTATTTTCTTTATACCTATAAAGTCTAACATTAATTGGACATCCTCAAAAGAATTTACCAGTTGTTTTAATTAAAATTTTATTCCGTATACAAGTTGTATTTTTAATTCTTCTCTACAAATAAATTAATTATATTGAGATATTCAATAAATGTTTGTTTCCAAATAAAGAGTATCTGAAGTAGTTCTTTATTTCTTCATTTTTAATATGAATTGTCAATGCCAACGTCGATGTTTCTTTCACCATCAATTGATTTTTGACAACTAACTCAACCGTACATCAACACATTTCCTTTAGTAATACTGAAGTTTATCATCAAATGTGTATGAGTACTGAAGTTAAATTACTTTTAGAACAAAAAAAACTATAATATTTATTCTTTTATGCATCACTTTCTTCAGTAAATTTTTTTTAGGTGCAACATCTGCAATTCTTACAAATTTATTTCTTTATTATCTTTAAAGGTATTTGCTAAAGTGAACATTATTTATGTTTCTATCTTTTATTTTCTTACACACAATATGATGTGGTTTCATATAGAGACTAAGTCTCCGTTTAGACAACTGCAATTTATATCAATAAACTTAAGTGTGAATAAGAAAATCCAAATTAGATGCATGAGAATACATTAGTGTAACTCTAACTTTAATTCATTTAATTTTGAAACAAAATAAACCATATGGTGTATTTCTTATGAAATCTTTATTCTAATAATACCCTTAGCAATTTAAAGCCTTTTAGATATAATTCTTAAAAAATAACAAATTCTAGATATGCCTTAAAACTTTATCATTTAAAATGAATTTAAGGTGTTGACAAGAAAATCGTATAAGCAGAAGTGTTAATTTAATTAGATAACAAAATAAATGAATAACCATACTCACAAAAATTTAATAATCACATAAATTCAAAATAATGATACGTCTCATCATAAGATACCAAACACATCATTAATAATTAGTCTTTGGACATTAAATATTAACTTGCAAACGGTACTCTTTTGTAGTAATCAAATATTAACAATAAATCTTGTCAAACAATTGGTTATCTTTGGATAGTCCAAGTATTCACATGAAACACCGAGTAATTGTTAAATATTTATTACCACATTTGCATAATGTTAATTTTCTTTTATACCGAATGAATTACATACACGCTACTTTCTTAATTTATAAAACAGATTAACCTACACAATAGGCCTACTTTGGTAGGATGTTTTTTCAATTAATTGATTTCATAAATTAATAACTTATGTACATACTTTAAGTGTGTAACTCTACTAGTTATTGAACTTCATTTTGTTCGATTCATACTCGCATAGTTACAAACACAACCGTTTAATCTTATAAAACAAATATATTTTATAAATTAATAATTTATACATTATTTAAATTTGCAATATGACCAATTATTAGGGCTGATTAACAATCACATAATTATAAATTTAAGTGGGCCTAAAATTATACCAAATTTTAAATGTCTTATTAATACCGAAAATCTGAATGTTGTTTTATATATCAAAATCGCATAAATTTCATATGCGTGTAACACAAAACAAATAATTATGATTTTACTAATCACTCAAATATTTCTTAATATCAATCAACACAAAATATATATATATATATATTAAAATGTGTAATATAACATTATTTATTATTCATTCAAATATAATTTAAAAGATATAAATAACTCTAAATTTTTTAAATTTATTAATTACTATATTAATTAATATATTATAATTTATTTACTTAATTCTTGATAAATATAAGAAAGAGTTATTAATATTTTTTATTATTTAATTATAAATTATTATTAATAAAAAAATAATAATGAATTTCTTTCTTTATTTTCTTTCTCTATATCCTGAATAATATAAATAATGAATACCTTAATTAAGTTATAAATTAATGGTATGTATTTATTGTATTTATCGTCTCTATATTAATTCATTAAATACATTTTAATATTTAATTTTAATGTGTACTATATTAAAATGTGTAATATAACATTATTGATTATTCATTCAAATATAATTTAAAAGATATAAATAACTCTAAATTTTTTAAATTTATTAATTACTATATTAATTAATATATTATAATTTATTTACTTAATTCTTGATAAATATAAGAAAGAGTTATTAATATTTTTTATTATTTAATTATAAATTATTATTAATAAAAAAAATAATAATGAATTTCTTTCTTTATTTTCTTTCTCTATATCCTGAATAATATAAATAATGAATACCTTAATTAAGTTATAAATTAATGGTATGTATTTATTGTATTTATCGGTCTCTATATTAATTCATTAAATACATTTTAATATTTAATTTTAATGTGTACTATATTAATTCATTAAATACTTTTTAATATTTAATTTTAATGTGTATTTAATGTAATCATACTGATAAAATAATAATATTGAAAAATGTGTTATGTAAATATTAATATGTATATTTTTCTTTACTTAATTATCAAATTATGTGTATATATATAATAGGTATATATATATATATATATATAATAGGTATATATATATATATATATATATTTAATTTCATAATTTACTTTATTTCATAATTCTTAATCTTTATTTTCATAAATTATTTTAATTTTTATCTTAATTGTATATGAATGTATTAATATATTAACCGTTATTTTAAAGTTATTTCAAGATAAATATTACTTAATATTTAACTAATTATAATAATTATTATCATTTTTTTTAATTCTTTAATTAATAATTAGTCATAATTAATTATTATTTTAAAATCTAAATTCCTTAATTAATTATAACAATTAATTATTATTCAAAAATGAATTCCTTAATTCCTTAATTAATCAATTAGAACTGAATTTCTTAATTCTTGATTAATTAATTAGAATGATAATAAATTATTATTCTAAAATTTAATTTTTTAATATAATATAATATAATATAATATAATATAATATAATATAATATAAATAAAAGGGTGACATATATGTTTTTACCACATCTTATTAATTAGCTTACCATATTTCTCACATCTCCAAGAGTTTTTCTCTCTTATCATAATTACCTATTCATAATTACTAATTTATCTCTCATTTTCATAACTAGGAAAATGTACACGGATAAGAATAAAAATAAAATAAATTAAAAAAATTATAATAATATTTATTCAATGTTTAAAATTATTAAAATAAAAATATAACGCTCTCATTCTACATTTTATTCACTTCGATAAAATAACTTATTTTCTCACATGTTTTATCACATATTTTTTCCGAATGAAAATCTCTCATTTCGTGACTTACACTTTCACTTTGTCAATCAAATATTTGATACATATTTTTTAACCTCACATTTTGGTCAATTAAATATTTATTCATATTTCTTTAACCATTTTCAAATGATACCGGACTATTATCCCTTGACAAACCACATCTCAATCACATTTTGTTAAAGGTTGTACTTGTTTTTTTAGGTTGCAAGTTCGAAACCTACAAATAAAATTTTTAAATTTATTTTTAACCGTTTTAAGTTTATGGGCGGGTCAACCCACAATTCGACCCAAGTATCCATTTACTCTCACATAAATATCCAAATTAACCACAGCTCTCGACCCGGTAATACTGACACTTTAAAAATTAAGCATCATTATATATATATAGATTAGTTAGTTAAAAATATAACTTTTATTGTTAAAATGTCTCACGTTCATCAAATTTGGTGTTGAATCTTAAATATAAAGTGTTGTTTTCCTAGTTAGTTAAAGGGTTGTACTTATTTTATTAGGTTGCAAGTTCGAAACCTACAAATAACATTTTTAAATTTATTTTTAACCGTTTTAAGTTTATGGGCGGGTCAACCCACAATCCGACCCAAGTATCCATTTACTCTCACATAAAAATATCCAAATTAACCATATCCCTCGACCTAGTGATCCGGACACTTTAAAAATTAAGCATCATTATATATATATAGATTACTTAGTTAAAAATTTGAACTTTTATTTTTAAAATATCTCGCGTTCATCAAATATGGTGTTAAATCTTAAATATAAAGTGTTGTTAGCCTAGTTGGTTAAAGGGTTGTATTTGTGTTGTTAGGTTACAAGTTCAAAATCTACAAATAACATTTTTAAATTTATTTTTAACTGTTTTAAGTTTATGGGCGGGTCAATCCACAATTCGACCCAAGTATCCATTTACGCTCACATAAATATCCAAATTAACCACAACTCTCAACCCGGTAATCGGACACTTTAAAAATTAAGCATCATTATATATATAGATTATTAATTTATCTTTCCTAAATAATTTTTTTTTTCTTAATTATTATTTGTATTATTTTATCTCTTATATAAGTATATTATTTTTCTTCATTAATTTTATATAAACTTATATTTAATATTAAATATTTATTTATTAATATATAAAATATTTATAATATACATAATAATATATATAGTAACGTCAAATATAATTTATTAAAATATACATTTCTCTCATATTTATAATATATCTTTCCTAATTAATTTTTGTTTTTATTTTCTAACTCATTCTCTATTTATATAAATATTGTAACTCTAATAATTTATTAGTTTTTTATTTTCTCTTTACTCATTTATATATATTTCATATTTTCTTACACTTAAATTTTATAATTTTTTTTATAAATTATAAATTTTTTCCCTCCTAAAATCTATATAAATTATATTTTATGATTATATATATTATATATATATATTATATTTATAATAATTAGTTTATATTTTATTTTCTCCCTTATATATATACAATTATAAATAAGACTCCATATTTATAAAAAAAATCATGCGAATCATTATAAAATAATAAATGTAACGTCTCCATATTTATTAAATTAATTTTAAAATAATTTTTAATTTTTGATTAAAATATTTATTTAAAATAATTTTTAATTTTTGATTAAAATATTTATTTTTTATTTTCTCTCCATATTTATTATATGAACAATTATTTTAACTCTTTTTAATTTAATATAATAATCTATTAGATTTTAAAAATACTTTTATATTAATATTTAATTAAAATTTCAAAATAATTTATATCTTATTTAATTAATTAATATTCTCTGATTTAATATATCTTTTATCTATAATTTCATTATTTTGATTTATTAATTAATTTAATATAATTATATATTATATTTTAAAAATATTTGTATACCTTCTCTTCATATTTAGTATTTATACAACTATTTTGTTTTTTATTAATTATATATTTTATGTATTATTCTAAATATATATACATAACTCTCCATTTTTATTAAAAGAATAATTTTATACATTATCTACATATTTATTATTTATATAACTAATTTCCTTTTATTCATTATATCTTTTATATATTATTCAATTATTTTAACCTTTTTATTCATTTAATATAATATATATATTAGATTTTAAAAATATTTTCACTTTAGTCTTTAATTAAAATTTTCAAATAATTTATTAAAAATTTAATTTTATCCCTTCTTACATATTTATTATTTATATAATTAATTAATTTTCTTTTATTCATTATATATTTTATCTATTATTAATTAACCATGATTAAATATTTATACATACATAAAATTTTAAATTAAATTCAAAAATCACAAATGGTCTATTAGTTAAAGTGTTCAAATTTCATATTAGAGACAAGAGTGTTCGAATCTCGATTAATGCGAATTTATAAATATTAAAATGAAAGTGATGGTGCATGTATGATTTAGAGTCCTTACATAAATATAATGTGTGTGAATTTGTGGTTGATGGGGGAGTGTTGATGACATTTGTGGTCGATAGGGATGATATTTGCGTGCTTCTACATAAATGCGTGTGTGAATTTGTACAAATTATTCGAAGGGAGGTATTCTATATATAAATAATTAAGGGTGACATCTACCGAGTTTCTACAAATTTTATATGAATTTCTCATCAAATTCTCATGGTACAATTATTTCCCTTTCTCCTTGAATCTTTATTAAATTAATTATCCTTTCTTCTTAGGTATAGGAGGCACCAAAAGAGGAGGTGGACGACGACAACGGATGAGAGACCCAAAAGAAAATATTTGATCTTGTTTTTAAGAAAAATGGGAAACAAAGAAAGACGAGAATTCGAAATCAAGAGGAAGCCAATGATTCTTTGCCTTCATGGATTTAGAAAAGTTTTTTTTAAAAATTGAAAATTTGTTTTCTATTTTTACACATTTTATATGAATTTCTGATCAGATTCTCATGATATTTACAAAATTCTCGCGTACAATCATCTCTCATTTTTTTAGGTCTAGGTTTTTTAAATCGACTATCCTTTCTCCTTAGGTATAGGTAGCACGAGAAGAGGAGACGTGATGGAGGAGGGAGACGACAACGCAACGGAGGAGGGAGACGACAACGCAACGGAGGAGGGCGACGACGACGCAACGGAGGAGGGCGACGACGACGCAACGGAGGAGGGAGACAACGACACAACAGAGGAGGGCGACGACTATGCAAGAGAGACCTAGAGAAACAAATTCGATCTTGATTTGAAAAAAATGGGAAGCGAAGAAAGACGAGAATTTGAAATCAAGAGGAAGCCAAGGATTCCCTGCCTTCATAGATTTAGAAAAAAATTTTAAAAATTAAAAATTAGTTTTCTATTTCTACACATTTTATATGAATTTCTCATCATATTCTCACGGTATTTACCAAATTCTCGCGTACAATTATCTCTCATTTTTTAGGTCTAGGTTTTTTTAAATCGACTATCCTTTATCCTTAAGTATAGGTAGAACGAGAAGAGGAGATGTGATGGAGGAGGGAGACGACAACGCAACGGAGGAGAGCGATGACGACGCAACGGAGAAGGGCGACGACGAAGCAACGGAGGAGGACAACGACTATTGAAGAGAGACCTAGAAAAAAAGATTCGATCTTGATTTGAAAAAAAATGGCAAGCGAAGGAAGACGAGGATTCAAAATGTAGAGGAAGCCTAGTATTCTCTACCTTTATGGATTTAGAAAAAAATATTAAAAATTAGTTTAATTTTTTTTACACATTTTATATGAATTTCTCATCAAATTCTAATGGTATTTATTAATTTTTTGTGGTACAAACGTCTCTATTTTCTCTTTAGGTCTAGGTATTTTTTAAATCGACTCTCCTTTCTCTTTTGGTATAGGTAGAACAAGAAGAGGAGGTGGACGACGACAACGACGCGATGGAGGAGGCGGCAAATACGCAAGAGAGACCTAGAGGAAAATATTCGAACTTGATTTGAAGAAAAATGGGAAGCGAAAAAAGACGAGTATTTGAAATCAAGAGGAAGCCGAAGATTTTTTACCTCCGTAGATTTAGAAAAGTTTTTTAAAAATTAATTATTTTTATTTTTTAATAGCACAACCTAATAAGATATTTTATAATAAAATTATAAGTAAAATTAAATTTTAATGAATAATATTAATATTTTAATTATATATATATATATATATAATAAAAAAATATAATAAATAGATTATATATATATATATATATATATTCAAATGATATAAAATATATTTAACTCTATATTTTCACATGTTTTAAATAATTGATAAATATATATTATTTTAATTTATAATATTATTATAAATACATATTTTTTACACAAATATTATAAAATTGAATTATTATTATTTTAATAAAATTAGTAATTAATGTTATTGTTTAAATAAAAAAATTTGTATATATAATAATACTTAAATATAAGTATACGTAGTTTTGAAATATGAATTGTATGGCGTTGACATACAAAAGATGGTTCAGTATTATTTTTTAATAGATATTCCACATATATTTTAATTAATATTTTGACTTTTGATGGATAATAAACTGTTTCCGAAATTTTTGAGAGAATAAAGTAGAAGCTGAAATAATTATGTTCAAAAGAGGGAAAAAAACAATCATATTTTGCTAAACTATTATTTTTGCCAATTTAAGATAAAGTGATAATTTACATTAAAAAAATGAGAAAATTAAATTAAATTAATAGAACGATAAAACTAAAATTTTAAATAAAATGACCATATTTGTAATAATTTATTTCAATTATATAAAAAAAATCTATAAAAAAATTATAATAAATATGAGATTTGATAACTTCACACAATATTAAAAAAATGGAATAAACGATAGAACAATATTAATAAAATTTAAATTTATATATTTAATATATATATATAGTCTAACAATTATGATACTATAAAATTATTGTGAAACATAATATAATGGTAAAATTTATGTAATAAAATTCAAATGATTATTAATTTTTTATAATTCACGTGTAAAGATGTAAATTAAAAAAAATGGAACTTAATTGTGTTAATTTTTTTAAATAACAAAATTTAATTAAGATAAAATTTATGTTTATTGTATTTGATTAAATGTTTTTAAACTATTGAATATAGAAACCATTAATATATTATGAGAAGTGATAGAGGAGGAAATTTGAGGGACAGAATGGGGAGGGAATGATGTGTCACTACATCACTGGTTGGAAAAAGGATAAAAGGTGAGAAGAGAGAAATTTTGTTATTTATTTAGCTAATCAAATTGCGCCACATCATTCTTTTCCTCAAATTCCCTCTCCCAATCATTTCTCATATATTATATAGTATGATTCAATTTGTTTTTTATGAAAATTTTAATTTTTTTAATTTATGACTTAATTATTTTACTTATATATTTGTCTTTTTGCATCGCACGAAAATCCTGCTAATTTCTATAAAAATGTTTAACAAAAAAGAATAACCACATATAAACCGGGATAAACAAATTCCTCAAACAAAATCAACCAAAAAAATCACAATTATTACCAATTTATCAATAAGGTAAGCAAATTTTGTAAAGTTAGTAAGGAGATATTTGATTTAAATAATAACTTCCAAAAACAACTTAGATTTTTGAAAATTATCCGTATACGACAAAATAATTAAATGTTACATCATTGAATAGAAAAATCAATCTCAATATTATCCGTATACGACAAAATAACTAAGAAGTCAATTTTATCTCGATTAATGAAAAAATAATTAAGAAGTAATTTTCATCCTGATAAACGACAAAATCTCCTCATTCCTCGAACTAATAATATCTTCTAAAGGGATAGGAGTTTCTTTTCACTTGTTATTTAGAGTCTTCTAATGAATAAACAAATAAATTTTTTAATCAAATTATGAACCAACTTTATTTTGATTTTGATGAAACTTTACACAAGAATGATTTGTGAGAATTAAATAATTACTTTTAAAAGATATAACTTTAATAAATACATGATATTATTATACATAATTCATAATATACTTGAATCAGCTAATTAGATGTCTAACACTAAAATGACAGTTATATATATATATAATTAATGATGCTTAATTTTTAAAGTCTTCGGATTGTCGGGTCGAGAACTATGGTTAATTTAGATATATATGTTAGAGTAAATGGATACTTGGGTCGGATTGTGGGTTAACCTGCTCATAAACTTAAAACGGTTAAAAATAAAATTAAAACTTTTATATGTATATTTCGAACTTGCAACCTAACAAAGTAAATACAACTCTTTTACCAATTAGGCTAATAACACATTATATTTTAAATTCAACACCAAATTAGATGACCGCGGGACATTTTAACAATATAAGTTCAAATTTTTAACTATACTAATATATATATATATATAATGATGCTTAATTTTTAAAGTGTCCGGATTGTCGGGTCGAGATTTGTGGTTAATTTGGATATATATGTGAGAGTAAATGGATACTTGGGTTGGATTGTGGGTTGCACCGCCCATAAACTTAAAACGGTTAAAAATAAAATGAAAAATGCTATGTATGTTTTGAACTTGCAACCTAACAAAACAAGTACAACCCTTTAACCAATTAGGCTAACATTTGTGATTGTGATTGATGGGGGAATGTGCATGACATTTGTGAGAATTTGTGGTCTATGGGGATGACATTTGTGAGCCTCTACATAAATGTGTGTTTGAAGGGAGGTAATATATATATAAATAATTAAGGGTGACATCTACCGAGTTTCTACACATTTTATATGAATTTCTCATCAAATTCTCATGGTACAATTGTCTCCCTTTCTCATTGGGTCTTTCTTAAATTAATTATCCTTTCTCCTTAGGTATAGGAAGAATTAAAAGAGAAGGAGGACGACGACAACGGAAGAGAGACCCAAAAGAAAAGATTTGATCTTGTTTTGAAGAAAAATGGGAAGCGAAGAAAGACGAGAATTCAAAATCAAGAGGAAGCCAAGGATTCTTTGCCTCCGTGGTTAGAAAAGTGTTTTTAAAAATTAAAAATTAGTTTTCTATTTTTACACATTTTATATGAATTTCTCACCAAATTCTCACGGTATTTACCAAATTCTCGCGTACAATCATCTCTCATTTTTTTAGGTCTAGGTTTTTTTAAATCGATTATCCTTTATCCTTAGGTATAGGTAGCAAGAGAAGAGGAGACGTGACGGAGGAGAGATACGACAACGCAACGGAGGAGGGCGACAACGACGCAACGGAGGAGGGCGACAACGACGCAATGGAGGAGGGCGACGACTAAGCAAGAGAGACCTAGGGAAAAAATTCGATCTTGATTCGAAAAAAATGGGAAGCGAAGGAAGACGAGGATTCAAAATCTAGAGGAGGCCCAGTATTCTCTGCCTTTGTGAATTTAGAAAAAATATTAAAATTTAATTTAAATTTTTTAACACATTTTACATGAATTTCTCATCAAATTCTAACGGTATTTATCAAATTTTTGCGGTACAAACGTCTCTCTTTTCTCCTTAGCTCTAAGTATTTTTTAAATCGACTCTCCTTTTTCCTTTGTTATAGGTAGCACAAGAAGAGGAGGTGGACGACGAAAACGACGCGACGGAGGAGGCGGCAACGACGCAAGAGAGACCTAAAGGAAATATTCTATTTTGATTTGAAGAAAAATGGGAAGCGAAAGAAGACGCGGAATTGAAATCAAGTGCAAGCACCAATTAGAATAATAACAAATTAAGAAGTCGAATACCGAAAGATTTCTGAACATCTTTCGGTATTGAATGAGAATTGGTGTTTTACTCCTAACTAAGATAATCAAGTGTGTGTTATTTTTTAATTATAGGGATTGTTTTTAATTTTATAAATGTATATGATTGTGTTTTGATTATATAAAGAAGTGTATATGTATGTTTGTTTGTGTTTGATGTTATTTATGATTTGTCTAGAGTTTGATTATATGGATGTGTAAAGATTGTGTATAATTTTAAACTAGATGAATGTGTTAAATGTTTTAAAGGAAAAAAATTTAGGCATACCGAGATATATGAAATAATCTCTCGGTAATTGGGGTCAAAACTGAGAGACTTGTGTATATCCCTCGGTAACACTTAAGGTCAAAACCGAGAGATAAACACAAATCTCTGGTTTCATATACTATAAATACCAAGAGATTTATGTATATCTCTCGGTAACAAATTTGAGTATTACAAGAGATTTTGGTATATCTCTCGAGAAAAACATTCATATTTTAGATCTAAACCCTTTTTCCTAATCACTTTCCGCGCCCACACCCTCTCTTCTCCTAAGCCCGCTACAGACTGAATCCACCCCACGATCGACGACACCCACGACTACCTCCGCCCACAACCGACGCTGCTGCATCTTCGACCTCTCCTTTTCCCACCGTCCTCTTCAACGCATTGCTTCAAGGTTAGTAATTAGTGTATATTTACGCTAGATTTAGATAATTTTGATTATATATGTTATATTTAGGTTATATATGTTAGATTTAGGTTACAGATGGTCATATTGATCAATATCGAGCGATCGAATTGGAATACACCAAACATATATGGGATAGGTGGCGCTTTGATTTGAACAAGGATTATAATGTGAGTTCATCATGGAGACTAGGCAATCCCCCACGAGACTACGATCCAGCCGATTGAGAATTCGTGTGTAGACACCATTACTTTACACATAAATTTAAGGTACGATTTCAAAATTGAAATAAAAACTTATAACACTAGTTCTAACTTCATTTTTATTTTAAATGCAGAGAAACAATGGTATAAATATAGAGAACGTGAATAAATTGAAATTTCCGCATTATATGGGCAATAAACCATTTTCACAAGTAGAGAAAGATTTGGTATGTACATTATTTCAAATAACTTAATATAAATAATGTTACTAATTTCATAAGTTATTTATTTCAACAGACTGGTGAAATAGAACGAACACCCATTGTTGTTGAAATTTTTAAGAGGACCCGTACACCGAAAGCTATAAAGAAAACCCTAACCCGATCTCGGACGTACGAGCACAAGAGAAGATTGTAAGTTAAATGACTTTAATTGAAATTTTAATAAATTATATATAGCTTATATAAATGAAAATTGATTTTAAATATGCAGGCGGAGATGGAAGAAGTAAGAAACAACGAACCAGATATCTCTGACTTTGACTTGACGGAGAAAGTGTTTGGACGCCAATTACATGGAACAATGACATTTGGTTTTCTCTCTAGTGTATAAACCGAGAGATTTATGAAATCTTTACGCAAACACCAAAATAGATTTACCGAAAGCCACTATACCAACAAATGCCCAGAGTTTTCTAAATTTTCGGTATTAGTGTTATACCGACATATATCGGGTCATTATCGAGAGATTATACTCTCGGTAATAACTTGTTATTCACTAGTGTAACATTTTTCACTCCTCATCCCCAACCCCTTACCAAATTATAAATACATAAACTCAACCATCGGATACCCACGAGTATCGGGTATATGGGTACTCATTGCCATCTCTATATCATTGCATGATTTAAGCGTTATTTACAATGTTTGATCTAGTTGCTTGATTGTGGAATAAAATGCCCTAATTCAATTTATGAAATTAATGTTTGGGTAGTCGTTCTTGATCTTCTTCTCAAGATTGACGAACCAAAGAAGCCCCATAATGAGTTATGTATTAATTTGGGATCAATACCAAGTCAATCCTAGTTGATTTGAACATCTATTACATTTTTTAAGCTTTCAATTTGATTTCTTTTGTGGTTTAGTTTGACATGATAAATACGTTTTCGATGGTTTATGTTGAGTTGGTACAAGGTAGAAATAGATTGGTTTAAAAGAACATGAATTTTTGTATTATTCTCCCATTTATCGTTTTTACGGCCAAATTTTCATCTTTATTGACTTTCAAATCCTATTTTTTAAGCCCAAACTTGCCCGAATTTAAAGGTTTAAAGTGTAATGGATTCCTCTACATTTTTTAAGCCCAAATAGTTGAATTGAATGCTAAGATTGAGATTTGGTGTTGAAATTTTCTTTAAACTCTTCTAAACCTCAACATGATAAGAATAAAACCATGTCATGACACTAATATATTTGACTTAAAATATCTCCCTAACTATAAACTATTATGGCTATTGCGAAAGGTAATGAAATATCCAACACACCCAGCTAAATGTCACTCAGATCCATTAAGTGTAAGTCTAGTTATGGCCATATCAATTAAGCCTAGAAGCACAAATAAAAAGTCCTAAAATCCAAACCAATCATTGTTCTACATCAAAGCATCATTCCTTGACGCTAATAACCGTAGATTGGGTTTCATCTGACGGTTAGTATTCAAAATACATAAAAAAAAAAGTGATCCGCGTGCATGAAAATTCAACCAATCAGCTTTCAACTTCTATATATAGGGTGTCACCCTTTACTATTTAAATGATTTATATTTCATAATTATATATAATCTACTTCAAATTGATATCAATTTTTGTCCCTAGAAAAGCTTCAAGTTTATTCTCTGTAATGGCGACCCAAACTTCTTCGGCGGTCAAGGCAAAGAAGATTAAGAATCCTCCGACCCATCCTCGGTATATCGAGGTGAATGTCAATTAACGTTGTTTTGTCGGAATCTGTTTCATATATCTAACTAATCTTTGTTTGAATCGATTTATTTGTAGATGGTTACGGAAGCGATTGTGACATTGAAGGAGAGGAATTGATCGAGTCAGTACGCAATCGCGAAGCACATCGAGGACAAGCAGAAACAACTTCCTTCCAATTTTAAGAAGCTGTTATTGGTTCAACTTAAGAAACTCGTTGCGTCTGGAAAATTGGTGAAGGTGAAGAGTTCGTTCAAGATTCCGGCGGCGGCGGCTCGATCTAAGGTGTCCAAGCCTGTCATCCCTCCGACTAAGAACTCTGTCAAGCCGGTTGAGAAGAAAAACAAGCTGCCAGTCAAGACTAAGGCTGCCACCACTAAGCCTGCGGCTAAACCAACCCCTAAATCGAAGGTCACTGTTGCTAAATCTGAAGCTAAACCTAAAGCTGCTTCGAAGGCCAAACCTGCGGCTAAGCCCAAAGCTGCTGCTGCTAAGCCCAAAGCTGCTGCGGCTAAGCCCAAAGGAAGCCATCAAGAAAGCTAAGGTTGTCACTGCCATGACCTCTACAAGGACATCTCCCGCAGCTTCCCCTGCTCTGAAGCCGGCTCCAAAGAAAGCACCGGTTTTATATTTCCGGCTAAGGTTGTCACTGCCAAAGACAGTTAAGTCGCCGGAGAAGAAAATAGTGACAAGGGCGAGAAAGAATTGAGATGAAAATAGTTCTGTAAATTATTTTTGGATCTTTCGGTCGGTCAGAAACATTATCAAAAGTAGCATACCTAATAACATATATTTCATTTATAATAGTACACAAACAAGACTTTTATTGCTACTTATGACCTATAATTGTAAGGAGTAAACAATCTATTCTTTCACAAATTTGATCTCAGGATTCAACGTTTCTCAATGCACTAATTCTTTCGGATTGAATCCACTTTCAACATCTTTGTATTTGAAAATGACGCTAATTCTTGTAAAATTACGTTCGCTAATTCTGGTAAAATTACGTTCACTATCTTGATGTGATAATGAGAAAATAAGGTTGAACATTGTGAGTTTAAGCATTAATTGTCAGAAAATTAAAAGTTGTAGATCTTTATTGTCTTTTATAAAATTAGGATTTATTTAATTATTAATGGGCTTGGGCCTGTACAAGTAATTTAGTGTTTCTAAGCTAATTATTCCTTTATAATGGTTGTTTATAAGGTTTAGGGTTTCTTCTTGAACAAATCTTATTGTCTTTCCCAGTTTTTCAAGATTTTCTTTCTTCGTAACTGTTTTTCAAAGATCCAATAGTCAAAAGCCAACAAATACGTGAGGACATAAGTTACCTAAGTTAAATACATGATATTGAGGAATTCAAATTCCTGAAAACGCTTCCCTCTCATTCGCTCAAGACGTCGACGTGCGCTCGGAACTGGCTGGCCTCGAGTATGATGAAGGTTTCTAATAACGGTAGCTGGTCCTAAGAGTCAGAAGATAGACAAGACATCGCATCAAGTTGCTCGCAAAGAATCAATAACAGGGGCTAATAATGACAAGAGATAGAATATTCATAAAAAAATGAAAGGAAGCATCAGCGCGAAATGGAGAGGCGAACACAGGAACTGCATGAGTGATGATAAGTTTCCAAGCTTAGATATGATTGTGCGCTCTACCAGTAAGTTAGACACCACTCTCGAACTGGAGTAGTTGATACAAATGTTACTTTACAAATTGTGTCTTCACTTATTTGTTTCAAAATAAGAACACTTTGGAGAGTCAACATTATTGGAAGTTGTTACTTTTTAATATTCTGAATTAAACAGTACTAGTCAATATTATGTATGCTTACTTGAGTGTAAACAATGCTCACTCTTGTGTTTCCTCTTTTTATATAGAAATTATTGTGTTTGCCTAATCTATGTTTTAGTGTGTTATGTTAAGATTCACTTCCAACCTCATACTATAAGTTTTGATTTTTTACTATTTCACATAGGCATGTCTTAATGACAAACACTTCTTAAAACACCACAATTCTGTAGGAAATGGGATATATTGATGATGATGTTTTCATCAAGAGATTCATATTGAAGACATTTGATGTTGTAGAGATGATATTCAAATAATTTTGTTTGAAAATTGTTTGTGATTTTTTTGATATGCTAGTTTCTTTTCCTTCTAATATTCTTCTCTTTATGATTAACTAATTTGTGAGTTTCATGTTTTTGTAGAAAAATTGGTTGTCTATGATATGGAACAAAATGAAGGTTTTATTTTAGAGGAGGCACTCAATTTCTTAGTGACTGCACATGTAAATAGTTATGATCTTCCATACTTAGGGTCATTTAGGAATAAATTTATTGGTTTACTTATATTCACTTCTCTTCAATAAAGATGTCATATTCTAATGGTTAATAGCCTGATTGCAAGGTTTGAGAATGAACCTTTAACTATTTATCGGAAGGAAAAACAATTAAAAAGTTTTGAGATAGACATTACACAGTTTGGGGAATAAAAATACATTTTGCTGTGAAAATAATATCATTTAGACATGCTGGATTAGTTCACGAGGAAGTTCACGAGGAAGTGAGCTTGGTGTGTTAGGCCTCTTTGGAATTTTGGGGATATTAATTGTGTTATCATCAAATTTGCTTTATCTGTCTAACCCAAGAAAAAAATTATACATTTATTTATGACTAGATTTAGTATACTATAGATTCAGTACTATAGTATACTAGATTTGAAGGCGTTACCTACAAACATGTTGTTTCTATAAAGTTAACCAAGCACATAGTTGTTGCGAGTTTTTTCTATCTCGATGGTGAATGATCAAATTCAATGATATGAACAACTGTCTCCATCTCTGTTGTGTATAGGATACAATGTCGCATATATTATTCACTCTTCTTCAAGTTCTCATCGAGCAAGAATAGCTGAAAGTTTTTCAACAGGAATATTAGTATAGTTTGTTTTTTTATTTTTTCTGTAGCTTCCTTTACCAAATAGAGGCTTGTACCTAAGATAAATATATAAGAAAATTCCAATTAGTTATTTTTAACAAGTTTTACATCCAAGTTAGTTATAAGTCTGGTTTTAGTTCAGATTATAGTATTTCTCTCATTTCTCTAAATGTATGGCATAAACGATTTGGTCATGCATTAGTCGATACTATCAAATATATCTATCTTTCTATTTCAATGTCAAAATCTGCATTGAATGAAGTTTTTGAATATGATATTTGTCTGAAAGTTAAACAACATCGACTTTCTTTCCTATCTAACTCTATAAATTGAGTTTTTTTATTCGATCTATTTCACATTGATATATGGAGACGTTATTGGAAAACTTCTATCTTAAATACTAATTTTATACTAACAATTGTCGACGATTTTCTCAACGTACTTGGAAATTTATGTTGCATTCAAAAACTGAAGTAGTTTCTACTCTTAAAAATTCATTATAAAATAAATTCAATTTAACCAAACTATTAAAACAATTCACTCATAATGACACTGCATTGTATTCTTTACAGTGTCAAATATTTTTAAATTAGTTTGAAATGGTTAATCAAAGAAGTTTTGTTTATACTCCACAATAAAACGGTGCTGTTAAGAGAAATACGAACATCTGTTACAAATAGAGAAAACTCTTATTTTCCCATAAAATTTGAAAAATGATTTATGGTTTATTTGTTTTTTAAAATAAAGAAAACTAATATGACACCCTACCGTTATAACCTTCCATTTTCTTATATCATCAATTTTTTTTACCTACTAAAATACTTCGTTGAAAAACACTATCTAATGTTACATGGTACGAATACATATTAATAAATTTAATCTAAGAGTTTCTAATTGTATCTATCTTAGTTTCAATCATGAACAAAATACATATAAATTGTTCAACGTTGATATTGGTTCAATATTTGTTAGCATAAATATTTTTTATGAACATCTAATTTCACTCGATTGATATTCGAACCAAGGTTCTAGCCAATATAAGGAATCTTTTTCTATCTCTCAATCTGTATTCAATCATCTTTACCACATACTCTCTCGTATTCATTATCTTTTTCAGCAATCATGACATTTTATCCGAGATAGAGTTTGTCAAAGCATTGGACTCTCCCTTCATGAATCTCGAATGAACTCATGTAACCCAAAGAGAGTCCTGCTTCTTGGTAATGAGTAGTGGCCCAAAAATGTTTCACAGTAAGAGCTTTGTTTCATTCAATACAGTTTTTTAAATCAATTTCACCCTCTTCTTTTAGCATACAAATGTTTAGATTGTATAGTTTTTGATTTATGTAGTTTCCTTTACCAAATAGAGGCTTATACCTCCTCATATAAATATATAAGAAAATTCCAATTATATGTTTTGTTAGTATAAATGTTTTTTTTAACATCTTTTTTCACTCGATTGATACCGATCATATTGAGATTCATATTCCTTGTGCCTCAATTTATGATTATGTTGATATTCAACATTTTATAACAATAACTCCAATAGTAGACATTTCTTCATCATCTACAATATCTTCACTACCACTCCAGTTAATGATACTACTCCACCTGTGCTTCCTATTTGAAGTACTAGAATTAAATCTAAACCTATGTGGATGCATATTTTGTTATGTCTAATTTTCCTAATTCAATATAGTCTACATCAAAATCACTTACCTCTCGTCATATACATAATACTTGCACATTTCAAACTTCATTATTCAATAATAAAACACATATGACTTTTTGGCACACATATCTAATTTACAGGAATTAGGTTCTCATAGAGAGGCATTTCATGATTCTAATTAGAGGCTAACCGGTTGAATTGTAAGCTTAAAGTTAAAATGAAATTGATCTTCCTTTAGGCAAGACAACTATTGGTTCTAAATGATTCTATTAGCTTAAGATTCACCCTATAGAATAGTGGATAGATATAAGCATGATTGGTTGCTCAAGATTTTAATTATCAAAAGGGTAGACTACCATGATAACTTCTTCCCCGTTGTTAAACTCGTATATGTTCGAACATTATTAGCAATTATAGCTTCTAAATCTTGGCATCTTCATCAACTCAACATAAATATGCATTTTTACATGTTGCAAAGTTTCCTGTTTACAATTTTTTTTTTCTAATTTCACATCATTATTGTTCTATGTTGATGATGCTCTTGTAGTAGGAAATTGTTTATTGGAATTTTGTCTTCACACCTATTTTACTAGGTCAAGTATTTTCTTGGTCTAAATTTCTCAAACTACTTAAGGGATTTATTTTAACTAGAGGAAGTACACTTTGAACATATAAATGACATTAGATTTCTTGGTGATAATCCTTGTAAAATTCCATTCCCTTGAGGCTCAAACTACCGGTTTATGAAGGTGTTCCTTTTGCTGAACGAGAACCGTATATACATACGATTGGACGTTGGTCGACTATTATATCTAAACTTCACTCGTTCCGGACATCACATATGGGTACAAAAATTAAGTCAATTCATGTCTCATCCTATCATTGGAAACTCAAAATTCAATAGTCAGAATTTTAAAATTTGATCAAGTCACTTGTAAGGTTGTTACTTTTTATGATGGCGATTGGGTCAGCTGCCCTAATACAATAATACTCGTCCATCCTTGAATGAGTTTTGTGTTGTTTTTGGCACACATTAGAATTTCACATCGGAAGATGATGGTAGTGAAAAAAGTTTCTTAATATATAAAAGAAACTATATTCACAATTAGAATAGAATCCCACATCGGAAGAAGATGAGAGTTGGGGAAGATTCTTAGTGTATAAAAGAAATTCTCCCTCTTTGATTTATTGCACCCAACACTTGTATCTCTTTTTCTTATTAATTAATAGCCTTAGTCTTTGGAGACGTAGACAACATTTAGGCCGAACTCCGTTATCAAATTATGTTAGTGTGTTCTTTCGTTTTATTTTCTTTTTTTGTGTTTCTGTTAGGGTTTTTCCCAACATTTTGTACATTTTAAATACCGCAGTCTTATTGTTGTTGTATGAGAGATTCAATGGTTCTCATATTTGTTAACACATTTTTATATTCAATCAAATTACGGTTAATCTATTTTTTTCAGAACGGACTAAGCACATTAACATTAATTATCCTATTACAATAAATAAATTGAAGGATGGTTTCATTCTAAATGTGTATGTTAGCTCTTCCAACCATCTAGCAAACATATTTACCAATACACTCAATTTTACTCTGTTTTAAATGTTAGAATCTTTAATCTAGATATTTAATCCTTAAGTCTATAATCTTTATACTATATGTCGATTAATTGAGATAAACATAAGTTGTGGAAACGTACCTGAATCTGGAATGAAGAACGGTTCATTAAGTCGTTCTTCATTATTCTCTTCTTCTTGATATTGGATCTTCTCTTGATCTTGTTGATCTTGGATCTTCTTGTTCTAGATCTGGGCCTAAATCGAAATGTTTGATATTGATTGGGTTTAAGTCTTCCAACCCTATATCGATAGCCCTTCTTGAGTGTTCTTGAGAGATGAACATAAACCTTTTTTGGTCTGATGAGAGAAACAAATTAGGTAGACTAGCTATATGGGTTGGGATCTAGCACTAATATACCCATTTATTATTCGGCCCATCAACGAAATAATAAATGATATTTCTGATTCTACACAAATATATCCCCATATTTATTATAGATGTCTAAATAAGCCCCATAATCTTTATACTTTAATAGATCACTTTAATTGGGTTTTAATATTTATATGATAACAACTAATAAAAAATTACTAAATAATATATGTACCCAAATATTGGAAATAATTCTAACAATATCCCACTTGGGTCATATATATATATATATATATATATATATATATATATATATATATATATATATATATATATATATATATCCTTCAATTGTATATTATAAGCTTAAGAGCTCAAAATGTTGTTATCATCTCCAATACATCTATATCAATCTCGTCCATCAATTATATCAAAAAGGATTAAAGCGAATTTTGTTACATTAGTTAGTTAGTAACTAAATCCTCAATAATCACATATGTCAATACAATCAAAAGACATAGATTAAACATGGGTGTCTAGTATGGATTAACATGTAATGTGATCTTTAACATGTCTAATAGCAATTGGTTCTCTTTTATTCCTTATAGAGATAAATCTAAATAACTTTATATTCTTGATTCTTTAAAAAACTAATTCTTTAATGTGCACATAAATTCCAAATTATATCTATACAAGCATCACAATACAAACTCCAACTAAAACCGTATATCATCTAAATATGCAATATCCATATGAACAATATGTTCATAAAAGTCCCTGGATAACAAATATTTAGAAAATTGTTCCGTAATTTTAGAGTTTGTCCAAATATGCTCAATATATAACTAAACATTCTAGATTCTTTATTTTCTAAATAGTTCGACTTAGTCGAACTCATATTACTCTTAAAGTAAAAGAATTGTATATTATTGTCACGTAATATCTTTAGTGGTCTTTCTATATCATTCATAATTTGCAACCCCGTGACAAAACTTTGCAGTCAGATTCTTTAACTGGATACAAAATACAAAATAAATCATGCCATTATGTTGAAATAATTCTAGTGTCTTCTTAACACTCATACAAGAATTAATTCTTTAAACTAATAATTAAACTAAAATTATGTGGCACGAATTTCTGACTATTTTGGTATCCAACAAAATTTGAATCAAAATACCAAATTTCGATTTCACTAGATGAGTATGTAATGTTTTGTTCTTAAAATGTAACGTTTACTTGTTTGGTTGCTTTATTAATGATCCAAACTAGAATCATTCAAGAATTTTTCCAACATCATAAATATACTTAATTTCTTGATTCATATAATCTTGAGCATGCATTAGACTCTTGTTTAAGGAGTATTTTGTATTTATTTATTTTCAAGGATAATCTTGAAATACTTATGAGATTAATTTTTGTTTAGACGATTTAAAATATCCAACAATTAACATTTAACAATTCTTTAGTCCAATTTATTTTCGTTAGACCTATAAAGTCTAACATTAACTGGACATCCTCAAAAGAATTTACTAGTTGTTTTAGTTAAAATTTTATTCCGTATACAAGTTGTATTTTTAATTCTTCTCCACAAATAAATTAAATTATATGGATATATTCCATAAATGTTTGTTTCCAAATAAATAGTATCTGAAGTAGTTCTTTATTTCTTCATTTTTAATATGAATTGTCAATGCCCACGCCGATGTTTCTTTCACCATCAATTGACTTTTGACAACTAACTCAACCGTACATCAACACATTACTTTAGTAATATTGAAGTTTACCATCAAATGTGTATGAGTAATGAAGTTAAATTACTTTTAGAACAAAAAAACTGTAATATTTATTCTTTTATGCACCACTTTCTTCAGTAATTTTTTTTTTAGGTGCACCATCTGCAATTCTTACAACTTCATTTCTTTATTATCTTTAAAGGTATTTGATAAGTGAACATTATTTATGTTTCAATCTTTTATTTTCTTACACATAATATGATGTGATTTCATATAGAGACTAAATCTCCCTTTAGACAACTGCAATTCACATCAATTAATTTAGGTGTGAATAAGAAAATCCAAATTAGATGCATGAGAATACATTAGTATAACTCTAACTTTAATTAATTTAATTTTGAAACAAAATAAAACATATGGTGTATTTCTTATGAAATCTTTATTCTAATAACACCCTTAGCAATTTAATGCCTTTTAGATATAATTCTTAAAAAATAACAAATTCTAGATACGCTTTAAAACTTTATCATTTAAAATGAATTTAAGATGTTGATAGGAAAACCGTATAAGCAGAAGTGTTAATTTAATTAGATAACAAAATAAATGAATAACCATACTCACAAAAATTTAATAATCACATAAATTCAAAATAATGATATGTCTCATCATAAGATACCAAATGCATCATTAATATTTAGTCTTTGGACATTAAATATTAACAAAACGGTACTATTATAGTAATCAAATATTAACAATAAGTCTTGTCAAACAATTGGTTATCTTTGGATAGTCCAAGTATTCACATGGCATACTGAGTAATTGTTAAATATTTATTACCACATTTGCATAATGTTAATCTTCCTTTGGGCCGATTAAATAACCGAATGAATTACATACACACTACTTTATTAATTTATAAAACAGATTAACCTACACAATAGGCCTACTTTGGTAGGATGTTGTTTCAATTAATTTATTTAATAAGTTAATAACTTATGTACATACTTTAAGTGTGTAACTCGACTAATTATTGAACTTCATTTTGTTCGATTCATACACGCATAGTTACAAACACAACCGTCTTAATCTTATAAAACAAATATATTTTATAAATTAATAATTTGTACATTATTTAAATTTGCAATCTGACCAATTATTAACCTTTCTTTGGGCCGATTAACAACCGCATAATTATAAATTTAAGTGGACCTAAAATTATATCAAATTTTGAATGTCTTATTAATACCGAAAATCTGAATATTGTTTTATGTATCAAAATCGCATAAATTTCATATGCGTGTAACACAAAACAAATAATTATGATTTTATTAATTACTCAAATATTTCTTAATATCAATCAACACAATATATAAATAAAGACCGAAATATATATATATATATATATTAAAATGTGTAATATAACATGATTGATTATTCATTCAAATATAATATAAAAGATATAAATAACTCTAAATTTTGTAAATTTATTAATTACTATATTAATTAATATATTATAATTTATTTACCTAATTCTTGATAAATATAAGAAAGAGTTATTAATATTTTTTTATTATTTAATTATAAATTATTATTAATAAAAAAAATAATAATGAATGTTTTTCTTTATTAATTCATTAAATACTTTTTAATATTTAATTTTAATGTGTACTATATTAATTCCTTAAATACTTTTTAATATTTAATTTTAATGTGTACTTAATGTAATCATACTTATAAAATAATAATATTGAAAAATGTGTTAGGTAAATATTAATATGTATATTTTTCTTTACTTAATTTACAAATTATGTGTATATATATAATAGGTATATATATATTTAATTTCATAATTTACTTTATTTCATAATTCTTAATCTTTATTTTCATAAATATTTTAATTTTATTTTTAATTGTATATGAATGTATTAATATATTAACAGTTATTTCAAGATAAATATTACTTAATCTTTAACTAATTACAATAATTATTTTTTAATTTTTTAATTAATAATTAGTCATAATTAATTATTATTTTAAAATCTAAATTCCTTAATTAATTATAACAATTAATTATTATTCTAAAAATGAATTTCTTAATCAATTAATTAATCAATTAGAACTGAATTCCTTAATTTCTTGATTAATAATTTTGAATGATAATAAATTATTATTATAAAATTCAATTTTTTTAATATATATATATAATGATTCATAATATAAATAAAAGGGTTACATATATGTTTTTACCACATCTTATTAATCGCTTACCATATTTCTCACATCTCAAAGAGTTTTTCTCTCCTATTATAATTATCTATTCATAATTACTAATTTATTTTTCATATCATAATTATTAATTTTTTCATATCATAATTATTAATTTATCTTTCCTAAATAATATTTATTTTATTTCTTTTACTTAATTATTATTTGTATTATTTTATCTCTTATATATGTATATTATTTTTCTTCATTAATTTTATATAAATTTATATTTAATATTAAATATTTATTTATTAATATATAAAATATTTATAATATACATAATAATATATAGAGAAATGATTAGGTGAGGGAATGACGTGGCATAAGATGAAAAAATCAAATAATTTCTCTATTTTCTCTCTTTCCTCCCATTTTTACATTTTCCAACCAATGAAGGTGATGCCATGTCATTCCCTCACCAAATTCCCTCACCAAATTCTCTCACCCTATCACTCCTCTAATATATATAGTAACTTGTAATATAATTTATTAAACTCACAATCAAATTATATTTTTTTAAAATATACATTTATCTCATATTTATAATATATATTTCCTAATTAATTTCCGTTTTTATTTTCTAACTCATCCTTTATTTATATAAATTTTGTAACTCTAATAATTTAGTTTTTTATTTTCTCTTTACTCATTTATATATATTTCATATTTTCTTACACTTAAATTTTATAATTTTTTAATAAATTATAAATTTTTTTCACTCCTAAAATCTATATAAATTATATTTTATGATTATATATATATATATATATATATTATATTTATATAATTAGTTTATATTTTATTTTCTCTCTTTTATATATACAGTTATAAATTAGACTTCATATTTATTAAAAAAAACATGCGATTCATTATAAAATATTAAATGTAACGTTTCCATATTTATTAAATTAATTTTAAAATAATTTTTTAATTTTTGATTAAAATATTATTTTTTATTTTCTCTCCATATTTATTATATTTTATTATATGAAAAATTATTTTAACTCTTTTTAATTTAATATAATAATCTATTAGATTTTAAAAATATTTTTACATTAATATTTAATTAAAATTTCTAAATAATTTATATCTTATTTAATTAATTAATTTTCTCTGATTTAATATATCTTTTATCTAGAATTTCATTATTTTAATTTATTAATTAATTTAATATAATTATATATTAGATTTTAAAAATATTTGTATACCTTCTCTTCCTATTTAGTATTTATACAATTATTTTATTTTTTTATTAATTATATATTTTATGTATTATTCTAAATATATATACATAACTCTCCATTTTTATTAAAAGAATAATTTTATACATTATCTACATACTTATTATTTATATAACTAATTTTCTTTTATTCATTATATCTTTTATATATTATTCAATTATTTTAACCTTTTTGATTCATTTAATATAATTATATATATTAAATTTTAAAAATATTTTCACTTTAGTCTTTAATTTAAATTTTCAAATAATTTATTAAAAATTTATTTTTATCCCTTCTTACATATTTATTATTTATATAATTAATTTTTTTTATTCATTATATATTTTATCTATTATTAATTAACCATGATAAATTTTTTATACATACATACAATTTTAAATTAAATTCAAAAATCACAAATGGTCTATTGATTAAAGTGTTAAAATTTCATATTAGAGACCAGAGTTCGAGTCTCGATTTATAAATATTAAAATGAAAGTGATGGTGCATGTATGATTTATAAATTTTGGGATGTGAGTCCTTACATAAATGTAATGTGTGTGAATTTGTGATTGATGGGGGAATGTGGATGACATTTGTGGTTGATGGGGATGACATTTGCGAGCCTCTACATAAATGTGTGTGAATTTGTACAAATTTTTCGAAGGGAGATAATCTATATATAAATAATTAAGGGTGACATCTAACGAGTTTCTACACATTTTATATGAATTTCTCATCAAATTCTCATGGTACAATTATTTCCCTTTCTCCTTGGATCTTTCTTAAATTAATTATCCTTTCTCCTTAGGTATAGGAGGAACCAAAAGAGGAGGTGGACGACGACAACGGAAGAGAGACCCAAAAGAAAAGATTTAATCTTGTTATGAAGAAAAATGGGAAACAAAGAAAGACGAGAATTGAAATCAAGAGGAAGCCAAGGATTCTCTGCCTTCGAGGATTTAGAAAATTGTTTTTTAAAAATTGAAAATTAGTTTTCTATTTTTACACATTTTATATGAATTTCTCATCAGATTCTCATGGTATTTACCAAATTCTCGCATACAATCATCTCTCATATTTTTAGGTCTAGTTTTTTTTAAATCGACTATCCTTTCTCCTTAGGTTTAGGTAGCACGAGAAGAGGAGACGGGATGGAGGAGGGAGACGACAACGCAACGGAGGAGGGCGACGACAACGCAACGGAGGAGGGCGACGACGAAACAACGGAGGAGGACAACGACTATTGAAGAGAGACCTAGAAAAAAAGATTCGATCTTGATTTGAAAAAAATGGGAAATGAAGGAAGACGAGGATTCAAAATCTAGAGGAAGCCCAATATTCTCTACCTTTGTGGATTTAGAAAAAAATATTAAAAATTTGTTTAATTTTTTTTACACATTTTATATGAACTTCTCATCAAATTCTAACGATATTTATTAATTTTTTGTTGTACAAACGTCTCTCTTTTCTCCTTAGGTCTAGGTATTTTTTAAATCGACTCTCCTTTCTCCTTTGGTATAGGTAGCACAAGAAGAGGAGGTGGACGACGACAACGACGCAATGGAGGAGGCGGCAAATACACAAGAGAGACCTAGAGGAAAATATTCGAACTTGATTTGAAGAAAAATGGGAAGCGAAAAAAGACGAGGATTTGAAATCAAGAGAAAGCTGAAGATTCTTTACCTTCGTGGATTTAGAAAAAAAAATTAAAAATTAATTATTTTTATTTTTTAATAACACAGCATAATAAGATATTTTATAATAAAATTATAAGTAAAATTAAATTTTAATGAATAATATTAATATTAATATTTTAATTATATGTATATATATATAATACTAAAATATAATAAATAGATTATATATATATATATATTCAAATGATATAAAATATATTTAACTCTATATTTGACATGTTTTAAATAATTGATAAATATATTTTATTTTAATTTATAATATTATTATAAATACATATTTTTTATACAGATATTATAAAATTAAATTATTATTATTATTTTAATAAAAATAGTAATTAATGTTATTGTTTAACCAAAAAAAACTATATATATAATAACACTTAAATATAAGTATATGTAGTTTTGAAATATGAATTTTATCTTTTGACATACAAAAGATGGTTTAGTATTATTTTTAATAGATATTTCACATATATTTTAATTAATATTTTGATTTTTAATTGATAATAAACTGTTTCCGAAATTTTTGAGAGAATAAAGTAGAAGTTGAAATAATTATGTTCAAAAGAGGAAAAAAAAAAACAATCATATTTTGTTAAACTATTATTTTTTCCAATTTAAGATAAAGTGATAATTTACATTAAAAAAATGAAAAAATTAAATTAAATTAATATAACGATAAAACTAAAATTTTGAATAAAATGACTATATTTTTAATAATTTATTTCAATTATATCAAAAAAAAAATTCTATAAAAAAATTATAATAAATATGAGATTTGGTAACTTCACACAATATTAAAAAAATGGAATAAACCATAGAACAATATTAAAAAAATTCAAACTTATATATTTAATATATATATAGTCTAACACACAATATAATAGTAAAATTTATGTAATAAAATTCAAATGATTATTAATTTTTTATAATTCACGTGTAAAGATGTAAATTAAAAAAATGGAACTTAAATGTGTTAATTTTTTAAATAACAAAATTTAATTAAGATAAAATTTATGTTTATTGTATTTGATTAAATATTTTTAAACTATTGAATATAGAAACCATTAATATATTATGAGAAATGATAGGGAGAGGGAATTTGAGGGAGAGAATGGGGAGGGAATGATGTGTCACTACATTACTGTTTGGAAAAATGATAAAAGGTGAGAAAAGAGAGAAATTTTGTTATTTTTTTGGCTAATTAAATTGCGCCACATCATTCCCTCCCTCAAATTCCCTCTCAAAATCATTTCTCATATATTATATAGTATGATTCAATTTGTTTTTTATGAAAATTTTAATTTTTTTAATTTTATGACTTAATTATTTTACTTACATATTTGTCCGTTTGCATCGCACGAAAATCCTGCTAATTTCTATAAAAATGTTTAACAAAAAATAATAATCACCTAGAAACCACATTAGAGGGATAAACAAAGTCCTCAAACAAAATCAACCAAAAAAATCATAATTATAAGGTAAGCAAATTTTGTAAAGTTAGTAAAGAGATATTTGATTTAAATAATAACTTCCAAAAACAACTTAGATTTTTTAAAATTATTCGTATACAACAAAATAATTAAATGTTACATCATTGAATAGAAAAATCAATCTCAATATTATTCGTATACGACAAAATAACTAAGAAGTGAATTTTATCCCGATTAATGAAAAAATAATTAAGAAGTAATTTTCATCCTGATAAACGACAAAATCTTTGCATTCCTCGGAACTAATAATATCTTCTAAAGGGATAGGAGTTTCTTTTCACTTGTTATTTAGTGTCTTCTAATGAATAAACAAATAATTGTTTTAATCAAATTATGAACAAGTCTTATTTTGATTTTGATGAAAATAAAAGATATGGTTAAACTTTACACAAGAATAATTTGTGAGAATTAAATAATTATTTTTAAAAGATATAACTTTAATAAATATATGATATTATTATACAAAATTCATAAAATACTTGAATCATCTAGTTAGATGTCTAACACTAAAATGACAGTTATATATATATATAATTAATGATGCTTAATTTTTAAAGTGTCTGGATTGTCGGGTCGAGAACTGTGGTTAATATAGATATATATGTTAGAGTAAATGGATACTTGGGTCGGATTGTGGGTTGACCTGCCCATAAACATAAAACGGTTAAAAATAAAATTAAAACTTTTATATGTATATTTTGAACTTGTAACCTAACAAAGTAAATACAACCTTTTTACCAACTAGGCTAATAACACATTATATTTTAAATTCAACACCAAATTAGATTACCGCAGAACATTTTAACAATACAAGTTCAAAATTTTAACTATACTAATCTATATATATATATAATGATGCTTAATTTTTAAAGTGTCTGGATTGTCGGGTCGAGATTTGTGGTTAATTTGAATATATATGTGCGAGTAAATGAATACTTGGGTTGGATTGTGGGTTGAACCACCCATAAACTTAAAACGGTTAAAAATAAAATGAAAGATGCTATGTATGTTTTGAACTTGAAACCTAACAAAACAAGTACAACCCTTTAACCAACTAGGTTAACATTTGTGATTATGATTGATGGGGGAATGTGCATGACATTTGAGAGAATTTGTGGTCGATGGGGATAACATTTGTTAGCCTCTACATAAATGCGTGTGTAATTAAGGGTGACATCTACCGAGTTTCTACACATTTTATATGAATTTCTCATCAAGTTCTCACAGTACAATTGTCTCCCTTTCTCATTGAGTCTTTCTTAAATTAATTATCCTTTCTCCTTAGGTATAGGAAGCACCAAAAGAGGAGGAGGGCGACGACAACGGAAGAGAGACCCAAAAGAAAATATTCGATCTTGTTTTGAAGAAAAATGGGAAGCGAAGAAAGACGAGAATTCGAATTCAAGAGGAAGTCAAGGATTCTTTGCCTCCGTGAATTTAGAAAAGTGTTTTTAAAAATTAAAAATTAGTTTTCTATTTTTACACATTTTATATGAATTTCTCATCAAATTCTCATGGTATTTACCAAATTCTCGTGTACAATCATCTCTCATTTTTTAGGTCTAGTTTTTTTTAAATCAATTATCCTTTCTCCTTAGGTATAGGTAGCACAAGAAGAGGAGATGTGACGGAGGAGGGAGACGACAACGCAATGGAGGAGGGCGACGACTAAGCAAGAGAGACCTAGAAAAAGAGATTCGATCTTGATTCGAAAAAAATGGGAAGCGAAGGAAGACGAGGATTCGAAATCTAGAGGAAGCCCAGTATTCTCTGCCTTTGTGAATTTAGAAAAAAATTAAAAATTAATTTAAATTTTTTAACACATTTTTACATGAATTTCTCATCAAATTCTAACGGTATTTATCAAATTTTTGCGGTACAAATGTCTCTCTTTTCTCCTTAGTTCTAGGTCTTTTTTAAATTGACTCTCCTTTTTCCTTTGTTATAGGTAGAAAAAGAAGAGGAGGTGAATGACGAAAACGACGGGACGGAGGAGGCGGCAACGACACAAGAGAGACTTAGAGGAAATATTCTAACTTGATTTGAAGAAAAATGGGAAGCAAAAGAAGACGAGGAATTGAAATCAAGTGCAAGCACCAATTAGAATAATAACAAATTAAGAAGTCGAATACCGAAAGATTTCTAAACATCTTTCGGTATTGAATGAGAATTGGTATTTTACTCCTAACTAAGATAATCAAGTGTGTGTTATTTTTTAATTATAGGGATTGTTTTTAATTTTATAAGTGTATATGATTGTGTTTAATTATATAAAAAAGTTTATATGTATGTTTGTTTGTGTTTGATGTTATTTATGATTTGTCTAGAGTTTGATTATAAGGATGTGTAGTGATTGTGTATAATTTTAAACTAGATGAATGTGTTAAATGTTTTAAAAGAAAAAAATTTAGGCATACCGAGATATATGAAATAATCTCTCGGTAATTGGGGTCAAAATTGAGAGACTTGTGTATATCCCTCGGTAACATTTAAGGTCAAAATCGAGAGATATACACAAATCTCTAGTTTTCATATACTATAAATACCGAGAGATTTATGTATATCTCTCGGTAACAAATTTGTGTCATTACAAGAGATTTTGGTATATCTCTCGAGAAAAACCTTCATATTTTAGATCTAAACCCTTTTTCCTAATCACTTTCCGTGCTCACACCCTCTCTTCTCCTAAGCCCACTACAGACTGACGACGCCGAGCGATAAATCCGCCCCACAATCGACGATACCCACGATTACCTCCGCCCACGACCGATGCTGCTGCATCTTCGACCTATCCTTTTCCCACCGTCCTCTTCGTCCTCTTCAACACATTGCTTCAAGGATAGTAATTAGTGTATATTTATGTTAAATTTAGATAATTTTTATTATATATGTCATATTTAAGTTATATATGTTAGATTTAGGTTACAGATGGTCATATCGATCAATATATAGAGATCGAATTGGAACACGCCAAACATATATGGGATAGGTGGCGCATTGATTTGAACAAGGATTATATTTGAGTTCATCATGGACAGTAGGCAATCCCCCACGAGACTACGATCCAGCCGATTGAGAGTACGTGTGTAGACACCATTACTTCACACATAAATTTAAGGTACGGTTTCATAATTGAAATAAAAACTGATAACACTACTTCTAACTTCATTTTTATTTTAAATACAGAGAAACAGCGGTATAAATGTAGAGAATGTGAATAAATTGAAATTTCCGCATTATATGAGTAATAAGCCATTTTCACAAGTGGAGAAAGATTTGGTATGTACATTATTTCAAATAACTTAATATAAATAATGTTACTAATTTCATAAGTTATTTATTTCAACAGACGGGTGAAATAGGACGAACACCCATTGTTGTTGAAATTTTTAAGAGGACTCGTACACCGAAAGCTATAAAGAAAACCCTAACCCGATCCCGGACGTACGAGCACAAGAGAAGATTGTAAGTTAAATGACTTTAATTGAAATTTTAATAAATTTTATATAGCGTATATAAATGAAAATTAATTTTAAATGTGCAGGCGGAGATGGAAGAAGTAAGAAGCAACGAACCAAATATCTCTGACTTTGACTTGACGGAGAAAGTGTTTGAACGCCAACTACATGAAATAATGACTTTCGGTTTTTCTCTCTAGTAACTAAACCGAGAGATTTATGAAATCTTTCAGGAAACACCAAAATAGATTTACCAAAAGCCACTATACCAACAAATGCCCAGAGTTTCCTAAATTTTCGGTATTAATGTTATACCGACAGATATAGGGTCATTATCGAGAGATTATACTCTCGGTAATAACTTGTTATTCACTAGTGTAACATTTTTCACTCCTCATCCCCAACCCCGTACCAAATTATAAATACATAAACCCAACCATCGGATACCCACGAGTATCGGGTATATGGGTACCCATTTCCATCTCTATATCATTGCATGATTTAAGCGTTATTTACAACGTTTGATCTAGTTGCTTGATTGTGGAATAAAATGCACTAATTCAATTTATGAAATTAATGTTTGGGTAGTCGTTCTTGATCTTCTTCTCAAGATTGACGAACCGAAGAAGTCCCATAATGAGTTATGTATTAATATGGGATCAATACCAAGTCAATCCTCGTTGATTTGAACATGTATTACATTTTTTAAGCTTTCAATTTGATTTCTTTTGTGGTTTAGTTTGACATGATAAATATTTTTTCGATGGTGTATGTTGAGTTGGTACAAGGTAGAAATAGATTGGTTTAAAAGAACATGAATTTTTGCATTATTCTCCCATTTATCGTTTTCACGACCAAATGTTCATCTTTATTGACATTCTAATCATATTTTTTAAGCGCAAACTTGCCCGAATTTAAAGGTTTAAAGTGGAATGGATTCCTCTACAAATCTTCTATCCAATTGAATGCTAAGATTGAGATTTGGTGTTAAGCTCTTCTAAACCTCAACATGATAAGAATAAAACCATGTCATGACACTAATATATTTGACTTAAAATATCTCCCTAACTAGAAACTAATATGACTATTGCGAATATGCATTGGACAGGTAATGAAATATCCAACACACCCAGCAAAATATCACTCAGATCCATTAAGTATAAGTCTAGTTATGGCCATATCAATTAAGCCTAGAAGCACAAATAAAAAGTCCTAAAATCCAAACCAATCTATTGTTCTACATCAAAGCATCATTCCTTGACGCTAATAACCGTGGATTGGGTTTCATCTGACGGTTAGTATTCAAAATACATAAAAAAAATAGTGATCCGCGTGCATGAAAATTCAACCAATCAGCTTTCAACTTCTATATATAGGGTGTCATCCTTTACTATTTAAATGATCTATATTTCATAATTATATATAATCTACTTCAAATTGATATCAATTTTTGTCCCTAGAAAAGCTTCAAGTTTATTCTCTGTAATGGCGACCCAAACTTCTTCGGCGGTCAAGGCAAAGAAGATTAAGAATCCTCCGACCCATCCTCGGTATATCGAGGTGAATGTCAATTAACGTTGTTTTGTCGGAATCTGTTTCATATATCTAACTAATCTTTGTTTGAATCGATTTATTTGTAGATGGTTACGGAAGCGATTGTGACATTGAAGGAGAGGAATGGATCGAGTCAGTACGCAATCGCGAAGCACATCGAGGACAAGCAGAAACAACTTCCTTCCAATTTTAAGAAGCTGTTATTGGTTCAACTTAAGAAACTCGTTGCGTCTGGAAAATTGGTGAAGGTGAAGAGTTCGTTCAAGATTCCGGCGGCGGCGGCTCGATCTAAGGTGTCCAAGACTGTCATCCCTCCGACTAAGAACTCTGTCAAGCCGGTTGAGAAGAAAAACAAGCTGCCAGTCAAGACTAAGGCTGCCACCACTAAGCCTGCGGCTAAACCAACCCCTAAATCGAAGGTCACTGTTGCTAAATCTGAAGCTAAACCTAAAGCTGCTTCGAAGGCCAAACCTGCAGCTAAGCCCAAAGCTGCTGCTGCCGCTAAGCCCAAAGCTGCTGCGGCTAAGCCCAAAGCTGCTGCGGCTAAGCCCAAAGCTGCTGCGGCTAAGCCAAAGGAAGCCATCAAGAAAGCTAAGGTTGTCACTGCCATGACCTCTACAAGGACATCTCCCGCAGCTTCCCCTGCTCTGAAGCCGGCTCCAAAGAAAGCACCGGTGAAGCCAAAGACAGTTAAGTCGTCGGAGAAGAAAAGAGTGACAAGGTCGAGAAAGAATTGAGATGAAAATAGTTCTGTAAATTATTTTTGGATCTTTCGGTCGGTCAGAAACATTATCAAAAGTAGCATACCTAATAACATATATTTCATTATAATAGTACACAAACAAGACTTTTATTGCTAGTTATGGCCTATAATTGTAAGGAGTAAGCAAACTATTTCTCATTCCATTCTTTCACAAATTTGATCTCAGGATTCAACATTTCTCAATGCACTAATTCTTTCAGATTTTATCCACTTTCAATATCTTTGTATTTGAAAATGAAGATAGTTCGCTAATTCTTGTAAAATTAAGTTCGCTAATTCTTGTAAAATTACGTTCACTTATATCTTGATGTAATAATGAGAAAATAAGGTTGAACACTTTGAAGCGGTGAGTTTAATCATTGATTGTTAGAAAATTAAAAGTTATAGATCTTTATTGTCTTTTATAAAATTAGGGTTTATTTAATTATTAATGGGCTTGGACCTGAGCCTGTATGTATAAGTAATTTAGTGTTTCTAGGCTAATTACTCCTTTATAATGGTTGTTTGTAAGGTTAATACAGATCACTTGAGAATAGAAATACTTTTTTCCTCTTCAGCAAATCTTATTGTCTTTCCCAATTTTCCAAGGTTTTCTTTCTTTGTAATCGTTTTTCAAAGATCCAATAGTCAAAAGCTGTTAGACTCCACTCTCAAACTGGATACAAATGTTACTTTACAAATTGTGTACTCTATCATATTTGTTTCAAATTAAGAACACTTTGGAGAATCAACATTATTGGAAGTTGTAACATTTTAATATTCTGAATTAAACAGTACTAGTCAATATTATGTATGCTTACTTGAGTGTAAACAATGCTCACTCTTGTGTTTCCTCTTTTTATGTAGAAATTATTGTGTTTTCCTAATCTATGTTTTAGTGTGTTATGTTAAGATTCACTTCCAACCTCATACTATAAGTTTTGATTTTTTACTATTTCACATAGGCATGTCCTAATGACAATCACATCTTTAAAACACCACAATTCTTTAGGAAATGGGATATACTGATGATGATGTTTTCATCAAGAGATTCATAGTGAAGAAATGTGATGTTGTAGAGAAAAACACATCAATTTTGTGATGTTTTCATAGTGAAGAAATGGGATATAAGAGATTTTTTACTATTTCACATAGGCATGTCCTAATGACAAACACATCTTCTCTTTATGATTAACTAGTTTGTGAGTTTCATGTTTTTGTAGAAAAATTGGTTGTCTAGATATGGAACAAAATGAAGGTTTTACTTTAGAGGCACTCAATTTCTTAGTGATTGCACATGTAAATAGTTATGATCTTCCATACTCAGGGTCATTTAGGAATAAATTTAGTGGTTTACTTATATTTACTTCTCTTCAATAAAGATGTCATATTCTAATGGTTAATAGCCTGATTGCAAGGTTTGAGAATGAACCTTTAACTATTTATCGAAAGGAAAAACAATTAAAAAGTTTTGAGATAGACATTACACATTTTGGGGAATAAAAATACATTTTGCTGTGAAAATAATATCATTTAGAAGGATCAATTTTTATAAACACATGCTGGATTAGGAAGTGGGCTTGGTGTGTTAGGCCTCTTTGTAATTTTGGGGATATTAATTGTGTTATCATCAAATTTGCTTTATCTGTCTAACCCAGAAAAAATTTATACATTATTTATGACTAGATTTAGTATACTATAGATTCAGTACTATAGTATACTAGATTTGAAGGCGTTACGTACAAACATGTTGTTTCTCACTTTTTTGGCTATCTATTTTTTGATATGCGTCAATTTTCTAGAAAGTTAACCAAGCACATAGTTGTTGCGAGTTTTTTTTCTATATATCGATGATGAATGATCAACTTCAATGATATGATCAACTTCAATTATATGAACAACTGTCTCCATCTCTGTTGTATATAGGACACAATGTACATCCGGTATAATAATTATTTGCTGATTTTATCTTTTGTCATGAGCTTCTTACGGTACACAAACCAATGGTTAAAGCGGTGTTTTAGTGCGACTTTGGAAAACCACACGATGTTGTGTCAATCAACAATATGCTCGAGAGCTCGAAGTACATCCCAAATTTGCGTAAACATAATTTTTTTCCCTTTGCAATTTTTCAGTTTTGAATATCACGCGTCACAAAAAGACAAAAGATTACACACGTGCGAGGATGCCTCTTCCACTCTTCCTAAGACCTAAAACAATTGCCTATCATTAATATCATACTCGAACATCTACACTTTGAGGCTTATGGATTGATATTCGAACTTCTATCGACCCGTATTCAATCATCTTTCCCAAATACTCTCTCATATTCATTATCTTTTTCAGCAATCATGACATTTTATCCGAGACAGGGTTTGTCAAAACGTTGGACTCTCTCTTCATGAATCTCGAATGAACTCATTTAACCCAAAGAGTATTGCTTCTTGGTAATGGGTAATGGGTAATGACCCAAAAATGTTTGATAGTAAGAGTTTTGTTTCATTCCATACAGTTTTTTTAAATCAATTTCACCCTCTTCTTTTGGAATACAAATGTTTAGCCCTTTGACCCTTATTGCCACCACGACTAAATTTCCCCCCATATGAAACAACCCATAATTTTGGTAAAACTATTACATAACTAAATAGAGGCTTATACCTCCTCATATAAATATATAAGAAAATTCCAATTATATGTCAATATTAGTCATCTCTATGTTTTGTTTGGACATGGTATTAGAGCTGCAATTGTTAATACCGAGTATACTAATGCTTCTAGTAGCTCTACTTCAACTGAGCTTTTTGTCGTTGATTCACTTTTCCAATTACAGTATTCCGATAACCCAAGCTCAAAAATGGTATCTACCTTTTTCAATTCTAGTAACTACATCATGAAACCTTTATTTTTAACAAGTTTTACATCCAAGTTAATTATAAGTCTAGTTTTAGTTCAGATTCTTGTATTTTTCTCATATCCCTAAATGTATGGCATGAACAATTTGGTCATGCATTAGGTGATGCTATCAAATATATCAATCCTTCTATTTCAATGTCAAAATCTGCATTGAATGATGTTTTTGAATGTAATATTTGTCCGAAAGCTAAACAACATCGACTTTAATTCTCATCTATCTCTATAAATTGAGGTTTTTATTCGAACTATTACACATTATATATGGAGACCTTATTGGAAAACTTAATTATACTCATTTTTTACTAACATTTGTCGACGATTTTCCCGACGTACTTAGACATTTATGTTGCATTAAAAAACCCAAGTAGTTTATACTCTTAAAAATACATTATAAAATAAACTCAATTTAACCTGACTATTAAAACAATTCGCACTCATAATGACATTGCATTATGTTCTTTACAGTGTCAAATGTTTCTAAATTAGTTTGAGATAGTTCATAAAAACAGTTGTGTTTATACTCCATAATAAAACAGGGTTGTTGAGAGAAATACAAACATGTATTACAAATTGAAAAAAACTCTTATTTTCCTATCCAAATTAAAAAATAATTTAAGGTCATTTTTTTAAATAAGAAGAACTAGTATGTTACCCCACAATCATGTTCCTCTGCTTTTTTATATCATAAATATTTTGTTGTCTACTAAAATACTCAGTTGGAGACACTATCTAATGTTAAATGGTAAGAATACATATTAAGTTTCTTAATATTAGTTGCTCAAGATTTTAATTAGCAAGAGGGTAGAATACCATGATAACTTCATCCCCGTTGTTAAACTCGTAAATGTTCGAACATTATTAGCAATTATAACTTCTAAATCTTGGCATCTTCATCAACTCAACAACATTGTTAAACTCGTAAATGTTCGAACATTATTAGCAATTATAGCTTCTAAATCTTGGAATCATCATCAACTCAACAACGTTGTTAAACTCGTAAATGTTCGAACATTATTAGCAATTATAGCTTCTAAATCTTGGCATCTTCATCAACTCAACATAAATATGCATTTTTACATGGCATTTTGGATGAAGAGGATATTTAAAACCACATCCTCGTTATGTTACTAGGTTTGTCTACTCGTAAAGAGACTTGATGTTTTTAAACAAGCCTAGCATTAGTGACATTAAATTTTATAATAAGCTGTTAGGACGTGGTTTTAAATAATATGTTGCAAAGTTGCCTGTTTTCAAAATATATTTTATTTTCTAATTTCACATCATTATTGTTCTATGTTGATGATGCTCTTGTAGTAGGAAATTTTTTATTGGAATTTTTTCTTCACACCTATTTTATTAGGTCAAATATTTTCTTGGTCTTGAAAATTTTCAAACTACTTAACAGGGATTTATTTTAACTAGAGGAAGTACATTTTGAACATATAAATGACATTAGATTTCTTGGTGATAATCCTTGTAAAATTTCATTCCCTTGAGGCTCAAACTACCGGTTTATGAAGGTGTTCCTTTTGCTGAACGAGAACCGTATATACATACGATTAGACGTTGGTCGACTATTATATCTAAACTTCACTCGTTCCGGACATCACATATGGGTACAAAAATTAAGTCAATTCATATCTCGTCCTATCATTGGAAACTCATAATTCAATAGTCAGAATTTTAAAATTTGATCAAGTCTTTTGTCTTATTCTATGCTAAGACAAATATTCTAAAAGGTTGTTATTTTGCTGATGCCGATTGGGCAAGCTGCCCTAATACAGTAATACTCGCCAATCCTTGAATGAGTTGTGTATTGTTTATGGCACAATTAAAATTCCACATCAGAAGATGATAGTAGTGAAAGAAGTTTCTTAGTATATAAAAGAAACTATATTCATAATTAGAATAGAATCTCACATCAGAAGATGATGGGAGATGGGGAAGTTTCTTAATGTATAAAAGAAATTCTCCCCTCTTTGGTTTATTGCACCCAATACTTGTATCTCTTTTTCTTATTAATTAATAGCCTTAGTGCTTGGATACGTAAGCAATATTTTGGCTAAACTTCGTTATCAAATTATGTTAGTGTGTTCTTTCGTTTTGTTTTCTTCTTTTGTGTTTATGTTAGGGTTTTTCCCAACATTTTGTACATTTTGAATACCACAGTCATGTTGTTGTTGTATGTGAGCTTCAATGGTTCTCATATTTGTTAACACATTTTTATATTCAATCAAATTACGCTAATCTATTTTTTCAGAACGGACTAAGCACATTAACATTAATTATCCTATTACAATAAATAAATTGAAGAATGGTTTCATTCTATAGGTGTATGTCAGCTCTTCCAACCATCTAGCAGACTTATTTACCAAGACACTTGATTATACTCTGTTTCAAATGTTAGAATCTTTAATCTAGATATTTAATCCTTAAGTCTATAATCTTTATACTATATGTTGATAAATTGAGATAAACATAAGTTGCGGAAACGCACCTGAATCTGGAATGAAGAACGGTTCATTAAGTCGTTCTTCATTATTCTCTTCTTCTTGATATTTTATCTTCTCTTGATCTTGGATCTTCTTGTTCTAGATCTGGGCCTGAATCGGAATATTTGATGTGGGTTGGGTTTAAGTCTTCCAACCCTATATCGATAGCCCTTCTTGAGTGTTCTTGAGAGATGAACATAAACCTTTTTTGGTCTAATGAGAGAAACAAATTAGACAGGCTAGCTATATGGGTTGGGGACCTAACCCTAATATACCCATTTATTATTCGGCCCATCAACGAAATAATAAATGATATTTCTGCTTCTACACAAATATATCCCTATATTTATTATAGATGTCTAAATAAGCCCCATAATCTTTATACTTTAATAGATCACTTTAATTGGGCTTTAATATTTAAATGATAACAACTAATAAACAATTACTAAATAATATATGTACCCAAACATTGGAAATAATTCTAACAATCTCCCACTTGGGTCATATATATATCCTTCAATTATATGTTATAACCTTAAGAGATCAAAATGTTGTTATCATCTCCAAATACATCTATATCAATCTCGTCCATCAATTATATCAACAAAGGATTAAAGCAAATTTTGTTACATTAGTTCGTAACTAAATCCTCAATAATCACATATGTCAATACAATCAAATGACATAGATTAAACATGGGTGTGTAGTGTGGATTAACATGTAGTGTGATCTTTAACATGTCTAATGCCAATTGGTCATATTTTATTCCTTATAGAGATCAATCTAAATAACTTTTATTCTTGATTTCTTTAAAACCAAACCTTTCATTTCTTTAAAAAACTAATTCTTTAATGTGCACATATATTCCAAATTATATCTATACAAGCATCACAATACAAACTCCCATTAAAACTGTATATCATCTAAATATGTAATATCCATATGAACAATATGTTCATGAAAGACCTTGGATAGCAAATATTTAGAGAACTGTTCCGTAATTTTAGAGTTTGTCCAAATATGCTCAACAGATAACTAAACATTCTGGATTCTTTATTTTCCAAATAGTTTGACTTAGTCGAACTCATATTACTCTTAAAGTAAAAGAACTGTATATTATTGTCACGTAATATCTTTAGTGGTCTTTCTATATCACTCATAATTTGCAACCCCGTGACAAAACTTCGGAGTTAGATTCTTTAATTGGATATCACAAAATACAAAATAAATCATGCCATCATGTTGAAATAATTCGAGTGTCTTCTAAACACTATTACAAGATTTAATTCTTTAAACTAAAATTATGTGGCACGAATTTTTAACTGTTTTGGTATTTAACAAAATTCGAAACAAAATACCAAATGATCTCTTATCCGATTCGATTTCACTATAAGAGTATGTAATGTGTTTGGTCAAATTATTGTGACTAACGGTATTTTGATGATGAACTTGTGTAAAACTTAAATAAGAATGAAACTAAGTCGTCTAATTGTTTTTGTGTAGGTGCATCAAAACGTGTTAAGTTAGACTTTGATTAAATCAAGTTCATTAGATGTGTTGGTTGTTAGACGTACGGCTAGTTACACGTGTAGTCTAACTTATACGTAGTTAGATGTGTAGTCTAACTTATACGTAGTTAGACGTGCAGTCTAACAGACACGTAGTTAGACGTGCAGTCTAATAGATACGTGGTTAGAAGTACAGTCTAATAGACATGTAGTTAGACGTACAGTCTAATTTATACATGGTTAAACGTACCGTCTAATAGACACGTAGTTAGACGTGCATTCTAACTTATACGTGGTTAGACGTGCATTCTAACAGATACATGGTTAGACGTGCAGTCTAATAGATGAAAGTTAGACCTAAGGCATCTAACTTCTTTAGACTAGTCTGAAGGGACACGTAGTTAGACGTGCCATCTAACTCCATTAGACTTGGTGGTTTAATGAATCCTACTATTAGACGGGGGCGTCTAACTTCATTAGACTTGGCAGTCTAATGGAGCACGTCTAATTCATCGCTTCAGCAGTTACTTAAAGTCAACATTCGTCTACCCACGATCAACTAGCTAACAATTCTAGAAGAATATTCGGGGTACTACCAGATTGGTACGACCACGATCTTTGTGCACAAAGTCTGTTCTACCTGTGTACTATGGAGGCTTTCCAATGAGTGATTGCTACATTTCAATGCAGAAGATTCGACCATTGGTACCTGTTCTCTATTTAAAGATCTTCAAGGACAACGGACGAGCTTTCGGACCTACAATCTATCTTACAAATTTCTTACTTGCTTGCTTACTAAGTTTGTACATCAAGAGAGAGATAGAATCAAAACCCTGTCTAGCTGAGTGATATTCTTAAAACCTTCTATAAGTTGAATTGAGTCTGTTCTATTCAACAGTTAGCTAGCACTGAAACTGTATTTGATTCAAAGAAAAGTTTAGTGAATCCTTCCAGTGGTTGGAAGAAGGGGTGTCGTTTGAGAGTTTGCTCTGAACATCCATAAACAACCTGCTATGTCATTTTCATTTTATCCTTCATTATTTCATTCGTTCTTAGCTTCAAACTCAAGCAAACGTTTTGCACTTGAATCTCTTCAAGAGTTTACAAAGGTTTGTGAAGAATAGAAAGTGATATAAATCCCTAACAGGATTTCTATCAAACCGTTTTCCAGAAGTTGTCATCAATAGTTAGACCCTTGTCTCTATTCGTGTCACCGATCCTTTCAATTGGTATCAGAGCCCTGTTTCTATTCTCAAGTTATCACTAAGAATGTCGACTATAACCAAAGATGTCAGTGCTACCACAATCCCCACATTCTCAATAGAAAACTATATTGTGTGGAAGAAGAGAGTTCATGCTCACCTCTCTTCTCTTCATGACGACATGTGGAGTGTTATCACAGATGGTCCCATCAAGATTGAAAAGGAGAAATCCGAATGGATTAGTGAAGACAAGAGGAGAAACAACCTCAACAACATGGCATTAGACGTTCTGTACAAATCTCTTGATGACAGTATGTTCAACTACATCATCGAGTATGATACTGCCAAGGAGATCTAGGACAGACTTATCCAACTTTGTGAGGGCAATGATCAAACAAAGGAGAACAAAATCATGGTTGCCACTCAACAGTTCGACAATTTCAAAATGCGTCCCAGAGAAATAATGATTGAGTTTGACACAAGGTTCAATAAAGTTGTCTCCACTTTATTATTCTTGGCAAGACCTATAGCAACATGGAGATTGCTATCAAGGTCATGCGTGCTTTTCCAAGGGAATGAGACATAAAGACGATGACTATGAGGGAATCCAAAGACCTCAACAATATCATGCTCTTCGATTTGTTTGTTGATCTCAAGGCCTATGAATTCGAGTTGAACTCAATGATTGAAGAAGATCAACCTTCATCCATCATCATTGCCAAAGATTTGGTGACTGCTGAAGAGTCACTAGCTGCTTCTGATGTGAAGACAGATGCCCATCAGCTCAGTAGTGATGCCATGTCTCTCTTCGTGAAGAAGTTTGGCAACTTAATGAAGAAGAGCAACTCTAACTCAAGCTCATCAAATTCAATTGATAATAAGAAATCTAAAGTTAATATTAAGTGTTTTAACTGTGGTATTTTAGGTCATTACCAATCAGAATATCGGAAGCCGAAGTGTGATGAGAAGAAGAAGGACGGAGAAAATGAGTTTAAGGCTCTTATGGAAAGGGACGGGAAGAACAAACGGAATTATAATGATTCTTACTCTTCATCCAACGACAATGATGATGACGAGGCTACTTGCTTCATGGCAAGAGAAGAAGAAGAAACTCTGGAATCTAAGGTATTTGACTTCTCTTTTGAAAAAATTTCAATGGAACAACTAGTAGCTGTACTAGATGACATGGTTATAAAGTATAGAAAGCTAGTAGAATCCCTAAATGAAATAAAGTCTTCATCTATAGTGTCTCAACCTGCTTTGTCTCAAACTCTTGAATTAAAAACTCTTGAAAATGACAAGGTCGAGATCTCATCTCAGAATGAGATGCTCAAGGAACAAATTCAAATTCTTTCTTCTGAAAACAAAAGGTTAAACTATGTTGTTAGTGCTTGGACAAGGTCTAGAGAAGCTGTCAAATATCAGATTAGTCTATTGAAACCTGCTGGATCTAAATCCGGTTTAGGATTTGATAGCAATGACCCAAACCAGTCCTGCAATAAGTTAAACTCAGCAACTGACAAGCTTAAGTCAATAAGTTTTGTCAAAGGGACCCTAACTGACAATGAAACTAATCCAATCCATGAGGAGTTAGCTTTGAAGAATGAAATAACTTATGTTCCGCCGACTGTTAGCTGGCTGAAAATTAAGTTAGATGCAACCATCAAGTCTAGCAATCTAAAACTTGACTCAAATTCAAGGAGCTTTAAAAAAAATCATCTTCAAAAGCTAAGGGATTAGTGGCTAGAAGGAAGGCGTCTACTAAATCAAAATCATACGCACTAATTACAACACAAAATAGGAAATCCATAAAAATAACTCAAATATGGATTTCTAAGGGACTGATTGATCGATGACCCAAGTGAATGTGGGTACCAAATTTTGTAAATATTTTCTTGTGTAGGTGATACAAGGAAGCTGCGGGAAGGAAGCATGGAACATACTCTTCTGAGTATATATTCTAGAAGATCAATAATGGCCCTTGTCATTCTTAAGGACTAAGTATTTTATGTTTTAAGAATATTTTTGTTCCTAAGGACCTCAAATCATTTATTCATTCTGTACATGCATAAATTGAGAGGGAAATTTATTGTGAAAATAAAGATGCACGCAGACAAAATGCTTTAATCGGTCTATTCGACGAGGTCGTCTAAAAGAAAAAACATGTACTTAGACGTATTTTTACTTACACACTCTATGCATCTAAGTCAATGTGTCTTGGTTAATAACCTGTGCGGTTAGACGCTGACGTCTAATAGACGGTTAGAAGTTTATAAGACAAGAGAAATTGTAAGCTCACGTCTAACTAAACACACGTCTAATACGTGTTGTTCATACGTAATTAGACGTCGACGTCTAATAGACGTAAGACGTCTATAAGATACATTATTAGCGCCTGCATCTAATAGACTCATGCGTCTAATAGACGTTTAGATCTCATAGATCGTAGAAGTAAGAAAAACATCTAACTACGTGTGTATTAGACTGATGAAGGACAGCTATCCCACATGCCGTGTCATCTAATTTTCCCGTTCAAACATAAAAACAGTCATCTTCAAATAACATGAAGACACATGTCTTTCAAGATAAGAGAGAATGACTTATATACCCCAAAATTAATGATGACTCAGTGGGAAAAGACGTCTAACATTAATTAATGGGTCCTACCCTTAAGAAAAGTGACGGTTAAGCCATGCGTCTCTTAGAAGTCTATTTAAGGACATCTTGCATGTGATTTAAAAGTTTTTCACTCTCAAATCTCTCAAAAATCCTAGATTTCTCCAAACTTCTCTCTAACAACCTTTGTTCATCTAGTGTCTGTTCATATTCTCTCAAAATTGGCAACAAGAAGATTACCCTCGGTCATTGTACTTTGCAGGTGGGTTTTCCCTCTATGCATACGTTCGATCAATAGGAGGTGGTCGACACGTTCAGATCTCTAGAGTATTCTGGTCACGGGAAATATCTCGGTGGGTCGTTTATCTTCTAAGAGAAGGAACTCTGGGAGTTCTTTAAATCGGAAACCATGGTTGGCAATTCTGTCATGACAACAATGAACAATACAATTATTTCGTTCAATGAGTCGTCCTATGTGGAGTTTTTCTAACTTTCATCGGAGGGCCACACGTTAAATTTGAACCTTCCTTCAAATATTATTGCAGAAATGAAGACTGTTTTCTCAGCCGACGGTTCAGAAATCATATTAAATGGGAGTAAGAAGGTTCTCAAACCCCATTTCATCCTATTGAACGATGTTGTTGCAAAGGCTCTTCAAGGAAGAGCGAGATCTTTTCATCTCTATAGTTAGAATCATTTTGACTATATGACGGCCATCTCCAAGGGCATTCAGGTTAACTAGGCTTCAACGCTTTTCTTAAACCTGTGTGCGACAATTGACTCCAAAAATAAAGAGAGTGTGAGCTTTGTTGCTCAACTCAGCCGATTTCTGGAACAATTAGGGGTTCCTATGGCGGATAAAGAGGCTATTAACTCTAGCCGAGTGTTCAACGTCTTCACCGTCGCCAACACTCTCAATCGAATGAAGAACTCTAAGGAGTCCCTCTCTGGCGCGTCGAGCCAACAGACGGGTGGAAGATTCGTCACCCATTCTAAGCAACCGGCTGCTTCTATTCTTTCGATGGGAGCCAAAAGAGCAAGAATATTAAACGAATCGGAGGCTAGTTCTAATAGCCAAAAAAGCTCTTCGAAGAAAGACTCTGGGGTAGTTGATTCTAGAGTAAAGAAAGATCTTTCTACACTTGTTATTATCCCGGTGTCTCCCTTGTCTCCTCCCGCAAGCCAGTTAAGAAAGCCAACAAAGTCCTCCGTTTCTAGAGGAAAAAAGTCAAAGGTGCCTAGGGCGTCTAAGTCTTTGAATGATTCATCTAAGGTAACCCCTACTCCATCTCAGGCCGAAGTTTCTAAGTTTAACGTTCCTATATTGGAACAAGATATATTTGTTTCTATTCATATAGTGGAACATGTTGTCGGGCCAACTGTTGAGCCAGTTGGTCCAAATATTGAAAATCTTGACAGGATTCCATCTCATGTTCGTCAAACTAATCCAGTAGTTGTTGAGGCTACATTTTTTGCCGAAACAAAGTAGGGTGTTGTTAATACCCCTCCTGCTGTTGTCATATGTGATCAGGCTCTCTCTTTGCCAAATGAAGAGCCATCAACATCCAAACAAGTTCAAGAAGAGTCCGTAGTGACAGGAAAGATAGTTCAATCTAACGTTTGTTTGGACTTTTTGCCAATCCCCTAACTCTTCATGAGATAATGAGAGCCACTAGAATAGCTGCTGACATAACTATCGGAGAACCGAGGCCTACTCCAAAACATATTGAGGTTATTGGAAAGGGCAAGGAAATCACTTCTACATCAAATGAGGAGGTTTCAAAGACAATATGCATTGTTAACTTGATCTTGGATTAGGCCAACGTGAAAGTTGCTGCGAAGCTCAATATTTTCGATACCTGGGTTATGAATAGAATGTCCAACAGGTATGATCAGGTCATCAAAGGAAGAGGAATAAGCGAGCAATGGTTGAAGTTGGTCAACATAGATAAGCGAGTCCTAAAATGGGCTAAAACTTCTGAGCTTTATGAAGCTCTAAAGAGAAAGGATTTGGTTGAAGCCAATCTTAAAGGTCGGGCTCTTTTTTTTCCAGTGCTCGAAGCAAGAAAAGATAACTTCAATCCATTGGAAAAGAATGATGATGCAAAGGAGAAGGCTTTGAAGAAACTTGATTAAATCATGCATGACTATATCTCAATCGTACTTAGGTATGTTCATGAAGCATATTGCTTAGGGGTAAATCCATTCGGTAACTCTTCAGATAAAGACGATCCGATGCAACTTTATGAAGATTTTGATCTAATTCTACGGAAGATGAGAAAGCCGATGCTCATCTCATTGAACTGAGAAATTTGTCTGTTGAAGAAAAATGCCTTATGGCTCAACCCATAATTGAACAAACTCAGGAACCAGTTCAACCTGATCCGATCATTGAAGAAGAAGAGATTAATGTCAAACCCGTTCAACCGAATTTTTTTCAAGAAGAAGATGCACTGGGATCCCCTATTCTTGAAACAGAGGCATCTCTAGTGAAGGAGGTTGAAGCCAGTCAGCTTATTGAACCACGTTTTGAGGGGGAACCCTCAAAAGACAAGAAATCTGATAAGAGTTCTTCTGTTGAGGGGGAACAAGACAACAATGATGCGTCATCAGAAGGTCTTCCTCTATCTCAATGCTTTATCCCCGGTTCGCCAATTCCTCGATCAACTCTGGAAATTATAGCTGCAAATATCTATGATAATGTTGTTGACCTTCTTCTTCACTCCGACAGACATTCTAATTAGATTCACAAGGTATGCGAAGACATTCTATGAGATGAGAATAAGTCTAAAGATGTTTCTGAGGCGGATGAACCATAGAATTCATTGCAGGTTCACACCCATGTCAGTCCTATTCAAACTGCTCCTGCCGACTCTCATGAAGTCTCATCAAATGAAGAAACTTCTCTCGGAGGGGAAGAGTTGTTAAAGTCTATGGTAGAGATGATGAGTACTCTTTAGAAGTATGTTTTGGACTTGCAATCCAAAATGATTAAAATCGAAAAGAGTCAAAGATCAAACAAGAAGGAATTCGCCTCTCTTCTTGAAACTCATAAAGAAATAGAGAAAACTATGAAGAGGAACATGTATGAGATAACATCCTCAACAATACATACTCCAAATTCAAAAAGAACTATTTCAAACGGCAGTCCTTCAAGCATTTGTCCAATATCATAAATATACTTAATTTCTTGATTCATATAATCTTGAGCATACATTAGACTCTTGTTTAAGGAGTCTTTTGTTTGATTTATTTTCAAGATTAATCTTAAAATACTCATGAGACTAAACTTGTCTCTAGACGTTTTAAAATATCCAACAATTAACATTTAACAATTCTTTAGTCCAATTTATTTTCTTTAGACCTATAAAGTCTAACCTTAACAGGGCATCCTCAAAATAATTTACTAGTTGTTTTAGTTGAAATTTTATTCCGTATAAAAGTTGTTGTATTTTTATTTCTTCTCTCCAAATAAATTAATTATATGAAGATATTCCATAAATGTTTGTTTTTATATAAAGAGTATCTGAAGTAGTTCTTTATTTCTTCATTTTTAATATGAATTGACAATGCCCATGCCGATGTTTTTTTCATCATCAATTGACTTTTGACAACTAACTCAACCGTAAATCAACACATTTACTTTAGTAATACTGAAGTTTACCATCAAATGTGTATGGTACTGAAGTTAAATTACTCTTAGAATAAAAAAACTTTAATATGTATTCTTTTTATGCACCACTTTTTTTAGTAATTTTATTTTAGGTGCAACATCTGCAATTTTTACAACTTCATTTCTTTATTATCTTTTAAGGTATTTGCTAAGTGAACATTATTTATGTTATATATGTTTCAATATTTTATTTTCTTACATATAATATGATGTGAGTTCATATATATACTAAGTCTCCCTTTAGACAACTTCAATTCACATCAATTAACTTAAGTGTGAATAAGAAAATCCAAACTAGATGCATGAGAATACATTAATGTAACTCTAACTTTAATGCATTTAATTTTGAAACAAAATAAAACATATGGTGTATTTTTTATGAAATCTTTATTATAATACCCTTAGCAATTTAAAGCCTTTTACAAATAATTCTTAAAAAATAACAAATTCTAGATACACCTTAAAACTTTATCATTTAAAATGAATTTAAGATATTGACAAGAAAACCGTATAAGCAGAAGTGTTAACTTAATTAGATAACAAAACAAATGAACAACCATAATAAAAAAAATAATAATCACATAAATTCAAAATAATGGTACGTCTCATCATAAGATATATATCAAACGCAACATTAATATTTAGTCTTTGGACATTAAATATTAACTTACAAACGGTACTCTTTTGTAGTAATCAAATATTAACAATAAGTTTTGTCAAACAATTGGTTATCTTTGGATAGTCCAATTATTCACATGGCACACCGAATAATTATTACATATTTATTACTGCATGTGCATAATGTTATTCCGACTAATTATTTATCTTCCTTTGGGTCGATTAAATAACCGCATGAATTACATATATACTACTTTCTTAATTTTTAAAACATGTTAACCTACACAAGAGAGCTTACTTTGGTAGAATATTGCTTCAATTAATTAATTTTATAAAATAATAACTTACTTATATACTATACTTTAAGTGTGTAACTCGATCATTTATTAAAACAAATATGCGAAACATTATAAAATAATAAATGTAATGTCTCCATATTTATTAAATTGATTTTAATTTTTTTTTAAAATTTTTTATTAAAATATATATTTTTTATTTTCTCTCCATATTTATTATATGGACAATTATTTTAACTCTTTTTAATTTAATATAATTATCTATTAGATTTTAAAATATTTTTACCTTAATATTTAATTAAAATTTCTAAATAATTTATTAAAAAAATAATTTATATCTTATTTAATTAATTTTCATTATATCTTTTATCTATAATTTCATTATTTTGATTTTTTAATTAATTTAATATAATTATATATTAGATTTTAAAAATATTTTTAATTCATATTTTCAAATAATTTATTAAAAAAAGTATTTGTATACCTTCTCTTCTTATTTAATATTTATACAATTATTTTAGTTTTTTATAAATTATATATTTTATGTATTATTCACTAATAATAATTAAATATATATACATAACTATTAAAAGAACAATTTTATTCATTATCTACATATTTATTATTTATATAACTAATTTTATTTTATTCATTATATATTTTATATATTATTCAAATATTTTAACTATTTTGATTCATTTAATATAATTAGATATATTTGATTTTAAAAATATTTTTACTTTAGTCTTTAATTCAAAATTTTAAATAATTTATTTTTATACTTTCTTATATATTTATTATTTATATAATTAATTATTTTTCTTTTAATCATTATATATTTTATCAATTATTAATTAACAATGATTAAATATTTATACATACATAAAATTTTAAATTAAATTAAAAAATCACAAAGGGTCAAATGGTTAAAGTGTTCATATTTCATATTAGAGATCAGAGTTTGAATCTAATGGGTCTTTCTTTAATTAATTATCCTTTAGGAGGAGGACGACGACAATGGAAGAGAGACTTAAAAGAAAAGATTCGATTTTGATTTGAAAAAAAATAGAAGAGAATTCGAAATCAAGAGAAAGCCGGGGAATCTCTGCCTCCCTAGATTTAGAAAAAAAAAATTAATTTAAAATTAGTTTTCTATTGTTACACATTTTATATGAATTTCTCATCAGATTTTCACGATATTTACCAAATTCTCGCGTACAATCATTTCTCATTTTTTTAGGTATAGGTTTTCTTAAATCGACTATCCTTTCTCTTTAGGTATAGGTAGCACAAGAAGAAGAGACGTGACGGAGGAGGGAGACGACAACGCAATGGAGGAGGGCGACGACGATGCAAGAGAGACCTAGAGAAAAAGATTCTATCTTGATTTCAAAAAAAATGGGAAGCGAAGGAAGACGAGGACTCGAAATCTAAAGGAAGCCGAGTATTCTATGCCTTTGTGGATTTAAAAAAATATTAAAAATCAATTTAATTTTTTTACACATTTTATATGAATTTCTCATCAAATTCTAACGGTATTTATCAAATTTTTGCAGTACAATCGTCTCTCTTTTCTTCATAGGTCTAGGTCTTTTTTAAATTGATTCTCTTTTGATATAGGTAGCATAAGAAGAGGAGGTGTACGACGACAACGACACGATGGAGGAGGTGTCAAAGATAAGAGAGAGACCTAGAGGAAAAGATTCGAACTTGATTTGAAGAAAAATGAGAAGCGAAAGTAGACGAGAATTTGAAATCAAGAGGAAGCCGAAGATTCTTTACCTCCGTGGATTTAGAAAAGTTTTTTTAAAAATTATTATTTTTTTATTTAATTAATTTTTTTAATTTTTTCATAACATATCTTAATAAGATATTTTATAATAAAATTATAAGTAAAATTATATTTTAATAAATAATATTAATATTTTAATTATATGTATATATATAATACAAAAATATAATAAATTATATATACATATATATTCAAATAATATAAAATATATTTAACTTTATATTTTGACAGGTTTTAAATAATTGATAAATATATATTATTTTAATTTATAATATTATTATAAATATATATTTTTTAAATAAATATTATAAAATTAAATTATTATTATTTTAATAAAAATAATAATTAATGTTATTGTTTTAAAAAAAATTATATATATAATAACACTTAAGTATAAGTATATGTAGTTTTGAAATATGAATTTTATGGCGTTGACATACAAAAGATGGTTGAGTATTATTTTTTAATAGATATTTCACATATATTTTAATTAATATTTTGATTTTTGATGAATAATAAACTATTTCCGAAATTTTTGAGAAAACAAAGTAGAAGCTGAAATAATTATGTTCAAAAGAGAAAAAACACAAACATATTTTTGCTAAAATATTAGTTTTTCTAATTTAAGATAAAGTGATAATTACATTAAAAAATGGAAAAATTAAATTAAATTAATAGAACGAAGAAACTAAAATTTTGAATAAAATTACCATATTTGTAATAATTTATTTCAATTATATATAAAAAAAAGTTTCTATAAAAAAAATTATAATAAATATGAGATTAGATGACTTCACACAATATTAAAAAAATAGAATAAATGAAAGAATACTATTAAAAAATTTAAACTTATATATTTAATATATATTTTGTATAATAATGATACTATAAAATTATTGTCAAACACAATAAAATGGTAAAATTTATGTAATAAAATTCAAATGATTATTAATTTTTTTATAATTCACGTTTAAAGATGTAAATATAAAAAAATGGAACTTAAATGTGTTCATTTTTTATATAACAAAATTTAATTGAGATAAAAATTTATGTGTATTGTATTTGATTAAATATTTTTAAATTATTGAATATAGCAACCATTCATATATTATATAGTATGATTTAACTTGTTTTTTCATAAAAATTCTAATTTTTTTAATTTTATGTCTTAATTATTTCGCTTATATATTTTTCCGTTTGCATCTCACGGAAATCCTGCTAGTTCCTATAAAAATGTTTAACAAAAAAGGATAACCACCTAAAAACCACGGTGGAGGGATAAACAAATTCCTTAAACAAAATTAACCAAAAAAATCACAATTATTATTAATTTACCAATAAGGTAAGCAAATTTTGTAAAGTTAATAAGGAGATATTTGTTTTAAATAATAACTTCCAAAAACAACTTTGATTTTTGAAAATTATCCGGACAAAATAACTAAATGTTACATAATTGAATAAAAAAAATGAATCTCAATATTATCTGTATACGAAAAAATAACTAATAAGTCAACTTCAACCCGATAAATAACAAAATAATTAAGAAGTAATTCTTATCCCGATGAACGACAAAATCTCCACACTCCTCGGAACTAATAATATGTTCTATAAAGGCATAGGAGTTTACAAGCATTATTTTAAAGCTCTTTTCACTTGTTATTAGAGTCTCCTAATGAATAAACAAATAAATTTTTAATCAAATTATGAACAAGCCTTATTTTGATTTTGATAAAAATAAAAGATATGGTTAAACTTTACACAAGAATAATTTGTGAGAATTAAATAATTACTTTTGAAAAATTTGTAATATACTTGAATCAACTAGCTAGACATGTCTAACACTAAAATGACAGTTATATATATATATATATATATATATATATATATATATATATATATATATATATATATATATATATATAATGATAATTAATTTTTAAAGTGTCCGGATTGCCGGGTCGGGAGCTATGGTTAATTTGGATACATATGTTAGAGTAAATGGATACTTGGATCGAATTTTGGGTTGACTCGTCCATAAAATTAAAATAGTTAAAAATAAAATTAAAACTGTTATATGTATGTTTCAAACTTGCAACCTAACAAAACAAGTAGAACTTTTTAACCAACTAGGCTAATAACACTTTGTATTTCAAATTCAACACCACATTAGATAAACGCGAGACATTTTAACAATATAAGTTCAAATTTTTAACTATACTAATCTATATATATAATGATGCTTAATTTTTAAAGTGTCCGGATTACCGGGCCGAGATTTGTGGTTAATTTGAATATATATGTGAGAGTAAATGGATATTTGGGTCGGATTGTGGGTTGACACGCTCATAAACATAAAATGGTTAAAAATAAAATTAAAAATGTTATATGTGTGTTTCGAACTTGCAACCTAACAAAATTGTTGGGTCAAATTATTTTAATTAAAATAATTAAGAGAATAAGTCAATTCTTAACCAACTTTATTTTGATGACATGTGATTAAACCTTAATTATGATTAAATGAAAGAAGCTAAGTCGTCTAATTGTTTTTGTGCAGGTGCTTCAGAATTGGCTAACTTAGACGTGGTCTAAGTAGGCTAATTAGGCGTGTTTCTAGTTAGACGCGCAAGTCTAATAGATATGTAGTTAGATGTGCAAGTCTAATAGATACGTAGTTAGACGCGCAAGTCTAACAGATACCTAGTTAGACGTATCAGTCTAACATACGTTTTCAGACATGCAATTCTAACAAATACATAGTTAGACGTGCAAGTCTAACAGATACATAGTTAGACACGCAAGTCTAACAGATAAATATTTAGACGTGCAAATTTAATAGATACTTAGTTAGACGCGCGAGTCTAACATATGCGTAGTTAAACGTGTCAGTCTAACAGTTACATAGTTAGACGTTACAGTCTAACTCCATTAGACTTGGTAGTTTAATGAGAAACGTAGTTAGACGTTGGCGTCTAACTCTTTCAGATAAGTCTGAAGTGATACATAGTTAGACGTTGCAGTCTAACTCCATTAGACGTGGTAGTCTAATGGGATGCAAAGTTAGACGTTGTAGTCTAAATCCATTAGACATGGTAGTCTAATGGGATGAGAAGTTAGACGTTACAGTATTACTCCATTAGACTTGGTGGTTTAATGGAACTCGCTGTTAGACGTTGACGTCTAACTCCCTTAGACTTGGCAGTCTAATGGAGCACGTCTAATGCCTCGCTTCAGCAGCCGTTTGAAGTTAGTATACGTCTACCCACGATCAACTAGTTGTACGATATTCCTACTCCACTCTTCCTTGCAGTCCAGTATGCCAGCTATTTGCATCAAATGAATGAACGCCACGTACGTGAATATTCTTCCCACTATTTGTTTAGTACATGACATTTCTAGAAGGATATTCGACGCACTACCGTTTAGTACGGGCACGATCCATGAGCACAGAGTCTGTTGTACTCTTGTATTATGGGAGCTTTCAAATGGACGCTTGCCACGTGTCCATGAAGAAGATTCGACCATTGGTGTCCTTCTACTACAAATAGATGCTCAAGGACAACTGCCGAATCACCAATTACTTTGCTCATTTCTACAATATTAAAAGCTTACTCTTGCACTTACTAAGATCCATCATCTTCCAAGTTCAAGAGAGAAAGAATCAAAAATTGATTAGCTGAGTGAATATTGTTCTTAATATTGTAAGTTGAACAGAGGGTGTTCTGTGAAACAAAGTGTTTAACTAGATCAGTAAACTGTATTTGATTCAAAGAAGTATATAGTGAAATTCTTCTAGTTGTTGGAAGAATTGGTGACGTAGGAGAGTTTGCTCCGAACATCCATAAACAACTTGTGTTCTTTACCTTATTTCTTTCATCTCTCATTGATTCAAAGCTTCAAACCTAAACAAATAGTTCCGCAATTGAATCGTTTCAAGATTTTGCGAATGTTTGCAAAGAACTGAAAGTGATATTAATCCCTAACAGGATTTATATCAATCCGTTTATCCGAAGTTGCTAATAATAGTCAGAACTCCGTCTTTATTGGTTGCACTGATCCTTTAAATTAGTATTAGAGCCCTTCTTTCTATTCTCAAGCAACAAGAATCTGAATCATGTCCGTCATCAACCAAATTCCTATGCTCTCAAAAGAAAACTACGATTATTGGATGATGAGAATGCAAGCTCATTTGGCTGCCCTTGACTGTGACATGTGGAATGTCATCACTAATGGTCCGATAAAGATTGAAAAACCAAGATGTAGTTGGACGACTGAAGATAAAGTGATGAACAACATGGATAATGTTTCAAAAAATGTCTTGTTCAAGTCGATCAACATGAACATATTTAGTGAGATCAAGTTCTGCTCCTCCACTAAAGAAATCTGGGAGAAGCTGATTCAAATTTATGGCTGTAATGTTCAAACAAAGAAGAAACGAAAAAAGTAGAAAGTTCATATTAGTGCTGAAAATAAGTCTAAGTGGGCCGATAGCGACTCAGAGGACTCATCTAACGAAAGTGATACCAAAGTCGTCACATGCTTGATGGAAGATGACCAATCTAAGGTACTTGACTCTTTCTCAAAAGGTTTTACAAAAGATGATTTAACTATTGTACTAAATGACATGGTTATTGAGTACAAGAAGTTATCATACTCATTTAATGAGATGAAATCAAAATATGAGGCCAATAATTCCTCTTCATCTCAAGCTTCTGAACTAATATTCTCTGAAAACAATGTGATTGAGCTCTCATCTGAGAATGAGACGCTCAAAGAAAAGGTTCAGATCCTATCTTCTGAAAACCGACGTTTGACGTATGTGGTCAGTTCATGGACAAACTCTGGAGACGCTGTTAGACAATAAATCTATATGTTGAGACCTGTCGGATGCAAATTTAGTCTAGGATTTGACAACAATGACACAAATCATCCCTGTAAGAAGTTAAACCCAGAAACTGACACGTTTAAGCCTATAAACTTTGTCAAAGGGAGTTTAACAGACAATGGAACTAACTTAAGCTGTGAGAATCTAGCATTGAAGGATGATTTCATCTATGTTCCGCCGACTCTTGGTTAGCTAAAACCTAGAAAGAAAACAGCCAACAAGTCTGGCAAACTAAAAACTGACAAAAAGTCAAGGATTTTTAAATCAAACCCATCCTTCAAGGTTAAGGGATCTGTTGCTAGTAGGAAGACGTCTGTTAAGCCTAAATCATACGCATTAATCACAACACAAAAAGGGAAATCCATCAAAATAACTCAAATATGGATTCCTAAGGGACTGATTGATCGAGGACCCAAGTGAATGTGGGTACCAAAAGATTGTAAATATGTTTTTGTGTAGGTACATTAGAATAAATGCCTAGAGGATTCAGTTTGGTATCTGGATAGCGGTTGTTCCAGACACATGACTGAAGATAGACGGCTTTTAACTGATATAGAAGATTGTTCAAGTCCTAAAATCATATTCAGTGACAACAAGAAGGGTAAGACCATGGGTAAGTGTAAGATTATCCATGGTAATTTAACCATAAACAACGTGTTACTTGTTGAAATTTTGTGCTATAATCTGATCAGCATTAGTCAATTATGTGATAATGGATTTATTGTTGATTTTCAAACTCATGCATGCCTGGTTAAGGATCAACAAGGTAACATTCTATTGACCGGAAGCAGGGTAGGAAACTCTTATAAGATGAACTGAAATAATAAGATATCTGATTCCTTATACATGATTGCTAAAAATGATCAAAACTAGCTATGGAATAAAAGATTAAATCATCTTAATTTTAAAACTATTAACAACATTTCTTCGCATTATTTAGTTTTTGGTTTACATAATATGCATTTTTAAAAGGACAAGGTTTGCCCTGCTTGCTAGTTAGGCAAGTGGAGAAAATCATCGTTCAAAAGTAAAGGGAAATCTCAATCCAACCGCTGCTTGGAACTTTTACATATGGATCTTTTCGGTCCAATTCATGTAAAGAGCTTGGGAGGAAAAATATTCACTCTAGTTATTATTGATGATTTTTCAAGATTTACTTGGGTAGTGTTTTTGCAATCTAAGGACCAAACGGATGAAAATTTGATTAAGATCCTTAGAAGAATTCAAAACTAGAAATCCTTAAGAATTGTTTCAATTAGAAGTGATAGGGGAACCGGTTTCACCAACAAATGCCTAATTTCATATCTCAAGGAGTCTGGTGTTAGACACGAGTTGTCCAGTGTGAGAACTCCACAACAAAACGGTATTGCTGAGAGAAGAGTTAGGACACTGAAGGAAACAACGAGATCTATGTTTGCTAAATCAGGTGTTCCTCAAAAGTTCTGGGCAGAAGCCATAAATACAGCATGCTATGCACAAAATCGGTCAATAATTAACAAACGCTTTGACAAAACCCCTATAAACTGTTTTATGGAAGAATTCCTATAGTTTCTTACTTTCGAGTATTCAGGTGTAAGTGTTTTATTCATAACAATGTGAAAGAGTACTTGACCGCATTTGATGCTAAAGCATATGCTGGAATCATGTTAGGTTACTCCTCACTCAGTAAGGCATTTAGAGTATACAATAACCGAACATGGACTGTTGAAGAATCCTTCCATGTTGTTTGTGATGAATCTGCTTTTATTCTCAAATTAAGCCTAAGAAAATTGGTGAAGTAGTGATTGATCCAGATTGGATCAATGTCATGCAAGATCAGTTAAATCAATTTGTGAGAAATAAAGTGTGACATCTAACACGATCGACACGGTATCAAGGTCACGGTTTCTCTTGTTGTGGTCGCGATTGATAGTCGCTCAAAGTCGTTTGTCAATTCAAGAACGTGCACACAATCGGCATGATCGGCACAATCGGAATGATCGACACAATCGACACGATCGACACAATCGACACGATCGGCACGATCGATACAATCAACACGAACAACACGGTATTGACTCTAATAACTAGGTCGTTTATTCATCTGCAAAACTTAGTTGGAAAGTTAAGGTTTCTAGTTTACCCTATTCTATAATAGTTAGCGTTTCTAGTGTACCCTATTCTGTTATTGCTCTATTTTCTTGTTGTGGTATGCTATTAATCAAAATGGGAAGAAAAGGAAAGCAATAAGAATAAGGAATTCAGAGAATTTGTGATGGAAGATTTAAGGGAGGTAGCTGAAAAAGAAATCGATAGGATTGCTGAAGAAATTATCCATAAAAATCAGGAATGCAGCAAAGGTAAAGAACCAATTACTGATATAAATTCTGAAGAAAATGCAGCAGGAAAATAGGGGGAAAATGAAGGAATATGGAAGGTTGAGTATAATGAAAGAGCAAACCTCTTTGGACTTAAAAATCAAATCACAAAGTTACAGATTCATGCAAAGATAGGAGAGATTGTGCTCAACGAAGAGAAAATACAGCAAACAACCGTCCAATTGAATATACATTATCTTCAAGATTGGAACCTACTGAAGAAGGAAGAATACGAAAAGATAGTAAATTCATCATTGGAAACAATGAGGGAGCTAATGAAGTCCCCAAAATCAAAGACCTATACTATTAGGAGCAATTCCAACTGGAAGGTAAATGAAGTCTGGAAAAAGAATGCAAAAAAGAAAGCAGAAGATCATTCATACAAAGGTCAAATCTACTTGGGTGAGTTTAAAACAAAAGTTGAGATTCTCAACTCTCTTTTTGAATTTAAATTTCCCACTGAAGTGGAGGAGAAATGCGTCAAAGAATGGGAAAATTTCATTGTTGGGAACTACATAGGAAAGAACCGTGTATCTTTTCCAAACACTAAGGAATTACTACTGAAACAATGGAAGTAGAAGGGACTGGAGAAGGATTCTGCAAACATCCATGATCTCTATTTTCTACAATTCAAAAAGGGAACGAACTTGGATGATATTCTGAAAATTGGGCATACTTATATTGGATCCAACTATATGAAGTTGGATAGATGGTTTGAAGAATTGAGCCTTTTAAGCAAGCCAAAGGAAACAACGCAAATATGGTTCAAACTTAGGAACATCCCAGCACACATGTATAATGTAGAAGCTCTAAGTCACTTTGCTAGTCTATTGGAAAAACCATTATATATGGACCCAATTACATAGGAAGGAGAGCACCTTACTTTTTCTAGAATAAGCATTGAAGTGCATCCTCAAAGTAAACTTCCAAAAAACATGACAGTTGTTGATAGGAATGGAAAGTCCACAGTCATGGAAATCTCATATGGATGGAGGCCAAATAAGTGTACTTTCTACAATACTTTCCAACATGTTAGTACTAAATGTGCAAAAGCAATTGAGGAAGAACAGAAAATCATGAAAGTCTGGGAAGCAAAAAAGCAGGAAAATAAAACGGAAGAATCAAGAATGGGAGAGCATATTGTGGAAGTTAAGGATAGTGGTAAAAAGACAAAATTGAGGAAAATGCAGAGGAAGAAAGCAAGAAGGATTTTGAGAAAAAGGAAAGCAGCGAAAGAAAGAAAGTAAAGGGAATCAAGGTGAAGAGGAAAAGAAAATTTTCTGTAATGCGAAGGATCAGGATGGAAAGGGAAGATGAACCTCAAGTTGTTGTTGAGGAAACTCAAGAAAAAACACCCAAAATTTCAAAGCTGAAACAGAGAATTCTAAAGCCGATAAAGAAGCTTACAAAACCGACGTGGAGTCTGAAGCCGAAGCTGAAGATAATGAAGACAAGAATACAAAAATTCAAGTTGAAGATAACAAATGTAAAAGCCCTGAAATTCTCAGAAATAATTTTTTCTATCAAATCAGAACGAGCTCGTACAAAGAGAGAATTAAAAATGAGAATCAACAATACTCATCATCCTCTTCAATAAAATCTATGTTTATCGTTAGAGGAAGAGGAAGAGAAAGAGGAAGGGGAAGGGTAAGAATGCATCTCAATGAAAATAGATGTCATGCGAAAACCCCAAGCTGGGATGGTTAGGTTTGAATGTAGTCTTTCTGTTTGTAATCTCTGTTTTTTTATAATATATGAATGCTACTAATCAGTTTTTTAGGGTCTTTTGATTGTAATCCTTAATCATAGCTAGGGTTTGTCTAGCTTTGATTTATGACCCTTCCACTTTTGGCATTTTAATGAAATGGTTTTAACTATTTTCCCCCCCAAAAAGTGTGGCATCTAACTCTAAGACTGACTGATCAATCGGTCATTGGAACCAGATGGGTTTTTAGAAACAAGCTCAGTGAAGATGGCCTAGTCGTAAGAAACAAGGCCTGGTTGGTTGCTCAAAGATACAGACAGGAGGAAGGCATTGACTTTGATGAGTCATTTGCACTTGTAGCGAGACTTGAGGCAATTAGAATCTTCCTAGCTTATGCATGTTTAAGAGTTTCAAAGTTTTCAAATGGATGTGAAAAGTGCATTTTTAAATGGCAAGTTAAATAAAGATGTTTATGTTGAACAACCTCCTGGTTTTCTATATCACGTATTACCAAATCATGTGTTTAAACATGACAAAGTTTTAAATGGTTTGAAACAAGCTCCAAGAGCTTGGTATGACACACTGACTAAATTCTTGTTTTATCATGATTTCATTATTGACTCAGTTGATAAAACATTGTTTATATTTGTCAAAGACTCTCACATTCTGTTTGTTCAAGAATATGTTGATGATATTTTATTTGGGTCAATTAAACCCAAATTGTGTGAGAAATTTGCTAAGCTAATGCATGACAGATTTGAGATGAGCATGATGGGAGAATTAACATTCTTCATCGGCCTTCAAGTTCGTCAACTTGAAACAAGGACCCTCATCAACCAAGCAAAATACACTAAGAAATTATTAAAGAAGTTTGGAATGGAGAGCTGCTCGGTTGTAGCCACTCTAATGAGCTCTTCCAGCAAGCTAGACAAAGATGAAGATGGACAAAGTGTAGACATCACTGCCTATAGAGGATTCATCGGCTTTTTGCTCTATCTTATAGCCAGACGGTCAGACGTTCAGTTTGCTGTCGGTGTCGGTGGAAGATTCTAGGCTAATCCTAAACTTTTTCACTTTACTACTGTTAAGCGTATTTTGAAATATCTTAAGGGGACTCAAAATGTGGGACTGTGGTATCCGAAGGATTCCAGTTTCAATTTAACAAATTTTTCAGATGTAGATTATGCAGGTTGCAAGATTGATCGAAAAAGCACTAATGAAATTCGCTAATTTCTTGGTGATCGTTTGATCTCTTGGTTCAGCAAGAAGCAGACGTCTATTTCCACGTCTACATCTGAAGCCGAATATCTTGTAGTAGGAAGTTGTTGCTCTCAGCTCTTGTGGATTCAATAACAAATGAGGGATTATGGAATTGAAGTAGAGGAATCTCCAATTTTCTGCGACAACACAAGTGCAATTACAATCACCTATATTCTAGTTCTGCACTCTCGGACAAAACATATTGAAATCATACATCATTTCATCCGAGAGCATGTCAGACAAAAGCATATTCGCTTTGAATATGTTTCCACAGATCAACAAACAACATACATCTTCACGAAGCCACTACCCGAGACTAAGTTTTCTTACTTTAGAAATATTTTAAGGCTTGTTGATCTTGACTGATTTATTTGAACTAATCATGCATAAATTGAGGGGAAAACTGTTGTTTAAATGTAACTAAACAGACTTGTGTAGATAGAGGTCTCAATCTGTCAAATGGATCAGTAGTCTAAGGAATGCATCTACTTAGACATATACTTACTTAAGTAGTCTATGTTTCCAAGTTGGAATGTCTTGGTTTAAAACCTACGCGGTTAGACGTCTGAAGTCTAATAGACGTTTAGACGTTTATAAGACTAGCGTAGATAGACGTTAACGTCTAACCAGACACACGTCTAGCACGTGTTGTTTATGCGTAATTAGACGCCTTAAGTCTTATAGACTCTTGGCTGTCTAGAAGACATGCATAATTAGACGTCGACGTTTAATAGACGCATATCTAACTTAGATGCATAGAATGTAGACAGTAAGTTGAAACATCTAACTATGTGTGTACTTGAACTGTTCATCCATAGGCTAGTGGGACAACTGGTCACTACTACATTAAATGTCTATGTACTATTCCCGCCAAAAATCGAAAAGTCACTCCTTCAATAACTTGAAGACATGTGTCTCTCAAGGTTAAAGAATGACTAAAATCTATGACGCTTCTTTACTGCACGTATTGCATTAATGACACATTTTCATGATTACTCTTAAATGCGGCTTATCATTAAATGATGCATCTCTTGGGAGCATGTCTTCATGCGTTTGACAGTTCATATAATCATTACATTTAATAATCAAACGTCTGTTTTCTTTTATAAAAGAACGATTATATTCGAAGGTTTGAATATCTTTCTTAGTGCTCTCTCCCTAAGAAATCCTCTCGTGCCTCCTTATATTTTGAATCACTAAGTTCTTCTTCCAACTTATAGAAATGGGCTCCTTAGCGCCATCCACTCTTCAGATAAATTTTGACTTAGTGTCTACCGTAATCATTCCTGAAATGGTTACGATGTTCGAATCCTTAAAAGCTTCGGGTCTTAAAAAATTTCTTAAGGCTCTTGTCATTATGTACGAACCCGAGGTTCACGAATTCTTCAAGAATGGAGGTTTATACGACAAGATGATTGTTGTAGCTAATATTTTTGATCACATTGCCTCCTTCACTGAAGACTCCTTCGCCCGCTTCTTCAACCTTCTTATAGAGGGAGTTTCTGAGTTCCCAACATCCTCCGAGGAAGTCTTATCCGAAATGAGGCTTGCCTTTTCCGACACTCTTCTTGATGGGATTCTTGTTCCTGTCAAACATCATGGGTTGAAGTTCGCTGTGAGAGTTGAGTTTTCTCTGCTCAACGATATTATTTCCATGTCCCTCTTAGCAAAGGGATTCTCCAATACTTAATCGAAGATGGTCTTCGAGATAATGATTTCTATCACTAAGGGGAAAACAATCAATTGGTCGAGGATCATTTTCAGAAACTTGATGTCAATGCTCTCTCCTGAAAGGAGAATGCCTGGGTATGCTTCCCCGCTCAGCATGGTGCTTCCTACTCTTCTCTCAAATGTCCTCCGCGCCCATCGAAGAAAGGACGGATTTATTTTTTAAAGTCTTGCTATAAAAAGATTTATTTATAACATTTATTTCATTTAATTAGCAGTCCGAAGGTCCTAAACAATGATAGGTTTAGATTACGTAAATAATTATACAAAGTTATTTAGAAGGGCATACCTCCAAGTACGTTGATATAAGATTAAGTATAATACTTGAAAAACATTAAAAAAGAGTAATATAATCTAAAAATAAATTTCAAACGGGGCCTTAGTCAAAATATTTGTTTGGAAAATATCCCGAAAATATTTTAAATTCATTATCTGACCTTTCGAAATTATTTGAACATTGATTGTGGTTCCAAAATTACAAAAATAAGTTTGAATTTTTAAAGTGTAACCAAACAGGCCTTTAGACCGGAGTCCTAAGGCTTGGATCTATTTTACAGATCTAGGCTCGGATGGGATCGGTCTAGACCGAGATAGTCTAGATCAGGACACTCGGTCAAGGGACTAGAAGGTTTAGCTCTGGGGTTTGGGAGGCTCGGTCTTAAACTTAGATTGCTCGGTCCTAGGTTTGGGAGACTAGGTCCCAGATCTAGCTTTCTCGATCGTGGGACATGAGAGTCTCGATCCCAAGTCAGACCTCCTAGTCCTATGTTAGAATCATTGGTCCTTGCTCAAGAATATTGGTACGTACTAGGGCTCGGTCCTAACTCAAGAATACTGGTCCTTGGTCTCGATCCTAGGTCGATTTTTTCGTTCCTTGGACTCAATTAGGACCGAGGATTCTCGATCCTACTTATCGGTCCTTGGTCCTACAAGACTCAGTATAAAGATTGCAGGTTTGTAACTTTTGATACAAATCATGAAAACATGATATGTAAGTTGCAAACAACTCATATGGATGTATGGATCATAATCCTTAATCCTAAACTCGATCAATCGAGCTCTAAGAACATCAATTTCTCAACTCGATTTCTAGTGAAAATTTTGGGAACTTTTTATTTAGGCCATCTAATGGCCTAATTCTTGTTCCAACAACTTTTAAATAATGTTCATAGTCGAACACAACCGAAACAAGAACATCAATCTTGTAAAAACTTTTAAAACTGAAATTCAAACTAATTTTATTTTTATTTTTAATTGGATCAAACATGATCGAGATGTTGATTTCATGATTTAGAAATCATCCTAACATGTTAGGCAGTTAATTAATCAAAATTCAATCTTAAAAGTTCAATAACATGAAATTCAAAATTGATAGATTTTCAAATTTATGATTAGTGAATATATATAATTAGAAAGAAAATAATTAAAAAAATAGTTATTATTATTTACATTTATAAAATATATATATATATTATGGTGTTATTATATATATAATTATTTATAAGATAATATATATTTTATATGACCAATAAGAGAAAAAAATATATGATAAAATATATTTATATAAATTAATAAGTAAAGAAAATTTATATAATATAGTCTTATTATTCTATATTATTTTATATAAATTATTACTAATCATATAAAATATATAAGATTATATTATATATATATATATATATATATTATATATATATATATAATAATAATAAGGAAAATAATGTTAATTCGAATGAGAAATATATGAAAAAAAAATTATTAAAAAAAAGAGTAAGAGAGAAAATACCTATAATTTGGTGAATTTAAATTTTAAGCATATTATATATTATATTAAAAAATAAATATTTTCTATTAGGCAATAATAAAGGAAATATTGTCATATATAGTTATATTGAGAAATAATTTATTTATATTTTATATTTTTTTATTTTTTTTTGGAGAAGGGACTATTTTTGTTGTGAGTTAGAAGTGATATGAGAAATATGTAATATTATTGGTCACTAGCATTTAGCCCGTGCATTTGCACGAATAATAATATATAAAAACGTGAAAAAAAATTACGGATAACATTTTTAATTTTATTTTTAACCGTTTTAAATTTATGGGTGGGTCAACCAACAATCCGATCCAAGTATCCATTTATTCAACATCATTATATATTAGTTAGTTAAAAAGTTAAACTTATATTAATATTAAAACGTCCCGCGTTTATCAAATTTGGTGTTGAATTTAAAATATAAAGTTAAAGAGTTGTACTTGTTTTTGTTAGGTTTCAAGTTCAAAACATACTTTTAGCATTTTTAATTTTATTTTTAACCGTTTTAAATTTAAAAACGGGTCAACCCACAATCCGACCCAAGTATCCAAATTAACCACAGCTCTCGATCCGGCAATCCGGACACTTTAAAAATTAAGCATCATTATATATATATAGATTAGTTAGTTAAAAAGTTGAACTTATATTAATATTAAAACGTCCCGCGTTTATCAAATTTGGTGTTGAATTTAAAATATAAAATCTTTGTAGCCTAGTTGGTTAAAGAGTTGTACTTGTTTTGATAGGTTCCAAGTTCGAAACATACCTCTAGCATTTTTAATTTTATTTTTAACCGTTTTAAATTTAAAAACGGGTCAACCCACAATCCGACCCAAGTATCCAAATTAACCACAGCTCTCGACCCGGCAATCCGGACACTTTAAAAATTAAGCATCATTATATATAGATTAGTTAGTTAAAAAGTTGAACTTATATTAATATTAAAACGTCCCGCGTTTATCAAATTTGGTGTTGAATTTAAAATATAAAATCTTTGTAGCCTAGTTGGTTAAAGAGTTGTACTTTTCTTGATAGGTTGCAAGTTCGAAACATACCTCTAGCATTTTTTAATTTTATTTTTAACCGTTTTAAATTTAAAAACGGGTCAACCCACAATCCGACCCAAGTATCCAAATTAACCACAGCTCTCGACCCGGCAATCCGGACACTTTAAAAATTAAGCATCATTATATATATATAGATTAGTTAGTTAAAAAGTTGAACTTATATTAATATTAAAACGTCCCGCGTTTATCAAATTTGGTGTTGAATTTAAAATATAAAATCTTTGTAGCCTAGTTGGTTAAAGAGTTGTACTTGTTTTGATAGGTTTCAAGTTCGAAACATACCTCTAGCATTTTTAATTTTATTTTTAACCGTTTTAAATTTAAAAACGGGTCAACCCACAATCCGACCCAAGTATCCAAATTAACCACAGCTCTCGACCCGGCAATCCGGACACTTTAAAAATTAAGCATCATTATATATATATATAGATAAGTGACTAATACGTTACTAATTGTGGAGGTAAGTTAGAAGTTATATGAGAAAACTTATTTCATAATTATATTTGTTTTTTAAAATTACAAAATACAAAATAAAATAATATTATTTATTTGGTATAAAATATAATTAAATTAAATATAAAAAATTGTATGTAAAAAATACTTAAAAAAAATAAATTTTTAAATCACCCTATAAACTATTTTTATCAAATAAATTATTTTATATTTTGCAAGATAAAATGAAGAATAATGAAAATAACAAACTTAAAAAACAAATTGACTATATTTGCGCCAAGAAAACAAAAGGGTAAAAGAAATACAAGGCCCGTCCAATAGACCTAAGGTCGCTTCTTCTTCATCTTTTGCTTTCTTCTTCTTCTTCTTCTTCTTTTCTTGTTGCCATCGTTTTGACTCTTTGAAATTAGAGATGGTGTTTATTACATCTTGGGACGAGTTCGTGGAGAGATCGGTGCAGTTGTATCGAGCAAGCCCTGAATCGGTAGGAATTTTTTCTTACCTGATCTGTCCCTTTTGCTCTTCCGGTATTTCAATTGTCTGACTCTTTTCTCCGTATTTTCTCTTCCTAAATGAATCGATTACTAGACGCGTCATGTCATGAAGTACCGACATTGTGATGGAAAATTGGTTCTCAAAGTTACTGATGATCGTGAGGTATAAGTTCTGTCCTTTTTGTATTAGATTTTTGGAAATTCAATTATCAGTTCAATTCGTGCTAATGGGTTGTTTAATCTTCATATAAACAACCATCAATTCTTCTCTTTTATGCATTTAGCAATTTCTCTTTCCAAAATTAGGACCTTTCTAAGGCTGTAAGTAATCCGTATACTGACTGCATTTACATAGTTAACTAGCTGTTGTTATTAAGGTTTCATAAGCTTGTCACTTGATATGTGGAACTGGTAATTGTATTGGGAATACTATTCATTAAAGATTTAGAATTGCAATTGCTGTGGTTTTCTATCCAGTATTTTATGATACTTCTACAATTAAGTCACTCATCACCATTAACCACATCATCCTAAGTTTTCTAACCTTCAAAATATAGACTTTCTTCCAAACATGTATAGAAAGCATATGCATATTGGCATTCTTTCTTTTTCTGGTTTCATTTGGATTTCATAAAGTTTGTTTATGGCCTTGAACATTTGGTGCATTCAGAAAAAATTATGTTTGTTTTAAGGACTTAGAAAGAGGAATTTTAAATTAGAATGAAAATTCTCATGGAATAAAATGTGTATAATTTGTGTAAGGTGCCGATTTCCCACTCTAATAAGTTCTCAATTCCAATCAGTATTGATAGTTCTGCACGATTCAAGCCAGGGCCATTCTTCTAACTATTTTTGTAATTAGCTTAAATTAGTTGATATGTGCTTAGATGCTAAGAAGTTAAAAAGGAGAAAGAAGATGGAAGAAATAAACAAAACAATCTCTTAAGAAATACAGTTCAATGATTTTTTCAAACATAGGGAATTTAATTGCAATTCAATGTCAATTCTAGTTCTAATTAGTATTCTTTTGAAATTCTAATTCTATTTAGAATTCTCATGAATTTCTATTCCAAGTCATATAGATGTAATATCTCATTACATCTCAGGAAAATGAATAACATCTAAGATGATTTAGGTGAAGTGATTTTTTTAAATTCACGGTATCTGTCAAGTTGTTGGCACATAAACATTAGGCTTTTGAAACATTGACACAAAGCTTTTTGTACATTTTTCTGATTAAACTATTCCCAAAGAAAGATTAAACAATGATTCTATGACAGTATCTTTCTTCAAGATGTTGTTCTGAGTCGTCTGACTTCGACTATGGTCAGCATGTACAGGAGAAATTTTTAGTATCCTCTTGCTCATTAATAGTTCGTAGTATAAGGAAACTAAGTCTGTTAAATCATAGCAATATGCCCAAATTTATTACTCACAAAGTTCTCACTTTTCCTTTATAGTGTCTCAAGTTCAAGACAGACCAAGCACAAGATGCTAAGAAGATGGAGAAACTCAACAACATCTTTTTCACTTTGATGGCCCGTGGACCTGACGGTAAAGTCTAATCCCCATATCTTTCTATTGAATTATGGCATTAAGTATCAATCATAATCTTCTCACCTCTTAAATTGAGCATGCAATGAGAAAAATAATGAGTTGAAACTGGTATTTTGCCACGATCCCATTAAAAAATTGTCAAAGTTAAAAATTGTTTTCTTAATGTTGATACAAATAGTGTGATTTGTGTCTTTGTATATTAGTTTATGCATCATGATCCATTTTATTGATTTTTTGCTTCAGTATAAAGATTGGTATTAGATTGTTTTTTTAATGCTAATACAAATAGTGTGATTTTTGGTTTCATAGATTAGTTTATGTATCATGATCCATTTTATTATGTGATTTTTGGCTTCATTATAAAAATTATTTTCTGGATTGATCACTGTGATTTTTGACAAACATATAAATATAGATTATTTTGGATCATGAACCGGATCATAAAATGAGAATAGACATATTGGGGTGGGTTTCCTGTTTTAGTTTCTCTCAAGTTCAGAAGAAGTAGTGACAATGCAGACATTGATAACCATCCGTATTTTTTGGAATAAGATTAGTAAAATCGGGTTGTTTCCATGTTTGCAATAGTGGGCATTGTTAAAATTACTATTAGCTTACGAAGTTGTAAAATTCTTTGGTTAAAATATGTACTATCTCCTCCTGTTGGTTTTGCAGCCGATATATCGGATGTTACAGGAAAAGAGCAGCCAGAAGCACAGCCTGCTAAAAAGGGTAGGGGAAGAAAACAATGACAAATTTTGCATTTCTGTTTTTACATTGAGGGGTAGGTTGGTTACAATTTTTGTAAAAGATTTTCTTCAAATGGTTTAAAAGAAAACTTTTTCTCTGGAAATTATGAAGGGACTTTTTCCTGCAATTTTCTTATGATGTTTTTGAAGGCTAACTGAATACTACTATTTTAAGTTAATCCTTGCTGGTGTTAAATTGATGGAATTTAAGTGTTTATTACATTTTTATTTGATATTTAAACATTTAAATATGTACATCACCTTTTCTTGGAAGTGTATATACAAAATGTTTATTGCACCTGCTTGGATGTCAACTAGGGTCGTAAACGAATCGAATCGAAGCGAATATTACTGTATTCGATTCGTATTCGTGAAACTATTTGAATATTCGTATTCGAAATTTTTTCGAATAATTAATCTGATTCGTATTCGATTAGAAATTTATATTCGTATTTTTCGATCCGATTCGAGTATTCGATTTTTTTTATGTGGGTTTCAAGTTTTCAACCGAATAAATGTATATATGTACTAGGCTTTTAGAATAAATAATATTTATAAAATTAAAATTAATAAAACGGTATATATATATATATATATATATATATATATAATTGAATATATAATCGAATATTAGCAAATACCGAATCGAATATCTTGATTTTGTATTCGTATTCGTTTATTAGTCGAATCGAATATTTTTATTTGAATTCGAATCACAAAATTACGAATACGAATATCAAAATTCGAATACCGAATCGAATCAAAAGTATTTGATTCATTTACGACCCTAATGACAACTGCGACTTTGGGATTATATTTTTCTTGTTATATTTTCGGTGGCTACAATGACAATCAAAATGAGGGTGGGAAAGTTCTGCCTTTGCACTCTCTATGTTTCTTTAATTGCAGATACTATGGTATTGTTCAACTAGATTCTCTAGAGAAAAAAAAAATCTTTGTAAAATAAAAAAATATTGCATATATATTGGCTTTGTTTTAATCATATTTTCTCCACTTAGAAGGCTGACCAGCAAGCCTTTAACAACCAACCAAATACTTTTAATTCTGATTCTATTCTTAATCAGACTATAAACTATATCATTGTTAATGTTTATTAGCCATGTTAAAAGCATAGTGAATGTGGGAATAACCTGATCGAATCATATAAACATTCAGAATTCATTCAAACCTATATTAAAATACAACAAATCAAAGAAGAAAATCAAAACCTTCATAACTCACAACATAAAAACTCTAGATCTAAATCGAATATCACCTGATTATCTTGATTTAGACGATGAAAGCGTTTTAGAATAAAGCTTATATAGAAAACAAAAGTTCATATACCTAACCGAACTTCTTCAACACTGTGAAAAACTAGGCCTATTAAAAATCTGATATTTTTTATTTGTTCTTAAAAAATCTGAAACAAACAAAAAGAAAGAAGGAACGGAGGAAAGAAAGAAGAATGGAGGAGAAAGATATGGTCTAATGTCGTGTCTGGGTTTGGGTCCCAACTGGCCTAATTAATATTTTTTTAAAGTTATTACCATACATGATCTACGTTTTTAAACGAGTTTAGGTGATAAAAAAATTGATTAATTTGGTGTCGTAAATGTTGATCTTTTTTAATTTTTAATTTATTTAAATATACATGTGAAAAAATGACTTCAAATCAACTAATTAAACTAGCTAAAATATTATGTGTTCTTGTTGTTTTAAAATAAATATAAGAACGATATAAATAAAAAACAACTTCTATAATATTATCTCAATAATATATCAGTTTGGATCCTCTCCTCCCAACTTTTACCTACCCTCACCTCACGGAGAGGGATAAAACAGTCCTTATATTTTATTTTTAATATTTTTCCCTTCCCATGTGAAAGGTGTCACGACCCACTTGTCTTCCTAACCCAAGAGGCTTAATCTTTCATGAAGGCCCAACACAAGGAACCTTCTTGAAGCCTTGTAAGAAAGAATGTCATGTTCTACATTAATGAGTCATTTAATGTAGTGGTTGGTTGGTAAACTATGAAGGTGGTAATTGGGTAGTAAGTCATCAATGTAGTAGTTGGATAGTACACAATTAATGGGGTAGTTGAATGTTATGTAATTAATGCAGTAGGTGGGGATAACCCTATAAATACCTTTGAGGTATTCCTTTGTAAAGTACCAAGTATTCAAGTGAGATAATATTAATATTCTTTGTAAGAGTTTACTCTCTCTCTAGAATTCTTGTGTCAATTCTATTAAACGTCGAGTGTTGCGTCGAGAAAGGCTGACTAGTTACTCGTTCTTGCGAAGATCATAACTAGTGCCGTACGGATCGTCAGTGGAAAGACTGAGCCTGTGACAATTGGTATCAGAGCCAAAATGACGAAGAGATCGGATGAAAGTTCAAAGGTCGTGGATGAAGTAGAGAATCTTCCCCACAGGACCGGAGAAGATGGTAGGATCTCCCGCAAAGTTCAAACGGGAGGATCCAAAGCTACCAAAGAAAGAGATAGATCAAGGGATGCTATTGTTGACATTATCGCCAGGCTGGAGAAGGTAGAACTCACTATGGCGTACGGACAAGATAATGCCGGGGACCTAGAGGAACGCATTGCCGAGCTCGAGAAAGAGAGAGACGAGCTCCGAGAAGGAATGCAAGGTGCCTTGAACGAGGTCTTGTCCAAATGTCAAGAGCAAACTCAGATCATGGAGCAAACCCTACTTGGCGAAATCAGTACCTTGACCGAGAAACTCGAGGTCATGTCATCTAAATTACAAGCCACTGAAGAGAATGTGGCGTTACTTAAGAAGGCGGTTGCGCAAGAGTGCGGATATGCGCCTGTAGGAATCCCAAATCCGTCAAGGATAGATGTTCCAAGGCCTAAAGCGTATTTAGGCGAGAGGAATGCGAAGGAGATTGATAACTTTTTATGGGGTCTGGATCAGTACTTCAAAGCTCTCGGCCTGGTAGAAGAGGCGAGGAAGATAGATACTGCCACGACATACTTAGAAGACACCGCAATGTTGTGGTGGAGGCGAAGGAGTAGCGACATAGAAAGAGGTACGTGTTCTATTAACACTTGGACGGAATTCAAAAAAGAACTCAAGAAGCAGTTTTATCCTGAAAATGCTATTCGAGAGGCAAGAGCCAAGTTGCGGCGACTCTCACAAAGGGGGAGTATCAAGGAGTATGTCAAGGAGTTCATCGCTACTCTCCTTGAGATCCCTAACTACTCAGACGACGAAGCCTTGTTTGCTTTCACAGATGGTCTACAAATGTGGGCAAAGCTTGAGTTGGAACGGCGTGGTGTCCAAGATCTAAACACCGCGATCGCTGTTGCTGAATCTCTTGTCGAAATGAGAAGACAAGAGAAACCAAAGTCGACTTATGAGAGGAATGACGAGGGGGAAAATGGTGGAGACCATTTTTACAGCAATGAAGACCCAACTAAGAGGACGAAGCCCAATGGTAGAGGAGATCGGGACGAGAAACGTGGAGAGAGACCCCGGATAAAATGTTTCTTTTGTGAAGGGCCGCATAAAGCAAGAGAGTGCCCTATGAAGAACAAACTATGCGCTTTAATGGAGGAGCAAGAAGGCCTTCACGATAAAGCTCGATTGGGGTCGTTAAATCTCCTTAGTGCCGTTAAAGCAAAGTTTGAAGGGCCAAAGACCGCGAAGAAAGGACGATTATTCGTGGAAACAAAAGTAAAAAGCCATATGGTTAAAGCTTTGTTGGATACGGGAGCCAACAACAACTTTCTAGAGGTAAAAGAGGCGGAAAGACTAGGGATTAGGTACACCAAAGAAAAGGGGTGGCTTAAAGCAGTCAACTCGGCACCAAGTGCAACTTATGGAGTTGCTCGTAATGTAAAAGTCAACTTGGGGGAGTGGACTGGCCTTCTGGATTTCTCCATTATTGACATGGACGACTACAAAATGGTTCTTGGAATAGAGTTCCTAGACAAGGTAAATGCATTTATACTCCCTTCTGCTAATGCTATGTACATTCTAGAGCAAGGCAATACTTGCACAATACATTTAACACGAGAAGGCAAGAGAGAAACTAGGCACCTCTCTGCCATGCACCTCTCAAAAGGTGTAAAGGAGGACTATTCATCATCTTTTGTTACTTTGAAAGAAGATGAGAAAACTGTGGTCCAAGAGAAGACACCTCCGGAAGTTACAACTGTCCTAGAGAAAGTTCAGGATGTAATGCCCGCCGAATTTCCAAAGAAACTCCACCATGAGAAAGAGGTGGACCATAGAGAAGAGTTAGTCAATGGTACTAAACTATCGGCGACAATATTTTATCGCATTGAATCTCCCAAATTGGAGGGATTGAAGAGACAACCGGAGGAGTTGCTCTTCAAGAAAGGGAAGTGCGAAATTGACAAGACCGCCAAGAGAATGAAGAAATGGGAGGACAAGAAGAGAAGACACTTGGAGTTCGGAGGAAACCGAGTGGTAGTAAAACTTCTCCTCCATCAAGAGAGACGATTTTCCGAAATTCACAAGGGGTCTGTGAGGCGATACGAAGGCCCTTTCTTAAAGAAGAAACGGGTTAGAAAGCTAACATATCGCTCAAAACTTTTGTCGCATTTGGAGACATCATTTAGACCTACAAAGAGGATGCGACGAGGACGTCGCCGGAATGAATGGGGGAGAATGTCACGACCCACTTGTCTTCCTAACCCAAGAGGCTTAATCTTTCATGAAGGCCCAACACAAGGAACCTTCTTGAAGCCTTGTAAGAAAGAATGTCATGTTCTACATTAATGAGTCATTTAATGTAGTGGTTGGTTGGTAAACTATGAAGGTGGTAATTGGGTAGTAAGTCATCAATGTAGTAGTTGGATAGTACACAATTAATGGGGTAGTTGAATGTTATGTAATTAATGCAGTAGGTGGGGATAACCCTATAAATACCTTTGAGGTATTCCTTTGTAAAGTACCAAGTATTCAAGTGAGATAATATTAATATTCTTTGTAAGAGTTTACTCTCTCTCTAGAATTCTTGTGTCAATTCTATTAAACGTCGAGTGTTGCGTCGAGAAAGGCTGACTAGTTACTCGTTCTTGCGAAGATCATAACTAGTGCCGTACGGATCGTCAGTGGAAAGACTGAGCCTGTGACAAAGGGAACAGGGAAAACACATAACAGTTGGGAGCAGATGATCTAAAATGATAATATATAAGTGTAAAAGTTGAAACAACTAAAACACAAACTAACCTATCACAAATTTAGAGTTTATCTTTGACATATATTTTCTTAAATTTAGGAAGTTAGCACATCTCATAGTTATAATATTCACTTCAATTAATGAGATTTTATTGAAAATTGAACTCTATAACATTTAATCTCTTAAACCTAACTCTTAACATTTGAGTTATCCTACTAAGTTACTTAATTTTGTTATAATAAAATATCACCTCTTTAAATACAAAATAATCTTTTAGTCTTAACTAAACATATCTAAATTTTTGTAACATATGTTATTATTGTCATAAACTTCAATGAATTTAATATTATAAATTTTATAAACAAATTACAAACAATTAATATTTTTAAAATCCTTAATATTATTTAAAACCAAAATTTATAGAAATATAACACATTTTGATTCAAATGATGGAGATTTTATTAATTTTGGTATTATTAATTAATTATAAGTTTTATATTTATGAATTAATATTTCATTATTAAATTATTTAGATTATTGATAAAAACAATATGATATATAGAAAAAAAAAATCGATAAAATATCTTAAATACATTATAACCCCAAAAAATCCCCCTAACATTAGGTTCTCGTGAAAGTTCGAGGTTCGAGAAATTTATCATCGGTTTACGTGTCAAAATTTTCATTTAAAATAAAATATTATTTTTATAAAATATTATTTATTCCTAACAACTTTTTGAAATTAATTAAAAATAGTTAACTTGGATTCAATTTTAAATAATCAGGTGATTTACGGTTATAAAATTATAATCAGGTGATTCAATTATGGGGATATCGTACCACCGATCAAACTTCGACAGACGAAACTCAGTACTCTCTAGTTTACAGATGAATGTCATACAACCATCAAAATGAGATTTCAACCCCAAGAATACTCTTAGTGAGCCACGTCATAGAAGACGACTAACTCAAATATCGATATAACCAACCGATGTTAATGGAGGACAAGAGGTTAAATGTTTTATGCAAAACCCAAGCCTCCCAAAAACGCATGTCGGATACCTTCAACAAGAAGGTAAAACCTATAAACCTCAAAGAAGGTGATCTGGTTCTTAAACGAACTCGGGAACTCCTAAACCCCAGGGCAATTTTTTACCCCAATCGGAAGGACCCTTCCTACTTAAGAAAATCCTCTCTAGAGGAGTTGTCCGCCTATCTAACATAGAAAGCAAAGAGTTCATTGCGTCAAGAAATCTCGATGCGCTTAAAGATATTTTGTATAATATCAAACATGCACAGAACTGTTTAAATATTGACCTTGAAAGAAACTTATCTCAACAAAATCAAATCCCAAGTTTTGTATAACTTGCAATATGGACAAAGGACTCAAAGTCTGAACTACGGAGACCTGATTTTTCTCTTGTAGAAAAATAAACCGAGAAGATACATATGCAACCTTAATGTTTGCGGGCCTGGTCTCAAGTAAATAAATAAAACCCCAGTCCCTTCCTCAAAAGAAAAAAAAGTAAAAAAAAAAATTCAGAAAGGGAGAAAACCAAAATCTCATTCTATAACCGATGTTTCGGATTGTAGTAAACAAGTAAGGACAAAGATAAGAGCATTGTTTCCTTTCAAGTGATATTTTTAAAACTAAAATGAGTATTTCGCAATAATACCGATTCAAGAGATATCGGTCATAAGCTTCTTTTCGATTGTATACGATTATCTTGAGAGCAACCCCCCTCGAAGGTTTTCAGAAAAAGAACCTGAATAAACCCCATAAAAGCAAGGCTCAAAGCCCCAAATTGAGAAAGGACACTTCATCGCTACTTTTATAAAAGAGGAGAGGTTTAAGACTCATGCTTTGGGAAGAAAAATAAAAAAAAATGAAAATGCCAATAAGAGAATCGGAATAAATCCCTAAAACTTCAAAAACATTAAAACTTTTCCTGTGCTGGTTGAGGTATTGAAATCACCATTGGTGCTCAACCAAGATCTTAATCTTGATTGATATGGCAAAAGAATAAAGTATCGATTCTATCAGATACACACCGGGAATGAAAAAAGAAAATGGCTCAAGTGGTTTAGGTATTTAAATCACCATCTTGTGCCTACCCAAGATCTAAATCTTTATTGCATATGAAAAATACAAGGATGTATCGATTCCACCAGATATACCTATGAGCCAACAAAAGAAAAAAATAACATATGAAAACCTTAAGTAGAGAGTCAAAAACCTCTCCAAATGTTTTTGCGATGAGTTAAACTTTCAAGAAATATGGTTCAAGGTTGAGCAACCAAAAAATAAGTTGCACTCTTTTATCAAAAGGTCAAAATACTGATAGCCTTCCTTGAGGGTTGTAATCATGGATAATTGTTTGTACATAATATCAAATTTATAACCAATATCTCGAAAGTTGGGGGGAAAGAAATCTTATACCATGATGAAAGAAAAATCATCACAAAGGACGGAAAAGATGCTTAAAATCTAACCCCAAATACGTATCGAATCCGAAAACATCATGATTCATTACAAATGAGCAGGGTTCATTCCAATCTAGAAAAGAAAAGAGATAAACAATGATAGGAACCGGGGAAACAAAAAATGTTTTTTATCCAAAAATATGAGTCATTTGTCCACCAATAAAGCTCAAAACTATCGACTGACGCCTGACGGAGTTCAAATAGCTACGAAGGACACTTTGAAAAGAAAAAGGGAAACAAAAATATTGTTGAAATATTTCCTTCAAAAGCATAGAGTCACAATCGATATTTCAAAAGAAAAATAAGAAAAATTGAGTCTCCTAAACCCTATCTGTTGATAGGTACGTGAGATTGTTTGTACACAATCCTGTTCAAACCCTAATTGTGCTTAGGTGTCCAAAACCTTATCTATTGATAGGTGTGATAAATCGTTTTTATACGATTCCTCTAAAAATCCTAGTTGTAGTTAGGTATCCAAAGTCCTATCTGTTGATAGGTACGTGAGATTGTTCATACACAATCCCGTTAAAACCCTAATTGTGCTTAAGTATCCAAAACCATATTTGTTGATATGTGCGATAGATATTTTTATACAATTCCGCTAAAAAATCTAGTTGTAGTTAGGTATCCAAAGTCCTTTTTGTTGATAGTTACGTGAGATTTTTCGTACACAATCCCGTTCAAACCCTAATTATGCTTAGGTATCCAAAACCCTATATATTGATCGGTGCGATTGATCGTTTTTATACGATTTCACTAAAAACCCTAATTGTAGTTAGGTATCCAAAATCCTATTTGTTGATAGGTATATGAGATTGTACGTATATGTTAGATAAATTATATAGTTAATTTGTATGTAATTATGTATTTAAAGATCTTAACCACATTCACCGTTTATGCAGGAAACACAGGGATCGGTCACATTCTTAAATCAAGCTTATCACCCTTGATCGGTCGACCGATATCACAAAGGCGGCACAAACCGGAATTCTCTAATCGAAATATCTTTTCAGCTATTTGTACAACAAAATCAATTAGAAGATCGGTTCGAACGAATTTATCGCTCAGTTAAAGGATCGGTAAACGTTTACTTCAAAGTTCGGTTTTCACTCTTCGGCAGTAAGACCGATCAACCGATACTGAAACAAAAAACCTGTAGGACGTCCGGTCTGCACAATTCTTGGCACAATCCTAGACTACCGTACAAAAATAACGGACAGTTTAACAGATAAAATCAAAGATATGGAACTGCTGGAAATTTCCATTTTAGTGAAATCAGATTACTTGGAATATGCAAAAGGAAGTCTTCAAATGTGCAGACTGTGTTATTTCCATTTTGATACAAGTCTGATGATAGACTTTGGGAAGCAGAAGACTTCCAAAAGTGATCAGGTACCTATTTTGGTATAAGTCCAACAGCAGTCCCCAAGGAGCAGGTATCTGTCAAACTGCTCCAGATGATAAAATCAAGAGAAGACAAAACTGGTCGGCTGTATTACTTCTTGGGAAGCATCAACCGCATTTAATACCATGCAGTCCTTCATTGACCGACCAATCTGAATCAAGGATTACCATACATGTATTCGTTGTATGAGAAATGTGACCGTTGTCATATTCTCACTATTTAAGAGAAGGTTGAAGATCAGCAGAAACATACGGAGACAATACGAACAATGAACACAAGAAGCAACATATCAAGATATAAAACCGAAAAGCTCCAAACTATTCTTATTTACATTCTGTCCAAAATTTGTTAAGTGTATTGCAATTCCATTCATTCTGTGTAAGAAGTGAGAGTTGTAAGTCAATAACGAGCAGTAAATAAACATTGTTTATTTGACGTATTGTAAAGTGGATTGAATATTCTTAGTGAATATCCTTCTCAAGGTTTGAGAAGAAGGGGTGACGTAAGAGTTTTATCTCCGAACATCCATAAATCTTATGTTGTATTTCCTATCTTCTTCATACCTCCTTATCACTGTCTAAACCGTGTGTGTGTTGCTTGAAGTTGAAACGAACTATTCCGCACTTGAACTCAGTTCAAGAGTTTGTGACAACTTGCGTAGTATAGAGATCGATATTATCTTCTAACCGAGTTAGTATCACCCGACGTGTTGTGTAAGCGTTCGTCCAAGTCGGACCCCCGGTCTCCTTCGGCGATCCCGATCCTAACAGTATACAATCCTGTATGAACCTTTATTATAGTTTGGTATTCCAAAATCCTATCTATTAATAGGTGCAATAAATCGTTTTTATACGATTTCGCTAAAAACTCTAATTGTAGTTAGGTATCCAAAATCCTATATATGAATAGGCATGTGAGATTGTGCGTCACAATCCATAATTTTACTTAGGTATCTAAACTCCATCTATTGATAAGTACGAGAAATTTTTCGCACACGATTCTGTCATAGGCTTTGCTTGTTAGCAAACAAATAGATCATTTATAAGATGATCAGTTAACAATCTTCTCTGTCGATAAAGACCTAATGTACACGATCCTATCTGTAAACCCTATTTGTCAATAGGTCGAGACGTCATTTGTATATGATTTCGTCAGAAACCCTATATGTCGATAGGTGCGTCAATCGTTCATACACGATTCCGTTTGTAAACCCTATTTGTTAATAGGTCGAAACATCATTTATATATGATTCCGTCAGAAACTCTATATATCGATAGGTCGAGACATCACTTGTATATATTTCCATTAGCAATCTTATTTGTTGATAGGTGCGTCAATTGTTAGTACACGACTCCATTAGAAGAATCTATTTGTTAATAGGTTGAAACGTCGTTTATACATGATTCCTCTAAAACCCTATCACTCGATAGGTACCCACTCCCGCAACATCACTACGGCTAAGTATCTCAAAAACAAAACACTATCACTTGATATGTCCTCAAAGAAAACCCTATCGCTCGAATAGATATCTCAAACCCTATCACTCGTATAGGTACTCAAACAAACATTATCTCTTGATAAGTATTCCACATGAAACTCTATTTGTCAATAGGTCGAGACATTGTTTGTACTCTACTCCGTTAGAAACCCTATATCTTGATAGGTGTGTCAATCGTTCATACATGTTTCTGTATGTAAATCTTATTTGTTAATAGGTCGAGACATCGTTTATATACGATTCTGTCAAAGCCCTATATATCGAATAGGCTACCCAAACCTTGTCTATCGACGAGCCAATAGATCATTTGTACATGATCCAATCACACAAAATCCTATTTTTCAAATAGGTAGATGAAACCCTATCGTTCGATTAGGTATTCAAAGGCATATCCCTCAAATAGGCACCCAAGCCTTTTCCATCGACAAGCCGAAGATCATTCGTACATGATTCAATCATAAGAAACCCTATCGCCCGAATAGGTAAATAAAGCCCTATCATTCGAATAGGTAACCAAACCCTATCATTTGAACAGGTTCCTCGAAGCCTTATCACTCGAATAAGTATTCTAAACTTCATTTTCAATAGATCCTCCAGCCTTGTTTCCCAACAAGCACACGGTGATTATTTGTATATAATCCCGAGAAAACCCTATCACACAATAGGTCCTCAAACAAAACTTTATCGCCCGCATAGATATTCCAAACCCTAACGCTCGCATAAGTACTAAAGCAAACCCTATCTATTGATAAGTATCCAGTTAAAACGTTATTTCTCAATAGGTACATCTCCTAAATCGCAAGATTTAAGCCTTGCTTGTAAGTAAGAACACGACGATCATTTACACATGATCCTGATCAAACCCTATCACACGAACATGTACCTCAAAAGCCTACCTCTCGGTAGCATTTAAGTCTGGTTTGTTATTAAGCACAACAATCATTTGTACATGATCATACCTAAACTCAACCATCTAATTATCACTAAACCCAGTCCACGAACATGTACCTCAAAAGTATATCCCTCAATAGCATTCCAGCCTTGTATGTTGATAAACACGGTGATTATTTGTATATAATCCTGTTCAAACCCTATCTTCTAATAGGTAATCTCACGAAATCATGTTTCCTAAAGCTTATCTCTCAATAGCATTCCAGTCTTGTTTGTCAACAAGCACAACGATTATTTGTATATAATCATGTTCCAAATCCTATCTCACGATAGGTACTCCAATGAAGTCCTATTGATCGTCCGAAAAACCTATCTCACGATAGGTGCTCCAATGAAGTTTATGTTTTCTGTTAGCTTCCTGTTCTGATATCGTTCTCTATTACTATTCTATTCCAGTTCTATTCAAAATCCTATTTTTTGATAGGTACTCCAATGATCTTATGTTACTGCTTCACCTATGTGTGAATTCCACAGAAAGTTTGTCGACTTTCACCATAACTTTAGTCATTTATACATGACTAAACATGAATAATTTGTTGATATTCATGACAATACGAATTGATATTTCAATACCTATTCACCTTTATCCCCTGAATTTTACGGTTACTTTATTAAGTGACATAAAACCAGATTTTAGAAAACCATCCTTGTTAGGATAAGACACTAAGGAAAGGATTTCATAAAGCAATGTTCGGAAGCACCTCAATGAATGTTATGTATAGCATCAACCTGTCACTCCAAATGCAACACGCTACATGTTCCATATTTCTAACCCCTCATTATAAATTGGACAAGATAAACTAGCGTTTGTTTTCATACTCGAATCAGCGTTTTCAAAAACCAAGTTTGTTGTATGCAAACTCGATTCGAGAGGGTAACTCTGGAATTCTAAAAATCTACACTCCAATTTATAATATTAAAATATTTTTTCTGACTTATTTTTGTATAAATAAAGTCAAAATAATTAACCACACGACAAAAAAACAATTAAAATAATTAATTTGGCTAATTATTGTGATAATTAAAACCTAATTAATTAAGGAAAATGGTCAAAATAATAGAAATAAAATTATTTCATCTGTCTAAAACCTAATTAAGGAAAATGGTCAAAATAATTAAAACCTAATTATTTATCTGTCTAAAAATAATTTTAGAAAAATTAAGGGACAAAAATAAATAATTTAGAGTGAATTTTGTATCCAATTTACTTAAAAGAATTATTTATTTAAAATCTAAAATATATATAAAAAAACAAATAACAAAATAAATTGGTAAAATATTTGCCAAATTTATTTTAATATTTTTTGTATTTGAAAAAAATTCAAATATAAAGCCAAAAGGGTCAAAGAAAAATCAATTTCAAATAAACCCTTTAGGTTTTAATAAAAAAATAAATATGTAATTGGGTGTAGAAAAAATAAACTAATTTGGTGCAGCAAAAATCGCGTCCAATGGATGGACGCTTGAATCCAATCAAACGCGCCAGAGTGCTCTGTATAGCCCGCTGTAGCGGAAGGAAGCGCGTGCCGAGGAGCAACGGATCAACTAACGGAACGTCAATCTCGTTAACCGAAAACACCCAAACGCCAATGATGTTGGACGGAATGCTAGGACGCCAGCAAAACGACATCCTTTTGGCCTCATTCTTCGTCTATAGCCATTTGTGGATGGTTTTGACTAATTCAAAAGTCAGAATAATCACCCTATGCTGGTGATCATTCCCCTATAATTGTAGGCTTGTCACGGCCTACTCCAGCAACCACTTGCCAAGAACGGTCAAAAGTCATTAATGGGTTTTGGCTGATTCAAACTACTAGGTTTCTCCAACCAACCTAGGAGAAGTATAAATACCCCCTCAAGTCATTTTGGACACAACCTACCAACATTGAAGCCTCAAAGATAAAAAAAATCGAAATACGCCATTAAAGCTTCAATGTTCGAAATTTTCAAATTTTTCGTTTCAGGCCGTCAAGCTTGGATTTGTGCATTTAGAAAGCTTCCCTTAGGATCAATGAGTGTTCTCTAATCCCTAGTAAGGTTCCAATCAACCTATAATTCATATTCATAGTTTAAATTTGAAATGTATATATTTTAAATTAGAAAAGCTTGTAGCCTTGTTGTTTATGTGATTTTATGATTGAAAAATCATCCTTAAATGATTTATGAATTATCTCGATAGGATAGAACCGATCGATCGATCTAAATAACAAAAATCCAAATTTGAATTTCAAAAATAATAAAAACAGGTTTGTTGTTCTTGGATTAATTCGATCGAATCACAGTCCAGAATGATTCCCAACATGATTGTAATGATGTTGAACAACTGTTTGGATCATGTTTGATCCATACTAATCATGTTTGATCAAAATCAAAATTTAAAATTTTGATTTCTTGAATTGGTTCAAACAAGGATCTAGTGTTCTTGTTTTGGTATCAACAAGGTCGAACCTTAGCTAAACTGATCAAAACCCCGAGGTAGGACATCCCACTCCCTAGGACAATTCATTTAATAAAATAAAAAGACATTTCTAGAATTTTTAAACATAAAAAGTCTAACTTAGTGGTTTAGGATAAAAACATAAGATTATTATCTAGTCTTTAGTCCTAACCAAACCAAAACTAAATTTTTTATCATTTTTTAGATGTCAAAACTCAGGTTTTTTTAGGATGAGGAAACCCAAAACACATAGCCGGTTCTAGGTATCATTCAAGTATATGTAGTATAATGAAGCTATTGGATAGCTCCTTACACTTCAAAACACCCTTTAAAATTAAAAACTCAAATTTTAATGACAAACTATCTTGAACAAATTGATCATCATCTATGTTGATTCATGCCTTGAAATAATGATCAACATGTTCCTGGGAGTTTTGTGAAGCTACACAAGCTCTTATATCAAATAATCGGAGCTAAAAAGAACTAATTTTAAAATTTTAAGTTTTGGTGTTTTTAAGGACCGAGGCTCTTAGACTATGACCATGGGATTTGACCAAAGATCCTTGGTCTGGACCGAGAAACCAAAATGAAAATTTTAGCCTAGGACTGTGGCGGCCGAAATTTTTCATTAGGATCAAGGAGTCCGACCAATGTTCTTGAGCTAGGACCGTAGCACAAGACAAATGTTCTTGAGCTAGGACCGAGAGTTCCGATAGATAATTTTTAGTATAGACCGAGGGACTTAGTCTAGGACCGATGTTTCTAACGTAGGACCGAGTATCCTTTTCACCAAGACTGATGTTTCGAACCTAGTACCGAGAGTCTTTTTAGCCTAGGACCGATGTTTCTAGCCTAGGACCGAGGACCTCCTTAGTTTAGGACCTATGACCTCCTTAGCCTAGGACCGAGGACCTCCTCAGCCTAGGATCGATGGGTTTATACACCTAGACAGGTGGATCTAATCTAGGACTGAGAGCTCCCTTGACCTAGGACCAAACTTCAAACCAAAACGAAACTCTGAAGAAAAATACGTTTGTACACGTACACCCTTTTATTGATTTTTTCTAAAATCAATTGGCGACTCTATTTTCAAATAAATAATATTTTCTTAAATTAATTATGTTTAATTAATTTAGAATTAGATTTTATAAAAAAAAATTATTATTTGATTATAACAAATCCCCATATTATTAAAAATTTGAATAAAACTAATTATTTTTATATAATTAATTTTAAAAGAGGTCGAGTATTATAAAAATCTTTTTAAAACAATATTTTATTTTAAAAGATGTCTGACACACAAACCAATGTTGAAACCATCGAACTTTGAGCCACTCCGGGCATAGCCCATCTTGCCACGTGTCCTTGACACGTGCTAAGCTACGGACCACGGGATTCTCAGGGGTTACACCGATGCTAATAAAATTGATGTTAAAGAACTAATATTTCTGGTTGTGTATCCAGTGATCGATGTTTGTTTATCGAATATTGACACTGGACAACGTTTTATTTCTACACTAGAACTCAGACAATTCAATGGTTTAAGCTACTCTACTTCATATGAATTAAGAGAAGTTAGAACTATGTGGGGGTTTAATTCTTACAAATTTGTGGTACGTAAATTTGTAAGATACCTAGGAAACTCAAAAGAGTGCGACCCCATTTTTATTTTAATTTAATTTTTTAGAAGCCTAACAAGGATCTTTTGCACGGCCTGACACGACCCAACAGGAAATGCACAACACAAAACTACAAAGGTCAACAAGGTGTACTAGGCCGATATATGTTACTGTTAGGAAAAGAATGATTAACATGAGGCATGACACGACATGGCACATATCACTGTTTAGCACGACGGGCTGGGTCGAGCTGGGTCGGGCCAGCCTGGTGCCAACCTCTAGTTTTGATTGAGATGGTGAGACCAATTTCACCAATGAAATTTTTCTCGAGTGGATTCCATAAAGTCTTAATTATAGAGAAATTAAAAAAAATTATGTGACAAACGAGTGAAGGAATCAGTACAAGTCATTGAGATAATTCCCAGCCGACGATAACAAATATTATTACAAGATTACCATTGCAACTACAAAGAGGTATATAATTATAGCTACCTTCTTATACGGTAATTTTGATGGCAATAACATTTTTTCGCAATTTAAATATTCATTTTGGTGCAACTTTTTGAATACCATTTATATAACCGATGCTAATAAATTTAAGTTAAAGAACTTATATTTCTGGTTGTGGATCTAGTCATCAATGTTTGTTTATCGAATGTTGTCACATGAAAACCTTTTATTTCTACACTAGAACTTAGGAAATTAAATGGTTCGACCTATTATACTTCATTTGAATCCAATATAAGTTAGAACTATGTGAGAATCTGATTCTTACAAACTTGAGGTACACAAATTTGTAAGATACATAGGCAACAAAAAGGATCTGTTGAAGCCTAACAAGGATCTGTTGCACGGACCGGCACGAAACGTAAAGAAAAGCACAACACGATATAGGACAACAGGACATGTTGGGCAGAGATATTTTATTGATAGGCATGGCACGGACACGATACGATTAACAAGAGACACAACACAACATGACACATATCACTGTTTGATAGGACGGGCTGGGCCGGGCCAGCCCGGTGCTGACCTCTAGTTTTGATTTTGATGGTGAGACCAATTTCACTGAGTGAATTCCAAATGGTCTTAGTTACGAAGAAATTACAAAATTTTCCCTAACAAACGAGTGAAGGAAATAGTATAAATCGCTGAGATACTTTCCGGACGACGATAACAAATATTATTATAAGATTACCATTGCAATTAGGAGGAGGTATCTTATTAGAGCTACCTTCTTATGCGGTAATTTGGACGGTGTTAGATAAAATTGACCGGTCAAATAAAAAGCTTAACTTAATAAACTTATTGTGCAGGAACGGTCAGGAATCTCAACCGGTCAAGTAATCAAACCGGCTAGAAGAAGAAAATGAACAAACTGGAAGCTATCCGGTTAAACAGAACAACCTGAACGGCAAAGATCTCAAACCGGCCAGAAGAGGCAAATCCAAAACCGGAAGTCGTCCGGTTGAATTGAATAACCGGTTAACATGTTGGAATGAAGTATTCAAATCCAAAGAACAAACCCAACGAGAAGACTACTTAGAGAAAGAAGTCAAAGATATCAAATAGAGAACAGTTTACAAATTGGTGTAAACAGACACTTTGGGTATATGCAGAAGATGACATCAAAGGATCAGACTATGACATTGCCATTTTGATACAAGTCTGATGATATGCTGCAGGCTGTAGAAGATTTCCTGAAGAAATAGTTACCATTTTGGTACAAGTCAAAGGAGCAATCTCCCAGGTGTAGGCAACTGTCCAACCGACAGTTGTCATAATCAAGCAAAGACAAATCAGAGCCGGTCTGCTTCATGCCTTGGAAGCCTAAACCGCATTTAATGCTATGCTGAACCTCTGAAGCTATCCGTTGAAGAAATGTGACCGTTGACACATTTTCACCTATAAATGGAGAAGCTGAGGAAGCTGAAAAACATACAAGAAATCATAAGAAAGTTAACAAGTTTTGAAAAACAAGTGAACAAGCGCTAAGTAAGACCAAGAACAAGTTATAAAGTGTTTATCTCTCTAAGATTCAAAGTTTGAGTGTGTTTGTGTTATAATTTCTGTGAAAATTGTAAGAGTGATTATCGAGCCGTCAATAAGACTCGATCGTGTATTGTGTTTGTGTATTCCTTATTGAATATCCTTCTCGTGGTTTGAGAAGATGGGGTGAGGTAGGAGTTTATCTCCGAACATCCATAAAAACATGTCTCGTGCTTTACCTTCTTCCGGTTCCATATTCTAACTGACTCTCCATATCCCAACTGACTTTCCATATTCTAACCGACCCATACTATTCCAACCGCATCACTAATTCTCAACCGACATTCTCCAAACCGCATCTCTATTCATCTTATGTATGTATTGCTTCAACCTGAAACAAATCACTTCCGCACTTGAACTCGGTTCAAGGGTTTGTGACAGTTTGTGCAGTATTGAAACCGGTGCTAATTCTTAACCGGATTAGCTCCAACCGTTGAGTGTTGTCAGAAAGTACTATCCGGCTGGACCCCAATCCGCCATCGGCGATCTAGATCCTAACAATTGGTATTAGAGCAGTCAGTTTCAATACTCAAGCAACACGGAGCAAGCAAGCATGACTTTCAGCGAGAAACCTCCAATGCTAGAAGGAGACGATTTTGCCAACTGGAAAATATGCATGCACTTGCACCTGATCACTATGGATTATGAGATGACATTCATTCAGTCTGAAAGACCGATCGAAATTGAGAAAGACAGAAAGGAATGGACAACCGATGATAAAAGGGGAAATAATCTGGATAATCACTGCAGGAAACACATCTTTAAGTCTCTGGACAGAAATATTTTTAGTAAGGTCAAAGAATGCAAAACTGCAAAGGAGGCATGGGAAACGGTGATTCAACTCCACGAAGGAAATGAAAGAACCAAGGAAAATAAGATAATGGTGGCTACTCAGAAGTTTGAAAACATCAAGATGAGGCTAGGTGAAACTATGAAGGAGTTTAGTGACCTCTTCACAAATGTGGTAAATGAGCTGTCGGTTCTCGGAAAGAAGTATGACAATAAGGAAACAATCATCAAAGCTTTGAGATCTCTCCCTAGTGCATGGAACATAAAGATAATGGTGATGAGGGAATCAAACTGCCTAGACAAGATGAAGTTACATGATATATTTGAAGACATAAAGGCATATGAGTTTGACATGTAATCCGGGATTAAAAACGAAGCATCAACGTCAAACGCTACTAAGGCACTAGTTACATCAATAGTACTAGCAACTGTCGTACCGATCAAATCAGCAGAACAATTCTCCGAGGATGCAATGGCCATGCTTGCAAAGAAATTCAGCAGATTCATGAAGAAAAGCCAACCGACAAACAACTACAACTACAATTACGGTGATAAATCTAACGTTAGGTGTTATAATTGTGATGATTTGGGACATTACAGGTGGGAATGCAGAAAGCTACGAAGGGACGACCGGAAACCGGATGATCAGAACCAACGAAACAACTACCCACAAACCAGTGAAGGAAAGGAGATTCAGAAAGCATTTATAGCCGATGATGGAGGAAGTCTATGGGCTCACAGTGATAGCAATGATGAAATCTCTTGTCTCATGGCAAATGAAGAACACGTATTTGATTTTTCCTGTGATGAATTTACTAGAGAAAACTTAGTTACTGCATTAAATGACATGGTAGTAAAGTACAAACACTTATCAACTTTAGTACCAACCCGACTTAATTTTAGAACTGATCCCGCAACACCAGTCCGGCCCAACCTTGAAACCGATAGCGTTCAATCCGATGAGATCATAGAAATTGAGGCAACACCTGAACTATCCTCTGAGAATGAACAACTTGAGGAGTCATTTCAAGAGTTGACCGAAGAAGAAGATGAACAAACTAAGTATTTGATGGCAGCATGGAAGAGATCTAGTGAAGCAGTCAGTAAATTGGCAAGCTATAGAAGACCCTATAAGTGTAAATTTGGTCTCGGTTATAATATTAACACACTCATCCAACACAAACCTTCCAACAGAATGAATCTGCCAAAGACAAGCCTCCATTCATAAGCTTTGTCAAGAGCTCTTCAACCAATACTGAGTCATCTCTTGATTCTAAGCTAGCTAAGGATATAACTTATGTAGGTCCAACCGATACAACCAAATGGTCTCTCCCTAAGAGGAAAACTACTCAACCGTATGATAGGAGCCCATACTACACCAACCAAATCTCACCTCAACACCACAGTGTAACAATAAGTAGACAGAAACACACCAAATCTAGCGCATGCAGGACCATCAAAACCATCTTTGGGAAAATTATGCGAATAATCAAAGCATGGATACCCAAGGGACTAATCAACCACAGACCCAAGTAAATGTGGGTACCAAATAGTTGTAAATATGTACATTTTACAGGTTATGATGAAGCGGCTTGGAAATTCTGAGTGGTATCTGGACAGCGGTTGCTCCAGACATATGACTGGAAATATCAACCTTCTGACCGATATCAAAGTAGAAGACGGTTTAATGATAGTTTTCGGCGACAACTCAAGAGGTAGAACTGTGGGCAAGGGTAAGATTATCCATGATAACTTAACAATTAATAATGTACTTCTTGTTGAAAACCTACACTTTAATCTGCTAAGTATCAGTCAAATGTGTGACGCCGGATATACTGTAGAATTTCATAAACATGCATGCTTAGTTTAGAATTCTCAGGGTAGCACATTACTAACCGGAAATAGGTTAGGAAATATTTACAAAGTAGACTGGAAGAATGAAATTGAACATCATGTCTGTATGGTAGCTAGAAGTGATCAAACCTGGTTGTGGCATAAGAGATTAAATCACCTAAACTTCAAAACTATAAATTACATTTGTACTAATAGGTTAGTTGAAGGAATTCTTGATATTAGATTCAATAAAGAAAAAAGAAAAAGTATGTTCAGCCTGTCAAATGGGAAAACAGACAAAGTCATCTTTTAAAAGCAAAGGATATATTCAGTTTAACCGATGTCTTGAACTTCTTCACATGGATCTATTTGGACCGATTAAGGTCACTAGCTTATGCGGTATGCACCACACTTTAATGGTTATTGATGATTACTCTAGATATACATGGGTCATATTCTTGGCATCCAAAAGTGACACTGTTTCAAATTTAATTACACTGCTTATACGTTTACAAAATGAGAAATCAACACGTATAAAAACCATTAGAAGTGATAGAGGAATAGAATTCACAAATAGTACATTAAATGCATTTCTTGAGGAATCCGGCATTAGACACGAGTTGTCCAGTGCGAGAACCCTTCAACAGAATGGCCTGGCTGAGAGAAGAAATTGAGCTCTCAAGGAAGCCGCGAGGTTTATGATAGCCGATTTGGGTATCGCACAAAAATTTTGGGCCGAAGCTATCAGTACTGCATGTTATACACAAAACTGGTCTATGATTAACAAGCATCATAATAAAACACCATACGAAGTATATTTTGATAGAATTCCAAACTTTCGGTATTTTCGAATTTTCGGTTGTAAATGTTACATTCATATGATTGGGAAAACCTACTTAAATGCTTTTAATGTAAAATCCGATGTTGGGATAATGTTAGGATATTCTGCAGTCAGTAAAGCATATAGAGTTTATAATACTAGAACATTAACTGTAGAAGAATCTCTTCATGTTGTATTCGATGAATCGGTTGAAAGTAACACCGCATCATCCTTTGATCTACACAACAGATTGGAAAATCAAAATATTCATTCTGACAGTGAAGATGAAATTCCAGTTTTTAGACGGTTTGTCCAGGACCAAACGGGTATTGTTGAATCCCAGCCGGATCAAGCAGATCAAACTGCCAAATATCAGGAAGCTGACACCTCAGTGTCAATTGAGGACATCGGTCGGTCTGACATTATTGTTCATCCTACTGATACGTCTAGCCTTGATCAAGTAACCGGTCATTTGGTAGACATCCATAAACAACGGAATTTCAAAAGAAACAAAAATCATCCTCCTGAGGTTGTTATAGGTAGCCCTTCACTATCCATCCGAACTAGGCAACAAATATTGGAACAATATGAAAACTCCGCTTTCATATTCCAAATTGAGCCGAAAAAGGTGGATGAAGCATTGTTGGATCCGGACTGGATTTTGGCAATGCAAGAAGAGTTAAACCAGTTTGAGAGTAATAAAGTATGGTACTTAGTTCCTAGACTGAAAGATCAACCGGTTATCGGAATAAAATGGGTATTCAGAAATAAGCTCAATGAAGACGGTTTGGTTACGAGGAACAAAGCTAGATTAGTGGCACAAGGATACAAACAGGAAGAAGGTATTTACTTTGAAGAATCATTTGCTCATGTAGCTAGAATTGGAGCCATTATAATTTTCCTAGCATTTGCGGCTTTTAAAAATGTTAAGGTATTTCAAATGGATGTTAAAAGTGCAATCTTAAATGGTGAATTACGAGAAGAAGTATATGTTGAACAACCACCCGATTTTAAAAATGCTGACCTGACCGGTCATGTGTATCGACTAAACAAAACTCTTTACGGTTTGAAACAAGCTCCTAGAGCCTGGTATAACACATTAACAAATTTCCTGATCGGGCATGATTTCACTATAGGTTCAGTAGATAAAACTCTATTCAAATTCGAGAAGAAAGAACATATCCTACTTGTTCAGATATATGTAGATGATATCATTTTCGGCTCAACTGATTCTAAGCTGTGTGATAAATTTTCATCACTAATGACTAACAAGTTTGAAATGAGTATGATGGGAGAATTAAGCTTCTTCCTAGGTCTTCAAGTTCGACAACTCGAAGGAGGAACATTCATTAACCAGTCTAAATACACAAAGGAGCTACTTAAGAAATTTGGGATGGAAACATGCTCTTCTGCCTCCACTCCAATGAGTTCATCAATCAAGCTGGATAAAGATGATGACGGTCAAGGAGTAGACCTGACAGCCTATCGTCGAATCATCGGCTCACTTCTCTACCTAACAGTAAGTCGACCGGGTATATTATGTACAGTAGGAGTGTGTGGAAGATTCCAGACTAATCCCAAACAATCTCACTATACAGCCGCCAAAAGAATTCTGAAATGTCTAAAGGGAACCCTGAAAGTCGGACTGTGGTATCCAAAGGACTCAAGTTTTAACCTAACAAGCTACTCTGATGCAGACTATACATGATGTAAAGTTGATAGAAAAAGCACCAGTAGAACTTGTCGATTTTTGGGAGATCGACTCGTTTTATGGTATAGCAAGAAGCAAACATCGGTTGCTACGTCAACCGTAGAAGCTGAATACCTAGCAGCCGAAAGTTGTTGTGCTCAACTTCTATGGATTCAACAGCAACTAAGAGATTTCGGTGTCACCGCCGAAGAATCTCCAATATTGTGCGACAATACAAGTGCCATAGCAATCACATACAATCCGGTTCTACACTCAAGAACTAAGCATATTGACATAAGGCACCACTTCATCTGGGAACATGTCCAGCAAAAGCATATTCGGCTAGAATATGTCTCAACCGATCAACAAGTTGCGGATATTTTCACAAAGTCTCTGCATGAAGCTAAGTTCTCCTTCTTCAGAAATATTTTTGGTCTTGCCGATATAAATCAATTTATTTCTTAAAACTGAAATTTTACTTCCTTAAAAGGAAATATCGACTCGGACAGACAAAACCATCAGTTCTTCTCAAAATGTCGGAAAATTAAATTACCATTGTACTTATTGAAAAACCGCATTGCTTATCAATTGCAGTAAACCGACCAGTTATTTAGTACCTTACCAAATAACTGCATCGGAACTAATAACTGAAAACCAACCGGTTTGGATATATTCTACTTTGGAATATTTGGATTTCTAATAAAATTTTGAATAACTGACTGTGTTTGAACGTATCTGTTCTGAAAAGATTCATTTTCAAAACAAAGCAGTCATGCTTCAAAAGACGTGAAGATATGATATCTCTCACTATCTAGGCCTATGACTCACATTCATATGGTAACAACCACCCCATATTTTGGAAAGATATTTTATCCAACAGTTAAAAAGATACAACGTGCATTATCCACTAGTTAACACCATCAACTGCCTAATATATAAGTTAGACGCATAATCACACATCTAACATACTCAACACATCTCTGAAATCTTTCATCCTACTCGAGCAAAATGTCTCACATTTCCTTCCAAAACGTCTTTCAGATTGAGTTTGATTCCGCCCTAGGAACAAACCATTTTGAGATCTACAAAATGATCAAATCAATTGAGAACTCCGGTCTAAGAAACTTTATGGATGACCGACATATCATATTTCCCGATATCGTTATGGAATTCTTCCGTAACGCAAGAGTTTTCCGTGGTACTCCATTTTTCTACACTCTTATTCAGTCCAAGGTAAGAGACACCATTTTCGAGTTCACCGAAAAAGATTTTCTCGGTGTTATGACCTTCCAAAAGAAGGTCTCACCGATCTAACTCCATTGGCTGAACAGAAGACTGAAATGTTCCAGCATTTTTCTCGATCCCCTCTTCCTGTTGATGATCACGGGGCAAGATCCTCGTTGAGGACTGAATATCAGTTGCTCAACGATATCGTCGGTAAATCTATCCTTGGAAATGATGTTACCAATGTCTTTTGCACCAAGTCTTTCGACATCATGACCGCCATTACCAATGGAGTTCCAGTCAAGTGGTCAAGGTTGCTTTTTGACAACTTAATCTGGATGATTTCCACTCTTCACACCGGCTTCATTCCCCAAATTAGCACTCTCCTTTTCGATCTCGGTGTTCCTCTCTGTCCGGGCGTAGGATTAAGCCCACTTCAAATCATGACTAGAGACTCGGCCGACTCATTCTTCGACCGCTTTGAGAAAGCTTGGAAGAAGAAGCAGAGAGGCGGTTCTTCCTCCAGCCGCTAAGGAACCAACTTTTCGGACAACCGGTCGTTTTGTTGCATGCACCGATTGTATATTTTATTTATGCTTATCTTTTGTATGTCTCTCTTGACCTCTTGAGGTATTACTTCACATCGGTTTAATATATTTCCTACTTTTATTCTATCCACTTTTGGCATATTAAACTTTGATCGTATGGAAACCACAAAACATTAAATTCAGATAGTTTCCAACCAGATTCTTTACCTCGGACAAAACAAAATCACCATTTTCCAAGAAAATTGTCTTGAAAACATAAAGATTTCTCATACCTTAACAGCATTAACAAGACACATCATAAATGATAATATCCTACATTTAATGTCTTTGCGTTATCCTTTCTTTACATCCTATTTAAGAGGCCTTTCACTCCTCTTCAAACATCACAACACATCGTGCCATCTTGCAAAAATTACAACTTCCATCTCTCTAAAAACCCTTCTGAAAAATGTCTCATCCTACACTTCGAAACTACCTATGTGTTAACTTTGATTCAGTACTCTCCTCTAATGACATTGAAACAAAGGAAATTCTCTTCGATTCACTTGTCGACACCGGTCTCCGTGGATTCCTAGAAGAATCCGAACTCATTCTACTTCCTGAAGTTTTGGAGTTTTTCGCCAACGCCTCCATGCTGGAAGATCTTATCGTTTCCATCATAAACGATACCGTTATCATTCAGATCTCAGAAGAAACAATCGTTGAGATGTTCAACCTGCCGACTGAAGGATTTTCGGACTTTCCTCCTCGGGTGAACGAGACTCTTAATGACTATATTGAACTGTTCTCCATGGATGCAAACCCGGTTCAGAACAACGGCCTCAAAGCCTATCTTGCCCCCCACATCCAAATACTCCATGACATTATCACCCGATCCATTCTGTGTCAAGTTCCGAATCAAAACTACACCAAAAAGACTTTTGATATGATGACTTACATCGTAAGCAACACTCCTATTAACTGGGCCTCGGTCATCTTTGGAAACCTGAAAATAATGGTTGAAACCAAGAAGAAGCTCGGCTACGTTCCTCAACTGAGCCGGATCATTCGATCAACCGCCCCTGAACTCGGACTGGGATCACCGGTGAACCCAACAAATGTTCTCACCAAGGAATCGGTGGAAGAGAAAATGGCTAGGATGGTTCTTAGGTTCTTTCCTAAACTGTTTATTTATAAAACCGCTCATGTTGTTTCAACCGATCTATCATCGGTTTTCACTTTATCGGTTTTAATATTACTATGTTAATGTACTTCTTCTTTTATAAATCGTTTCCGGTCAAATTTTAAACCTATCCTCAAAATCTTACCGTTCAAAGTTGCCGCCAATAATTTTAGAGGGAAACTTTGGCGTCTTTTCATCGATGTGACATCTCACATCTTTCAATGCGCCGATTCGCATTCCAAGACGCGCCCCCAAGCGGCCTATAAATACATAATCACACTTCAAAATTTCATTTCACGCTTTCTGCTTTCTCTCTCTTGCAATCACTCTCAAAACATCCAAGTTTTCAATCAAAATCCAAAATGGGTCGTGACTCCGCTCTCTTCGTCCACATTATCCAAGTTGATTTCAAAGAAATTCGAAACAACGGCTCGGAGGAAGCTCGATACGTCTTAGGGCTAATCACCGCTTCGGGTCTGGAACACTTCCTGAACGGACCGTTCGTTCTCTACCAAAATGTGGTGATGGAGTTCTTCGCAAACGCCACCTTAAATGATGAATCTATCTCTACAACGATTGGGGGACAAACCGTTGAAGTTACAAAGGACTTACTTGCTGAAGTTTTTCAGTTACCGACAGAGGGCAGTGATTTCACCGAAGGTGGAGATACAGATGAAATCCTGGCGGTTTGTCTTGCCATATCATGCACCAATGAACCGATAGTGGTTTCCGGCAAGAAAAGAGACCTAAGACCGGAGTATAGGCCGATGTGCGAAATCATTTCAAAGTCCATTCAGGGAAGGGGAGGCAACTTTGATAATCTCACAAGTCTCAAGATTGAAACAATGGATGTGATTATCAAGGGAGAAAAGATCAACTGGGCCGAGGTGATCTTTTACAACCTATGCGAGATGGTGGATCCCAACTCTACCCGGTCTCAGGGATATGCCATTCCCCTAGGCAAACTCCTCCTCCATCTCAAAATTCAAACCGGCCCAGGGATCCTCCTCCAAAGCAGCAAGATAATCAAATCCGTCCACTTTACAAAATCCAGCAAGACAAAGGTCTCGGCAGTTAGACAGCCGAAGGCTTTGGCAAAGAAGACTCATCCCAAGAAGAAGAAAGCTCCGGTAGCAGAAGAAACCGGAAGTGAAAGAACAAGATCAGCTCCTCGGGGATCTGGCTCAATGAATGTTCAAGCCAATTTCTCAAACCCAACTATCTCCACGAATAGCATTTCTAGCCGTTCCAAAGATAACTCCGGTCATCCGGTCAATATTCTTACATCCCCTGATAACGAAACCGAGGAAGAACGGTCAAACAATGCTGACATGAAGATGACGAGGAAGAACTACCAGTGGTGAATGCTAAAGCAGAAACCGGTCCGACCGAACAACCGGAAACAGCAGAAGACGCACTGAAGGATATGGGAGAAGCTTTTATTCCCAAAGTCATAAATAATCTCACAATGCAGGCGCTCGAACGAAGCAACATCTTTTATGAATGGGCATCTATGAGAGCGGAAATCGGATTCGCCGATATGATCCCACACTGTCCCAATCATCAGAAGTGGGAAAAGCTGGTGGAACTTGACAATTCGGTTTTTGAGCTGACAAAATCAAGGAAATTTGCGGTTGCTCTTAAAAGAGGACCGCACGTGGAATTACACGCCAGGATGATAGAGTTCACCCAGTCCATTCTCTGCTTACAACAACAACCGCAAGAAAGGACTCTCATTGATCAGATGGTGCTAGAGTCACTACATAAATCGGATCAGGAAATGGAAGACACAATGACCCGGCTAGAATCAGAGACCAGTCAAGAAGATGAAGTTCCCCATTCCTCTCGGTCAAATCTTAATGATGAGGATTGAATCCAAAGGTCAGAGCCTGACGCCGGTCAACCTTCAACAAAGGAAGCAAGCACCTCTCCTCCACCAACATCCCCGGCTAGGACTTCTTCAAGTAAGTCCCCCGAACACCAACACCTTAACATTGAGACGGATAATCTGGTATCCGGTCAGAATGAGATTCCGCGCAACAATCCTCCGGTAGAGTCTGCCATGACTAAAGAAATGATAAGGGCATTCTTCGAGGAATTCTTCCGAGATGCCATTGCACCGTGGATGGAAAAGATGGAAGAACAAACGCAAACATCATCCCAGCAGTTTGACTCAACAGATCAAAAGGATGAAACACTTGAAGAAGGAAGTGCTCAAACCGACTCTTCTTTAAAAGCGGTTTCGGCACAACTTGAAGAGTTGATAGCGGCTAAGATTGCAGTCGATGAAGAAAGAATCAAGGAATATGAAATCACAGCCTTAAGAATCCAGGAGGAAGAGAATGAAAGATTAAGAATTCTGAAGGAAAGGGAACAATCGGATGCGGCAATGGCCCAACAGGTCAATGAAGAGGAACATGCCAATCCGAACTTAACAGAACAGACTCCAACCCCGGCTATCCTTACAATGCGCGGAGAAACGAGAAAGAGAAAGGCAACAGCGAAAAAGGCGGCTCAACAACTATTGGATGATTGTGCGAATCCAATTGGTGTATCACCGGTTAACTTGGAAACTTCGGATTCAGATAAAGATGTGGATAATGTTCCACCGCTACAGAAACGACCGCGGGCACTCAATGCGATGCCTCTTCGAGCAGTTCCTCCGTGTTCTTTTCCTCAACAATCTCCGGCTCATCAAGCACCTCCCTCAACACGGCGTGCACCGGCAACCGGTCGGTCAGGCACTCGAGCTTCATCCTCCAGACAGGGATACGATCCGTGCACCCCAGGAAAAGGCCTAATGTCGGACTATATCTGGGACATCGTACACAGGGACAACAAGAAGAGGGATTAAAATTCTATCTTCCTGCTTTATGTCTTCTTCGGTTTATCTTGTGTTTTTAACTTATGATACTTTCTATATATATATATATATATATATAAAGTATTTTGCAAAACCGGTGTATCTACTTAACGTATTTTTAGAAAACCAGCCTATTTCTTACATCTAGCATGGTTTTGAATATTTTAAATAAAATAATCAAAAAGGGAGAAATTGGTAGATAAAAGATAAAATATTTCACAAATTTTTTCTAAAATTTTTCTAAGAACATTTTTCAAAACTCTTTAAACAATCACCGAACGCATGGTTTTGAATATTTTAAATAAAATAATCAAAAAGGGAGAAATTTTTAGATAAAATTGACCGCTTAAATAAAAAAGCTTAACTTAATAAACTTATTGTGCAGGAACGGTCAGGAATCTCAACCAGTCAAGAATCACAACCGGTCAAGTAATCAAACCGGCTAGAAGAAGCAAATGAACAAACTGGAAGCTATCCGGTTGAACAGAACAACCTGAACGGCAAAGATCTCAAACCGGCCAGAAGAGGCAAATCCAAAACCGGAAGTCGTCCGGTTGAATTGAATAACCGGTTAACATGTTGGAATGAAGTATTCAAATCCAAAGAACAAACCCAACGAGAAGACTACTTAGAGAAATAAGTCAAAGATATCAAATAAAGAACAGTTTACAAATTGGTGCAAATAGACACTTTGGGTATATGCATAAGATGACATAAAAAGATCAGACTGTGACATTGCCATTTTGATACAAGTCTGATGATATGCTACAGGCTGTAGAAGATTGCCTAAAGAAACAGTTACCATTTTGGTACAAGTCAAAGGAGCAATCTCCCAGGTGCAGGCAACTGTCCAACCGACAGTTGCCATAATCAAGCAAAGACAAATCGGAGTCGGTCTTCTTCATGCCTTGGAATCCTAAACCGCATTTAATGCTATGCTGAACCTCTGAAGCTATCCGTTGAACAAATGCATGTGACCGTTGTCACATTTTCACCTATAAAAGCAGAAGCTGGGGAAGCTGAAAAACATACAAGAAATCATAAGCAAGTTAACAAGTTTTGAAAAACAAGTGAACAAGCGCAAAGTAAGAGCAAGAACAAGTTACAAAATGTTTATCTCTCTAAGATTCAAAGTTTGAGTGTGTTTGTGCTACAATTTCTATGAAAATTGTAAGAGTGATTATCGAGTAGTAAATAAGACTCGATCGTGTATTGTGTTTGTGTATTCCTTAGTGAATATCCTTCTCGTGGTTTGAGAAGAATGAGTGACGTAGGAGTTTATCTCCGAACATCCATAAAAACCTGTCTCGTGCTTTACCTTCTTCCGGTTCCATATTCTAACCGACTCTCTATATCCCAACTGACTTTCCATATTCTAACCGACCCATACTATTCCAACTGCATCACTAATTCTTTAATCGACATTCTCCAAACCGCATCTCTATTCATCATGTGTGTGTGTTTTGCTTCAACCTGAAACAAACCACTTCCGCACTTGAACTCGGTTCAAGGGTTTGTGACAGTTTGTGCAGTATTAAAACCGGTGCTAATTCTTAACCGGATTAGCTCCAACCATTGAGTGTTGTTAGAAAGTACTATCCGGCTGGACCCCGGTCCGCCATCGGCGATCTAGATCCTAACAGACGGCAATAATATTTTTCCGCAATTTTATATTCACTTTGGTGCAGCATTTTAGATACCATTTATATAATCGATGCTAATAAAATTGAAGTCAAAGAACTTATATTTTGGCTTGTGGATCTAGTGATCCGTGTTTGTTTATTGAATACTATCACTGGAAAAGCTTTTATTTCTAAACTAAAACTCAGATAATTCAATAGTTCAAGCTACTCTACTTTATATGAATCCAAGGTAAGTTAGAATTATGTGAGGGGTCTGATTCTTACAAGTTTTAGGTACACTAATTTGTAAAATACTCAAAAGGGTGCGACCCCATTTTTATTTTTATTTAATTTTTTAGAAGTCTAATAAAGATATGTTGTATGGCCTGACACAAAAAGCACAGCATGACACGGGACAATAGGTCGTGTTGGGCCGAGATATTTACTATTTGGCATGGCACGGGTAAGTTACGATTAACACGAGACATGGCACGACAAGACATGTATCACTGTTTGGCTCGAGGGGTTGGGTCGGGCCATTTGGGTGCCGACCTCTAGTTTTGATTGTGTTGATGAGACCAATTTCACAGATAAAATTTGTCTCAAGTGGATTCTAGACAGTGTTAGTTATGAAGAAATTACAAAAAGTTCTATAACAAATGAGTGAAGTAATCAGTACAAATTCTTGAGATACTTCCTGACCGATGATAACAAATATTGTTACAAGATTACCATTGCAACTAGGATGAGGTATCTCATTAGAGCTACCTTATTGTACGGTAATATTGACGGCAATAACGTTTTTTCACTATTTGATATTCATTTTGGTGCAACTTTTTGAATACCATTTATATAATCGATGCTATTAAATTTAAGTTAAAGAACTTATATTTCTGGTTGTGGATAGTCATCAATGTTTGTTTATCGAATGTTGTCACATTAAAACCTTTTATTTCTACACTAGAACTTAGGAAATTAAATGGTTCGACCAATTCTACTTCATTTGAATCCAATATAAGTTAGAACTATGTGAGAATATGATTCTTACAAACTTGAGGTGCATAAATTTGTAAGATACATACACAACAAAAATGATTTGTTGAAGCCTAACAAGGATCTGTTGCACGGCCCGACACGAAACGTAAAGAAAAGCACAACACGATATAGGACAACAGGACATGTTGGGAAGAGATATTTTTTGATAGGCACGGACACGATACGATTAACAAGAGACACAACACAACATGACACATATCACTGTTTGATAGGACGGGCTGGGTCGGGCCAGCCCGGTGCTGACCTCTAGTTTTGATTTTGATGGTGAGACCAATTTCACTAGGTGAATTCCAAATGGTCTTAGTTACGAAGAAATTACAAAATTTCCTTAACAAACGAGTGAAAGAAATAGTATAAATAGCTGAGATACTTTATGGACGATGATAACAAATATTAATATAAGATTACCATTGCAACTAGGAGGAGGTATCTTATTATAGCTACCTCTTATGCGGTAATTTGGACGGCAATAACATTTTTCCGCAATTTTATATTCACTTTGGTGCGGCATTTTAGATACCATTTATATAATCGATGCTAATCAAATTGAAGTTAAGAACTTATATTTTTGTCTTGTGGATATAGTGATCCGTGTTTGTTTATCGAATACTGTCACTGAAAAAGCTTTTATTTCTAAACTAGAACTCAGATAATTCAATGGTTCAAGCTACTCTACTTCATATGAATCCAAGGTAAGTTAGAACTATGTGAGGGGTCTGATTCTTACAAGTTTTAGGTACACTAATTTGTAAGATACTCGAAAGGGTGCGACCCATTTCTATTTTTATTTCATTTTTTAGAAGTCTAACAAAGATATGTTGTATGGCCTGACACAAAAAGCACAGCATGACACGGGACAATAGGTCGTGTTGGGCCGAGATATTTACTATTAGGAACGTCACGGTTAAGGTACGATTAACACGAGACACAGCACGACAAGACACATTTCACTGTTTGGCACGACGGGTTGAGTCGGGTTATTCGGGTGTCAACCTCTAGTTTTGATTGTGGTGGTGACACCAATTTCATAGATAAAATTTGTCTCGATTGGATTCCAGACAGTCTTAGTTATGGAGAAATTACAAAAAGTTCTATAACAAATGAGTTAAGTAATCAGTACAAATTCTTGAGATACTTCCTGACCGATGATAACAAATATTGCTACAAGATTACCATTGCAACTAGGATGAGGTATCTCATTAGAGCTACCTTATTGTACGGTAATTTTGACGGCAATAACATTTTTCTGCAATTTGATATTCAGATTGGTGCGACTTTTTGGGTTACCATTTATATAACTAATCTAATAAAATTGATGTTAAAGGATTTATATTTTTGGTTGTGGATCCAATGATTAGTGTTTATTTATCGAATGCTATCACTAGACAATATTTTATTTCTACAATAGAACTCAGACAATTCAATGGTTAAAGATATTCTACTTCATTTGAATCCAAGGTAAGTTAGAACTATGTGAGGGTCTAATTATTACAAATTTGATGTTCACAAATTTGTAAGATACGTAGGCAACTCGAATTGGTGTTGATGGAAATTTTAAAACGAATGATACTTTTATATTATAATCAATTGATCTGAGATGAGTAAATGTACATATTATCCATATTGAAAATAGGAGATCAAACACAATAAAACAATACCAGATTAATGTGGAAAACCCTCTCAACCTAGAGGATAAAAAAACACGGGGCCAACCAGCAAATTTCACTATAAAAAAGAAACGGATTCAAATGTTCTTCTCAACTTTAAACCTAAAGTTGAGGTATAAAAACTGAGAAACATAATTTCATTCAGACCCAAGAAAGTCTAGATATAAGACAACAAGAAATTGAAACTTGAAGGTGATAAATGTAAGGAGATCGATATTGCTCCATTCTCTTCTTCTTTGTTTCTTCTCTTAGCAGAATGCTCTATTTTTCTAGAAGTGATAGAATGAATAAAATTCTAAGGGTTTTCTTGTTTAATTAATTGCCTAATTGGGATAGACTCACAAGGCCAAATAATCTCTCCCTCTAACCCACGAAGAGAGGTACGTCGATCTTCAAGTCATCACTTGGTACTCATGTCGGCAAACCGACAACATAACTCGAGTTTGTCTTTTTGAACTATCTTTGTACACATTTTTTACGGGTTCTTATCCGTGTGGATTTTCTTCAGCTTCATTTGCTGGTTATCTATTACGTCTATTAATCAATGAAATATCACATCAATATGCTTAGTTCTTGAATGATATGTAGCATTCTTGCTCAAATCTATGACACTCTAGCTATCACAGAAAACAATTGCATCTTCTAGTTGCATACCAAGCTCTAGAAGAAATGTAATCATCCACAATAATGCTACCAGCAAATTTCACTATAAAAAAGAAACGGATACAAATGTTCTTCTCAACTTTAAACCTAAAGTTGAGGTACAAAAACTGAGAAACACAATTTCATTCAGACCCAAGAAAGTCTAGATAGACAAACAACAAGAAATTGAAACTTGAAGGTGATAAAGGTAAGGAGATCGATATTGCTCCCTTCTCTTCTTCTTTGTTTCTTCTCTTAGTAGAATGCTTTATTTTTCTAGAAGTGATAGAATGAATAAAATTCTGAGGGTTTGCTTATTTAATTAAGTGTCTAATTGGGATAGACTCACAAGGCCCAATAATCTTCCCCTTTAACCCACGAAGAGAGGCACATCGATCTTCAAGTCATCACTTGGTACTCATGCCGGTAAACCGACAACATAACTCGAGTTTGTCTTTTTAAACTATCTTTGTACACATTTCTGACAGGTTCTTATCCGTGTGGATTTTCTTCAGCTTCATTTACTAGTTATCTATTACGTCTATTCATCAATAAAATATCACATCAATATGCTTAGTTCTGGAATGATATGTAGCATTTTGCTCAAATCTATGGCACTCTAGCTATCACAGAAAACAATTGTATCTTTTAGTTGCATACCAAGCTCTAGAAGAAATCTAATCATCCACAATAATGCTAGAATTCTTGTCTTCAAATAAAAGAAAATATGTAATAAAACGATGTTAAAATAAATTAAATAGAATTAAATATATGAAGAACGAAATCACCAAATTTAATGTTGATTCGAGGCATGTGTTAGACACATTTTCCTTAAAGCAGTTTCATTGTCTCTCGTTTGTGCTAGAACTTATCACAGATAGTTGTCTCCTGGGGTACAACGAATCCAATAGTGATTTTGTTCTAAAATCACTACTCATCGAACTTGACCAGCGTACATGAACTATCATCGGGTTTCAATAGAAAATATCGAGCCAACAACTCAAAGATTACTCACAAAATAAGGAGAGGACTTTTGAAATTTTAGAGTGAGAAGGATAATATGATGTGTTATGATTTAGATTAGAGATGAGAGGTTTATATTGCTAAAAAGTTAAACCATTAAATAAAATCATCAATTTATCAAACAGTAGGCATTGATTAATTACCTCTTCATTTACCTTAACATTTCTCTCTTCATTATAGAGTAATTGTTTGCCAAAATAATTAAGGTATTTACATTTCAATACTAACTTTACATGGTTTTCCAATTTGTTAATAATAAAATTAAATTATTATAACAATTAATAATAATAATAATAATAATAATAATAATAACAAACTCATGTAAGTTACACTACAAATTAATAACATTTTGTTAATTGGTCATCAAGGAATTTTAGATCAATTAATTTAAATTAATTGATTCAAATTATACATTTGGATCAAATTTCACCCTTTAATTCACGTTTGAATTTCATGTGAATTTTATTTGATTTTATTATCCACATTTTAATTTCCACACATTAATGGAATTTATAAAAACTAGTTTAAGAATTCCAACAATCCCCCATATTAATGGAAATTGAAATATTAACACTGTGAAAGGTTCAACATTTGAATTCTACATAGGATAGGTAGGTATAACTCTTAGAACCTTCCCTTATTAAAGTATATAACTTTACTGGTCGAATAGTAGACTCGATGTCCTTGAACTATTCTGTCATTTGTGTAAGCGATTACACACTTTCACATAAAATTCTCTCTAATACATGTCAGGCTTTCATGTTTGTGTCTATTTTGGCCATGGAACACGCGTTTAGTTCTGTGAGAGGGTCTAGACTTGAGTCGTGCAATTCTTTCGAAGCGGCCCCACTTCTCCCTCATATATGTGATCTCTTTCCTCACAAAGAATCATTAAAAGCAATATGATTATCCTCGTTAAAATATATATTTTTTGTTATAGGATTAATTCACAACAATAATTTTTCAAATCAGAACAATTAGGTTGTCCTATTGAACCTAGTTCTTAGGATCTCTAGTTTGCATAGGTTAGGTTTTCCTTCATACCAACATATAGTAGGCTCATGTCTTAAAAGACTTTCAAACTAACTCTCTATTCAATAATTTGGTTAGTGGATCCATAATGTTATCTTTGTCTTACATAGTCAAATTTGATAACTCCATTAGAGAGTATAGTCTAATGACATTATGTCTAAGACGTGTATGATTAGACTTGTCATTGACTCTAAGCTTGTCCAATTTCAAATTAATATCACGATAATTAGAAATTCTCGTTGGTACATTCTTAGATAATATTGGAACATCTTCTAATAAAAAGCATAGTCATTCATACATGTTTACCATTTAAATTTTTTTATGAAAATATTATTTACTTGGCTAATTAGTAAATAAAATGTCTTTGAACTATTCTGCCTTCGTGTAAATGATTACATATTTTTCATAGAAATATTTTATTTTTCCACATAATTAATTATAGATTATAACATTTAATCTATCAATCATAATTTTCTTAAAATATTTTCATACATAGATTGCACTTTCAAGTGTAAACATATTCACTTTTAGACGTAAAGTTTTTCATTTAATAATATCAATATATCATTTAATAACAACATGATATTCACTATAGTGCAATTCACATCCTTAATGGATTTAATCATTTTTATCGTAATTTTTCAACGATAAAAATATCGTACAAAACACACGTAATGAAATAAATTTCAGTGTCTTCATGATGTATATAATTTTCTCATTTACTTTCAAAGTATGATCAAATTTTCATATCATTATTATTAAATTTGTTATAAGTCATATCAAGACTTTATAAAATTTCTTTTCCATTTATTTCATAAAATACTTTTGAGGACATTGATTCTTAAATTTTTTATGAAAATAATGTCAAAATGTGACACGTTTCTTGATTTCAAAATCCTCAAATTTAAAAAATTGATCTGAGCCCCAACTATGCAAATATAAACAAGAAATTTTCTTGTTAATTTATTTCTTTTTTTATAGTTGCACAACTTTATCTTTGTAGAGAGCATATTTCTCTATTAAAAATTATCTTTTTAAATAATATACACAATTATTTTCTTGTTATTATCAATAAAAATATTTGTCCCCACATTCGTGATGGTACCCTTATTTAAATCACACACGTTTAAATAATTTAAATCAATGATTTTCTAATCAAAAAATTGTCACACAATTCTTTTACAAATTTCTTTGGTTATACTTATCATACAATGAATAAGATAACTATATTATAAATATTTAATTGAATAAACATAATTTCTATACAAGAGATTATAATTTGTATTCATATATAAATCATTCTTCACATAATCTCTACATAAGTAATTAAAAATATTTAATCAATTAAAATATTTATTTCAACACTTAATTTCTATAAAACAATTAGGATATTTAATCAAATAAATATTCAACATATAAAATGATTTCTACAAAAGAAATCATAATGTTTCAAGTATCTTTGACCAAAGTGACTTAAACATTTATTTTCGATTGCACGTTTGCATCCCATAATATCGGCACGTTTGCTACATTATTTTTCAAATCAATCAAGATTTTTTCTTGTAATTATGTGATTAAAAATATCAAATTAAGTAATTCTTTATTTAATATATTCATATATATTATAATTATTCCATATATCATTAAACAAATACTTTTATAAAATACATCAATAATTAATTAGAATATTAATTATTATAATTAATTAGACTATTGACGATTAATTTTTAGTCAAATACAAAACTAACTAAATATTATAAATAATTATGTTTCATAAAAAAATTTATACCAAAAGACACATAATTTTATTAAAATTTTCAGAATTTTCTATTAAAACAAAATACATTTACAATAGATCTTTATTCATAAATATATACAAATTGCTAGATAATCATACTTATTATGAATGAACATGAATCATCATATTATTAGCTAATATGCATGATATATATACAAATAATCACTTAGCAACATAATCAAATAAAATATAACTATAAATATATTTTATATCTTAATCGAAGAACTTACATTGCCATGTTTTGAACAATAATCGATGTCAAACGACTATGCCTGCTCAAAAACAAATCTGGGTATATTGTTCTCATCAAGACAATTTTAGCGAAGACAATTTCAACTAACATAGTTGTGTCTTTTAAATACATGATTAGAATAAATTCTAACACAAACAACTTATTTAATTTCTTTATACAGATAACATGCATTCTTTGTCATGATTAATCACATACTTTCTATAGAAGAAATTAAAATGCTTCTGACATCATCATTTTTACAAATTAAATTTCCACATAATAAATAATTTGGATCCCTAATTCATTTTATAATTTTTACATAAGAAATTATAATGATGTCAATATTCATGATTAATATCATTTTGACAAATCAAATTTCTTATAAGAAATCATTATCGATCTCATTCATCTCATAATTTCTACACAAGAAATTAGAATGGTTTTCAAATCAATGACTAAAGTCATTTTAAAGAGTCTAATTTTTATAAAGAAATCATTGACTACCCCATTCATATCTAACATCAATGACTAAAGTCATTTTAATTGGTCTGATTTCTATCAAGAAATCATTGTCTATCCATTCATCTCATAATTTCTACACAAGAAATTAGAATGATTTCAAAATCAATAATGACTAAAGTCATTTTTAACTAGTATGATTTATACTAAGAAATTGTTGACTATCCATTCATCTCATAATTTATACAAAAAAAAAAAATCGAATGGTTCCAACATAAATAACTAGAGTCATTTTATAACACATCAAATTTCTAAAAAATAATCATTGGCTAAAATGAGATTTGAATTGGGGACTTTTCACATCACACCCCTACATCCAAACTTCAAACCACTGCACCAACGCGCTCTTTCTTTGTTCTACCGCTTTTACGACTTTTTGTTGTCTTTATTAAGAAGAACATATTCTTCTTATTTCACTTCATTCTGTCAACAAACGAATATATTACATTTAAAATGATATCTTAATATCATAAAAAAGTAATATAAGACCATCAATATTTATAATTAGATTTTTTTTTCTCCTTAGCTAACAAACACATTATCACATTTTTATTAATCTGTAATTATAATTAATTTTAATGAATATTAATATATTATAATCATCGTTAATTTCTTGAAAATAGAAAGCTAAATTTCAATTTCTTTCTTATATTAATTAAATTATATATATATTATCTTAGTATTATATATATATATATATATACAAAGAAGAGAGTGATGATACTGCCCTTTTAACATAGTTAGAAGATATTACATCAAGTACTCATTTAGAGACGTCTATGAAGGTAAATGTGATTCACTTCTGAGGCGTATTTTAGAAGGTGATAGAATCCTAAACCTAATGAGGAAGAAACAACTCAATGAAAGAAATGATGAAATATGCTAGAATACAGAAAGCAACTAGAAGTTCATTACAGGAAAGGCATGGGAAATGGTTAGAACAATAGTACATGAGGTAGATTAGCATAATGTGGTATGGTCTCCAAAAATTATTCCTCGTCACCAATTTGTTCTTTGGCTGGTATACAGGAAAAGGTTGACAACAAAAGACAAAATTCGAAAATACATAAATATTCCTGATATCACATGTGTCATATGTTAGTGAGTTGAGGAAAGCATAAACCATTTATTTGGAGAATGCTTTTTTGTAATACAAATTTGGATGAGGTATGTTGCAAACATGAACATCATCAACTTTCCATGAACATGGAAAGAAATCCAAGTGTGGATGAAGAATAAAGCAAAAGAAAGATCCTTCTATGTAAGTTTGCTGAAATACTACTTTGGAGTAGTAATGTACAATATCTGGAAAGAAAGAAATTCAAGAACTCACAGTGGAAGAAGTAGAGTTGCTGAAGATATATGGGGAGATATAACTTCAGATAGAAATGCACTCATTCAATCCTAGAGAGGAATCGAAAGGAATGAAGAGAATAGAAAGTTCTACTAGATATGGGATATTTCTAGGGGTGAGCATAATATGGGTTTACCCAAACCCAAAATATTAATTTGGGTTGGTTAATATGGGTTGGGTTGAGTATGGGTTGGGTTGAGTTTAATTTGGGTTGGGTTAGGGTTACCCAAATTACCCAAATTATATAAATTTAGTTTAATTCTATATTATTAATCCAATATAAACTAATAATCTTCCAACTTTAAGTCGAACACGTTTTTGACATGTTTAACATATTTTTCATACGTTTAACACGTTTTCCACCCATCTAACACGTTTTTAATATTTTGAACACGTTTCACTTATAACATGTTTTTCACACGTTTAACACGTTTTTCACATGTTTAACACATTTTTCACACGTTTTCACATTTTTGACACGTTTTCACGTTTTTGACACGTTTTCACGTTTTTGACACGTTTAATACGTTTTTGACGTTTTTGTCACGTTGCACACATTTTTGACATGTTTAATACGTTTAACGCGTTTTTGACAAGTTTAACACAGTTTTACGTTTTTGGCACGTTTAACACGTTTTTAACATATCTAACACGTTAACACGTTTTTGACATGTTTTAAACATATTTAACACGTTTTTGATAAGTGTAACACAATTTTCACGTTTTTGGCACGTTTAACACATTTAACACGTTTTTGACATTTTAATACGTTTTTGATATGTTTAACACGTTTTTTACACGTTTAACACGTTTTTAATATTTTTATCACGTTTTCACACTTAAAACATGTTTTTCACACGTTTAACACGTTTTTACATTTTTGGCACGTTTAACAAGTTTTGACATGTTTAACACGTTTTCATATTAATAACACGTTTTTGTCATGTTTAACACGTTTTTGACATGTTTAATACGTTTAACGCGTTTTTGACAAATTAAACACGTTTTTAGCACGTTTAACATGTTTTTAACATAACTAACACGTTAACACGTTTTTGATAAGTTTAATACGATTTTTACATTTTTGGCACGTTTAACACGTTTTTAACATTTTAACACGTTTTTGATATGTTTAACATGTTTTCACACGTTTAACACGTGTTTCTCACATTTAATATGTTTTTCACGTTTTTGGCATGTTTAACAAGTTTTTTATATATTTGACACGTTTTTCACACATTAACACGTTTTTCACATTTTGGTACGTTTAATACGTTTTTGATATGTTTAACATGTTTTTCACGTTTTTCACATTCTTAACACGTTTAACATGTTTGTAACATGTTTAATACGTTTGTAAGATGTTTGACACGTTTTTCACGTTTTTGGCACGTCTAACACGTTTTTGACATTTTAACACGTTTTACACATTTAACATATTTTTGACATATTTAACATATTTTTTGCACGTTAACACATTTTTGTCACGTTTAACACGTTTTTGGCATTTTTGACACGTTTAATATATTTTTGACACGTTTGACATTAAACGTGTGAAAACGTATTAAACGTGTCAAAAATTTGAAAAACATGTTAAACGTGTCAAAAACGTGTTAAACGTATCAAAATATATCAAAAATGTGGAAAACGTGTTAAACGTGCTAAAAACGTGCAATATGTGTCAAAACGTGTTAAATGTGCCAAAAACGTGAAAAACGTGTGAAATCATGTTAAACATGTTACAAACGTGTTAAACGTGTTAATAATGTGAAAAACGTGTTAAACGTGTTAATAATGTGAAAAACGTGAAAAATATGTTAAACATGTCAAAATGTGTTAAACGTGCCAAAACATGAAAAATGTGTCGTAATCGTGAAAAATGTGTCGTAATCGTGAAAAATGTGTCAAACGTGTTAAAAACGTGTTAAACATGTCAAAACATGAAAATAGTGTCCAACGTGTCAAATGTGTTAAACGTGTTGAATGGGTGAAAAACGTATTAAACGTGTCGAAAACGTATTAAACGTGTCGAAAACGTGAAAAACGTATTAAAAACGTGTTAAACGTTTCAAAACGTGGAAAACGTGTTAAACGTGTCAAAACATGTTAAACATGTCAAAACGTGTTAAATGTGCCAAAAATATGAAAAACGTGTCAATAATGTGGAAAATGTATTAAACGTGTCAAAACGTGTCAAAAATGTGGAAAACGTGTCAAAACGTGCCAAAAACGTGAAAAACGTGTGAAACGTGTCAAAAATGTGAAAAACATGTTAAACGTGTCAAAACGTGTCAAAACGTGTTAAACGTGTTAAAACGTGTTAAACGTGTTAAACGTGTTAAAACGTGTTAAACGTGTTAAAACGTGTTAAACATGCCAAAAATGTGTCAAAATGTGTTAAACGTGTCAAAATGTGAAAAAAAAAACGTGTCAAAAACGTGTCAAACGTGTCAAAAACGTGTTAAACATGCCAAAAACATGAAAAATGTGTTCAACGTGTCAAAATGTGTTAAATGTGTCAAAACGTGTTAAACGTGTCAAAAACGTGTTAAACGTGTCAAAAACGTGTTAAACGTGTCAAAAACGTATTAAAAATGTTAAAAACGTGAAAAAACGTGAAAACGTGTCTAACGAATAATAATGTGTTAAATGAGTCAAAACATGTTAAATAAAAAAATAAAAATAAAATAATTTGGGTTACCCAACCCATACTCAACCCAACCCATACCCAACCCATATTAGTAAATAATATGGGTTGAATTATGGGTTGGGTAAATTTAATTTGGGTTGAATATGGGTTGGGTAATACGGGTTGAGTTTACCCGTTTGCTCACCTCTGGATATTTCGTTTGAGAAAGTTAGAAGTAGAATCAAAGTAAAAACGCTATATGCGCTAATTGATTGTTGATGTTGTTTGTAATTCAATTCGTGTTTCATTGTCAAATCTAGAAATTGTCTAGATCTAATCTTAAATTTTTTTATTTTGTTCCCTCTTTTGGATTTTTTACTAAAATGATACTAATCTGTTTTTAAACAAAAAGCCAAAGACAAAAATTTCGATGATACAATCTATTAAATAACAAATGCATGAAAATGGCAATTTTCGAGAAAAAAATTTTTGAACATGGCTATGTTTTAAACAAAAATGTCCCAGACAGGTTCGTGACAAAAATTTTCTAAACATCTAGACAAAAATCTATCTTTCTTTCATTATTAATTTATCTTTCTCCCATTGATAATTTCTATTTATTTTTGTCATTTATTATTTTTTTTTTTATTAATATTTTTCTATTTTATTTATTAATTTATAAATATATGTTTATACTTTTTATATATATTTTTGAGTAATAAGATGGAGAATAAATAAATTGAATAATGAAAGATATAAATATATATGTTTAAAATATATATTATATTTGATAAATATATATATATATATAAAAGAGAATAAAAAATTATATTAAAAAAAGTCATGTTCAAATGTAAATAAAATAAAATAAAAGGCCTAATTATTATTTGGAGCTCGAACTTTAGACGTTTTTATTCTATGTGGTTCGAACTTTGATTTGAGCCATTTAGAGCTCAAACTATCAAATTTTTAACAATTTGGAATTTTTTACTCAACCATTATTATTAAAATATAACAGTTGACATATAATTAAAAAATAAAATTAGCGAATCAAACGGACATATAGTATAAAGCCTCAAAGGCTAAAAGTTTGATAATTGATGTTAAAACCTCATATAGCTCAAATCAAAGTTTTAGTCGCATATAATAAAAACGTCCAAAGTTTCTGACAAAAAGGATAATTAGGCCTAAAATAAAATGTCTTAAACATGGCCTAGGACGATGATTTCTCTAATTCTCCCATTATTAAATTTTTTTTTCTCCAATAAATAATATTTTTGTTCATCATTTATTATTTTTTCTTTTTTCTTTATTAATATTTTCTCTTTTATATATTAATTTATAAATATATGTTTATATATTTTTAGAGTAATAATAGGGAGAATAAATAAATAAAATCATAAAATATATAAATATACATTTAAAAATATATTATATTTAATGAATATATATATAAGAAAATAAAAAAGCATACTACAAAAATAATAATTTTTAAAAAATGACATGTTCGAATGTAAAATAAATAAATATCCCGAACATGGCATGTTTTGGATAAAAAATTCTTTTTTTCTCCCATTATTAATTTCTCTTTCTCTCATTAACAATTTATTTTTCTTCCCATTGTTATTATTTTTTATTTTTCTCTATTAATATTTTTTTATCTATTAATTTGTAAATATATATTTTATAGTTAACTTTTTATTTATATATTTTTTAGAGTAATAATATAGAGAATATATAAATCAAATAATAAAAATTATAAATATATATATTTAAAAATATATATTATATTTGATAAATATATATGTTTAAAAATATATATTATAGTGGATAAATATATATAATATATATATATATATAAATATATATATATATATAATGACAATGTTCAGACTTTTTTTTAGAAATAATTTTTTATTTATTTCTCTGTCTATATTACACCACCATGATATTGGATATGTAATTGTGAAAAAAAATATAATACATATTAATAATTTATTTAAAAGATATTCTCAAATTTTAATTTTTATAGCATTTAAGACCATTACAACCCATAAATTCATTCTTAAACTCAAAATACAGTACACGTCACATCAGTCACATCAAACAGTAATTCATCTTCAACCCAAAAACTCATTTCCAAAATTAAAATAATATTCTTAGAATATTCCTTTCTTACACTAACTTTCTAACCTTATTAATATTATCTATATATTTATCAACTTTACATATTTAGAAATTATTTCAAAAATTATTTCGCAACGTTTGAAAACAGTTATTGATAAGCTTGTAGGATTAGGGCAATCAGCATTTATTCCTAAACGCTCTATTTCCCATAACATCCTACTCATGCAGAGCTTATTGAATGGATATGGCAAGAAAAACATATCGCCACGTGTGGCTTTCAAAATTGACATTAAAAAAGCTTTTGACTCGATCAGATGGGGATCAATCCACGAATTCCTCCTTGCTGCAGGTTTTCCAATTATTTTCATTGATTGGATTATGTTATGTGTTTCCACTCCTCACTTTGTTGTGAGCGTGAATGATATTCATGGAGGCTTTTTCAATGGTGAAAGGGAAGTAAGGCAAGGAGACCATATATCTCCTTACCTATTCGTCTTAATAATGGAAATTCTTGACTGCATTTTAAAAATGCTTTTGAGAAGTCATCATTTCAAATTTCACCTGTACTGCAAAGAAGAAGCAATAACCCATATATGTTTTGTAGATGATCTATTTTTTGTGGCTTATGCGGATGTTGAATCTGTTAGTATAATCAAAGAAGCTCTAACAATCTTTTCGGGTATTATAGGTTTATACATCAATGTGGACAAAAGTCAGGCTTTCTATGGAGGGGTTAATGAAGAAAGGAAAGAAAACATTCAATATTATGGGAATCAAGGAAGGTGAACTACCAGTGAAATACCTTGGAGTACCCCTGTCATCAAAATAACTCCGATACAATCACTTCAGACAACTGGTAGAAAAGGATAGAAATTCTGTCTTGGGTTGGGCTACGAAAAAACTATCTTATGCATGTAGAATCGAGCTCGTTAAAAGAGTCATCTTTAGAATTATTGGCTACTGGGCACAACAGATAGTCATCCCAAAGAAAGTAATGGTTGAACTCGATAGAATCATGAGAGACTACATCTGGGGAACAAAAGGCAGAGGAGGAAATAAAGTCAAATGGGAGAATGTTTGCACTCCCGTAGAAGAAGGCGGACTAGGAATAAAAAGTTGTGTTGAATGGAACAAAGCCCTCACCATCAAGAGTTTATGGGAGTTGGAGAAAAAAGCGGACTCCCTATGGGTCAAATGGGTGCATACAAGATTTATGAAAGAAGAGCAGAGTATCTGGACACGAAGCATCATTGAAAGAATGGCATGGTCATTGAAGAAAATCCTAAAAACAAGAAAAGATGTCTTTCAAATGGTGAAAACCACAATTGGAAATGGAAGAGGGGTACTATTCTGGCATGATCCTTAGCTGGATAATATTCTCATTATATTCAAAGAAGAAATGCAAGGAAATAGAGTTAGAAGAGAATACATCAAGTACTCATTTAGAGACGTCTATGAAGGTAAATGTGATTCACTTTTGAGGCGTATTCTAGAAGGTGATAGAATCCTAAACCTAATGAGGCAGAAGCAACTCAATAATAGTAATGATGAAATATGTTGGAAAATAGAAAGCAATGAGAAGTTTATTACAGGAAAGACATGAGAAATGGTTAGAACAAGAGGACAGGAGGTAGATTGGCATAATATGGTATGGTCTCCAAAGATTATTTCTCGTCACCAATTTATTCTCTGGTTGGTATACAAGAAAAGGTTGACAACAAAAGACAGAATTTGAAAATATATAAACATTCCTGATATCAACTATGTTCTATGTTCGGGAGTTGAGGAAAGCATAAACCATTTATTTGGGGAATGCTCTTTTGTAATACAAATCTGGAAGATGTATGCTACAAACATGAACATCATCAACTTTCCAGGAATATGGGAAGAAATCCAAGAGTGGATGAAGAATAAAGCAAAAGGAAGATCCTTCTATGTAAGTATGTTGAAATGCTATTTTGGAGCAGTAATCTACAATATCTGGAAAGAAAGAAATTCAAAAACTCACAGTGGAAGAAGTAGAACCGCTGAAGATATTTGGAGAGATATAACTTCAGATGGAAATGCACTCATTCAATCCTGGAGAGGAATCGAAAGGAATGAAGAGAATAGAAAGCTCTGCCAGATATGGGATATTTCGTTTGAGAATGTCACAAGTAGAGTAAAAGTAAAAACGATGTAGGCTCTAATTGATTATTGTTATTGTCTGTAATTCAATTATTGTTTCATTGTCAAATTTATAATTGTCTAGATCTGATCTTAAACTTTTGTACTTTTTTTCCCTCTTTTGGGTTTTCTTAATGAAATGGCACTAAGCTGTTTTCCCAAAAAAAACTTTACATATTTAACCACAATCTTTTCTCATTCATTTAATAATATAAAATAAAATTAATTATATATCAATAATTCATAAATAACAAAATAATTCAATAATACATTTAAATAAACAAATATATTATATTAAAACAAACATTATTAATAAAAGAACACTTGGTACACGTACATATAGCATAATCAATGTATCAATTCTCGGAATTGGTGTACTCTTCCCACAGATGATCGATTAATGCATTATGAAGTTCAATTTGTGCATCTTTATTTCTTATTTTTTTCATAACGAGATATGAAAATTTGAAATTGAGTATTTTGATCTGTCACCATCTTGACCTCTAGTGAATGCGTTTCCATTTCAATTTCGATATGTGCATTAAGGTCACGTTCATCCTCAACAATCATATTAGGCAAAATTATGCACGTAGTCATTATATCATGCAACACTTCTTTTCTCCAATATCGTATCGGTTCTGCTATAATAAAAAAAAACGTGATTGAAAAACTCTAAATACACGTTCAATGTCTTTTCTATATGCTTCTTGTTTCATTGCAAAGTATTTTTTCTTCCGACCATGTGGTTCATGAATTGTTTGCATAAGAGTAGACCATTTTGGATATATGCCATCAGCTAAATAATAGCCTGTGTTATATTCTTTTCCTTGAATTACATAATGAGTTGGAGGAGAAATACATTGAGTTAGATCCGAGAACATATGAGATTACTCTAACACGTTTATATCATTGTTGGTGCTTGGCAAACCAAAATATGCATGTCATATCCAAAGATCATAATCTGCGAAAACTTCGAGAATGATAATAGGTTTTCCACTACGGCATGCGTATTTCCCCGCCCACGCGGTTGGACAACTTTTCTACCTCCAATGCATACAATCTAAACTACCTAACATTCTAGGAAATCCACGTTGCTTATCAATATTGAGAAGTCTAGATATATCAATTGGTGTTGGCCTTCTAAGATAGCATTCGCAAAATATCTCAACCACTGCGCGGCAAAAAATTTGCATACTTTTAATTGCAGTAGATTCTCCAATTTTAATATACTCATCTGTGGCATCTGCTGGAGCACCATATGCCAACATATGGAAAATTGTCGTTATTTTTTGTATTTGAGATAATCCAAGTCTGCCCATATTGTTCAATTGTTGTTGAAAGTAGCGATCATGATCTTTGACTGCGTCAACAATTCGAAGGAACAATGAGCGAGACATTCGATATCTACGACGAAACATGGTCTCATTATACATTGGATTATCTGAAAATTAATCATTGTATAATCTACAATCGGCATTTTCACGATCACGATTGATGACAATATGTTCAGGAACTGAACCACGATGTAGTACTTGTTGGCTTTGTTGTTCAAGAAGCTGTTGGATGATCATGTTGTTATTTTTGTGAAGACGGCATAAATTTTGTTGTCTTTGATGAATCATCATATTATCAACATCTAAAGAAGAAGAAGATGATGATGAATCACTACGTTGAAATTCGTTATGGAGACTTGTAGAAAATATATGTGATAAGTTATGAATGATTTAACATTACCAGGAGGATATGCTATGTATTTATAGTAGTGTAATTGCAATAGGATGGTAATATAGTCATTTCGTGTAGAGAAATAGGACAAGATTTTCATTGTATGGTCATTTTAATTAATTAATGTGGAGAAATAGGACAAGCTTTTAATTATATGGTCATTCCAATTAATTTTATGTGGAGAAATAAGACAAGATTTTCATTGTATGGTCATTTCAATTAATTTATATGGAGAAATAGGACAAGTTTTTTATTGTATGGTCATTCTAATTAATTTTATGTGGAGAAATAGGACAAGTTTTTCATTGTATGGTCATTCCAATTAATTTTATGTGGAGAAATATGACAAGTTTTTTATTGTATGGTCATTCCAATTAATTTTATGTGGAGAAATAGGACAAACTTTTCATTGTATGGTCATTCCAATTAATTTTATGTGGAGAAATAGGACAAGCTTTTCATTTTATGGTCATTCCAAATAATTTTATGTGGAGAAATAGGACAATCTTTTCATTGTATGGTCATTCCAATTAATTTTATGTGGAGAAATAAGACAAGTTTTTCATTGTATGGTCATTCCAATTAATTTTATGTGGAGAAATAGGACAAGCTTTTTATTGTATGGTCATTCCAATTAATTTTATGTGGAGAAATAAGACAAGTTTTTCATTGTATGGTCATTCTAATTAATTTTATGTGGAGAAATAGGACAAGTTTTTCATTGTATGGTGGTTCTAACTTCCAATTAATTTTATGTTGAGAAATATGATAAGTTTTTCATTGTATGGTCATTCCAATTAATTTTATGTGGAGGAATAGGACAAGCTTTTCATTGTATGGTCATTTCAATTAATTTATGTGGAAAATAGGACAAGTTTTTCAATGTATGGTCATTCCAATTAATTTTATGTGGAGAAATAAGACAAGTTTTTTATTGTATGGTCCTTTCAATTAATTTATGTGGAGAAATAGGACAAACTTTTCATTGTATGGTCATTTCAATTAATTTGAGTGAATGATCATTTCCAATTCAATGTAATAAGCATGGTAAGTGTTAGGACTTTACCTATATATTGACATGGAGAGTAACATATAATTCACTACATCTTACCATTTCCATTCAATTGAATACATATTTACCTTCATCCATTGTTAAGAATGTTTGTCCGATCAGCAGCCTATAACATAGATGAGGATATCCTCTTATGTCGGGTTTATATCGAAATTTATGAGGGCCCAATTGTTGGAATTAATCAAAAAAGTAACCGATTATGGTCTCGTATTGAAGAAGCTTTCAATGGAGAAAGGTTGGAGCATTGGGAAATTCGTACTAAAAGATCTATGCAAGCCCAACTAGATACTATCCAAAAAGCAGCAGGGAGACTTAATACATGTATAAAACTAATTGAGAATATACATCAAAGCGGTGCTTCAAATGAAGATATTGTGAGTATTAACATATTATTTGATATACTATTACTTATTCATTTTGTATTTAATTATTTGAACTTCACAGATGTTCAAAGTTAAAGTGTTGTTCACAAAAGATTCTAAGTTCAAAACAGGTTGGAAGTTCGATCATGTGTGGAACATTGTTAAAACTTTTGAAAAAATTAAAGATTGTTCCACAAGTAGTAGGAGAAATTAATTTGTCAACTATGCCTCTTCCGAGTCAGAAAATCCAACTCCAGATTCTGTTGGACAAGCATCCCTCGGTATCTCCTCATTTTCTCCTAACTTAGAAGATTCAAACACTAGTTCTCCATCTGAAAGATCTATCGGAGTGAAAAAAGCAAAACTGAAAATGAAAAATGATGTTAATACATCATTGACCATAAATGAAATGAAACAAATAAACAAAAAAAAATGCAGAAGAAATTAAAAGGGCAAACGACCATATGCAAACTCAATTAGATATGCAAAAGAAACGTTATGAGTTGAAAAAGAGTAAAGAAGACAACAAGATTTAAGGCAATATTTGAGTAAATTAGAAGATCCAAATGTGCGCGCATTTATTTAGGCTCAACAAGCCCAAATTATGAAAGAAATAGCTCAAAATGAAAGTCAACCAGATCCTTCTACCCCGGTTACGTTTTTTTGACTGTTTCAATAATTTTGGAGTGAGTGGTGCTAATTTACCAGATTATTAATTATTATTTATTGTTCATTTCTATTATATGTGAGCAATTATAATTATTGTATTATTTATGTTGTACTTTTAATTATTGTACTATTTATTATGTAACGATAATTGTTGTTGTTTTTTTTTATGTATTTTCTATGTTTATTTGTATCATTTATAATTTATAAAATTTAAATTATTAAATATAACGTAAAAATATAAAATAAATTAAATAAAATTTTAAGTATAATAAATTTAATAATTTGATTATACATTTAAAAAATATTATAATTTTCAATCTTAAAATTAAAAAAAAAAATATAAGGTGTTCAGAAATTAAAATTTATTAAAAAAAACTAAGTCTAAGGGGCATTTTTAAAAAATGACCAAAATGGTGTAATGAACAGTCTTTTTAGAGGGAGAGTGAATTCTCATTATGCAGTTGTCTTTTGCCGACTGGTTTGAGCAAAATTTGTTGATGTGTTTGCATTGATATCAGGCCGGTTGGAGATGACCTAAGTACTTATATTTATTTTATATATTAATGTGTTTTAATTAGTAACACTTATTTATTTTAAAGTATTTTAAATATATTTTATTTTTATTTTTGAATTAAAAAGAATTAACATAACACATGTTTCAAATATATATATAATGCTAGTTTGTATACAGTGAGTGTGACCATACATCTTACATTTCTCTTTTAACCTTATTTGAATTTGTTTCGATCTCATTCTAAATTTAATATTTCAAACTCATATTTAATATCAATACCTAGTATCAGGTGTGGTAATAAGCTTGGATAAGGGTATTACTATTATTCTGAATTTCAGGCTTGATAATAGGCTTAAAATGACAAATGATTGTTTGGTTTTTTATTTACATAAAAACAGACAAGATGTATCACCTGTTTGTTTCTAAGATTTCATATAATTTTTTAACTTTGACGTCTTCGTTTACTTCAGTTTTGCCTTAACTAATATGTCTATTTCTTCTTTAAATATTCATTGATGTTTTATTTATAACTGACAAAATTTCAGCTTAAAACTTTAAATGTTTTTTTTTCTTTTCAGTTTTTGACTTACAAAAAATAGGACAATATGTTGTCCAATTTTTCTGAAATTTCAGATATTTTCACGAACTTTGCCACTACTTTTCTTCAATTTTGCTTGAACAAGTGTGCTTAATTTTTTTACACAACATTCATTGATGTTTTATCTACAACAATACAAATTTCAGGTCAAAACAACAATGAATGGTTTAGTTTTTTATTTACAAAAAACAGGATAATAGGTTATCAAACTTTTCTGAAATTTCAAATATTTTCTTAAATTTGCCACTTCTTTTCTTCAATTTTGCCTTAAAAACTGTACATAAATGTTGAATTTCGCCTTACAAGTGTACCTAAATGTTTTACTGTCAACATTTCATTTATGTTTTATCTACATCATGAAAAATGTTCACCTTAAAAGGACAAATGTTCAAAAATAGAACAGTAGGTTGTCCAGTTATCTAAAATTTCATATAGTTTCTCCAACTTTTCCACTTATTTTCTTTAATTTTACCTTAATAAGTGTGGCCAAAGTTCCTGCACAATATCCATTGATGTTTACATCAAAAATTTTCAGCTTAAAATATTTTACAAAAAACAAGACATTAAGCTTGCTCGATATTATTATATTATATTGAAATGTTTATTGTTTTTGTCGATGTGAATTACTAATTTTGTTCATTTTATATGTCGGATAAATTCTGGTGGCAAAAAAATGAAGATAAATCTGACGAGGAGGAAGTCCATGATTAAACATGTATTTTCTAAACTATTGTCTTGTCTCCTATCATTTGATAGATTTTTATGATTTATTATAAATTTAGAATCATTTTATTTTAGTTGTCTTTATCTATTAGATTGTTTTAGCTACAAGCTTAAAAATTATCACCTATATGTGAATGCAGTGTCGACCCCAAGTTTTGGGCTGCCCCAGACTAAAAAAACGTCAATTTTGACAGCTAAAAAAATGATAAAAAAAGGTTTTTGTGAGGTTAGAACTCATGACCAAATAAAAAACTTTTGTTTACATCCTAAACCACTAGGCAAAATATATTTATGTTTAAAATAATACTAGAATGGTCTCATTTATTTTAATAAATGAGCTGCCCCAGGAGTTATTCGCCGCCAGGGGGTTTGTTGTGCTTACTCCGGGCCCACCCTTTGTGAATGTAGAAATTGAGGGAGTTGTGATATGTTATTGAAGATGATAAATATTAATATACTTTTTTGTTTGAATATGGTAAAATTGATAAAAGGTATACTTTTAGTTTTTATATTTAAATTTTTAATTTGATTGATCTTAATATTTTCAGGGCCGGCCCAGGGGTAAGTCCGGCACGCCCTCGAGCTAGGGCAGCCCACTCCCCAGGGCAGCCCAGTTGTTAAAAATATTAAGGTATTTAGTAAAATCTATTATAGTTTTAAATGTAAAATGGTATAGTTTAGTGATTCAACATATAAACTTAAATTTTATATGGTTATGGATTCAAACCTCACCAAGAACATTTTTTTTATCAATTTTTTAAACTTGACATAGGTTAACAAAAAAAAATATATCGACTTTTTTTCTACTGGGGGCTGGGGCAGCCCAAACCTCGGGGCCGGCTCTGAATATTTTATATCAATAAATATAAATAGAGTTAAACAATAATAATGAAAATATAAATATACCCAAATTTACAATGAAAGAATATTTGATGAAGATATTCTTCATTTTATCTTGAATCTCCCAATTCAATATGTAATTAGTCACGTCCTTATTATTAGGACAAACCTATCAAGCTAGTTTTGCATTTAGGGGTGTTGAATATTTTATCTGAACCGAATATCCGATTGAATTCGAACGCCGAATTCGAATAAAGTGAATTCGAAATTCATTTTTGGTTTCGAATCAAATTTAAAATTAGTACAAATTCAAATACGGTTTTCGATTTAATTTTGAGTTGGGTTTTAACTCGAAAACCAATCCAAAACCAAATTCATTTATTATTTTTATTATTTATTTTTAGTATATATTATATAATATATTTCAAATAATTATATATTTTATAATATATTACAAAATATTTATATATAATATATTAAAAAAGTCGAATTCGGTAAATTCTAAATTCGATTCGGTTTTGAATTGACCAAAAAATAAAAATTTGAAAAGCTCTGAACCAAAGAACTCGAATAACCCGTAAACCAAACCAATGACTTGTACAATGTCTATTTTAAATTTTGGTATAGGGCAACTCAAAAGTTAGGACCGGCTTTACTAAATAACACTTGGGATCCTCTCTTTTATCACATTGTTTATTGTTAATGTGCTATCTCATAAGGAGGGATAATAGTTTAAAAAAATAAATATTTATATTTTTACCTTTCTATATGAGCAGTTAGGGTCCTCTATGACCAAATCCAATTTGTGCCCCTCACAAAGGGGTTGTAATGATTAAAAAAATTATCATTTTAATCCTCCTTTATGAGAGGACACAAAGGCACGGGCTAGATTTGGTAATAGAGGACATTGACTGCCATGTGAGAGTGAACATGGGTAGAGGCTAGGGACGAATATATTTATGGGTTTGGATAGGCTGAAGTTGGAGCGGTCAAACGGGTCAACCCATGATGGGGCGGGCCTACCCACTAAAATCTATCGTTTGACGGGCCGACGACAGGTCGGCACCCCATCCCAGCGGGCTGAAAATCACCAACTCAACCCAAGGATGGGTTGAGGGTTAGGCGGGTCAGCCCGCGAGTTGTCTCACTACAAATAAAAAAATTTAGAAAACAAGAGTTCAAAAACATGATCAAATAGTCATAATACACACCAAACAAGAGTCTTGTCTATCGTTACACATTAATTGACCAAATAGTTCAACAAAGTAACTAAAATTTGAAAAATTCATAAAATATAAATTTTAGTAAAGTCAACATTCTTTAAATATCATCAATCGAGATATGATCCATGTCAAATCATTCTCCTTCATCGCATTTCTCTTCAATGTCTACATCAGCATCCTCTAGAACATTTGATCATTGATTGGACAATATTGATGTAACCATTACGTTGTCTTTTTGATTTTTAACAGAATATTAAGTTTCAGACTTTCAGTGTGAAGCTTGTGGAACTAGAACCAAGTTTGAATCCACGAACCCTTGAAGGCGAGAACGAAGAGAAGAAATGCGGAACAAATAAGTAGTCGGTGACCAATGGGAGCAGTATTGAGTATTAACTGCTGCAGTCTGTAACCAAGTTTTAATTCACGAACCCTTGAAGACGAGAACGAAGAGAAGAAATACGGAACAAATAAGTAGTCGGCAGTCGATGGGTGAAGTATTGAGTATTCACTGTTACAGTGCTGCCTGGGAGAGAAAAAAATTAGGGTTATGCGGCATATGTCTATAAGGCTATAAATCATATAAGATTTTTTTATGAACCCGCGGGCCAATCCAAGTCTGACCCGTCTAGGCCCGCGATCCGAGTGGGCTAGCCCGTGTAAGCCCACTTCCAAATGGCTTGCTAATATTTCAACCCAACCCGTCTAAATTGTTTGGCGTGGCGGGTCAACCCAACGGGCCTAACCCAAATTGACGGCTTTAACTGAAACACACCTCGAAAAAAAATATATAATTTTTTTACGGTAAAACTGTGACATTACCCCTAATTTCTTAAAAAATTCAATATAATTGATTGTTTTTTTTATTTAATTATTATAAAAATGATAAAATTTACCTTTATCTACTCGTTTTATTCTAAATTTTATTGTTATTCTTTTAAGCATACCCTAAAGGTGTGTTTGGTAACCCTGGAATTGTCATCGAAATTGAAATTGGAGGGTCCAATTCTAATTCTTATGTTTGGTAAGAATTGTAATTGGAATTAGAATTCTAATGGAATTCAATATAGTGTAATTTTATAGTTCTCAATTACAATATTTTTAGGTCGGAATTATAATTACAATTTTTTTACTTATTCAACACGTTTTTAACTCATTTAACAAATATTTTATTCATTTAACATGTTTTGATTCGTTTAATACGTTTTTAGTTTTAATAAATATGTAACTCGTTTTAATTTATTTCACACGTTTAATATGTTTTAACACGCTTAACACATTTAAGCATGTTTCACACGTTTTTGACATGTTTAACACGTTTATCATGTTTTTGGCACGTTTAACATGTTTTTCGTTTTTTACATATTTAACACGTTTTTCACGTTTTTGGCACGTTTAACACGTTTTTCACGTTTTTCACGTTTTTGGCACGTTTAACACGTTTTGGTACGTTTTTGACATGTTTAACATGTTTTTCACGTTTTTGACATGTTTAACACATTTTTCACGTTTTTGACACGTTTAACACATTTTTCACGTTTTTGACATGTTTAACATGTTTCACACAATAAACACGTTTATCACGTTTATGTCACGTTTAATATGTTTTTAACACGTTTAAAATATTTTTATGTTTTTGGCACGTTTAACATGTTTTTTACATGTTTAGCACATTTAACACGTTTTTGGCATGTTTAACACGTTTTGACACGTTTAACACGTTTTGACACGTTTAACACGTTCTTCATATTTTTGACACGTTTAACGTGTTTTTACATGTTTAACACGTTTTTCATGTCTTTGACATGTTTAACACGTTTTTGACACGCTTAACACGTTTTGGCACGTTTTTCATTTTTGACACGTTTAACACGTTTCACATGTTTTTCATATTTTGATACATTTTTGGCATGTTTAACACGTTTTTTCACATATTTGGCACGTTTATGTCCGCTTAATGAATTATATATTTTTTTAAAATTAACAAGGTTTACCATATTCAAGATTTTATTTAGTATGAATGATTTAAATATTATTTAAATAATTCATATTAATCTCACATATTATTTCTTCAACTAATTTAGTAATTAAAATATTAAAATAATATCAAAAATCAAAATTATGTTAAACGGATAAAAAAACGTATAATAATGTCAAAGACATATTAGACGGAGCAAAAAATAAATTAAATTGACCTAAAATTTTAAATCTTTTACAAGTATGTTAAACGGGCCAAAACGTATTAAACATGTCAAAAACATATAAAATGTGCCAAAATGTATTAAAAGTACCAAGATGTGTTAAATGTGTCGTTAAGCATATCAAAACATGTTAAACGTACCAAAACGTGTTAAATGTGTCAAAAATGTGTTAAACGTGCCAAAAACGTGTTAAAACTTGTCAAATATGTTAAACATGCCAAAAACGTATTAAATGTGTCAAAACATGTTAAACGTGTTAAAATATCAAAAACGTGAAAAACGTGTTAAACATGCCAAAAATATGAAAAACGTGTTAAACGTGCCAAAAGTGTGAAAAACGTGTTAAACATTCCAAAAACGTGTTAAATGTGATGTGTTTAATGTGCTAAAAATATGTTAAACGTGCCAAAAATATGTTAAACGTGCCAAAAACGTATTAAACATGTTAAAAACGTATTAAACATGCCAAAATATGTTAAACAGGTGAAAAATGTCTTAAACATGATAAAAATGTGTGAAACGTGTCAAAAACGTGTGAAATGTGTCAAAAATGTGTTGAACGTGTAAAAATTGTGTTAAACATGTCAAAAACGTGTTAAACATGCCAAAAACGTGGAAAATGTGTTAAACTTATCAAAACGTGTGAAAAACATGTTACACGTATTAAAAATATCAAAAACGTGTTAAACGTGCCAAAAACATGAAATAAATGTTAAACGTGTGAAAATGTGTTTTAAGTGTGAAAACGTGTTAAAATGTCAAAAACGTGCCAAAAACGTGTTAAACGTGTAAAAAACGTGTTAAACGTGTAAAAACGTGTTGAACGTATTAAACATATCAAAAACATTTAAACATATCAGAAACGTGTTAAACGTACCAAAAACGTGAAAACATATTTAAGAAATTAACATTTTGAACCGATGTTTTATTTTTGAATTTAGGAAGTTAAAATGTCGAACTAATATTTTTATTTTTAATATATTAAGTTAAATGTTGAAATGATATATTTTCAATAAAAATCGAAACTTAAAAAAAATTCACCTTAAGTTATCTTAATTAGTTTTGTCAAATTAATATTTTAACAAAATAAATAATATATTAAAATTATTTTTATTATATTCTATTTTATCAACATAGAAATTGTAATTAAATAATAATTTTATAATTTTCCTAAACATAAGAATTGAGATTTAATTACAATTTTATAATTTTTTCAAATTGTAATTCAATGTCAATTCTAATGGAATTAGAATTGGGATTTCAATGCCAATATCAATGTCAATTCCAATTCGAATTCGATTTCGAATTCCAATTTCAATTCCAATTCCAATTCCAATTCCAATTCCAATTCCAATTCCAATTCCAATTCCAATTCCAATTCCAATTCCAATTCCAATTCCAATTCCAATTCCAATTCCAATTCCAATTCCAATTCCAATATCCAAACATACTCTTATATTTTCAAGCCCACCCCAACTTTGAATCATAGATATGTCCTAACAAATGTAGTGTGGTTATAAAAGATCCCAAGTGATTAAATAAGCATTTGTCATTATAATTAATTTAATTATAATAATTATAATATAATTATTAAATATATATAACAAATATTGTAATTAACTTGTAAATGATAAAAGAGGATGATGTGAATGATAATTGATGGTTAAAATTGATTTTGGTTTGATAGTTAAAATTAATTTTGGTTTCATGATTTGAAGTTGATGTGAATGATAGTTTGCAAGTAAGACTTTTGCTTCTGAAATTTTCATATGAACTGTCTAGTTTTTGAAATATGTTCCAGGCCAGAATTTTCATTTTAGAAAAATTAGTCTCTGTTTTGATTGAATGTAGGAAATAGACGAGGAAAGTTGCCACTATAATTGCACAATTTTTGCAAGTCTCAAATGGGAAATCAAAGTACAATTTTGTTCATCTTCTTTTATACACTCTACTAATATGTGCATTTGTTTTTGCACTAAAATAACTTATTGTTCAAATATTAATTCAATTAGACGAAAGAACTTAGTATTGAAAAAATTTTGGGAACATTTTTTGAAATATTTGTGAAGACTTTTAAGCTTAATTATATTGTATATTTTAAACACTTGTACATCAACTAGATTTTGTAAACTATAAACCTTTACAATAAGGTTTAAATATTAAAAGATTTGTAATATATAATTAATCATTTTATCAATTATATTATATCAGTATTAGCTGTTTCAAAAAAATTAATTTGAATATCAAATTTATAATTTAATATTTAATAATTACAGTTTTATAATTTAAAATTAATAGTTATTTTTGTCTAAAACATACAATCCCATCAGAAAATTCTAATAGATATTAATAAACCTATAAGAAAAAAAAGTCAATTGTTTTGTCAATCTACCCAAAAAAATCATTGGTTATTGATGGTTATTGTTAAATACATACCTGAGTTTTTAGTGATATTGACCAAAGACCATTGACATATAAACGCGGGGCTATTTTCGATAGATATTGAGTAGTAACGATTGTCTAGGCAATATCAACCGAGCTTTTATAGGATTATGGATTGTATTGATCGAAATTCGGTGTTTATCAACAATTTTTTTTTTCTCATGATCATTCTTTGCCGTGAATTATTTAAAATCAAACTGAATAGTAATGATTATCACAAACAAAGAGTTGTTTCAAGAACTTCAAAGATGTCTTTCAAGAATCATTCAAGATTCCAACCTTCTTCAACTCTCAATCCTCTCCAAGATTTGATACAAATTGTTGAGATAAAAAAAATCCCTTAAACAACAATACCAATAGCGAGAAGTAAAACAAGTTCAAAATAAACAAGAGAACGAGACATAAGAAAAAAATTCAAACTACTCAAGTAACTCAACACATTGTTCTAAGATGAACTTTTGTTCTCATGAGCTCTCTACAGTTCTTACTTGTTTTCTCTTTTAGAATGCAATGTAATGAATTGCAGCATATCTCAATGAATGCCTACTCAATTCATACATTATAAAGAGATAGTCTAACAAGTTACAACAATAGACAATAAAGACAAGGAGTGTTGACAAAGCATCATCATATTATATTTAATCCTTGAAATGAATTTCAATAAGTTTTATCGTCATAAATGATGATAATCCGAATGTGGTTTAATTAAAGATCACACCTACAAACATGTAAGACTTCACCATAATTTTATGATACAATATTTTGTTATATCAAACACACTAGATAAGAATGTTCATCTTCATTGACTTTCTAACAATGATTTTTATACTCAAATGTAACCCGAATTTAGCGTTGTTTGGTTCAATGGATTCTTATACAAATCTGTTATCCAACCAAATTCTTAAATTGAGATTTGATGATAAGAAGGTATTTTAAACTCTCCCAGAATTCAATATGGTCAAAGTGAAACAATGTCATGACACTTATCTCTTTGACTTAAAATATCTCTTGAACAACACATTATTAAGAGTATTGTGAATATACATTGGAAAGGTAATGAAATTTGGAACAAACCCATCAAACTATCACTCAGATCCATCGAGTATAAGTCATGTTATGGAGAAATCAATTGAGCCCAAAAACACATTTAAAAAAGTCCTAATCATTAAACTTATCTTGTTCTACATCCAAGCATCATTCTTTAACGCTGATAACCGTAGATTAAATTTCATCTGACGGTCACTATTCAAAACATTACAAAGACAGTGATCCAGGTGCGTAATTATTCAACCAATCAGGTGCGATCCTATTAGTATTTAAATACCCTATATTTCCTCATTGTATGTCATCATAATACAATTCCAATTGATACCAATATCTCTCTCTAGAAAAGCTTTCAAGTTTGATTCTTTGCTATGGCGACTGAAGAACCCATTGTGGCGGTTGAGGCTCCTTCTGTTGTTGAAGAGAATTCCCCGGCGGTGAAGGTTCAGCCAGAGGTGAAGGCTGTAAAAGCAACTAAGCCGAAGAAGACGAGAAACCCATCTTCTCATCCTACTTATATCGATGTAAATCGTAGTTAATTGTGCATCTCAGTTGAATTCAATTACTTCTGTTTGAATCTCTTTTCACACTTCTTTGTTTGATCGATCTGTAGATGATTACCGAGGCGATTGTGACCCTGAAGGAGAGGAATGGATCGAGTCAGTACGCAATCGCGAAGCATATCGAGGAGAAGCAGAAACAGCTTCCTTCTAATTTTAAGAAGATGTTGTTGGTTCAACTTAAGAAACTTGTTGCCTCTGGAAAATTGGTGAAGGTGAAGAGTTCCTTCAAGCTTCCATCTGCTCGTACAAAGGAGTCCAAACCTGCTGCTAAGAAGTCTGTGAAGCCCAAGGCAAAACCCGTTGAGAAGAAGAAAGCTCCAGTCAAGACTAAGGCTGCCAAATCAGCCCCTAAGGCCAAACCAAAGGTGGCTGCTGCTAAATCTGAAGTTTTGGCCAAACCAAAACCGGCTTCTAAGGCGAAACCTGCAGCTAAACCCAAAGCTTCTAAGGCTAAACCTGCTGCCAAGCCCAAAGCTGCTGCTACTGCCAAGCCGAAGGCAGCGACTGTGAAGGTTGCCAGGACATCAACAAGAACATCTCCAGGGAAAAGAACTGCTGCTGCTGCTCTGAAGCCAGCTCCAAAGAAATCACCGGCTAAGAAGGTTGCTATTGCCAAGACTGTTAAGCCAAAGATAGTAAAGTCACCGGTGAAGAAAACTGTTACAAGAAGGGGAAAGAAATGAGAAGAAGCTGCTGTGTCCTGTGTCTGTTTGTTTTCTTTAAGGGGGGTCCTGTAAATTTGTTGATCTTTCGGTGGTTTCTCTTGCCGTTAGAGATATATTATAACTAAAGCTAGTATAAGTTTATTGTCATTTCAATGTTTTGTATTCCTTAGTTATTGCTCTTGGAAAACTCAATAGACTGAAATTGACAAATCAGTTCACAGATGTATGTGTATTGTTGATACTTGCATTGATCATTCTTCATAAAACTATAAGCCATATCAAAGATATTATCTTTGAAACAGGCTAAGATTTATAAAAAAATTGGCCCCAGAAACAACAGATTAGGATAGATAGTATTGAATTCAACATATTTTAAGGTTTGGTTCAGACAACCTGTCATTGTTTGATATCTTGTATACCTGTCTCCCCATTTAAATTTTGATCTGGAACCCAAATATTTTTCATCATTTCTGCACTGAGTTATGAATGTGACTCTTGATACTAATCTTCTTTAAATTGCCGACCAACCTGCGGCAACAGTCATTTTTTTTTAAAGTTGAATCTTTCGATCCAATGAACCAAATTTATGTTTTTTTCTTCTCCTAAAAAGAATGAAGACAAAAACTGAAAAACCCTAAATTTTCCCTAATGGCCTAAACCATGACTATGTCTCTATATATACAACATTCTAGGGTTATTTAGGAGAGATGATTGAACTCTTAAAGTGAGAAATGAGAAGAAAAGAAATCTGCCATTGATGAAAAAGCTCCAAAGCTCCATTTTCGGGTTTTTTCGTTAGAGTTTGTTAGAGGTCTAAAGTTGATTTGGGGAGTTTGGAAGTTGTGTAAGTAATCACATAGCCTTGATTCACCTTATAATGTTCCAATTTTATTAAACCCGATTTTATGAGAAATTTGCAATTAGTTGTTCTAGTCTATTCTTTTCTGATTTTAGCACTTTGATTAATTTCTAAATGATTTTGGTTTATGTGATGGTCCAACAAAGTGAAACAATTTAAACAACCAAATTCAATTATTTTGAAGTTTTAGTTTCGTTTTCAATTTTTGATTTATGGATTAGGTTAAGCTTGATCACTTAGATGATATCTAAGTCAAAGACAACTTTTATAAGACAACCTCTCTAACTTTAGTTTTAGAAATCCCAAAAAATAGTTTAAGTTTATTTCAATTTTATTAGTTTGTATGTTGTTGGTTGTTTGATGTTGTGTGGATTTAAACTACAAAATTGAAGGAAGGCAAAAATATGACTTCAAATGAGTTAAATCGTTCGCGAGTACCTCGGTTAAACTTTGACTTTGACCGTTAATATTCGAGACGAACTCTAACTCATATATGTTTTTGTTTGATGACTTGTGTAGTTTTTTAAGCCTGAATGCCTGATAATATATAATATATTTTATTTATTTAATATTAAAACTTAAAATTTAAAATAATATTTTTTTTCTTCCCTTTCTCACCCCCTAAAGTAAAATTATAATTTCTAAGAGTACTTTTGGTCTCTTCTCCAATCTTCATCATTTATTTTATCCTCTATCTATTTTCTTTAGTTTTCACAATTTTTTACTCTTTATCTATTCGTTTTCTTCTTCATCAGTCTTCTCTCATTCATTCACAAGAGGGTTTACAGATAATTAAAATTAATTTTCACTCATATTATAACTTTTGTTTTTCTTTTAGATAACTTTAATTTCTTTTTGTTTTAAATAAATTCAGTGACAAAGAAAAAAAACTATTTTGTTGGTTAACTCATCGATAAGTCTTGTTCTTGTTTCTTAATATAGGAGGAGAAATTTATGTTTATATAGATAAGGTTGAATTAATATAGAAAAAACACTGATTTTTGATGATTGATTTTCAATTTTTATCAAAATAGTGTTGATTGAAGATAGAAAAAAGTTGTTTGATGATTGATTTTTGTTGTTTAATGTTTGAAGCTTAATGCTTAATGTTTGATTATTGTTGCTTGTTGCTTGATTCTCGATGATGCTCGATTCTTAATTTTTGATATTTGATTTTTGATGTTTGATGCTTGATATACGATGCTTTATGTTTGAAATTTAATGCGAACAATATTAGAGATATAATAATTATTATATTATATATATAATATTAAATGAGATAAAAAAAATTAATATATTATATTTAATAAAAATATATTATATGTATATTATATTGAAAGAAATAAAAAATATTAATATATTATATATAATAAAAGTAAATATTAGAGATATAATATTTAGTATCCTATATATAATATGAAAAGTGATAAAAAAGATAAAAAAAAGTTAATATATTATATATAATAATAGATAAAAAAATGTTAGTATATATATATATATATTATATTATAATATAATATATAGAGAAAAAGAAAAGTTAGTATATATTATATAATATGTTTAGAGAAAAAAATGTATTTATAATTTTTATAATATATATATTATAATATATAAAAAAATTAATAGATTCTTGCTATAAGTTAATATATTTTTGTTATAGTTGACTATATTTTTTTTTTAAAATAAGTTAAATTTTAGTTATTTATTTTAACATATATTTTTTATATTAATTATTTTTAAGTTTAAATATTTTAAATTATTGAATATGTAGATAGTTGTACGTGTATAATAATTGAAGAACATAAGTTAAAAATATTAATATATTGAATGTTTAAACAATTTAAATAGTTTAAATAGTTTTGTACTTTGATTTTAAAATTTTATGTTTTAGAATTTTGATTAGTAATGGTGGTTTGTTATTCCTTTGATTATCATGTTTTGGAATTTTGAATAGTTATGATTGTTTTATATTTTTATTTTGAAATATTATGTTTTAAATATTGAATATGTATGAAAGCTTGATATTTTTTATTTTAAAAATAAATTTAATTTGAGTTCGAGCTCGAGCTCGAGCTTGAGCTTGAGTTTAAAATTTTAAATTTAGTTCAAACTTTTCGAGTCAAGTCGAGCCGAGCTTGTGGATAAATAGTCGATTTAAGCTCAAGTTAAAATTTATAAACTCGTTCGAGCTCGAATTCGAGTCGAGTTCGAGCTCAAGCTAATTTGATCTCGGCCAAGCTAATTTGATCTCGGCTCGATTCATTAGCAGTCCTAGACCAATATCCAACCCTCATCATTATACAAGAAACTTGTTTTACTATTAGGCTTTCCCGGGGCGAAACTTTGGATGGTCTTGTTTCGATTGACTCGGAGTCGACCGAAGGTCGGGACAGGACTGATTTGAAGTTTAAATATCACCTCATCCTGTCATAAGATGAAAACATGTGTCCTCTAACTCATCCCCAGAGGTGCCCCTTTGTGTGTCTCAAGAAGAAACTCAACTAGGTGAGACTTAGGCCCGTCACTATCGGGTTCCACGTCAATAAAGAAGCATACTATAACACAAGTGTTACGAAAGCCATTCCCTAATAGGAGACTAGGTAAGTTGGTTTCAATGGTCACTATCATTGTCCATATTTAGAGTTAAAAAAGGATTGTCTATTGTTGGTTGTCTAGTCCAACGGACTAGGGCTAGAAGCGTGACCTGATTTTTGACCTAGAAAACTAAGTTACAACCATAGGAAAAGAAGTAGTCTGGCATGATTTTTGACCGAAGACTGTAATCTGATTTTCAACTACGAAAAACGATCAGCGATCAAGCGTTTAGATTAATTTTTGACTGAGTCTCATTTTATGGGATCACATGGATTATAACCGAGTAACCCAAGACTTACCTTAATTTTGATCGAGGAAGTTCCCACTGTCTCGCCTAATTTTTTACGGAAAAATTTAAGGCTGGACTTGATTTTCAATTGAGGGCCTTTCACGGTGTGGCTTGACCCGCGCCCGATAGCTCTCGCTTTCCTATCTTGACATTTGACCGTAGATTCTAGCGCCCCCTCAACATCCGACTGAGAATTCTAGCCACGCGGCCGGTCCTTCTGCCTACCTGGCTCGGTCCTGGCTCGGTCGCGATCGACCCTACTAGTTAAATCCTATTTGACATGCTTAGGGCTTGTTTAATTATATTTTTTGTTTATTTATTTATATTATTTTCCTTTTATTTTCTATTTAAAATTTCAAACCATAATTTAATAAAATCATAAATAATAAATTTTCGAAAATAATTTAATTGAAAACTAACCTTGTTTTTTTGTGGTAAGTTTTGAATTAGTTTTTTGTTATAATTGTGTCCTCCTTTTAAATGTAGTTTTATTTCTATTATGAGTCATAATGTGCATGATTAGGACAAATTAATCTTTTATAAACATATGTAGAGATAATTAATAAATTATTAGAATAAAAAATTAAAAATCATATTTTTAAATAGTAAATTTTTTTATGTTGACACCGTTCGGACGGGCACGAGAGAAAAAATAACGAACCCTTTTCCGAGTGTAACTAAGTACAGGACAAAAAACATTTTTCTTAAAGCGCGTTTTTAAAGCATTTTTTTCTTTCCTGGTTCTTATTGAGAAAATCTCGTGATGACTTTACATAGTTTAAAGATGGCTTGTTATGGTCATACCTATATTTGATTTATTATATATTTTACGAGATTCGAGAAAATGTAAGCTATGATGTATTGACTACTGAGGCGGAATTTTAATTTTCAAAAGTCAAATTTTTTAACGAAACATATTACTCGAAATGGTCAAGACTGTGAACAAAATTATTGGGCTTTAAATTTGTTTAAACTAAAACTCGATCATGCATAATATCTCTTTAGCGAATTGAGATTGTATGGAGAGTAGTGGATTGTTCTGTTGGGGTTTTGTGATAGATGACGTCACCATATGATGCATTTAATGATGAAAGGACTGAGCCATTTAGGCTTGAATTTTCGATGGGGATCTAGAATGTCTTTAATTGTTTTTAGGATTAGGTCTCCCTCCTTGAGATGATGTGGCTTTATCTTTCGATTAAATGTGTCATCCATTCAATGTTAAAACGATTGGGTGTGACTTAATAAGTTTAGTCTCCTTTCTTCTAGTAATCTTAAATGGTGGTGTCTTTATCTAGACTTCTTCAAGACTCTATGAGAACAATAATAATGGAATATTCTAGTTGTATGGGTTAGATCGCGTCATTTCTATATATTAGGAAAATGTGTATCAATCATATATGTATGTGCAATGGTTCGATATCCCCACAAGGCATATATAAGTTTTTCGTATTAATACCTAAATGTACTACTTGTATTTTTCAAGATGTTGATAACATTTTTTTTTGTTTGCTTCCATGACTTCATTTGTCTCATATTAGTAGGTTGATGATTTGTGATGCTAGATTTAGAACTCGTTAAGTAGCTCAATCAATTTTCCTTGATTTTTTTTCATTGTCTAAGATCGGACTATGAGAATCTCGTATTGATAAATGATGGTAGTCTAAATGAACTTGGACACTGGCTTAGAGTTCAATGTGGGGGTATGAAACTATTTCTACCCACTTAATGAAATAGTCAATAATTATGAGGATCAATCACATAAACTTCATTCACCTTGTAATACTCCTATTTTATTAAACCCGATTTTTTTTACAATTCGTTGTTCTAGCCTTTTATCTTCTTCTGATTTAGCACTTTGATTAATTTCTAAATGCCTTGGTAGATGTGATGATCCAAGAGAGTGAAATGATCTGAAACGACCATATTTAAATATTTTGAACTTTTAGTTTTGTTTTCATTTTTTTTTATCTGTGGGTAAGCTTAAGCTTGATCATTTAAATGATATCTACGTGAAATACATCAGAGATTTCATTTTAGAAATTACAAAAAATAGCTTAAGTTTATTTCGGTTTTCTTAGTTTGTATGTTGTTGGTTGTGTGATGTTGGTTATGTGGATTTAAACTACAAAAGTGAAGGAAGACCAATATCCAAAACGAAAAAGAGAGTAAAAAAAGGGTTGTGTATTGTTGGTTGTCTAGTCTAACACGACTAAGGCTTGAAATTCTTGACCTTGATAACTAATGACTCATTTGATCTTTGGTTATTTAGGGGTTTCCTATTTTTTCCTTAAAAAATCATGATTTAATTTTTAAAAAACCAGTTTTTAATGGTTAAAAAACAAAAATATCCTTTAAATTTTTTTTAAAAATTAATTTTATATAATTAAATAATGATACTTTTGGTATCTAAATAAATAAAAGGAGTGAGTAGATGATTGAAATGATGGATGGATGGCTATGTTTTAAGATAAAAACAAAGAAAAATAAAAAACCACTTGATCAAAATTGCCTTAAGTAACAACCCTAGTTAAAGAACTAGTCTAGCATGATTTTTGACCGAAGATTGTAGTATGATTTTCAACTAAAAAACCAGCTAGAGCGACCGATCGCTGAACTTACTTTTTGAATGAGTATGGAATGACATGGTTTCCAATCGAGAAATCCAAGACTTGACCTACTTTATTTTATCGAGGAGGTTCCACCGTCTCACCTAATTTTTTACCGAGAAATTTAAAGCATGGCTTGATTTTCGACTAAGGGCCTTACATGGTGTGGCTCGATCAGCGCCCGATAGCTCCCTCTTTCTGAACTTCACATTTGACAGTGATTCCTAGTCCCCAATCACCATCCGACCGAGGAATCTAGCCACGCAACTAACACCCGTGATCGGTCTTTCTGCCTACCTGGCTCGGTCGCGACCGCCCTACTGGTTATGTCCTATTTGATCCCGTTTAGGGCTTGTTTAATTATGTTTTTTTGTTTATTTTAATTTTGTTTATTTTTATATATTTAAAATTTCAAACACTATTTTAATAAAATCATAAATAAAAATTATATATGTCATAATAAATTTCAAAAACAATTTATTTGAAAACTAACCTTGTTTTTTAGGTAACTTTTGAATTAGTTTATTTACTATAATTGTGTCCTTATTTAAAGGTAATTTCATTTCTAGTATGCGTCATAATGAGCATGGTTAGAACAAATTAATCTTTTTTACAAATGTGTAGGAATTGAGATAACCAATAAATTATTAGAATGAAAAATAAAAAATCATATTTTTTGAATGGTCAATTTTTTTTTATGTTGACACCGTTTGGATGGGCACGGGAGACAAAACACCGTGACCCTTTCCCGAGTGTAATTAAGCACTGAGCCAATACAGAATTTTTTAAAACGCGCTTTTTAACGTATTTTTTTCTTTCTCGGTTCTTATTGAGAAAATCTCGTGATGACTCTACATTGTCCATAACTGACTTGTTCTAATAATACCTATATTTGATTTCTTATATAATTTACGAGATTCGAGAGAAATGTAAGTTATGAGGTATTGATTATTGAGCCAAAACTTTAATTTTCAAAGTCAATTATTCTGACGTCACATACTCAAAATGATTAAGACTGTGTGAACAAATTATTAGACTTTAAAGTTGTTTAAGAGAAAGCTCGATCATGCATAATATCTCTTTAGAAAATTGAATTGTATGGAGAGTAGTGAGTTGTTCCGTCGGAGTTTGTGATGTAGATGACATCCCCATAGGATGCATTTAATGATGAAAGGACTTAGGCATTATGCTTAAATTTTCCATGTGATCTATAATGTCTCTAATTGTTTCAAGGATTAGGTCGCCCTCCTTGAGATGTCAAAAGTTTTATTTTTCGATGTATGTGCCATCCATTCAATGTTAGAACGCTTGGGTGTGGCTTAACGAGTTTAGACTCCTTTTTTTTAGGAATGTTAAATGGTATTGTCGTGTCTTTATCGAGACCTTTTCAAGTCTCTTTGAGAACACATGAGTGAAATATTCTAGTTGTATGGGTTGGACCGCGTCCTTTCCATACACTAGAGGAAAAAGTGTATCAATCATAGATGTATGTACAATTGTTCAATATCCCCACTAGGCATATAATTTTTTTTTGTGTTAATATCTAAATATACGAGTTGTCTTTTTCAAGATGGTGATAACATTTTTTGTTTTTTTGCTTCCACAACTTCATTTGTCTAATGTGAGTAGGGTGATAACTTGTGATGCTATATTCAAAACTTGTTAAGTAGCTTATCACTTTTCCTTGAATTTTTTCATTGTCTAAGATCGGACTATGAAGAATCTCATATTGATAAATGATATTTGTCTAGATGAACTTAGACATTTGCTTAGAGTTCAATGTGGGGTTTGAAACTACTTCTACTCCACTTAGTGAAATAGTCAATAACTATGAGGAATAATTCATGTCCATTATATGTGACAATAATGATGTCAAAATATAGAAGGAGCTCTCCTATCTTAAGCAAGCAGCGAAGTCGTAGACCATTGCTTTAATGAAAGACGGGAATCGAAAGGGCCGGTTCATTTTAACCAATTCAAGAACTAAATTTTTTATTTTTATAACTTTTTTTTTGTTTTTGATAAAAAAAATTACCGAGATTGCTTGGAATTGATATGAACATACTCCTAACACCTTTAGAAACATGTTGGGAATGTTTTTGAGTCACTGTTTTTAAGTTATAACTCAAGAACAAAAATCCGATTTTGCAAATTTTCAAAATCATATTAGAGTACTTTTTGATTTAGATCGATTTTCAAACTGATTTCGGCAGAAAACTTGCAAATGATCTCATGATCATTTTCCAATCAAGAAATTGAACAAACAAGCAGTATATAAAACTAGTCAAACTGAAATATACAAATTTCAATTTGAATTCATAAGTTGAATTATAACATTAATAAAAGCTTACAGTGAGTTGGAGAACATTTTTAGACTCTTTTAAAAACTTTGTGATTACCCTGAACCGAGTCTAAGACCTTATACAAAATTTTAAGATTTTCAAGAAAAACTTGAAAATTTTAATGGCGGATTTTGTATGAGATGGATTGAGGGCTTATGGTTTTGATCATTGCTTTTAGTTTGCCTAAGGAGAACTATTTATAGCCTCATTAAGTTGGTTCATTGATCAAGTGAATCGAATTTCAGACAAAAGACCATTAATGACTTTTGTCTATATTTAATTGTTTTTATCGAATTAAGGCCTCTTATTAGGGTGATCATTTCAGCATTTGAATCACTTCATTTGGTTGAGTATCGATCGAGTACCATTTAAAAAAGCAAAAGTTTTGGTCGATCCTCATTCATGATCGTCGCGAGGAAAAAGACAACCTAGACTTTAAACGTCGTTTCAGGCCGAAAAATGAAACGCGCGTTTAAGTGCAACGTTCTGTTAGCGGTCCATTGCGTCAGGGCGTTCCATTCGCGTTCGGGCTAATGATATTGAGGCGCATATTAATCGATCCGCTGTTTGCGATGCGGCTAGTTGTAGGGTTGGTCATTTTTCAGCATTAGGACTTGTTTTAAATTAATTTATTTTAATTCACTTTTTTTCCATTTTTAACCTACAAAATATGTTTAATAGTCATATTATTTATTTTGTCTATTTTTTTATATATATTTTGGGGTTTTATGAATAATTAATTTGAGATAAAATTGATACAACATTTATTTTAAATAATTTTTTTTAGTCTTTTAAAATTAATTTGAGATAAAATAAATACATTTTTTATCTCAAATTGTTTTATTTTATTTTTTCGACTTTTAAATTTTAATTAATTGAGATTTAATTATTACAATAATTATTCTAACTAGTTATTTAATAATGATTTGATCTTGGTTTTAAATATCTTAAATTTGTTTATTTAAAATAATTATTTGTAAATTTATAAGTTGGATAGGTGAAATTTTAGTATTGGTGTGATTTTAATTATATATATATATATATATATAATAATAATAATAATAATAATAATAATAATAATAATAATAATAAAATGATAATAATTTAAAATAAATGATATTTTAGTAATTTAATTAATAAATTAAATAATGTGATGAAATATAAGATAAATGGAATAATTATTTTGAATTTGAGTGATTTAAATAACTGCAAATAAAGCATAAATGTCCATGTTCTCACTCTTCATATTGATATTTACAAACTCTCTTAATGTATTATTATCTCTTTTATAATTTATCTACTATTTGACTACTGATGCGAAATTTTAATTTTCAAAACTCAAATTTTTTAACGTTACATATTACTCGAAATGATCAAGACTGTGAACAAAATTATTGGTCTTTAAAGTTATTTAAACTAAAACTCGATCATGCATAATATCTCTTTAGCGAATTGAGATTGTATGGAAAGTAGTGGATTGTTCTGTCGGGGTTTGTGTGATAGATGACATCACCATATGATGCATTTAATGATGAAAGGACTGAGCCATTTAGGCTTGAATTTTCCATGGGGATCTAGAATGTCTTTAATTATTTTTAGGATTAGGTCTCCCTCCTTGAGATGATGTGGCTTTATCTTTCGATTAAATGTGTCATCCATTCAATGTTAAAACGATTGGGTGTGACTTAACAAGTTTAGCCTCCTTTCTTCTAGGAATCTTAAATGGTCGTGTCTTTATCAACAAAAATAGTGGAATATTCTAGTTGTATGGGTTAGATCGCGTCCTTTCTTTATATTAGAAAAATGTGTATCAATCATAGTTGCATGTGCAATTGTTTGATATCCCACCAGGTATATACAAGTTTTTTTTTGTACGATATCCCCACCAGGCATATACAAGTTTTTTTTGTATTAATACCTAAATGTACGAGTTGTATTTTTCAAAATGTTGATAACATTTTTTTGTTTGCTTCCATGACTTCATTTGTCTCATGTTAGTAGGGTGACGTGAAGTAGCTCAATCACTTTTCCTTGATTTTTTTTATTGTCTAATATCGGACTAAGGAGAATCTCGTAATGATAAATGATGTAGTCTAAATGAACTAAGCCAATGTGGGGTATGAAACTATTTCTACCCACTTAATGAAATAGTCAATAATTATAAGAATCAATCACATAAACTTCATTCACCTTGTATTACTCCTATTTTATTAAACCCGATTTTTGGAGAAATTTACAATTAGTTGTTCTAGCCTTTTTTTTTCTTCTGATTTAGCACTTTGATTAATTTCTAAATGCCTTGGTAGATGTGATGATCCAAGAGAGTGAAATGATCTGAAACGACCATATTTAAATATTTTGAACTTTAGTTTCGTTTTCAATTTTTGATCTATGGGTTAGCTTAAGCTTGATCATTTAGATGATATCTACGTGAAAGGCATCCTCTCTAGCTTTGGTTTTAGAAATCCCAAAAAATAGCTTAAGTTTATTTCGGTTTTCTTAGTTTGTATGTTGTTGGTTGTGTGATGTTGATTATGTGGATTTAAACTGCAAAAGTGAAGGAAGACCAATATCCAAAACAAAAAATAGAGTAAAAAAAGGGTTGTCTATTGTTGGTTGTCTAGTCTAACGCGACTAAGACTTGAAATTCATGACGTAGAGAACTAAGGGCTCGTTAGATCTTTGGATATTTAGGGGTTTCCTGATTTTTCCCAAAAAAAAAACATGTCTAATTAAATTTCTAAAAAACTAGTTTTATGGTTAAAAAATAAAAATAACCTTTAATTTTTAAAAATAAAGTAATTTTAAATAATTAAATAAAGGGTATTTTTGGTATTTAAATACATAAAAAGAGTGATTAGATGGTTGAAATGATGGTTAAGTTTTGGGATAAAAACAAAAAAAAACCACTTAATCAAATGAGCCCTAAGTCACAACCATAGGGAAAGAACTAGTATGGCATGACTTTTAACCGAAGAATGTAGTATGATATTCAACTACGAAAAACCAGCCAGTGACCGAGCGCTCGACTTAATTTTTGACCGAGTTTCATTTATAAAATGACATGGTTTCTTACAAGGATTGACCTGATTTTTGATCAAGAAGGTTCCCATCGTCCCCTAATTTTTAACTAAGAAATTTAAAGCATGGCTTTATTTTCGACTGAGGGTCTTACACGGTGTGGCTCGATCCGCGCCTGATAGCTCCCACTTGCCTAGCATGACATTTGACCGTGGATTCTAGTCCCCACTCACCATCAGACCGAGGAATCTAGCCACACGACCGACCCATGTCCGGTCTTTCCGCCTACCTGGCTTCGTCGCGACCAACCCTAATGGTTAAGTCATTTTGACCCCTCTTAGCGCTTTTTTAATTATGTTTTTTTTGTTTATTTATTTTTTTTGTTTATTTTTTTATTTAAAATTTCAAACCCTAATTTAATAAAATCATAATTAAAAATTTATATATTTTATAATAAATTTTCAAAATAATTTATTTGAAAACTAACCTTGTTTTTTAGGTAACTTTTGAATTAGTTTATTTACTATAATTGTGTCCTCCTTTTTAAAGTTGTTTCATTTCTATTATGCGTGAGCATGATTAGGACAAATTAATCTTTTATACAAATGTGTAGGAGAGTCGAGATAACTAATAAATTATTAGAATAAAAAATAAAAAATCATACTTTTTAAATGGTCAAATTTTTTTTTGTTGACACCGTTTAGACTGGGCACGGGAGACAAAACACCGAGACCCTTTTCTGAGAGTAACTAAGCAACAAACAAAACCAAAATTTCTTAAAACGCGTTTTTAACACAATTTTTTTCTTTTCCGGTTCTTATTGAGAAAATCTTGTGATGACTCTACATAGTCCAAAGTTGGCTTGCCATGGTCATACATGAGGTATTGATTATTGAGACGAAATTTAAATTTTCAAAAGTCAATTTTTTTTTTAGAAGTTACATGCTCCAAAATGATCTAGACTGTGTGAACGGAATTATTGAGCTTTAAAGTTGTTTAAACCAAAGCTCAATCATGCATAATATCTCTTTAGCGAATTGAGATTGAATGGAGCGTAGTGGATTGTTCTGTTGGGGTTTATGAGGTAGATGACATCACCATATGATGCATTTAATGATGAAAAGACTAAGTCATTTAAGCTTGAATTTTCCATGAGAATCTAGAATGTTGTAATTGTGTTTAGGATTAGGTATCCCTCCTTGTGATGCTGAGTTTTTATCTTTCGATTAAATGTGCCATACATTCAATGTTAGAAAACTTGAGTGTGGCTTATTAGAGAGTTTAGCCTCATTTCTTCTAGGAATCTTAAATGGTCGTGTCTTTAACTAGACTTCTTCAAGTTTCCATGAGAACACGAAGAGTGGAATATTCTAGTTGTATGGATGTTAGTATTCTTTGTTTTGAAATAACATAATATATATATATATATATATATATATAATGGTGTTACAAATAAATAAAAATAAAATAAGATATACAAAGAACGAAATCACCCATTGAGATGTTGATTCGAGGCATGTGCTTGTCACATTTCCCTTAAAACAGTTTCACCGTCTCTTGTTTGTGCTGGAGCTTATCGTAGATGGCTGTCTCCCAAGGTACAACGAATCTAGTAGTGATTCAGCACCAGAATCAATACACAACGAACTTGACCAACGTATCTAAACTATCACCGGGATCAAAGCAGAATTATGTGAAACGACAATTAAAATGATCAATGGAAGGTTTTTCTGAAAAACTAAGAAGTAACTAGCTTCTTGTGATGTTGAAAATAAAAACTAATAAAGTTCATTTAGGGTGATTGAAGAATAAAAAACTATGTAATTCTGCAATTGTTACTGTCTCTTTCGACAACATTGAATCAATTGAGATATTATATAAAGATAAATTAGTCAATCGACATAATGACTAATTTCTTTAACGTATGAATAAAATCATTTAATGCAATCAATTGCATTTACATCAATTGTATTTGAAAGGTTTCAACGTATGCATTTATCATTGCATTTCAATGAAAATTTCTCATTTACATATTGATATTAATACCCCATTTAACTGACTCATTCAATTAATATTTAATCCACATATATTAATTTATTTTTATGCAATAAAATGCATTTTGCAAATAAATTAAACTCCACTTGGATTAATGGAAAATTATACATTTTGTTATTTTTCCATTGTGGACAAATTCACTAACTCGATTTTATTCTTGGGACTCACCCATTCAATTTTATTTTTAAATTCTCATTTCCATTCATATAATGGAAACCATCTACATAGTCTAAATTATAACAATCCCCACATGAATGGAAATTGAAAGATTAACCCGGTGAAAGGTTCAACAGTTGAATTTTATTTAGGATAGATAGGTGTAACCCTTTGAACCTTTTCTTATGAAAGTATATAACTTTACTAGCCGATTAGTAGACTCGATGTCCTTGAACTATTCAGCCATTTGTGTAACGATTACACACTTTCACATAGAATTCTTCCTGATACATGTCAAGCTCTAATAGTTGTGTCCATTTTGGCCATGGAACACGCGCATGGTCCTGTGAGAGGGTCTAGAATTGAGCCGTGCAATTTTTTCGAAGCGGCCCCACTTCTCCCTCACATAGGTGATCTCTTTGCTCACAAAGAATCATTAAAAGCGATATACTTATCCTCGTCAAAATATATATTGTTTCGTTATAGAATTAATCCTCAACAATAACTTTCCAAGTCAGTACAATTAGGTTATCCCATTGAACCTAGTTCTTGGGATCTCCAGTCTGCATAGGTTGAGTTTTCCTTCCTACCAACTTATAGTAGGCTAATGTATCAAAAAATTTCAAACTATCTCTCAATTCAATAATCTGATTAGTGGATCCAAAATGTTATCTTTGACTTACATAGTCAAATTTGATAACTCCATTAGAGAGTATAGTCTAATGACAACATGTTTAAGACGTGTACGTCTAGAGTTGTCATTAACTCTAAGCTTGTCCAATTTCAAATTATTATCACAATAATTAGAAATTTTTGTTGGTACATTCTTAGTTAACCTTGGAACATCTTCTAATAAGAAGCATAGTCATTCGTACATGCTTATCATTTAATTTTTTATGAAAATATTATTTACTTGGCTAACTAGTAGACAAAATGTCTTTGAACTATTCTTTGACTATGCTTCTAATAAGAAGCATAGTCATTTGTACATGCTTTTGTGTAAACGATTATATATTTTACATAAAAATATTTTATTTTTCGACATAAGTCAAAAATATAGATTATAACGTTTAATCTATCCATCATAAGTTTTTAGAAGAATTCCATACGTAGATTGCACTTCTAAGTGTAAACATATTCACTTTAAGACGTAAAGTCTTTCATTTAATAATATCAATATATCATTTGATAACAACATGATATTTTGTTTAGTGCAATTCATATCCTTTATGGATTTAATTATTTTTATCGTAATTTTCAGATAAAAATATCGTAGAAAAGACACATAATGAAATAATTTTCATTGTCTTCATGATATATATAATTATCACATCCACTTTTTAATAAAAGTATGATCAAATTTTCATATCATTATTATAAAATTTGTTATAAGTCATATCAAGACTTTATAAACTTTCTTTTTCATTTATTTCAAAAAATCTTTTTGAAGACATTGGTTCTTCAAGGTTTTATGAAAATAATGTCAAAATATGACACGTTTCTTGATTTTAAAATCCTCAAATCTAAAATATCGATTTGAACACCAACTCAGCAAATATAAACAACACGTGTTCTTGTTATTTTATTTCTTTTTATAAAGTTGTGCAACTTTATCTTTTATAGAGAACATATTTCTCTAACAACAAATTATTTTTACATTTATCATAATATACACAATTATTTTTGTGTTATAATCAATAAAAATATTTGCCCCCACATTCGTGTTGGTATCCTTTTTAAATCACACACATTTGTATGATTTAAATAAATGATTTTTTAATCAAGAAATTGTCACACAGTTCTTTTACAGATTTCTTTTGTTATACGTATCATACAATGAATAAGATAACTATATCATAAATATTTAATTGAATAAAATATAATTTCTATACAAGAGATTAGAATGTTTATTCATATATAAATCATTCTTCATATAATCTCTACATAAGAAATTAAAAATATTTAATCAATTAAAATATTTATTTCAACACTTAATTTCTATAAAAGAAATTAGAATATTTAATCAAATAAATATTCACCATAACACATGATTTCTACAAAAGAAATCATAATGTTTCAAGCATCTTTGACCGAAGTCGCGCTTAAACATTTATTTCCGGTTGCACGTTTGTATCCCGTAATATCGACACGTTTGTCACATTATTCTCAAATCAAACAAGACTTAGCTTGTAATTATTTGATTTCAAAATTATCAAATTAAGTAAGTCTTAATGATGCAATTGAACAATGTATATCAAATATATTATATTAAACCAAAATTAATATATCCATATATATGATATTATATTATTGTTTCTTTCATTTTAGTCACCACAATGACAAAACAACTATAATATATATAGTCAATAACATAGAAACGTAATCAGATAAACAATATGTCATATATATTATTAAACAAATATATATACAACTTCATTTATCATTAAAAATACCGTTTAAAAAATAAAAATATATGATAATTAATTAGAATATTAATTATTACACTTAATTAGAATGTTGATCATTTATCTTTAATCAATTATAAAACTAACTAATTATATAAATAAATATTCATGTCATCAATTATTCGTTTCTTAATTAATTAGATGACCTTTAACCTTTTATAAAAAATCTTTGTCAATCAAAAAACACATAATTTGTGACAAATTTCAAAATTATCTATTAAAATAAAAATAGATAGAAAATAAATTTGAATTTATATATATATAAATTTCTAGATAATCATACTTATTATGAATAACATGAATCATCATATTATTAGCTAATATGCACGATTTATATTAATAATCAATTAACACATAATCAAATTAAATATAACTATAACTATATTTCATATCTTAATCGAAGCACTTACATTGCCATGTTTTGAACAATAATCGACGTGAAACGACTATTCATGCTCAAAATAAATATGAGTAGATTGTTCTCACCGAAGCAATTTTTGCGAAGACAATTTCAACTAACATAGTCGTGTCTCTTTAAATGCATGATTAGAATAAGTTTTAAAACAAATAACTTATTTAATCTCATTATATATATGACCTTCATTTTCTGTCATTATGAATCAAATAATTTCTATAGTGCCCTCATTTCATTTCATTTCATTTAATAATTTTTACACAAGAAATTAGAATGATTCTAACATCCATGGTTAAAATTATTTTGAAAAATCAAATTTCCATATAAGACATTGTTATGGGCACTCATTCATCTCATAATTTCTGCATAAGAAATTGGAATTGTTTCAACATCTTTAACTAGTCAGATTTCTACAAAGAAATCATTGATCATTCCATTCATCTCATAATTTCTACACAAGAAATTGGAATGGTTTCAACGTAAATGACTAATGTCATTTTATCACATCCGATTTCTACAAAAGAAATCAATGTAAATGACTAATGTCATTTTATCACATCCGATTTCTACAAAAGAAATCAATGTAAATGACTAATGTCATTTTATCACATCCGATTTCTACAAAAGAAATCAACATAAATGACTAATGTCATTTTATCACGTCAGATTTCTACAAAAAAAACCATCTCATGAGTCAGATTCAAACAGGGGACCTCCTTTCCGTCACACACCATTGCATCTGAACTTCAAACCACTGCGCCAATGCGCCATTTCATTGTTGTACCACTTTTATGACATTTTGTCTTCTTTCTAGAGACAACTTATACTTCATATTTGACTAGTATCAATAAACGAATATATACACATTTAAAACGATAACTTATTACCATAATAAAATATAATATATAAAACAATGTATAAATAAAGATATCTCTCTCTTTATTTAATAAATCATCCTACCATATTCTTATTAATTATATTGCTTAATTAAAAAGAAGGTATATATTATAATTAATTATTTTAAAAATGAAACCATATGTTTCAATTATAATTAATTTTAACACAATAAGTTTTATAAAAATTGAAAACTAACATATTAGCTACTTTCTTATTCTAATTTATTATATATATATAACATTTATATAATGAATATACATATTAAAGTTCTTTGAGAAAAAATTTATATCAAAATATATTAGCTTATAAAATTAAGCTTTAACAACATAAGTACATATGTGTTAATAATCAACATATTTATATACAATAAAGACTTATTTTTATTTGTTGATTTTTTTTCTTAAGATGAATCATTTTCATTTTTTGAAATGAGCATCATCTCTTTCGCAACACCGCGACTCGTATTTCTGAAACATCAAAGAAAAAAAATATTCGATGGCGCAAGCTCTTAAATAACTTAGCACAAAGAAACTGTTTTAAGATTGTTAGTATTCTTGTCTTGAAATAACAGAATATATATATATATATATAATGGTGTTACAAATAAATAAAAATAAAATAAGATATACAAAGAACGAAATCACCGATTGAGTTGTTGATTCAAGGCACGTGCTTGACACATTTCTCTTAAAACAGTTTCACTGTCTCCCGTTTGTGCTGGAGCTTATCGTAGATGGCTGTCTTCCAGGGTACAACGAATCTAGTAGTGATTCAGCACCAGAATCAATACACAACGAACTTGACCAACGTACCTAAACTATCACCGGGATCAAAGCAGAATTGTGTGAAACGACAATTAAAATGATCAATGGAAGGTTTTTCTGAAAAACTAAGAAGTAACTAGCTTCTTGTGATGTTGAAAATAAAAACTAATAAAGTTCATTTAGGGTGATTGAAGAATAAAAAACTATGTAATTCTGCAATTGTTACTGTCTCTTTCGACAACATTGAATCAATTGAGATATTATATAAAGATAAATTAGCCAATCGACATAATGACTAATTTCTTTAACGTATGAATAAAATCATTTAATGCAATCAATTGCATTTACATCAATTGTATGCATTTATCATTGCATTTCAATGAAAATTTCTCATCTACATATTGATATTGTTAGATAAAATAAGATCGGTTCAAATAAACCTAACTTAAATAAACTTCCCATGCAGGAACAAGGAACCGGACCGGATGAACAAGAGAACCGGACCAAAGAAATCTAACCGGTCAAGCTACCAAACCGATCAAGAGCATTCGGAACGTGACCGCACAAAGAAAGGATGGGCCAAAGCTTAAAACCAGATTCATCAAACAGCCGATCATCCATAAGAGAGAAATAACCGGAAGAAGTTCGGTTACATCACTCATACCAAAAGCCCTTCGGCCAAGTCAAATGACCGACCAGTACAAGAAGACATTTCGGGTATCTGTTGAGAACGATACTAAAGGAACAGACTGAATACTTCCATATCCATGCAAGTCTGAGGAAAGACTGTAGGCTGCAGAAGACAGTACTACCGGATCATTCCACTTCGGGATAAGGCAGAAAGGAAATCTTCCAAGTACAGACAACTGTCCAACAGACAGTGCCTACATCAAGTAAAAGACAAACCCGGCAGGTTTGTCTTACACACCGGAAGAACAGAGCGTCAGGTCTGAGTTTGACCGTCAGGTCTGAGGAAACGACCGCAGGTCTGAACCTCTGAGACACTGAATCACTGCACCTCTGATCAGCCAATCAGATTCAAGGCATTGAAATATGACCGTTGTCATATTTCACCTATAAAAGGAGGCAGTTGAAGAAGAGTAAATGCAGCAGCAACACGAGTAAAAGCAACATATTCAAGAGATTTAGAAAACAAGTTCTAAGAGCATTTACTACAAGTGATAAGAGTGTGCTGTTCTAGAAAGCCTAAGTGTTGAAAGTTAAAGTGTGTGTTACAATTTCGGTGTAAATTGTAAGAGTATTATCGAGCAGGAAATAAGTCTCGATCGGATTGTATTTGTATTCCTTAGTGAATATCCTTCTCGCGGTTTCGAGAGGAAGAGGTGACGTAGGAGCTTTATCTCCGAACATCCATAAAATCTGTCTTGTCATTTACTTTCTGCTGGCTTCATTATCTAACCGATTAACTTAACCACACCGCTCCAAACCGACTTTATACTAACCATACCGAATATCCAGATTACCGAAACCGACCCACCATTTCCAAATCTTTATCATCCGAAACCGACCGTGCCTATCATACAAGCGTGCCGCTTCAACCTGAAAGCAAACCTCTTCCGCGCTTGAACCTAGTTCAAGGGTTTGTGACAGGTTGTGTAGTATTGAAACCCCGGTGTTAATCTCTAACAGGATTAACCACCACCCTACGAGTAAGAACCGCTAACCGGTCCAACCCCCGGTCCACCAGCGGCGATCTAGATCCTAACAATTGGTATCAGAGCAGTTAGTTTCAATACTCAAGCAAGCATGTATCAAGATAGGCCTCCAATGCTAGAAGGTGATGACTTTGCCAACTGGAAGGCACGCATGCACCTGCATCTAGTCACCTTGGATGATGAAATGGAGTCCATCCTGACCGAAGGACCGATAATTATTGATAAAGAAAGAAAGGAATGGACGGCTGAAGATAGAAGGAGAAACAACCTGGATAATCATGCTAGAAACCGGATCTCCAACAGCGTGGATAGAAACACATATTGCAAGATCAGAGACTGCCAAACCGCGAAGGAGACATGGAACACGGTTATCTAGATCTTTGAGGGAAATGAAAGAACAAAGGAGAACAAAATAATGGTAGCCACACAGAGGTTTGAGAGCATCAAAATGAAACCAGGAGAAACTATGAAGGAATACAGTGACCAGTTCACTGGTGTGTTAGATGAGTTAGCAAATCTGGGCAAGAAGTATGACAACAAAGAGGTCATCATGAAGGTTTTGAGATCTCTTCCAGGTGCTTGGGATATAAAGACAATGGTAATGAGGGAATCAAAGAGCCTACGTAAGATGAAACTAAATGATGTATTCGAAGATCTTAAAGCATATGAGTTCGAGATGAAATCTAGAACTGAAGAGGAAGTCTCGGCCTCAACATCAACCAGAGCATTGTTCACATCTACGGAACCGGCTGCACCTGCTCCTGCACCAACACCGACACCGACACCGATCCCTGCACCTGCACCGATCAGAACCGCCGAACAGTTCAATGAGGATGCCATGGCAATGCTTGCACAGAAGTTTGGGAGGTTCATGAAAAGAAGCCAACCTACGAACAACTACTATGGTGACAAATCCAATGTAAGATGATATAACTGTAACTGTTTGGGACATTTTAAGTGGGAATGCAGGAAACCAAGGAGAGATACCCAGAAACCGGATTACCAAAATAACCGGAACAACTATCAACAAATTGGTGAAGGAAGTGAGGTACCGAAAGCACTGATAGCCGACGATGGAGGAAGTCTATGGGCTCACAGTGACAGTGACGATGACCTCACATGTCTCATGGCAAATGAGGAACAGGTATTTGACTCTCCTTGTGAAGAATTTACTAAAGATGAATTATACAATGCATTGAATGACATGGTAGAAGAATATAAGAACCTACTAACCATGCTACCTAAGCACCTCAACATCAAGCCCGATCCTATAATACCTACTCCAATAGAACCAGAGGTACTCATCATAACCGAACCGGAAGTCATACAATCTGATGATACCCATACTCTAGAAACCGAGTTAGATCCTAAGACCGAACAATCTAGTGAACCGACTAGAGAACTAACCAAGGAAGAGAATGTCCGACTTCAATATAAGATGGCCGCTTATAAGAGATCCAGTGATATAGTAAAGAACATGAATAAACACTACAGGCACCCTCGTTGTAAGAGTGGCCTAGGATAGACAGGGAATAGCTCTAAAGACCGAAAACCCATATGGAAAGCGAAGCTTACAAAAGGAAACCTTCCCTTTATAAAATTTCTTAAGAGCACCTATACCGCTGAAGAAGAGGAGACCGCATACTATAGGGACGAAAAGCTAAAATACGACTATGTTGGTCCAACCGATTCATGGCTTGACCTTGAGAAAAGAAAAGCCGAAATCCTCAAATATAAGAGAGATTTTCCTGAACCGCGTAGGTCAAACTACAGATCATCAAACCAAAGACCATTTAGGCCATCTGTAGGGAAACCAAAATACACAAGACCGAGTGCCAATAAGACAGTTAAGACCCTAGCAAAGAAGACCGTCCGATTTATCAAAGTTTGGATGCCTAAGGGACTAATCGCATGTGGACCCAAGTAAATGTGGGTACCAAATAGTTGTAAATATGTACATTTTGCAGGACCCAAAGAAGCGGCTAGGAAACTCCGAATGGTTTTTGGACAGCGGTTGCTCCAGGCACATGACCGGAAACAGCAATCTGCTAACCGATATTAGATCAGTAACCGGTGCTCTAATCACCTTCGGTGACAACTCAAAAGGTAAAACCGTGGGCAAGGGTAAGATTGTCCATGGTAACCTAACTATTGATAATGTACTTCTAGTTGAAAACCTACGTTTTAATCTACTTAGCATTAGTCAGATGTGTGATGCTGGATACACGGTAGAATTTCTTAAACATGCATGCTTAGTTAAGAACTCTCAAGGCATAGTACTACTAACCGGAAATAGGATAGGTAACATCTATAAGGTAGACTGGAAAACTAGAATAGAACATCCCATATGCATGATAGCTAAGACTGATCAAACCTGGCTATGGCACAAGAGACTAAACCATCTAAACATGAAAACCTTAAACTACATTCGCGGTAAAAAGTTAGTTGAAGGTATTCCTGATATAGTATTTAACCAGGATAAGGTTTGTTCAGCATGCCAAATGGGTAAACAAACTAGGTCATCCTTTAAGAGCAAAGGGAACATCCAATCTAGCCGATGTTTAGATCTTCTTCACATGGATTTATTTGGACCTATTCAGGTCATTAGTCTAGGAGGTATGCTTTACACCATGGTAGTTATTGATGATTATTCTAGATATACATGGGTAATATTCTTACCATCTAAACGTGAAACGGTATCAAACCTGATTACACTCCTTAAGCGCCTGCAGAATGAAAAATCAACTCGCATTAATTGCATTCGAAGTGATAGAGGTACCGAATTTACCAATAGTACATTAACTGCATATCTTGATGAATCCGGCATTAGACACGAGTTGTCTAGTGCCAGGACTCCTCAACAAAATGGCCTGGCCGAGAGAAGAAACCGGACTCTCAAGGAAGCCGCACGGTCTATGATAGCCGATTCCGGCATTGCTCAGAAATTTTGGGCTGAAGCTATCAACACTGCATGCTATACACAAAACCGCTCATTGATAAACAAATTTCACAACAAAACACCGTATGAGGTTTACTTTAACAGAGTTCCTAAACTTAAATACCTCAGGATTTTCGGTTGTAAGTGTTATATTCATATAAATGGTAAAACCCAACTCACCGTTTTTGATGCAAAAACCGATACCGGAATCATGCTAGGATATTCAGCGGTAAGTAAAGCATATAGAGTATACAATAATAGAACTGCAACCATGGAGGAAACAATTCATGTTGTTTTCGATGAATCGGTTGAAAGCAATACTGCTTCATGCTTTGATCTACACAACAGATTGGAAAATAACGATATTCATTCTGATAGTGAAGATGAGACTCCTGTCTTCAGGCGGTTTGTCCATGACCAAATGGGTAATATTGAAACCCAGCCGGATCAAGCTGTTCCACAACAGGAAGCTGACACTTCGGTCCAATCCGAGGAAGTCGGTCGGTCTGACAAACCTGCTCAGCCTACCGACATGTCTAGCCTTGATCAAGTAAACGGTAATTTGGTAGACACCCCTGAGCTGAATCTCAGAAGAAATAGTAAACATCCTCCTGAGCAAATTATAGGTGACCCTTCAAAACCTGTTCGAACTAGGAGTCAACTTCTGGAAGGATATTTTAATTCCGCTTTCATATCCTAGATTGAACCGAAAAGAATAGATGAAGCATTGTCAGATCCGGATTGGATCTTGGGAATGCAAGAAGAGCTAAACCAGTTCGAGAGTAGTAAGGTCTGGTACCTAGTCCCTAGACCGAAGGATCAATCGGTCATAGGAACAAGATGGGTATTCAGAAACAAACTCAATGAGGACGGTTTGGTCACGAGGAACAAAGCCAGATTAGTGGCACAAGGCTACAAACAGGAAGAAGGCATTGATTTTGAAGAGTCATTTGCCCCTGTAGCTAGAATTGAAGCAATTAGAATCTTTCTTGCATTTGCTGCTTTCAAAAACTTTAAGGTTTTTCAAATGGATGGTAAGAGTGCATTCTTGAACGGTGACCTACGTGAAGAGGTGTATGTTGAACAACCACCCGGTTTCAAGAATGCTGCATTTCCAAACCATGTATACCGGCTGAACAAAGCTTTATACGGTCTAAAGCAAGCGCCTAGAGCCTGATATGATACACTAACCGCATTTCTATTAGAACATGATTTCACTATCGGTTCAGTGGATAAGACATTATTCAAATTTGAAAAGAAGGAACATATCCTACTTGTTCAAATCTATGTAGATGATATCATTTTTGGTTCAACCGATCCTAAACTATGTGATAAGTTTTCAAAAATGATGACTGACAAGTTTGAAATGAGTATGATGGGAGAATTAAGTTTCTTCCTAGGTCTTCAGGTTAAACAACTCAAGGAAGGAACCTTCATAAGCCAACCTAAGTACACCAAGGAGCTACTAAAGAAGTTCGGGATGGACACTTGCTCCTCGGCGGCTACTCCAATGAGTTCATCAATCAAATTGGACAGGGATGATGAGGGCCAATCGGTAGACCAGATTGCATACCGGGGCATGATCGGTTCCCTACTGTACCTGACAGCGAGTAGACCGGACATCCTGTTTGCAGTTGGTGTATGTGGAAGATTTCAAGCAAATCCAAAGCAATCCCATTACACAGCCGCAAAGAGGATACTGAAGTATCTGAAGGGCACACCTGATGTCGGCCTGTGGTACCCAAAGGACTCATCTTTCAATCTAACAAGTTACTCAGATGCAGACTATGCAGGCTGTAAGATTGACAGAAAGAGCACCAGCGGAACATGTCAGTTCCTTGGTGACCGGCTTGTTTCATGGCATAGCAAGAAGCAGACATCGGTGGCCACGTCCACTGCAAAAGCTGAATATCTGGCGGCCGGAAGTTGCTGTTCTCAACTCCTATGGATCCAACAACAACTGAAGGACTTCGGTATCATAGCCGAAGAATCCCCGATCTTCTGCGATAACACAAGTGCCATAGCGATCACCTACAATCCGGTTCTCCACTCTAGAACCAAGCACATCGACATACGACATCACTTTATCTGGGAACATGTCACGCTGAAGCATATCCGGCTGGAGTACGTACCGACTGATCAACAAGTAGCCGATATCTTCACAAAGCCTCTACAGGAAGCTAAGTTCTCTCAATTCAGACTTACTCTCGGTTTAACCGACATTAGTCAGATCCTTCCTAAGGATGCTTAAAAGGAAACCGGCTTAGACAGATAAAACAAGTAGTTCCTCCTAAGCTGTGGATTTTTGAATTTTCGAGATACCTATGGAAGAACTGCCCAGTTCATCAGATAGAATAAACCGACCGGCTACTTGGTGGATACACCAATTAACCGCATCGGGATGAACAACTGATGACTGACCGGTTCGGAAGCAGGTCATCCTAGATTATTTGAATTTCACAGATGTGGAACAACTATCAATGTTTGTAGATATCTGTTCTGAAACAGTGCCTTTTCAAAGAAAACTGGTCGCGCCTAAAAAGACGTGAAGATCTTTTGATATCTTTCATAGTCCAGGCCTATGACCGACACCTAGACTGCAAACATGCCTATTTTATGCAAACTCTCTTATCCTGCAGTTAATACACATCATTTCATTTATTGCCTGGACAATAGGATAGTCCCTAAACTAGTATTTAAGTGAAGCAAACATTCACCACAATACTCACTAGTCACAAGAACACTCTCTCTCACTAAGGCAAAAATGTCTCAGTTTCCTAACATTCTTCAAGTCGATTTTCGATCCTGCTCAACCACTGAGCAGTATGATATATACAAAATGATAAAATCGTTGGAGGAAACCGGACTTGAGAGTTTCCTATGTGCTAAGCACTCCATCTATCCGGACTCCGTTCTAGAGTTCTTCCACAATGCGAGGGTGTTTCGGGGCACTCCCCATTTTGACACCCACATCCAGTCCAAGGTGGGGGGAATCGTTTTCGATTTCACTGAGCGGGACTTTGCGAGGTGTCATAGCCTGCCGAGGCACGGAATGACAGATCTGGACATCCCCGGGGATGTCAAAGCCGAAGTCTGCGTGGCCTTCTCCAGGTCTGATGAACCTGTTGAAGATCACGGGGGAAAATCATGTTTGAGAGCTGAATATCAGCTTCTTAACGATGTGATTGGGAAGAGCATTTTTGGTAGGGACGTCACCAATACCTACAATGTCTCTACTTTCAACATGATGGCGGCCATCACCACTGGCACACCAGTCAACTGGTCCCGGGTGCTCTTCGACATCCTCATCTGGATGATCGGCATCCAATCAGTCGGCTTCGTCCCCCAGATAAGCTGTCTCCTCGTAGAGCTTGGAGTACCTACCTGTCCCGGCGAAGGTCTGCACCAAGCTCAGGTCCTCACCAAATAAGTAACCGACCCATTCTACAGGCGGTTCGAGAGAGCCTGGAGGACAAGTAACCGCCAGAACGATGACGTCAACCCCTATGCTCCCTAAGTCACTCCTCTCTACATCCGGTCATTTTGCTTCATGTACCGGGTGTATTTTTCACCAACTCCAGTTTGATCATGTCGGCTTCACTTGTGTCTCTTTCGGCTTTATTTATGATTCTCTTGTTTTCATGTTTTTCTCATCATTCCTCATGCCATTTTCGGCATTGTTCTTGTTATTCTCGGTTTTAATTTAATCTAAATGTCGGTTATGTTTTTAAATGCATTTAATGAGATAACCATAATTAATGAAATAACTCCCAACCACCCACACATTTAAAACCCAACTAATCTGGTTGCTTCCCAACTAACACTTACCTCGAGCCTTGCAATCTGCCGATTCCCAATGCGCTTTGAAAAAGGAAAGATTCCTTTCCTTAATAAAACAAAACTGACCATCAATGCTCAGATCTTTCCCTCCAAAACCGATCCTATATAAGGAGCCATTCTCTACTCATTTTATCACATCCGAAAGCACAAGATCACATATGATATTCTTGAATCCCGTCTCTCTCTCAAATATCGAAATCATGCCGAGCATAACTTTAGGCAACTTTCTATGCATCGATTTCGACTCTTGCACGGACATAAGGGACTGCACTACTAAGCAGAGAATCATGTATGACTCTCTCGTTGAAACCGGTCTTCAACCGTTTCTTGAAGAGGTCGGTCCTATTCTTCTAGATGATGTCAAGGCCTTCTTTCGAAGCGCCTGCATCAGGGGGAAGTACATCGTCTCGACTGTCAGAAACCATACATTCTGGATCGACGAGGATGAATTTTCCTCACTCTTCGGTCTACCCGCTGAAGGTTTCTCTGACTTTCCAGCTATTCAGGATCTTGCGGGATTTGAAATCGCGCGTTACTTGTCGGCCACCCCTCTTCCGGTGGAACAATTTGGGCCAAAAACCCAACTTGCTAGTCACGGTCAGCTACTGCTCGAAATCGTGACCCGGTCAATTCTGTGTCAATCACCCAATCAACGGTATTCTAAGAATACCTACAACCTAATGACCAACATTTTTTGCAAATCGGCCATCAACTGGTCATCGGTCATATGGGAAAACTTAAAGAACATGGTGCTGACCAAGAAAGGTCTCGGGTATGCACCGCATATCAGCAAACTGATTCTTGGATACCGACCAGAGTTCGGACCGGGCACACCGGCCTCCTCTTCAAACATACTCAACAGTGATTCGGCAAGAGAGCGACTCTGGAGAATGTCTGTTGAATAGGCTGTACTTTACATTGTTTCTGTATGCCTATCTCTGTACCGAATCTTATAATCGGTTTTCTTCATCTGCTATTTCTTGAATTCCATTATCATTTCAGTTTAAATGACCGTGTCCTCTTACTTCTTTGAACATTTATCTAAGTAACCGGTTCACATCTTCAATCTATAACCGCGTTCTTATCCGGTCTTATACAATCTGCTTAAAAACTATTAACAAATCAAAATGTCTGGTTAGACTTAGAAACCGGTCAATCATTCGGCTTCAAAGAAAAGAATGCGTCATCCATGACATAAGCATAGGATTTTGGAGGGAAATCTCCCGCCCAAAATTGCCGCCCACCGTTTCGTACTTTACCGCCCATAGTTTGGCGCCTTTTCATCTTTGAGGGAAAATTCCCGCCCATTAATGATGGGACGGTTGGGCTTCCAAACCGCGTCTATAAAAGGACCCTTGGTCATTTTCTTTCATTCTCACGCGAATTCACTTTCTCTCTCTAAGCTTTCTAAACTCTTTGAAGCGGCTCCCTCTCATTCTCATACTCTATAACATGGGTCGTGATTCGGCATTGTTCAAACTCTACTCTCAGGTGGATTTCGAGGAAATCCGGCTGAATGGTACGACCGAGGCAAAGGAAGTTATTGACCGGCTAATTAAGACCGGTCTGGGATATTTTCTCGGCGGTCCACATGTTATATACAAAGATGCGGTCGAAGAGTTCTTCAAAACCGCAAGAGTTGCCTACGACAAGATCACCGCGACTGTATGCGGTTCACAAATCGAGATCACCGAAGCTTTGGTGGCCGAGAGCTTGCATCTTCCAACAACCGGCCAGGATGCAACGGCAGAAATAGACCCGGAAATCTTTGAGGCAGCTTGCCACATTCTATCAGCATCTAATGAGCCGATCAAAACATCCGGGAGTAAACAAACGTTGAAGCCGGAGTTAATCCCGGCATGTGACATCTTCGCAAGGGCGATTCAGGCGAGGGGAGGAAACTTCAACAACCTCACCAAAGACAAAATCAAGATGTTGATCGGTCTGATGGAAGGAAAAGAGATCAACTGGGCAAGATCCGTGTTCAGTAATCTAATGGACATGGTGAAACCGGATTCAAACCGGTCGTGGGGATACGCCGTGCCTCTCGGTAAGATATTCCTCCACTTAAATCTCAACCTCGGTCCCGGCGTCGCTGTCGCAAAACGATGCCTCATTAGATCAAGGCAATTCCTTGAAAGAACGCAGCCGGCCTCCAGTTCCACAGGTGGCCGAAAGAAGAAAGCCGCGAAGAAAGATGCCCCGGCCAAAGCAAAGACCGGAGGAAAAGGCAAAGAAAAGATAACATTCTTAGACCCACCACAACAGACAGAAGAAGAGGAATGGGCCTCTGAGCATACCGATACGGAAAGGACCGATGATAGAACGGCCAATGACGACGATCAGTCGGTTTGGGGCCCAGACGATGCCGAACCAAACAACAATCCTGAGACCACCGAGGGTGAAGAAGGGGTTGATAAAGAAGCCGATGATGAAGGCTACAACACGGAGATGGAGGAGGCCGAAGAAGCAGAGGCCGATAGATTAGCCCAGAAAATCATTCAGGGCGTTAACCAGCGAGCCGACGACGTTGAAGATCTATACCTGGAGTGGCATGAGCACCGGTTCAGTACAACATATAAAGAAATCCTATCGGACTTCTCGGAAAAGGAATGCTACGACAGATTGGAGGAAGTGGAGGTCCTGATGTTGAACCTCACAAAATCCAACACAATTCAAGAGGTACAAAGCCGAACTTGTCTCTTGTTACCGAGGATCAAACTTCGGAAACTAAGAAAGCGCATCCGGAAAATTAAGGAAGAGTTCAACGAGACGGGATCGGTGGATACCGTAGCACCGCGGGTGCTAACAAGGCTTGAAAAAGTCAAGAGGGAAACACTTTAAGAAATCGAGCGGCTGGAAACGATATGCAGCCGAATGCAAGTACCGGTCTACACTCCTCCGGTAATCGACAAGTTTCCGGTTAACTGTCCAACACCTCCAAGGGAGGTTGAGGCACCGATATTGGAGGAGGTTGAGGCACCGATATTGGAGGTTGAGGTACCGATCTTGGAGGATTCGGCACAATTAGAACTTCCAAATGAGAATGCTGCACCAATAGATTCCAGTGAGAGAGCTGATCCAGATCACACCGAGCAATCACCTCCCCCACTACCGGAAGTCACCGCTTCAGACCCTCCTAAAGAATGGGCTGCTAAAGAATGGGTTGAGGACCGACTTCAAAAGCTTGAAGCGTCCATATCGGAACGAATCAATGACCGCATATAGGAACACAACGTGTCCGAGCTTCAACCTTTCAAGGATAAATACAACGGAACAGTTGATTCGGCCATGAAGTTCACCGACGTGACAAAGCTGCTTCTGGAAAAACATCAAGCACAACTCTCAGAACTCGGCATCGGTCTGTGGGAAGAAGCGGGTGAGCGCGAGAAATGTGTTCAGCGAACCGCTACTCTGGAGGAAGTGACCTCCGATTTCAAGAAAGACCTCGAACGGGTCGACACGACAATTAACCGGGTCTCCGAACTCGAAAAGACAAACGAGAGTCTCGTGGCCGAAGTAAAGGCACTTTCCGAGCAGATGGCCGAAATTCTAAAGGCTAAGGAGAACGCGGACGACGCGGCTATAGAGGCTGATGCTCAAGTGGCTAAGAGGGTCCAGGATGCGCTGGACGCCGAAGTTAGCAAAGATAAAGAGGCGCCGCGATCGTCTCACCTGACCGAAGCGGAAGTGGAAGCCGCGCGACTTAAAAATGCTGAGGCCATATTCCCAGGGTTTGCTGAGAAAGTGGTCAGTCTAGCTGCGGAGGATGCCGCACGGTTGGAGAGGCAAAAACGGGGGCTGGAAGAATTCTCCGAAGCAAACAAGAAGAAGAAGGCGGCCGCCTCAGCTTCAGCGCCGAAAAAGAGACAGAGGGAGGCCCCTAAGAGAGTTCGGATAGTCGAGATGCTCAACAAGGTCTCTAAATCGGTCATTTCGGGTACATCGCGGCAGACCGACCAAGTCGAGGATGAAGTCGAAGAACAACTGCGGTCCCGATCTAAAAGGCGACGTTCTTCCGAACCGACCGGGAAACAGCAACCGAAGAAAAAGAAGAGCGCCTATGATTTCACGGACTCTGAATAGGGACTATCCTTCTTTTTCTTATTGGCCTTAGTATTTCTACATAGTTTGTCTTTTCCGGTCATCTATATAAAGTTATTTTTGAATCCGGCCTTATTTTGCATTTCTACTTAGTTTTGATAATTTTAAATAAAATAATCAAAAAGGGAGAAATTTTTAGATAAAAGATAAAGACTCTTCCAAAACTTTTCTCTCAAAATTTTTTTTTTTTTTCGAAAAATTCTCTAAGTCTTTTTCAAAAACCGGACAAACAAAACAACCGGCCTACGGTTGCAAACTTACATGATTTTGATAATTTTAAATAAAATAATCAAAAAGGGAGAAATTGTTAGATAAAATAAGATCGGTTCAAATAAACCTAACTTAAATAAACTTCCCATGCAGGAACAAGGAACCGGACCGGATGAACAAGAGAACCGGACCAAAGAAATCTAACCGGTCAAGCTACCAAACCGATCAAGAGCATTCGGAACGTGACCGCACAAAGAAAGGATGGGCCAAAGCTTAAAACCAGATTCATCAAACAGCCGATCATCCATAAGAGAGAAATAACCGGAAGAAGTCCGGTTACATCACTCATACCAAAAGCCCTTCGGCCAAGTCAAATGACCGACCAGTACAAGAAGACATTTCGGGTATCTGTTGAGAACGATACCAAAGGAACAGACTGAATACTTCCATATCCATGCAAGTCTGAGGAAAGACTGTAGGCTGCAGAAGACAGTACTACCGGATCATTCCACTTCGGGATAAGGCAGAAAGGAAATCTTCCAAGTACAGACAACTGTCCAACAGACAGTGCCTACATCAAGTAAAAGACAAACCCGGCAGGTTTGTCTTACACACCGGAAGAACAGAGCGTCAGGTCTGAGTTTGACCGTCAGGTCTGAGGAAACGACCGCAGGTCTGAACCTCTGAGACACTGAATCACTGCACCTCTGATCAGCCAATCAGATTCAAGACATTGAAATATGACCGTTGGCATATTTCACCTATAAAAGGAGGCAGTTGAAGAAGAGTAAATGCAGCAGCAACACGAGTAAAAGCAACATATTCAAGAGATTTAGAAAACAAGTTCTAAGAGCATTTACTACAAGTGATAAGAGTGTGCTGTTCTAGAAAGCCTAAGTGTTGAAAGTTAAAGTGTGTGTTACAATTTCGGTGTAAATTGTAAGAGTATTATCGAGCAGGAAATAAGTCTCGATCGGATTGTATTTGTATTCCTTAGTGAATATCCTTCTCGCGGTTTCGAGAGGAAGGGGTGACGTAGGAGCTTTATCTCCGAACATCCATAAAATTTGTCTTGTCATTTACTTTCTGTTGGCTTCATTATCTAACCGATTAACTTAACCACACCGCTCCAAACCGACTTTATACTAACCATACCGAATATCCAGATTACCGAAACCGACCCACCATTTCCAAATCTTTATCATCCGAAACCGACCGTGCCTATCATACAAGCGTGCCGCTTCAACCTGAAAGCAAACCTCTTCCGCGCTTGAACCTAGTTCAAGGGTTTGTGACAGGTTGTGTAGTATTGAAATCCCGGTGTTAATCTCTAACAGGATTAACCACCACCCTACGAGTAAGAACCGCTAACCGGTCCAACCCCCGGTCCACCAGCGGCGATCTAGATCCTAACAGATATTAATACTCTATTTAACTGACTCATTCAATTAATATTTAATCCACATATATTAATTTATTTTTATTAAATAAAATGTATTTTGCAAATAAATTAAACCCCACTTGGATTAATGGAAAATTATACATTTTGTTATTTTTCTATTGTGGACAAATTCACTAACTCGATTTTATTCTTGGGACTCACCCATTCAATTTTATTTTTGAATTCTCACTTCTATTCATATAATGGAAACCATCTACATAGTCTAAATTCCAACAATGAGTTGGACCGCGTCCTTTCCATATACTTAGAGGAAAATGTTTATCAATCATAGATGTATGCACAATTGTTCGATATCCCCACAAGACATATTATAGTTTTTGTATTAATATCTAAGTGTACGAGTTGTCATTTTCAAGATGGTGATAACATATTTTTTTGTTTGCTTCCACGAATTCATTTGTCTAATATGAGTAGAGAAATGACTTGTGATGCTAGATTTAAAACTCGTTTAGTAGCATGATCACTTTTTCTTGAATTATTTTTCATTGTCTAAGATCGGACTATGGAGAATCTCGTATTGATAAATGATGTTAGTCTAGATGAACTTGGAAACTTGCTTAGATTTTAATGTGGGGGTATGAAACTATTTCTACCCACTTAGTGAAATAGTCAATAACTATGAGGATCAATCACATGACCTTCATTCACCTTGTAACGTTCTAATTTTATTAAACCCAATTTTGGGAGCAATTTGCAATTCGTTGTTCTAGACTCTTATTTTCTGATTTAGTGCTTTGATTAATTTTTAAATGCTTTGTTATATGTGATGATCTAGCATAGAGTGAAACGATCTGAAACGACCAAATTCAAATATTTTGAAGTTTTAGTTTTGTTTTCAATTTTTTTATCTGTGGGTAAGCTTAAGCTTGATCATTTAAATGATATCTACGTGAAATACATCAGAGATTTCATTTTAGAAATTACAAAAAATAGCTTAAGTTTATTTCGGTTTTTTTAGTTTGTATGTTGTTGGTTGTGTGATGTTGGTTATGTGGATTTAAACTACAAAAGTGAAGGAAGACCAATACCCAAAACGAAAAAGAGAGTAAAAAAAGGATTGTGTATTGTTGGTTGATAGCACGACTAAGGCTTGAAATTCTTGACCTTGATAACTAATGACTCATTTGATCTTTGGTTATTTAGGGGTTTCCTAATTTTTCCTTAAAAAATCATGATTTAATTTCTAAAAAACCAGTTTTTAATGGTTAAAAAACAAAAATATCCTTTAATTTAAATTTTTTTTATATAATTAAATAATGATATTTTTGGTATCTAAATAGATAAAAGGAGTGAGTAGATGATTAAAATGATGGTTATGTTTTAAGATAAAAACAAGGAAAAATCAAAAACCACTTGATCAAAAGTGCCCTAAGTAACAACCCTAGTAAAAGAACTAGTTTAGCATGATTTTTGACAGAAGATTGTAGTATGATTTTCAACTAAAAAACCAGCTAGAGTGACCGATCGCTGAACTTACTTTTTGAATGAGTATGGAATGACATGATTTCCAATCGAGAAATCCAAGACTTGACCTACTTTTTTTTATCGAGGAGGTTCCACCTAGGGATGGCAATTTGAAACCGCCCCGCGAAAATCGAACCGAATTGTCCTGTTTGGGATGGTTTTTCCCCGAAACCGAATGGGAATGGGGCGGGGATGGTATTTGTGTCCCCCGCCCCGACCCGCCCCGATTTCACCCCGAATCTGCCCCGAAAACAATAAACATAATTAAATATATTAAATTATCAATATATTTATTTATTCCCTATATTTTATAAGAGTAGGAATGTTATTTCTTTATAATAATATAAATTTTAATATATTATAATATATATTATATTAAAAAACTTGTTTATATAATTTTATTGTATAATTTTTATTTTATTTTAAATAAAATAATTATTAACGGTGCCCCGCGGGATTCTCCGAAACCGAAAAAAACCGAACGGGGCGTGGATGATATTAAAAAATTCCCCGAAATTAAAACTGTGGGGGGACGGTAAATGCATTCTCCGCCCCGAACCGCCCCATTGCCATCCCTAGTTCCACCATCTCACCTAATTTTTTACGGAGAAATTTAAAGCATGGCTTAATTTTCGACTAAGGGCCTTACATGGTGTGGCTCGATCAGCGCCCGATAGCTCCCTCTTTCCGAACTTCACATTTGACCGTGATTCCTAGTCCCCAATCACCATCCGACCGAGGAATCTAGCCACGCAACTAACACCCGTGATCGGTCTTTCCGCCTACCTGGCTCGGTCGCGACCGCCCTACTGGTTATGTCATATTTGATCCCATTTAGGGCTTGTTTAATTATGTTTTTTTTTTTTTTATTTAAAATTTCAAACACTAATTTAATAAAATCATAAATAAAAAATTATATATGTCATAATAAATTTTTAAAAACAATTTATTTGAAAACTAACCTTGTTTTTTAGGTAACTTTTGAATTAGTTTATTTACTGTAATTGTGTCCTCCTTTTTAAAGGTAATTTTATTTCTAGTATGCGTAATAATGAGCATGGTTAGGACAAATTAATTTTTTTTACAAATGTGTAGGAGTTGAGATAACCAATAAATTATTAGAATAAAAAATTAAAAATCATATTTTTTGAATGGTCAATTTTTTTTTTTTTATGTTGACACCGTTTGGACGGTGCACGGAGACAAAACACTGTGACCCTTTCCCGGGTGTAATTAAGCACTGAACCAAAACAACAGAATTTTTTAAAACACGCTTTTTAATGCATTTTTTTCTTTCCCGGTTCTTATTGAGAAAATCTCGTGATGACTCTACACTGTCCATAGCTGACTTGCTCTAGTAATACCTATATTTGGTTTCTTATATAATTTACGAGATTCGAGAGAAATGTAAGTTATGAGGTATTGATTATTAAGCCAAAACTTTAATTTTCAAAGTCAATTATTCAGACGTTACATACTCAAAATGATCAAGACTGTGTGAACAAAATTATTAGACTTTAAAGTTGTTTAAGAGAAAGCTCGATCATGCATAATATCTCTTTAGAAAATTGAATTGTATGGAGAGTAGTGAGTTGTTCCGTCGGAGTTTGTGATGTAGATGACATCCCCATAGGATGCATTTAATGATGAAAGGACTTAGGCATTATGCTTAAATTTTCCATGTGATCTATAATGTCTCTAATTGTTTCAAGGATTAGGTCGTCCTCCTTGAGATGTCAGAAGTTTTATTTTTCGATGTATGTGCCATCCATTCAATGTTAGAACGCTTGGGTGTGGCTTAACGAGTTTAGACTCCTTTTTTTTAGGAATGTTAAATGGTATTGTCGTGTCTTTATCGAGACCTTTTCAATTCTCTTTGAGAACACATGAGTGAAATATTCTAGTTGTATGGGTTGGACCGCGTCCTTTCCATACACTAGAGGAAAAAGTGTATCAATCATATATGTATGTACAATTGTTCAATATCCCCACTAGGCATATAAATTTTTTTTGTGTTAATATCTAAATATACGACTTGTCTTTTTCAAGATGGTGATAACATTTTTTGTTTTTTTGCTTCCACAACTTCATTTGTCTAATGTGAGTAGGGTGATAACTTGTGATGCTATATTCAAAACTTGTTAAGTAGCTTATCACTTTTCCTTGAATTTTTTCATTGTCTAAGATCGGACTATGAAGAATCTCATATTGATAAATGATATTTGTCTAGATGAACTTAGACATTTGCTTAGAGTTCAATGTGGGGTTTGAAACTACTTCTACCCCACTTAGTGAAATAGTCAATAACTATGAGGAATAATTCATGTCCATTATATGTGACAATAATGATGTCAAAATATAGAAGGAGCTCTCCTATCTTAAGCAAGCAGCGGAGTCGTAGACCATTGCTTTAATGAAAGACGGGAATCGAAAGGGCCGGTTCATTTTAACCAATTCAAGAACTAAATTTTTTATTTTTATAAATTTTTTTTTGTTTTTGATAAAAAAAAATTACCGAGATTGCTTGGAATTGATATGAACATACTCCTAACACCTTTAGAAACATGTTGGGAATGTTTTTGAGTCACTGTTTTTAAGTTATAACTCAAGAACAAAAATCCGATTTTGCAAATTTTCAAAATCATATTAGAGTACTTTTTGATTTAGATCGATTTTCAAACTGATTTCGGCAGAAAACTTGCAAATGATCTCATGATCATTTTCCAATCAAGAAATTGAACAAACAAGCAGTATATAAAATTAGTCAAACTGAAATATACAAATTTCAATTTGAATTCATAAGTTGAATTATAACATTAATAAAAGCTTACAGTGAGTTGGAGAACATTTTTAGACTCTTTTAAAAACTTTGTGATTACCCTGAACCGAGTCTAAGACCTTATACAAAATTTTAAGATTTTCAAGAAAAACTTGAAAATTTTAATGGCGGATTTTGTATGAAATGGATTGAGGGCTTATGGTTTTGATCCTTGCTTTTAGTTTGCCTAAGGAGAACTATTTATAGCCTCATTAAGTTGGTTCATTGATCAAGTGAATCGAATTTCAGACAAAAAACCATTAATGACTTTTGTCTATATTTAATTGTTTTTATCGAATTAAGGCCTCTTATTAGGGTGATCATTTCAGCATTTGAATCACTTCATTTGGTTGAGTATCGATCGAGTACCATTTAAAAAAGCAAAAGTTTTGGCCGATCCTCATTCATGATCGTCGCGAGGAAAAAGACAACCTAGACTTTAAACGTCGTTTCAGGCCGAAAAATGAAACGCGCGTTTAAGTGCAACATTCTGTTAGCGGTCCATTGCGTCAGGGCGTTCCATTCGCGTTCGGGCTAATGATATTGAGGCGCATATTAATCGATCCGTTGTTTGCGATGCGGCTAGTTGTAGGGTTGGTCATTTTTCAGCATTAGGACTTGTTTTAAATTAATTTATTTTAATTCACTTTTTCTCCATTTTTAACCTACGAAATATGTTTAATAGTCATATTATTTATTTTGTCTATTTTTTATATATATTTTGGGGTTTTATGAATAATTAATTTGAGATAAAATTGATACAACATTTATTTTAAATAATTTTTTTTAGTCTTTTAAAATTAATTTGAGATAAAATAAATACATTTTTTTTATCTCAAATTGTTTTATTTTATTTTTTCGACTTTTAAATTTTAATTAATTGAGATTTAATTATTACAATAATTATTCTAACTAGTTATTTAATAATGATTTGATCTTGGTTTTAAATATCTTAAATTTGTTTATTTAAAATAATTATTTGTAAATTTATAAGTTGGATAGGTGAAATTTTAGTATTGGTGATTTTAATTATATATATATATATATATAATAATAATAATAATAATAATAAAATGATAATAATTTAAAATAAATGATATTTTAGTAATTTAATTAATAAATTAAATAATGTGATGAAATATAAGATAAATGGAATAATTATTTTGAATTTGAGTGATTTAAATAACTGCAAATAAAGCATAAATGTCCATGTTCTCGCTCTTCATATTGATATTTACAAACTCTCTTAATGTATTATTATCTCTTTTATAATTTATCTACTATTTGACTCTTTGTAATTTTTCTTGATTAAAAATAAATAAATATATATATTTTTTTATATAAATGGTATAATACTGATATCTAAGGATCGCAATTTGAAACTACTTTGCGAAAACCGAACTAAATTGTCCCGTTTGGAACGGTTTTTCCCTGAAACCGAACGGGGATGGGACAGGGATGATATTTTTGTCTCCCGTCTCGACCCGCCCCAATCTCACCCCGACCCGCTCCAATCTCACCCCGATTATGCCCCGAACACTATAAAACATAATTATATATATATTAAATTATCAATATATTTATTTATTCACTATATTTTATAAGAGTTGTAAGTTTATTTTTTTTTTAATAATATAAAATTTCAATAAATTAGAATATATATTATATTAAAAATCTGTTTATATAATATTATTTTTAAATTTTTAATTTTTTTTTTTAATTTTTTTATTAAAACGGCGCCCCCGTGGGGATTCCCAAAAGCGAACAAAACCGAACGGGGCAGGAATGATATTAAAAAAATCCCTAAAATAAAAATGGTGCAGGGATGGTAAATGCATTTCTCATCTCGAACCGCCCCATTGCCATCGTACCAAAATATCGATACATGTATGGATTTTTATATACCAAAATTTTTAATATATTGTACCGATTCACCCTATATATAATAATATATATATATATGATTACGCCAGAAAAATTATCGATTTTGTTGTTACCTAAAAAAAAAATACTGCCTTAACATATAAAACTATCAAATTTTTTGGTATATTGAAAAAATGGCAATGTAAGGTGCCAATACAAATTATTGATACTATTCAAAATTTCAGTGATAATAATTTTTAATTTTTTTTAAAATTATTTTATTAAAACGGCGCCCCCGTGAGGATTCCCAAAACCGAACAAAACCGAACGGGACGGGAATGATATTAAAAAAGTCCCTAAAATAAAAATGGTGCGGGGATGGTAAATGCATTCCCCATCTCGAACGGCCCCATTGCAATCGTACCAAAATATCGATACATGTATGGATTTTCTTATACATAATTTTTTAATATATTGTAACGATTCACCCTATATATAATATAATATATATATATATGATTACGCCAGAAAAATTATCGATTTGATTGTTACCTAAAAAATATTGCCGTAACATATAAAACTAATCAAATTTTTTGGTATATTGAAAAAATGGCAATGTAAAGTGCCGATACCAAATTAATGATACTATTCAAAATTTCAGTATATCATGCAAATGGTTGTTAATATATTAAAGTAAAAGTTATTGTTTTAATTGAAGTGAAATTAACATTGTTAAGAAGGGTGATTTATAAGTTTAGATCCATGTATTAAATGAAGATGAAGCAATGTCCTAGACTAAAGATGAAACAAGAAGAGTCCTGAAACAGTGTAATCTTTTTTTAAAACAATTATTAAGAGAAGATGAATATTCTATCTATTTTGAAAGTTGACCACAAAATCTGGACCGATTGAATATATATATATATATATATATATAATATTATATTATATTATTATTAAGAGTAGATGAATATTCTCTATTTTGAAAGTTAACAAAATCTGGATTGATTGAAATATATATATATATATATATATATTATATAAAAGTGGATGGGTTGGTTTGTACACCGAATTACACAATCAAATTGTTGAAGTCAATTTGAGAACCGGTTTCAATTTATTTGTCCTTGGTCAATTTTTTACTAAATAATATAGTTATATTTAAAATTTTCTTTAAAAACAAATATTAATTTATATATATTTATTTTGGAAAAAAAATATAATTTATGTATATTGTAAATATGTAAAATCTTAATCATTAAAATAAATGCTTAGGAATGAACTATAAGTTCTATCCAAATTATGTTATATATTTTGTAAAATTTTTATAATACCCGTGGTTTGGAGATTCAACTACCATTAAATCGACTAACTAAACGGTTAGTTTAAAAAACTGTTGAGTTGTTGAGTTCGGTTTGCTTATATCAATTAAGTTAATTGCGAAGCTTTTTGAACTAAGTCCAACGCGGTCCCATGTTTGGTTGGACAAAATCTACTTTTGAATTAAAATTATATTCCATGTTAGCTATCCCATTACTCTACCGGAATTTTTCACACCACAAATAAACAACAGTCTGGTGGAATTCGCTTAAATTTTATGGAGACGTTCCAGCATAAGTGTCGGGGATTTTCCTGGCTAATCTAGATGTTCCCGCCTTGCTTTGGTAGGTGATCCATGCTAAGATAATAAAATTAGGCCATAAGTTCAAACATTGTCCAAATCCACAAATCATGTTTGGAACTCTGAGGAAGAGAAAAAGGTATAATAAGTTAATAAAACTACTCAGCATTTGCCTGAGAGTGTTCTTGATTATTCTCTACATTTATTATTGTGGAAGTCTTAGCTCTGCATTGACAGTAGTTATAAACCTACTCTTTCTATAGGGTGAATTGTGTTAACACCAATTTTTTTAAACAAGTTAGTTTATCGCATTGGTGTTTGTGTTAAAGTTGTTTGTGGCTATATACCTCAGTTATTACTCAACAATTAGATCCGGATGAGTCATTATCTTGTTTAACAACTAGAACATTTAGCAAGATTCTTGTTTGAATTTTTCAATGTTAGTTTTATAAGAAGGTTTGTTTGATTATATTGCTTAAAGGAACAGAAATGTCAGCTTGATTTTTGCTTTAAGGAACAAAAGATTTGGCATGTTTGAAAAATGACAAACGAGACAACAAACCGAGCTGGCAACTATAAGAGTAACATGAAACCTTGATCACGCGCTGCGGTAAAAAAAAAATGCAGAACAAATCGGGATACCTATGAGAGGAATGAAAGAATCGCAAGTACAATGAGGAAGGCGAATGGAAAAAAAAACTTTTGAAAAATTTCTTACAAGCTGAAACAGAAAAGGTGATTATGCAACAAACTATTTTGAGCTTAAGGATGAGGAAAGGCATTTAAAGCAAACAAATGTGTTAATTAATTATTGTTTAAAAATGGACCAATTATGGAATGTCTTTATGTTTTGCTCCTAGCAGAGATATTGAACATTTGAGGAATTGAATCTTGTGTTCATGAGAGGAAAATTCCAACTTTGAGCTTCTCTCATAGACAAAAGAAGCTTGTACACCATAAGGGCAATAGACTAGCATGTAGTGAATAAAGATAATATAATTGCTATTGTATTAGTAAGCCTAGTTGTTATAGGTAGTAGGTATGAATGCAATAGTTGATATCTAAGTTCTCATCCTAATCAATCTAGGTCTCCTCTCCTTCTCTAGGTTAACATAACTGATAATCCTAATAAAAACAATCACATATATAAGCATGACATCTAACTGCAACTATTCTCATTGTAAATCTAAAAAAAAACTATTATGTCTGCAAATAAAATGGTTAAAAGAGTTTGTAAATTTGCTTGTCCTTTTTTTGTGCTGAAATAGTAAATTTACTTGTCAGACTAGAAAAACAATAAAACAAAGGAATTGTAACCAACTCTTTGATCAATAGCTATGACCCATATTTGACGATAAAAGATGATTAGTTTTGAAAAAATTGTTCTCTAAGAAGGGGGAGCTTGACGGGCATATGTTAAGACCATGACAAATTCCTTGGCAGATGAACCAATCAAGGCCGGTACACTTTTGGATGTTGGCATACTTTGAACCCATAAATCTACTAAATGATTCAGCTGCAATGTTGGGATCACTGTCTGACCCATACATTTGATTTCAACCTGCAAAAGGTGCAATTCAACAGAAAAGAGAAAGGATGAAGGATCAAATAAAACACTAGGAAATAACCATATCAACAAGACTCATGATGAATGAACAATGGTTATATCACTTGTTTAAGTGTTCAAGACTTGGTATTGGTATAGACATTGTTTTGTATTATTAATAATCCCATTTACGACAACTTACTAATATTAAATTTAACAATTAAAATAAAATTAATTGGACTGTCTTCTTTCATGTAGTTACTTCATTTAGGTATATAGTTATAAAAGGCAGAGATATACTGATTGATGAACCAAAAAAGAGTTATTCACCTCAACATCACTTGTAAGATCTAGTTTCTTAGCGATGTACTTCTTGATAAAGGAAACAGTCATTGACCCATCCCTGTAGTGACAAGAAACATGTTAATTGATGTTATTTCCTCTCTGCTTCTATCTGGGGGACAAAACCTAGTTCAAGAGGTCAAAATAACTAGATTAAAGAAGCCAAGAGAAATTATGCCCCCAATTGGAAACAATTTTTCTGTCAGTTATCTCAATTGAAGATGAGATCACATTTGGAAACAAAAGTTAGCAATTCAGAAATTTATTGGAACTCATGTGGACCTGGATCCAGATTCAATTTGCAGATAGGCCTTATGTGCACCCTTCTATACATATGAAGGTATTCCATTGACAGGAAAAAAGGATGTCAATTAGTGTTATGAGATTCTTATTTAAAAATCATAATTCTACTTGTATGTGAGAATAAATAACAATTGAAAAGCATGCATATAGTGACATTGTGAAATCTAACCATAAGATAGCAGTTTTTCAATTAACACTTAGCTGTTCAAAGCTGAAAGGCACTTTATTGTTTGAGACAAAGAAGAAAGGAAAAGGGAAAAAATCATATAAACTAATTCTAAGAGACACAAGTCCATTGGAACTTTCAGTTAGGGGAATGGAATATCAACCTAAGTACTTAACAATGGTCAATTCAAGTTCTGATTAGAATTTTACTTTGTTGAATTGCACATTAAACATCATTATGAACAAAACCAATATGTAGACATTTCTGACAACGTTTTAAGAGGATGGTGAACAAACTTCTTCCAGTGCAACAAAATACCCTACAAAAATGTAGTTTCCTACTGCAACTCACATTTCATCTTATCATGCCACAGTAGATGCCCTGCTAATCTCAAGTAACAGAACAGATGACCAATTAATTAAGCATTATTGTTCTATTATGCCTAACTGTCGGGAACATAGAAAAAAAAGGCAGCTATAAGTGAACCTAGTTTTGTTCTACGACACTGGAGTCTCTTATACCATACAAACAATGCCCAAGGTACATTTATAGCAAAAAAAGACCTCATTCAGAAAAACTAAGCAATTAACAAAAAAGACAAATATATGGAAGTGATAGATTGTCTATGCTTCACCAATGGAATAGAACATCAGTTCCACAGAAAATGTATAGCAAATTCAAGAATAAAGGAAATGGAGTTACAATTAGCAAGTGCATGATATTGGCTCTGTATTCAATAATAACTCTGATTTTGATTTAGTATAGAACTCTTAACACATATATATCCAAGACTCGATCCAACTTGCAGATCAATCACCACTTTAAGAGAGAAGGAACTCACCTGATTCTTAAGTATCTGGCACGTATCTGTGGTAATGCAAGCCCATCCCTGAACCATAAGTAAAACATTGAGAAAACTGGAAGAGAATAAAAAAAACATGTGTATCACATGTCCAATCAAAATTATGGATTGAAAATGGAAATTAGAAATTTACCGGCCTTCGGCAGGCATTAAGGAAAACCATATAGGGCTATTCCTTCTTTCAACTGTACCACTGATAGAATCTAACATGTCTCGAGCCGAAGCTGCAGCCTTTTTGGGTTGAATTCTCCGCAACTTTTTAGGTTGTACCGAATCCAAAGACACGGGATCATCAGGGACTTTAAATTTGGCTTTAGATCTCCAGGATTGTCCATCGTTGTTATTATGGATATAAAGGGGTTCAGTTTTATCAGTAGACTCTTGATAGTTTGAGAATTTAGTCCTATTTGCAGCTTCCACCAAACAATTCAATGATTTCCAAAGATCAACTTTTACTTCTCTTGATTCAGCACTATTTTCTGTTTCTTTTTCCAGTAAGGACTGTCTAGATGTTTCAGCAACAGAATTCTGCATCAATTTCAGTTATTAAAACATAATGAAAGTAAAATGCATCAAAACTACTATTCTTTTCTTTATGTTTTTACCTGTCTAAAATGCTGAGTAGATCTGTCTATGCTCTCTGGAGAGCTGCTGCTCTCTTCATCATCTTCAATATAATCATCCACTTTCTTAGCATGTTTCTCACTTGTGAACCGTGAGGAAGATGCTTTTCTACCAACAGGTTTGGAACGTTTTCCTGTCAATTGGCCATGTGATGATGATACTATGGGAGTAACCACCAGAGATGAGAGCGATCTTTCCTTTCTTTTTGCAGGTAATGTTGTAATTGAATGCACGAGTTCAGGTGCCTTCATTTTTCTTCTATCGAAAGGAAAGAGTTTAGCTCTCATATCTTGCAGACTGTGGTCAGGCCTAATGACAAAAGAGAAATAATTAAAAGTTATTCAAGACTTGGTATAAACATTATTTGAATAACTGCCTTCAAGACAAGTATTTAACACAAAATCTAACATTTCAAAAGAAAGTTTCCAAATTTGATCATTTCGCCATAGGTCCATATTGTCATCAAGATAGAAGCCTCATTCTTTACAACATCATGTGGCTAGTCCATATTATTCCCTTTTCCTATTTCATTTGGTAGGCAAGGGGAAACAAACCCTTCATCAAATCATTCTTACACCTTTACTTAATCAGATTGTATACATCTCTCAATGATCATATCCCCTTTCTTTCTTTTTTTTAAGAAAAGGACACCATTTCATTTAGTAAAGGGCGCAAAGTGCATCTAATGTGAGTACAAGCTAGAGATAAGAAAAGAAAAAAGGATAAAGCAAGGAAACTTCATATCTCAACTAAATCAAAAAACAATACTCATCCTGTGCATCCACCTCCTTTTATGAGATACTTTCGTACCTAAATCCTGCACAATTAATCCATAAATCAATTAAACAGAAAATTCTACCTTAGCTTTTCCAATGGGGCACAACCCAAATCTATATTGCATATTGGACAACATTCTAGTTCCTCATCATCAAGCTTCTTATATATGCATTTCCTGCAAACTGAATGCAATATAAACAAATCAAAAAGCAAATCTGAAAAAGTTTCCAGTTAAGAAAAACAACAGAAGAATTTACAGATTCACTAATTCCTTCTCTTAGAGTGAAGTGATTCTAAGTAAACAACATGCATACAAAGATTGAAAACCATGGATTGATTATATTAAACTGCAAGAAGCTGAAGAAAAGAAGGAAAGAAAATAGAGATTAAATTGAAATTTCCATCAGACCAAAACCCAAAAGGAAAACACTCACTAATTCTAGGTATTTATAACACAAAATCAATTTGACAAAATTTCATGCATTAGGAACAACATAGATAAGGTTTCTTAAATGTGGAGATAACAAGCTTATAGTATTTATATGCAATGGCACAATAACACATAGTAAATCAGCAATCCCCAACTCATGACATTCCACAACAATTGTAATTGAAGATCAAGCAGACTAATTTATATTAGAATTTGAAAGGAAAAAGTAAGTGACATGACATTTCAACTCAATACCCATCTTTCATAATAGAACTTGAATTGAAAACTGAATTCATTATAGGCCCAATCAATGATATCAAACATTCCAGCCAGCATTATTGTTTATTTGCAAACTTCTAATGAACCAATTTATCACTCGCAAATAATCAACCAATTAAATCCCTTTATCAAAAGAAAGATCAAAAACTACCAAGACCCAAGAAGAAGAAAACAATGCTGAAAGAAAATGGCACAAATAAGAACACCCAGTAGACAGATCAAATAAATAGCAAAACCAATCAAAGGGCAGATGAAATGACTCAAGACAAACTATATAAACATCAATAAAAAAAGATTTGATCTGATGTTTCAAAGGGTTCGCTCACATGTATGCAGACATTCGATTATGGTGGTCGCTTCCCTAAAGAGCTTGTCACAGAGTGGGCAGGTCATGCATGACAAAATCGTCGCCGTCTTTACTTCCGCCACCTGCTGACTAGACATCTTGCGAAATCTTCTCCCACCTCGCCAAAATCCTCTCTTCTAAATAATATCTACAGCTCTATCGCACGTACCCAGTACGGTGGATGCATGTAATTAGCAGAACAGCATTCAGCTACACGTTAAATCCACGTTCTCTCCCCCTGAATATGCAGAGTAGTGTTGAGAAATCGTAAAGGAAGAAAAGACGACGAAGAGCATGTAATCTGATTGTGTTAAAGATTACATACGCGTCGTCAAGAAGAGAGATTCGAACCTGTGAAGAAGGATTTTCAATTTGAAAACCCAGATTGTTTTGATAACAATGTTTCTGAGAGGAGGCGAAAGTCGATCGGTGGGATGGTAGATTTGGAGAAAGGCGCCGCGGAAGATCTGTTTTTGACGGGCGAAATCGAGAGTGGGGGAGATGAGAGAGGAGGCATGAACCGAACAGTATATATAATTTTGAAAATCAACAAATGGGTAAAAGGTTGTGATAAATTGCGCAGGGGATGGCACGCACACGGGATAAATCTTTTACCCAATGTTTCTTTTCGTAATTCTCAATGTATCATGGGCCTCATCGGCGCATGTTAGCCTATGCTCCAGCCTGCACTCCAAATTGATTTGCATTTAATATGAAAGAAGTTACATTAATAGAGTTTAAACTATGTTTGAAATTATTTTTTTATATCAATTTACTCTTTACACATCTTTATAACATTACTAATATATAATATATTTAACTTTTTATTTTTCTAAACTTTATTGCAAGAAAATTCCCACATCCTCGTCTTCCGATGATTTATTGAGTTCATTTTTAAACGACGACGCATCTGCTCCGTTCAATTTTTAGACAACAATGTTACAAACGAAGACCCGATTCCACTTATATTAGCTTCAACCATCCTAGGACTAGACTTTGCCAAAAACCATGGAGGCCCACCTAAACAAGGCAGCCCGCTTCTGTTGCAGCTCTGGCTGGCAGAAAGGATTAGCCCTGTCTATCTCCCCGCGTTTATGAGACCACCCACCATCACATCGGATATGGGGCTCGAGGGCCACTATGTGAATAAATTTAACAGCAGCCTTGGATGGGGATAATAGAAGGGTGCGTGCTTTATACTCGACCGGAAGAGTGGTTTCCTTTAACCCTCCCAGGCAGATACTGAAGTAAGAACAAGGCCGTTCGGGTTGACCGCCTTTTACACTCATTTCACCACGGCAGTCAGTCCTGCGGGACAGTTTACCCAAGGCCTCATCCGAATTCACCACGATTGAGCGAGGTTGTTAGAGATGATTTTTGGGAATATCAAAATATGGAAGAGACAAATTAACATCTTCGTCATCGTCTTAGTCTGCAACATATAAATATATAATTTACATTTAATTCTCTACTTTTATAACTTAGTTTTAACATCATAAAAAATAAGAAGAAATTGTTAGATTAAGTTAAAGAAAAAAATGGGAAAATTTATTAAATTAAGATTAAAGAATAAAATTTTAATTAAGTTGAAATATGAAAAATGCTTTAATTGATTAAAATAAATTCAGGATAATTAAAATCAATACGACATAGTTTTGATGATATGTTAATAATTGAATAAAACTAAGTTCTACAAATGTTTAATGCGCAGGGAAAACCGAAGAGGCACTGACAACATTGTTGACGTTAGTAGAGCTGAAAAGGCGCTGACAACATAGTTGAAGTCAGCAGAGCTGAAGAGGCGTTGACAGCAAGGTTGCCAACAACAGAGTTGACTTCAGCATGGTGATAAGGCTTGTTTCAATAGCAGGGTTGAAAAAGCGGTGGCAATAGACTTGCTTCAACAACAATATTGAAGAAGCGTTAGTAGTAGCCTTGCTTCAATAGTAGAGTTGAAGAATCGATGTCAGCAGCCTTGCTTCAACAATAGAATTGAAGAAGAACTGATAGCAGCTCCAATAGTAGTGTTGAATAAGCGCTGACAACAGCTTTGCTCCAACGGTAGTGTTGAAGAAGCGTTGGCAACAGCCTCCTCCAATAGTAGTCTAAAGAAGTGTTGGCAGCAGTCTTACGCTCACAATAGTCTGAAGAAGCGCTGACAGTAGACTTGCGCTAACAACAGTCTAAAGAAGCGATGGTAGCAGTCTTGTGCTAACAGTAGTCTGAAAAGGCGCTAACAGCCGTGTAGCCAAACAACAGTGTTGCACCAATAACTGAGTTGCGCCAACAATAGAGTTGACTTCTACATCAGCCTAATACGTCAAAATGTACAACTGTCACGTACACGATTATTCCACTAGCCTGCGCAGTACTATCCAGTACACCACGTTCTACCGAATATTCCAACAGTAGCCTTGCACTCACAACCGTCTGAAAAAGCGTTGACAGCAGCTTTGCGCTAACAGTAGTCTGAAGAAGCAATGGTAGCAGTCTTGTGCTAATAGTAGTCTGAAGAAGTGCTAACAACCGTGTAGCCAAACAATAGTGTTGTGCCAACAGTTGGGTTGCGCCAATAACAGTGTTACGTCAACAACTGTGTTGCGCTAACAGCCGATTTCTACAGAAGCCTAATACGCCAAAATGTACAACTGCCACGTACATAATTATTCCACTAGTCCGCGCAGTATTATCTAGTAAACCACGTTCTACCGAATATTCTGCGCACTATCATTCTGTACGTCACGTACCAACGAATATTATTGTTATGCGCACTACCCCGTACACCAACCGTACAACCATAAAAAAAGCTGTTATGTATCTACGAATTAAATTCGACCATTGCTACGCTTCAAATATAAAAGGCATCAGAGTACAACGACGAATCTCTTGATCACCTGATCTCTAATCTCTGAACTTGATATTTTGATTGCTCTCTCTCTAGCTCTTAAGCATACACGTTATACGTTGAGAGAAAATCTATTGTACTACCTAATAGTTATTTTAGTGTTGCAAGTTGAACAGAACGTTGTCTGTTCAACAGAGAGTGTGATAACTAGGAGTTCAGAACAAATAGTTGTTAAGACCTATGATCTGAGTGAATTTGTGTAGAGATTATACAAATCAAAATCTTCTAGTAGAATCCTTTTGGAAACAAAAGAAGGGGTGACGTAGGAGTTTTATCTCCGAACATCCATAAAATCTTGTGTTATCTCCTTATTATTTTATTCAGTCGTATATCTCCTGCTTTAAATCCCACAAGTATTTTCTGTACTTGAATTTCGTTCAAGAGCTTGCTACGATTTGTTGAAGAATATAAATAGATTTTAAGTCTTTAACAAGATTAAAATCGCATTGAAAGTGAAAATTAGCACAACAATATTCAACCCCTTTTCTATTGTTGTCACTGATCCTAACAAACATCGTTGTCTATAAATACAGCGAAACAGTTGTGATGTCGTTAAGAATGGAGTTGAAGAAGTCATCTGAATTTGTTAGAGATTTGCTCGTAGAAAATTTAGAAAAATAAAAGGTAGATATGCAAGGTAAATGATGAATTTATGTATATTTTCAATCTACTAAATTAACAATGTTATAACTTTTTAGATATTTATGAAGTTAATTCAAACAAAAATAAATACACAAATAATAATTTTAAACAAGATAATATATAGAAATATTTTAAAATCAGTTAAAAATATTATATTTATATATTTGTTATTAATATAATTTATGTTTAAATTTATTTTTCACTTTCTAATTTTATAATTTATATATTTAAATAAATACCGAGCCTATTGTCATATAAAATTAATATATAGACTTATTGCACGAATTATTAAATATAAATAATTATTTTTAAAGACATCATCATCATGTTGATCCAACCCTGAAAATAAATCATTTCAGGTTATAAAATAAATAATAAGTTAGTAAATAAGTTAATTTTAGTTAATTTAATATATTATTAGTATGTATTATATATTTATGTATTATATATTTGATAGAGTTAAATAAAAATAATAAGTTAAAATATATTAAAAATAATAAAAATAATAAGTTGATAAATAAATGAATTTAAATAAATTTATATGTTATTAATGTGTTATTATTTTGTTTTGGAAAAAAACTCATTTAAACATATGTACTCGTACAACTAGCTTATATACAAAATATTATTTATCTATAAATATTTTAGATAAAATTAATATTATTCAAATCTAATTAATTTAAAATTATTTTTAGTTAGTAAAAATTAAGTTTAATCTTAAACTTAATATTAACATATATTTTATTCCCTCGGCACACACTTAAAACCCTCAATTAACCCTCATCTTGTGACTCACTTTTTCAAATGCATTTTTATCTCCTCGGCAAATCACCCACCAATCTTAGTCGACCTCAATTGATGACATACCTCTTATATCTCGTCAAACTCAACTACTAACCCTCCAATTGACTTTCATCTTGTGACTCACACTTTTTCGTATGCATCTTTATCCCTTGTTAAACCACCCACTAACTTTAATCTTGTGACTCACACTTTTTCATATGTATATATCCCTCGACAAACCACTCACCAATATTATTCAACCCATCTTTTACAAATCAACAACCAATCCCAATTGATCACAGACCTCTTATCCAACGTTAAACCAACCACTAACCACCACCCGACATTCATCTCGTGACCTCACACTTTAAAATGCTCGTCAAATCAACCATTAATTCCAACCTCACACTCGACAAATCATCCACCACTCGACCTCCATCTCGTGACCTCACACTTTTAAATGCACGCCAAACCAATCACTAATTCTGACCTCACACTCGAAAAACTACCCACCATCCGACCTCCATATCGTGACCTCACACTTTCAAATGTTCGTCATACTAACCAATAATTCTGACCTCACACTCAACAAACCATCCACCACCCGACCTCCATTTCGTGACCTCACACTTTTAAATGCTCGTCAAATTAACCACAAATTTTGACCTCACACTTTAAGATGTCTATCATTTGTTTAAAAGTTGTGCCACCATATATTATAATAAAGAATGCATTCTTGAAAAATATAAATTTGCATGTTTCGGGATTTTAATCTTGGTCTTAAGCATAAAATGTGAACACTTTATAGTTTTATTATTTTGTGTATATATTTTGTATTTAATATTTATTATTAATTAGTTAATTTTTATATTAATCAAAATATTATATATATATATATATATATATATATAATAAGAGAAAAAATATATGATAAAAGATAAAATGTATTTATATAAAGTTAATAATGAAAATAATATAATATATAAGGTAATTATTTATATATTAACTACATTTAATATATATATATATATATATATATATATAAAGATAAATGATTGAAAATAAATTTGGGATAGAAAATTTAAGAAAGAATGACGTGGCATTTAATCAGATTTTTGAAAAAATAATAAATTTTCTCTCTTCTCATATTTTTTTTTTCACACATCATTTATTCTCCTAAATTTCCTCCACTTATCACTTTATCACTGTATATAAATTATTGATAAAAAAAATATATTTTATATGATTAGTGAGTATATATATATATATATTTAATAAGGAAAAAAAAATTTGTAAAAAAAAATTATTTATTATTATTTATCATTTATAAAAACTTTATTTATATATATATATAATTATTGATAATATAATATATATTTTACCATTTATAAAAACTTTATATATATATATATATTATATATATATTATATATTATAGTGTTATCAATAATTATATATTTTACCATTTATAAAAACTTTACGTATATATTATAGTTATAGTGTTATCATATATATATATATAATTATATATATATATATATAATATAATATAGATAATATAATATATATTTTATATTATTAGTGAGAGAAAAATATATTTATAATCAAAAATGTATTCTTATAAATTTATGAACATTTAACCGCTAAATCAATTGAGATCTTGAAATAATTTTATTATTTTATATATGTATATATATTTTGTATTTTATTACCATTAATTTTTATATAATCAAAAAAATTATTTATACTCATAATTAATATATATATTGATTGAGAGAAAAAAATGTATGATAAAAGTTAAAATATATTTATATAAAATTAATGATAAAAAATATAATATATATAAGGTAACTATATTTAATATATATATATATTATATTTATAATTTTTTTGATAAAAAAATATATTTTTTTTGATATATAATGGTTTATATATATAAATAAAATAAATATGTAATAATATATATAAATATAAAAATTATGAAGGTACATGTATTTATAATAAAAGAAAATTCTTTTTATATATATATAGATAAATAATATTTTTAATAATATTCTTATCTGTGCAAATGTTGACTTTTGTTTGAAGGTACACCAATTCATCCTTATATATACACGTACCTTTATATATATTAAATATTTTATTTGAAGTAGATGAATTAGCATTTGCACGGATAAAATTATATTTAAAATATTATTTATTTATAAATATTTTAAATAAAATTAATATTATTTAAACCTAATTAATTTAAAATTGGTTTTAATTTATAAAAATTATGTTTAATCTTAAACTTAATGTTAACATATATTTTATATACTATCAGTACCCCACTTAATGCCTCAATTGACCATCATCTTGTGAATCACACTTTTTCATGTTTTTTTATCCATCGGAAATCACTCACTAATCTTAATCGACTTCAATTGATGACACATTTCTTATCTCTCGTCAAGCTCAACCACCAATCTTAATTCCGACCTCACACTCGACAAACCACTCACCACCTGACCTCCATCTCGTGACCTCACACTTTCAAATACTCATCAAACCAATAACTAATTCTGACCTCACACTCGATAAATCACCCACCATCTGACCTCCATCTCTTGACCTCACACTTTCAAATGTTCATCAAACCAACAATTAATTCCGACCTCACACTCGACAAACCACTTACCACCCGACCTCCATCTTGTGACCTTATACTTTCAAATTCTCGTCAAACCAACCACTAATTCTGAGCTTACACTCGACAAACCACCCACCACCCGACCTCTATCTCGTGACCTCACACTTTTAAATGCTCGACAAACCGCCCACTAATTCCGACCTCACACTCGACAAACCACCCAACCTCCATCTCGTGACCTCACACTTTCAAATTCTCGCCAAACTAACAACTAATTCCGACCTCACACTCGACAAACCACCTACCATCAACCTCCATATCGTGACCTAACACTTTCAAATGCTCGTCAAACCAACCAATAAGTATCATTTGTTTAAAAGTTGCGTCATTATAACCCTGTTCTCAAGCATAAAATGTGAACACTTTAACCGCTAAACCACTTGACATTGTTGAAATAATTTTATTAATTTGTCTATATATATATATATTTTGTATTTAATATTTATTACCTATTCATTAATTTTTATATTAACCAAAAAATTATTTATGCTAATAAAGAAAATATTATATATATATATGATGAGAGAAAAAATCTATATAAAAGATAAAATGTATTTATATAAAATTAATGATAAAAAAATAATATAATATATATATATATAAATATTATTAATAAAAAAATATATGTTTTATGATCAGTATGAATATATATATATATATATATATATATATATATATAATTAATGATAAAAAAAATAATTAGAAAAGAAAAATATATATGATAAAATATATTTATAAATTTTTAAATTTAAAATTTAATTAAGAAATAGAGAGTAGGGAGAAGAGAGATAAAATACCAAGTGGATTATATACATAATGACGTGGATTATTAGTTATTGTGATAATAAAAGATTATTTAAACATATATATTATAAAAAAAGCTCATGTAACCTCTATTAATAAAACATAATTAATTTTTATTTTTTAATTTATATATTTATTAATAAAATATTAATAAATTTTCTCTCTCCTTCTTTCTTATCAATTAAACAATTATCTTTCCTACTTTTATCTTTTTCATAGATTTTTATTGTTCTTATATGAGTATTTATTATTAATTATTTAATTTTATCTTTTTTTTAATCTTTTTCTATTTCTTATTCTTTATATATATATACGACTTTCATGGATAAAAAATAATAATAATTAAGAATTTGATAATAATAGCAATTTATTCATCAAACAATAAAATAGTAATAATAAAAGATTAGACAAAAATAATATTCCTTACTACTATAAGTTATGAATACAAAATTAAATAAAACATATTAAATTAAATAAAAAAAACTCTTCACAAAAATATTACAATTGAACAAAATTTACAAATAAGTTATTAAAATCTGTTCAAAATAAGAATATGAGTACTAAGAGAAATAAAAAATAAAATAAAAAAATGAAGATGAAAAAAAAGAAGAGAGAAACTAATATATAAATAATAAAAAATTTAGGAATAAGATAAAATTAGATGGTATAATTAATGAAAAATAAGGAAAAGAAAATTATTAATATTTAATTAATAAATATATAAATAAAAAAATAAAAATTAACTCGATTTATTAACGGAGGCTAAATGAGCATATTTTTGAACGTAGATTTAAATGATATTTTATTAGTTTGTATGTCTAATTGAGTTAGTTGTATAAGTACATACATCTAAATCTAAATGAGTTTTTTTTCTTTTATTTTTTTAGGTAAATTAAAAACAATGTGGACAGACTTGACCGGAAAAGTTGTTGACCGACGAGCCTTCGGTAGGCCCACCAACCAACCATCCAGACTAACGACGAGGAAAGACGATCTTCTTCCCAACCTAGACATGTCTAAGAACATAGGTAATCTTCAAAGTCTTGTTCTTGGTCTTCCTCAACAATTTTTTTTAAATTCTTGCGCGACAGCCTCCCATTGTCCAATAGTTTTTAGATAAATTAGCAAAAATCCCATATATTGCACGAATGTATGTACACATGGAAAAATGTATATGAATATAAAAAAAACTTGAAAAAAAAATTAGGAAATGAAAACCGAAACAAGATAAACTAAATTTTCTTTCTTTTTCATCCTAACAAATCGTCATTGCTCGAATGAGCATTTCCAGATTTGTTTGTAATTTTAACAACCTAGTTAAGACATTAAATACATTAAACAAAAATAAGAAAAACAATTACTTGATGTCATAAACTTAAAAAATAATATTTTCAACATTGTTTGAAGTTGATGTTCCCATAATAAAAACTTAATTTAATATATAAGACACATTTCAAATTAGCATAAATCTAACAAATATAGAGACATCCAAAAATATATTTACTTGTTGAGGAATAAGTGGTTTACTTGATCAAACACTTTTATAACTATAAAGTTGTCCGATTTTTTCGTCAAATAGAATATGTTATTTTGACCTTGTAAGCACTAAAAATCTACACCCGAATTTATAATATTAAAATAATTATTTACTTTCAAATAAATAAAATCAAAATAATTAAACTCATTATTGTCAAAAACCTAATTAAAAAAATTAATTATTATTAGTTATTGTGCTAATTAATCAAATTAATTAAGGGTTAAAGCCAAAATAAAAAATAAAATTATTTGGGAGGAATGTTATACCCATTTTATCTCAAAATAATTTTAAAAAAAATTAAAGGGAAAAAAATAATAATTTAGAATTAAGCTAGTATATGTAGTCTAATGAAGCTATTGGATAACTCTTTACACTTCAAAACAACCTTTAATTAAAAACCCAATTTTTGATCGCAAACTGTTTTGAACAAATGAAGCTATTGGATAACTCTTTACACTTCATCCACGTTGATTCATACCTTGAGATGATGATCAACATTTTCTTGGAACCTTTGTGAAGCTACCCAATCTCTTGCATCAAAGAATAAAAGCTAAAAAATGAATTTAAAAACATGCACACTTGTGTTCTTGAGGATCGAGACTTGTTAGCCTAGGACCGAGAGATCCGATCGAGGATCCTCGATTCGGACCAAAACCTAGGATCGAGAAATTTGAACCTAGGACCGAGACCTAGAACCAAGATTTTCAATAGGTCCAAGAGGTCTGAACGATGTTCTTGAGCTAGGACCGAGGCCTAAGACCGATGATTTCTATCAAGGACCGAGAGATCTGACCTAGGACCGAAAGGTCCAACCTGGTACCAATACTCCCGAACCTTAGGACCGAGGGGTTTGACATTGGGACCGAGAATCCCAAGCTTGGGACCGAGAGCTCCAGAACCCAAGACTGAGGAACTTAGCCCTAAGCTAGCCCAAGACCGAGAGGTTAATACACCTCGACCAAGGGACCTAGCCTTAGGCCTAACCTAGGACCAATGCATTTATACACCTAGACTGGTAAGATTAGCCAAGGACCGAGAGTCCTTAGAACCTAGACCAAGGGATTTTGGTACTTAGACTAAGAGCTCCTCGACTTAGACCAAGGGTTTGTTGACCTTGACCGATAAAAACAAACCCAAGGCTTAAGACTTTGGTCCTAAGGTCTTTTTTGTTCCACTTTTCAAAATCCAAAATTATTATTGAAATTTTGGGACCCCAAACCATTTTCTAAAAATCCCGAAAAATTAGAAAATGATTTTAAAATATTTTTGTGATGTTTCTACACAAAAATATTTCGACAAAGATTCGTTTGGTGTTTATTTCTAAACCCTAACACCCTTAAAAATAACTGATGTTATTCAGGTATAATCAAGGGCGAATCCAAGATTTTTTTTTTTCACTGGGCTGAAAATATTATAGATATTAAACTAATACGGGTAATAAATAAAAACATTAATCAAATTGTTCCACGAATATCCTTACTAAAATAAAATAAATATATAAAATCTAATCAAAGATAAGAATATTCCATTTAAAAAAGAAATTTAGAAATTTAAAACTATATATTTGAATAAAAATTAAGTTTAAAAATATAAAAAATTAAATTAATTAGATTTTAAATAAAACTAATATATTATTAAGTGATACAAAATTGAGGGAGAGGCCAGGGTTTGATCACCGAAACCCATTATCGTTTCACTCCAATGCCAACTGGACAACATCATATTTGTTATTTATATACATATACATATATATTGTTTTAAAAACCTACCCTGGGCTAGAGCCCATAGCAGCCCGCCACGTCGCTCCACCGTTGGGTATAATCCTCCCTAGTTATCATCAGTAACATGTACCAGCATTTTAAATATTGTTGTTTCAATATTTTAAATAACGCTAAAACTTATAAGCATGACTAGGACCAAAAGAATAATCGGTTAAAACTCAAACGTTATACAAATGATTTTCAAAATTTAACTTTATAAGTAGAGACCGTTTTAAAAACAGGCACGGAGGATGAAGCGCGAAAGCTCTTTCCCGAGTATCACAAAAATACGAATTAAAATTTTTTTTGGTCAATACGTTTGTATATGTATGCCAACTTTTATTGATTTTAAAAAATTAATTGGCGAGTTTGTTTCAAAATAAATAATATTTTAAATTAATTATGTTTAATTAATTTAAATTAAAGGATTTTTAAATAATCAAATTGTGATTTGATTATCATAGATCTCCAGATTATTTAAAATTGAACCCTAAAATTAATTATTTTTAATTAATTTCAAAAGCTGTTAGGAATCAATGAAATCTTTTAAAAAATATTTTATTTTAAAATAAAATTCCTAACACTCAAACCGATATTGAAATTCTTGAACCTCGAGCTTTTCACAAAAATTTACGCAAATAGTTTTTTCGGGGGTTACAGACCTAAACGATATAACATGGATGATAATGACAATGATAAATTCTTATCACCATTCGAATTTAATTACAACAAATATGAAGTAGTTAAATCAATAAACTTATTGACATCTTTATCAAAAAGCACAAACAATGCATCTCATCATTCGTCTATAACCTTAATATTTAAGGGTGTGTTTGACAACCCTGGAATTGACATTGAAATTGGAATTGGAATTGGATGGTTCAATTCTAATTCTTATGTTTGTTAGACACTTTAATATTAAAAATTAGAATTAGAATTGAAATTAGAATTAGAATTCTAATGGAATTCAATATAGTGTAATTTTATAGTTCTCAATTCCAATCTTTTTAGGTCAGAATTGTAATTCCATTTTTTTTTATGTTTTTCCCAACAAAATAATTTGTTATCATTTAAAACACGATTAAAGTTTTTAATCAATAATATTTTTTTTTAGAATTTAGGATGTTAAAATATTGAACTGATATTTTTTAGTCGAGTAAGTTAACATTTTGAACTAATATATATATATATATATATATATATATATATATATATATATATATATATATATATATATATATATATATATTAATTTAAGAAATTAGTTTTGAACCAATATTTTATTTTAGATTTAGAAGTTAAAATGTCGAACCAATATTCTTATTTTAATATATTAAGTTAACATGTTAAACTGATATTTTTTCAATTAAAATCAAAACTTAAAAAAATCTTTTGACCTTGAGCTATCTTAATTAGTTTTGTCAAACTAATATTTTAATAAAATAGATAATGTATATTAAAATTATTTTTATTATATTCTATTTTACAAATATAGGAATTGAGATTGAATTACAAGTCTATAATTTTTCTAAACATAATAATTGAATTGTAATTCAATGTCAATTCTCATATAATTGAAATTGGGATTCCAATGTCAATGTCAATTTCATTTCCACTGATCCAAACATACTTTCATCTATAATGGGTAAAACAATAATAAGGTAAATGACAAATTTAAGACTCAAATAAAATGTTTGGTCAAATTTTAGGCATTTCTTAATTTCTTGTCAATGAAGAGCACTAGTTATAATATTTTACCCTCCACTAACACTATTAAGTCTATTAAACTCTTTGTCATGTCATTTTATTTTTTATTTATTTAATATAATCTGTTTAACCATCAATTACTAGTATATAACCTTAATTTTTTCTTTACTTTCGGTCAAATTTATCATCTTCATCTCCAACAACCCCTTCAATACCCTCAACGGCCGACTATCACTTCCTCTCTACCATCTCCGATTCTCTCTCATCCTAATCGCATCATTGCCACCACACCGATTGCCCATCTCTATCTCAGATCCTTCCAATAACTACCCTCCTCCACCCGCTACTGCACCATCTCTTACGCCTCCTAAAATATTCTGCGGCGAATCAAGATTTCTCAAACATTCTGGATTAGCTCCTCCATCTTAGATTTATAACTTTTCAACTATCTACTAACCATAATTTTCCTTGTATAAAAATTGTGTTTTTTCACCGACAATCTTCTTCTCGATATTTACTTGAAAATGTATGTATTTGAAATCAATGCAGAATAATAAGTTTTCATCCAAATTTTGACCCACCCGTGAACTGTCAATGGTATCCCATTAATCTATGTTAGATATAGGTTCTCACCATCTGTACTTAATTAAATTGAATATTATTATTTCGAATTAATGAAGTTATTTTTTTGTTTTATATATACTATTGTTTTTTAAGAGATTGTGAAAAACGTTTTTCTAATCAATGGAAGTCAATAATATATTATACCTTTTTATACGTTTATTATAGTGATCATAAAAGTATGTCACTTACTATATTTCAGAACTATTTTAACTCTCGTTGTTGTGCCCGAGACCTTATACGTTCAGATTAACCACTTTGAAAAATTATAAATTTTGAGTATAATATTACTATCGACAATTTTATATAGAAGGTGTTATAAAAACCAAAAAGATGAAAATCGAGTCAATCTGGGCATTTAAAGACTTGGTCAACGCAAGTCAAAATGAGACAATCGAGCCAAAACTAGTCAAATATGAGGGGATGACATCATCGTGGCGTAAGCGGAAACCATATTTGAAAATACTCAAATGTGTTCTTCAATTGGTACCATCTCGCTGAAGAAAGATCAACAACACCAAACTTCTAAAAATCGCCTAGACCTCAATACTTGATGGATTTAAATGATTTAGATTTTTGGAAATGTAGGAGTGTGCTCTATAAAACTTATCAACCCAATTTTGGCTTAATTCCCCCAACACGATGTAGCTTTGAAGCAAGGTAAGGTGCCCAAAATTGGATTAAAATTGACACATCTTCAATTGAGCCACATGCCACAAAAATGGATTTCTACTTAAGGTTGGAAAGTTGAGACACAAGCCAATTTAATTGCATTGGTCTTAGGTCGTCATTTAATATTTAAGGGGATCTACATGTCCACATAACACGATGCAAGTACACTAACATAGTTCCTAGAGCGAACTAAAGTTAAGTATCACTTTAAAAGTTCGTAGCTCATGATTTACCCAACCATTTGGGGTGAATGAGCTACCATTGGAAAAGTCTTTGAGTTAGCTTACCAAAGGAACCAAGAAGCACCCACAACTTGACCTAAAGTCCACGTTAGATCGCTCGTAAGCTAACATGTCCAATTTAGGGTCAATGACGTTCCATAATGACCTTTTTGACAATGGTGAGCAATATAAGAGTTGTAGTTAACTGACTCACCTTACCAATGCGCCCAAGCTCAGATCTTGGCATGGCCTGAGCCCTCCAAGGTAGCTCGACAAAGTTTCAGTTTTCACAGAGTTGTTGAAAATCAAACTCCAAAAAGGGCTAACTTAATAAAATCACAACTTGGACTACATTGCATGAAACCGGATGATTCAAGTTGGAAATTGAAGCTGGACTTGTTACCTACACATGTCATTCGTCCAAAACTAACCTCAATGCCCAAATCATTGCCTAATCGACTCATTGAGCCGATAGCAAACTGGAACCGGCCTATCTAATACTAAGGGTATTTAAACTCATTTTCTTCACAAAATGAGGTAGTTAACTAGAGGCTTCAGGTATTTTCCTAAATTCTAGAGTGAGATACTTAAGAGAGACAACCTTCCGAAGACGGATTATGTTTCTACAGCGAAGATGTTTGTGAGCAATTGAGGATTCTTCCTTCAATATTGTTGATTAGCCTCTTTATTTTCCTAAGGTAAGACCTACTGGATCATGTAAATTCCAAGTAGTCATGCAAATCGTGAATCAAGTTGAGCATTCTTTTGAAATTTTCATTCATTAAATGTTGTTATTTATTTGATTATATTTGCATGAATGATTGTTTGAACTATTTGGTTAAACCTTAGCGGCTAGAAATCCTAGGTTAGAAGACATATATTGAATAGAAATTGGGAGTTTAGAGTTAGGGTTACTAGGAACGTAGAGGCTTTGGTAATTAGAAAGAGAAAATATAACAATTAGAATATAAAAAATACAATCCCTCCCTTCAAAATTATATCCTTATTTAAAGACTAACAAATTGTAAAATAGCCCCTAAAAGATATAACCACTTATATTTCAGCCCTAGTCCAACTCAACAATATCGATAATAGAATCCTCATTGTTGTGAGTATTAGAGTCACGACATCCCTTTTCCCTTAGGAACTTCCTTTCCCTTTTCGAAGGTGGCTTTTGCATTAAAAACTGCTTACAGAATTCAGGAAATTGTGAAAGAAAAAATCCATTTTTCTCACGTGGCGTCCTCCCTCACAACATTTATCCACTAAACCAATACCTAAACAACCATTCTTCCCTTCTTTCTGATTAGACGTCTTTCCAAACTTTCCTTTGGAACCAATATTATATCACCATCCTCTGCCACTACGGGAAGCGATAAGCTGACCGTCTGCACCTCGTCCAATTTAGCCCTCAATAAGGACACATGAAATACATAATGAATTTTACAGCCTTCTAGAAGTTTCAATTTATAGGCCACTTCACCAATTCTTTTTTCAACGAGAAAAGGTCCAGAATATTTTGCCGACAGCTTGATATTTTTACGAGCCGCAACTGAAGTTTGTCGATAAGGTTGTAGATTTAAAAACACCAAATCGCCCACCTTAAACTCTCTTTCTTGATGTTTTCTATCAGCTTATTGTTTCATACGATTCCGAGCTAATTCCAAATTCTCTTTCTGAATATGACACATCCGTGTACGATCTAGAATAAAATCTTCAATAATACCAACCTTACACGATACCATTTGACCCATAGGTAGTGGTACTAGAGTAAATCCATAAAGAGCTTTAAAATTTACTGGTGTATTTAATAATCCAAACGACATTACTCTGAATTCATAAAGACCAGAATGAGTGCGAAATGCCGTTTTATATACATCTTCCTCTTTGACACGAATTTGGTGATATCTTGAACATAAGTCTAATTTTGAGAAAATTGTCGCTCCATACAGTTCATCTAGCATCTCATCCACTACCGGAATATGATATTAGTCTTTAATCATTACTTCATTTAACTTTCAATAGTCTACACAAAATCGCCACGTCCCATCCTTCTTCTTAACTAAAATAACTAGAGAAGCAAATGAACTCGTGCTTTCGCGGATGATTCCAGACTTCTTCATTTCTGCAACTAGACTTTCAATTTCTCCTTTCTATATGAATGGATATCGATACGGTCGTTGATTAGGCAGTCGAGATCCCGACAACAAGTCAATGGCATGGTCTGTTGCCATTTTTGGAGGTAAGTTAGTTAAAGGCTCAAAAACCTTTTATATGTTGATAACAAATCTCTTTTTCCAATGGTAATTGACTATCACTTAGTTGTTCTAAATGGGTTGATAACAGAGTTGTAGGCTCAACATTCATAAAAAATAATTGACCCACAAAACATTCGTAACACTTTTTCACCTTCCGAGCTACGTCGTCGATGAAATACTTCCGAATGGGCTAAGAGAATTCCTAGCATTTTTATACTATTATTTTTAATTGAAAAAATAATTGGAAAATAAAACAGCAAGTACAAAAATGAGTAATAACCCCCAGTAGAGACTGGTACGATTTAATTCAACATTTTGTTCGTTTGGGTTTGATTGTGTCATATCTCTATAATTCGGATTAGGTTTATCGTTGGATGAACGGCATTGCTGATATTGATCCTAAAAATGAAATGGTAGGTACAACTAGTTCGTGAATAGCCAATCATCGCACTGTAAAAAGGAACTGCCCTCCTTATCACCAAACAGTCGAATCTTCTTGTCGGATAACCTAACTTTCATAACTGTCTTCTCGAAATCAAGACTCACTAGTCCATATTTAGTCATTCAATCAACTCCCAAAACCATATCACAACCTCCCAACTTGATCGTTCGAAAGTCTAGTAGAAAATCATGACTCTGCATTTTCCAAGCCAAATTCGTGCATAATAATCGACTAAAGATTCTGCCTCCGCCTGCAATAGGTACCCCATAGGCATTGTTTCCTTTAGAACACAACTCAACTGAGATGCAGTACCCTTATCAATAAATGAATGCGTACTATCACTATCGATTAATATAGTGATTTTCCTTTTCTTAAGCTGCCCAATAATCTTGAGCGTAGCATTATTAACACTCCCATTAAGAATGTGCATTGAAATCGAACCCCCATTGTTAACCCTTTTGACTCTGGCCTCCTCTTTAGGCTTAATCATTTTCGTCATCATAGATACTCTTTATTTTTAAACTAGTCATCTCGTCTTCCATTGCTTCAATATTGAATAGATGACGACGATTGGGACAAACGTGATCTTTGGAATATTTTCCATCACACTTGAAAAAAATACCTTTAGCACGTTTTTATCTCATTTCTACAAACGTGAGATCTCTAGCTAGTATTTTAGTAGTATTTTTTTTATTAATAGTTAGTATAAACGTACCTTGTTGGCTATTACTCCATGGAGGTTTTGGTTGAGTTACATTTGTGGTATGAGTTGGCAATTTGGTGAACAATTTCTTTTCCTTACCAAGAGGTTTGAGGAACTCGTCCTTCACCTTAACCAACTTTATTGCCCGATGTAATATCACTGGTCCTGCCATCTTTAAAACCTCTTTCAATTCAGGTCGTAAGCCTCCATTAAACTCTTCACATAGTATCCGTCGTTCCGTGGAAGGCATTTCGCTACAACCTAATGCTCTTAGCTCTCGCCATTGATATATATATAGGTCTTCAAAGTTTTTGTCTGTCTCAACTGATTAAATTCTATTATCACATCTTGGTGTCCCTCTTATAGAAATGCCAATAACACCTCTTTAGAGAATTCTTCCCAATTTGGTAATGGATGATCTATCAGATAATCATAGAACCACACATCGACCTCACTAGAAAGAAAATAAACACGTAGCTTACCTTTTCTTCTTCGGGCATGGTGAAGTGATTAAAAAATTTATTGACTCTTCTGATCTCCCCTAGGTTTGAACCATCAATTTGTTCATCTCATCCGTGGTTGCTTAATTGACATACCTCCCGCAGTCCGTATCGAATTAGGACATGTATTTATGATTCCGATTACTGATAGGAGTCTTAGTTGTTCCAAAATTGTTGTCCGATCGTCTGTTTGTCTGGCCTTCTATAATATCATCTCTCTTATAAGGATGTTTTCCATGTCCAGATCTCGATTGTAGTGAAAGTGTATTTGAAGTTCTCCTTTGTCTTCGGTTGATTTATTTATTTGTGTTTCGAATTCTTGAATTCCAATAGTCTTATTATAGATTCATACTTCTCAGCGCTATCTTTCTGCATAATCTCCAAATACCGAGCATTTCAATCTACTTTGCTTCAATATTATGATTAGCCTTGAGATTCTCTAGATGAAGTACTGAGAACTTATCATTCATTTGTGATTCCATCGTCTCGATGCGTTCAGTCAGATTCTAGATCATCTCTTCATACTTTGGTATGTGAATTCACCATTTTCAGCGGAAGTCGCGGATCGTAAGTTTTGATACCACTTGTCGTGATCACCCTATCAATCACGATATAAGTTCTACAATAACAGTTTCATAGAGGAGAAAAGAGAAGACAGAGTGAATAATAAGAACAGATTGAATAGAAGAATAAATTGGATTAGAAGAACAGATTGAATAGAAATTGAGAGTTTTAAAGTTAGGGTTACTAAAGCGTAGAGGCTCTAGTAATTAGAAAGAGAAAATATAACAACTAGATATCAAAAATACACATCCCTCTCCTGACAATTCTATTATATTAAAGACCTAACACAATTGTAAAATAACCCCTAACAAGATATAAGCCATTTATATTCAGCTTTAGTCCAACTCAGCAATATCGGTAATAGAATCGAATTTATGTGAATATTAGATCACGACAAATTATTATGTGATTAGCCTAGGGTTAGAGAATTCAGTTAATATTCGTCGGCCCAACGTCATGTTCTTCAGTCGAAGGACAAGTTCATAAACTCCTTCCATGCTTAGTCTGTGCTCGGAAGCCTTTGCAAAGATGAGGACAAAGATCTTCGTGAGGAAAACAATGTTAACCTCACTTAAACCGACGCGACGATGGAAGAGATTTCCGAACGAAATCTACTTTTGGATTGCAGAATTGTAGAAAGAGACGAATAATTAACTTCGATTGATTATGTCAATCCGAAGCTCCATTCGATGAGACATAATGAACGAAATGCTCGCGAGGTCAAACCACTAGAAGCTCAAGACGAAGACGAAGGAGGAGGCGAGTTGTCTTCCATTGGAGATATTTCCAATTTGGAAACAAAGCACATCTCTATGTTGAATCTCAGATTTCATTTGATACTGTCCAAGAGCGTCGCAATGAATAGAGGAATACTGAAGACACCTCGAACAGAAGGCTACTCGATAGGGATTCCCTACATGAGGCCAGTGCGTTGGAAGTCGACAAATATGGGTTCACGGGAAAATGAAAATTATGTTTTCCGATTTCTCAATCTTGAACGTTCCCTTCACATCCAAATTAGCCCTCCATATTCCAATGCATTTAAAGTTTACTTCAAACTTTCAATTTTGAATTAATTTAATTAATTCAAAATTGTCTGCCCCTATACTTTTATTTCACATTCATATTGGCCCCTAGACTATTTCAACATCCAATTTTTACCATAAACTTCTAATTTGGAATTATTTTGAATAATTCAAAATTATTTAAGCCCATGGACTATCTCTATTCACGTCCAAATTAATCACTGAACCTCGTTAAGGTTTAATTTTGGCCTTAAGTTCCAATTTCAAAATTATAAAATTCTTTAACCTTTGTTTGGTTTTCTTATACACAAAATAATCTTATTCATATACCGAAGCTTCTAAGAATATTTTAAAAAAATCTCACAAAATACAATATGATCAAAAATATTATTTTCTATCTTAATATTATTTTTCCACAATTTTTTAGACATATTTTGAAAATAGCATATCTTCGAAATTTGTATATCGAATTCTATAAATCCAAAAATTATGCAATTTTTACAACATGGCTACAAAAATATTTTTTACCTCCACAAAATTTTAGGGGCACGTTTATAACTTCAAAAATTTCAAACTCGAGTGCAATGTGGTTCTAAAATTATTCTTGACATGCATAAAATTTTTAGAAATTTTCAAATATGCTTGGAAAAATGACTGACTTTTGCGATGTCATAAACAAGACTCCAATACTTCAAAATTCTTAATATGATTTTTTAACACTTGTGGACTCCATTCCTACAAGTATCCACAGTTTGAATTCCAAGCAAGCAACATATAATTTTTTCCACTTCATATTTTTGTTCTTTATTGTGATCGGGATGCGTTCGTGACTATGTTATCTCATCCTTGTCTAAACCTAATGGACGCTTAAATTCATCACTATGCAAGAAATAAGGCTAGTATGCGTTCGCGACTAAGTTATCTCAACCTTGTCTAAACCTAATGGACGCTTAAAGTCATCTCTTTGCAATAAATAAGGCTAGCCCTTTGGCTTAGACACATGTTAGGATAATCATAAGAGAAAAAGAGTTCTGAACTTAGAATACATGTGTAACAATCATATAAAATAATCAATAACCAATTACGTTCGAGTATAAACGGTCCATCAAGACAATTGCATAAGACATAATATCATAGAGTATTTCCTAATGCATAACCAAGCACCGAACCCTTAAAAATAAATAAATATAAATTTCTTTCCTTTAGTTTCTTTGTGAAGTAAACTAAAAGTGACGACTCTCGAAGTCAATTAGCTTATTACATCTCATCACATACTAATCTAAAACATGTACGAGCCAAATGAAAAAGTCAATGCTATAAAACCATATTTCGGTTCCTCATCTCTAAGATTGACAACTTCCGAAAGGATAGTCTTCCTATTTACTTTTTATGAGATTCGAGAGGAATGTAAGTCAAGGGGTTCTATAATATAACTTTAGTAGAAAAACTTTTTCCAAAAATATGTACCCGAGGTTATGTCTACCATTGCAGTCCTTCATTGCGTCCCCTTTGCGGGCGGAGCACACAAAGGATAGGTAAGACATTTGACCGACCAATTTTTGTATTGTACAAACCACCCTTAAAGACGGAGTATTCGAATGAAAAATCGACTAATATGACAGATCATTCCGAAGAAACTAAAAGCTTTTAAAATAGGAAAACACGGGGGCGTAATAAATGCATACAAACATCTTCTCATTCAAATATTGTACTTGTGACCCGAGACAGTTGGCTCTTCGGCCCTTGGTTTGGGCGGAATAGTGGGTGATGTGGAATACGTCGTTGGTTATGTATTAGACATTTTTCGGATGAATTGTTCGATGGTGGGATCTCATGTACGGCTAATGGTGGAAAAATGTTAAGTATGTAGAATCAATGAGAAGAGCGAGTTCAAAATAAGTAATGGGGACAAGTGGTGTCACCCTTATGCACATATGTGTCATAATCGTATTAGGCGTCCAATTTTCAATTCATTTTAATTTTAATAAACAAGAGTGTTGTATTTCGATGTGAGACAAACATTAATAACATGCACCCCTATTTTCTCACTTTACAAATCACTTTAAAAGGGAAAATTACATAACAAATAACAATATAAACTTAGTATGAGTCCTTCGTCGTTCATATGCTCCTTTGTTTCTGGCTTCAACCAGACCCGGCCGAAAGGCAGTGAAACCAATGCACTTGCATAGGCCCCTCATATTTTTTAGGGGCCCCAAATTTTTCCAAATTTTTAGTATATAGTATTATTATATGTATTATTAATTATATATTATAAAATATTTTTATAGTATAATATCATATTCCTTTATATTTAATTATTCCTTTTATATTTATTTCCTTATAATACTTATAATAGGCTAACTTTTTATCTCTATATTATATATAATAATATTTTTTTCTCTCTCCATATTATATAATAATATATATTACTTATTTCTCTCTCTATTATATATAATATAATAATTTTTTCTCTCCATATTATATCTAATATAATTTTCTCTCTCTATATTTAGTAATATATTAATTTTTTCTCTCTCGTAAATATTTTATTATTTTTTATCCTTTAATATTATGCATATTTCACTAACTCTAATTATATTATTTATATTTTAGTCGTTTTCCATCTATAATAATTTACATTTTTTTATCATAAATCTAACCTTAATTGTGAAGATCATCTACATTTTAATACTTTTAAATTAATTTTTTTTATTTGTTCTTATTTTTATGTTTATCTTCCTAATTTCTTCTCATTTTAAAATATATAATGACTTAATTGAAAATTTTGCACCAAAAAAATACAAGGAGGAGTATTTTTGTTGAATCAAATACTAGTTAATTAATAAATTATTATGGTATATTTCGTTTACAACTTATTATATTAATATTTTTAATATATATTTTAAAATATTTTTTTACACTAGTTAATATTGTTATATATTTTTTTTTATAAAATGTACAATTATTAAATTTATTTTAATTTTATGGACTACAAAATTTGAATTTGCATGTGCCTCCCAACTCTCCGTGCCGACGAACTCGAGAGTTGGGGGTCTATTCTTGGGGCCGACCGCCTCTAAAGTTGAGGGTCTACTCTCGGGGCCGGCGGCCTCGAGAGTTGGGGGTCTACTCTCGGGCCGGCTCGAGAATTATATACGACATGCAAATTCAAATTTTGTGGCACACTAAAATTAAAATAAATTTAATAATGATACATTTTATAAAAAAAGAATATTAAATATACAAATTAAATATACAATAATATTATATAAAAAAAATATTTCAAAATATATATCAAAAATATTAATATAATAAGTTGTAAACAAAAAAATATACAATAATAATTTATTAATTAACTAGTATTCGATTCAACAAAAATACTCCTTCTAACATTTTTTATGCAAAGATTATACTCCAATTGTCTAAACACTCTTTTTAAGTTAATATCATAATTAATCCATTCGTGATATATTGTGTAAACACTCTTTTTAAGTTAATATCATAGTTAATCCATTCGTGTGATATATTGTATATGATGTCTCTAATAATAAAAAAAATGATAAATATTTTAAAATAAGAAAGAGATTATAAAAATAAACATAAAAAATAAGAACAAATAAAAAATAATTTAAGAGCAATAAAATGTAACCTCAAATATGATTTTCACAATTTAGGTTGGATTTATAATAAAAAATTAAATTATTATAAACAATAATATAAAATGACTATAATAAGAATAAATAGAAAATGAGCCTAATATTAAGGATAAAAAATAATAAAACTCTGAGAGAGAAAAAATTAATATATTATATATAATATGGAGAGAGAAAAAATTATTATATTATTATATTATATATATATATATATATGATAGAGAGAGAAATAAATAATATATATTATTATATAATATGGAGAGAGAAAAAAATATTATTATATATAATATACGGAGAAAAAGTTAACATATTATAAGAAAATAAATATAAAAGAATATAATATTATAATGTAAAATAGATATTTTATAATATATAATTAATGATAAAGATAATAATATTGTATACTAAAAATTAAAAAAATTTGGATCCTTAAAAATGGGGGCATATTCGACTACATTGCATTGTCTTTCAGCCGCCGGGCCTGTATAAGCCAACCAATTTTATGAACATATAATGTTGAAAATGTCGAGAAAAGCTTTAAACTTATCTATTACATAATTATTTACCAAAATCAACATCTTTACACACATTTAGTCAAAGATCAAGAGAAAAAATAAGGATTTACATATAATCCAATTATTTGTTGACTTATTCAACCTCCTCTAGATGTGAAGGGATCATCTGCTACCAAAGTAACCTGCTACACCTGTTGCCTCTCACAAAGAGAGGGGCAATATGGTAAATAAATGAAACACTGTTTCATTTATTTACCATATTGCCCCTCTCTTTGTGAGAGGCAACAGGTGTAGCAGGTTACTTTGGTAGCAGAGGATCTCAAATGCCTCTAGATTAGTAAGTAAGTGCCTTTACATTCTTATCAAGATTAAAGTGTAAACAACTATCCAACTTAACACTATAATTAAAAGGAGCATATAACATTTCAAGTCAAATGTCCAAACTTCAACACAAAAGATTTAAAATAATAGAAGAGATTTGTATTAAATGTTATATCTTTAGTTACATAAGTTAAGTTTATTATATACATATTACAATAAACTTATAAGAAAACTAATATAATAATATAATATAAATATTATCTCAATTTATCATATTATAATAATATCTTATATATCTAATATAATAATATAATATAATATTAATATTATCACAATATATGCTATTATGATAATATCTTATATATATTATTTTTATATTATAACATCCTACTCAAATTCGAGATAGAAAGTACTGGAACAACTTGAGGTTGAAAACGAGATGTTAACTTCAAGTTGTTCAAGTTCTCTCTATCTTGAGCTTGAGAAGATATGTTAGAATATAAGATAATATATATAATAATAATATTATCATAATTTATAATATTATGATAATATCTTTTATATATATATATATATATATATATATATATATATATTATCTTATATTCTAATATACTTTCTTAAACTCAAGATGGAAAGGACTTGAACAACTTGAGGTTTAGACGAGATGTTAAAATGTTGATGATGTATTTTTTAAATTTTAGAAACTCGTGAGTTTTATACAGTTACAGGATGACAGTGTGTTGAGTGATAAACCAACGAAGAGGTAAAATCTTATGGGCATTGCATGTTGGAGTGAAACAACAACCGAATGAAACTCCAAAGTTTACTCGTGAGTCTCGAAATCCATCCAAAGATGACGATATCCATGTGTTACATAAAATAAAAATCAACAAAGACTGAAAATAAAACTCAGAGAATATGATAACCGAAGAAAAATAAGAATATCAACATAATTATTTAAAAGAAAAAAATATTATTAAAAAATATAATAATAATTATTAGAGCATTATTAGAGCCATCCATCAATGACTAAAGTAACCATTGATGGAGGCAGCGAAAGACTAAATTTTGTAGCTCAACATCAAAACTTTGACTCTAATACCATATTAGAATAATAAAGAAATTGTATTGAATTGATATATCTTTAGTTACATAGTTTTTATCTATTATATAGACATTTAATTAGACTTATAAAAAATTAATATAATATTAATATTATCATAATTTATTATTATTATTTTTATATTATAACACTAAAATATAACGAAATCCAATTTAATAACAAATTATCCAAAGTGATTGAATCAATTTTCACTACAACTAAAAAAAAATATCTCAAATTTACCACACTGTCGACACCAACAAAAATGTCATCTCCAAATATAGTTGCAACATAGGGAGGCATTAAGTCTTCACATAATTTTTACAAGACTTACTTACTTCCAAGAATTCCAAACTGCTAAAATAGAGGTAAGTAATGATCATTTAGATCCATTCCCCTTTCCACTAGAATCAAACATCTCATCCTACTCTGGTAAAACTAATAAACCCATAAATAAGTTTCAAATAATATAATTATTTTCGATTTGAAGAAGACGATATTATCATATTAGTGTTAGTAATAACTTACCATGTCGATCAGATCTATCCGAAGATCAGAGAATTCTTCGTCAAATTTCTTTAGAAAACGTAAGAAGATGGGAATCCTTAAAATCAAGGAACCCTTTGACGATTTATGCAGTTGAGTCTTCTTCGGTGATAAAACTATAATGAACAAGCTGTATAGAGAGAAAATAAAATCTAATTATTTCATATTAAAATCTTGAAGAGAGTGAATTAAAAATGCAATATTATTTAAATTTTTTATTACAAACAATCACAACCCCATTACATAGGAGTTTAATTATTAACTAATTAACTACAATTAACAAAAACTAACTAACAAATATTAAAACTAATTAGTAGTTTTAATATAATTAATTAACAACTTATTAAACAATTATTATTATTTTTTACATACTCCAATAAACTCGTATTATAAACAAAGTTTTACTTTGACAAAATAAATCAATGAACATTAGGCTACAATAATGCAATTATGTTATCTTCTGCAAGCTCAATTTAGCAAGTTCTATTTTTTTTAAACTATAGTTCAATTTTTGTTAATTTATCCATAACAATTATCATGAAATGTTTTTTCTTCATTAGTTGACATCTTTCAACATTTGTAGCTTTAGTTTTTCTTTTTTTAAAGAAGTCAATTTAACATTCTTTTTGGTAGTGACGAATCGTGTTATATCTTCTTTTTTCGGCGATTACAAGAGAATCTTACTCTACAGTTTGAAGAATATCAAAATCTCATTTTGATCTGAAAAAGCCGTCCTTGAGTCCATGAACATTTATTAAAGAAGCCAATTTAGCATCAACAGACAACGGTGTTTTTGTTGGTGGATATTTTCCTCATAACTTTTCTTCGTAGATTCTCACCTTGCTTAGTCTATGTTGAAGAGGTTTGCTTATCGGTTGGATTGAATTAGTGGATCCTTTTGTTTTCATTTGATGATATCGCTTCTGTAAAAAGATTGCACCTCAATTCACTGATAAAAATGGATTGAAAAATTCTCTAGTCTATAGTTTTCTTGAACAGGAGGATCTGAAATATTGTGTAAGTTTTAGAGGTATCAATTTTTTTTTTTGGAATTAAAGGAGAACTAGCATGACACCCCACAATCATGGTTCCCGCTTAAACTCAAAGCGCTTCCAAATGTATCAATAATATTAATACTTGGTTGGATACAATTTCTTTTCTTAAGCACTTCAACAATCTTATGAATGGATTGAAGCTTGGAAAGTTGGAAGTTGAAACTATAGAGGGAGGGTGTAATCTCTATCTTACGTAACTTGAATTTTCTCTCTCTTGACTATGATAGTCTCTCGCCTTTGCTGTAAAATATCCTAGAGACGACGCTATCTGTAAGAAGTACAATAAGTATGTTGAAATTAATGTTTTTTTTAATATTGATTATGATAATATGAAATATTATAAGTTACGTTATTTAATTCTAAGATAAAGAAAAGATTTATCTAGATTATAAATTTACCTAGTAATGGTATGATTGAATAACAGAAAATAATGATATTTCATTCTTTTTGTAACCTCCCTTCCTTATTTTTCTCTTCAACCCAACATATTGGTATTAGAGCTTCGAGATCGATTCATGGCGATGCTAAGAGATTTTTGGCCGATACGAGGAGCCCAACTCGTTTTCGACGGAGAAGATTATGATTATTGAAGTGTTATGATGAAGACACTCATGCTCTCACAAGATTCATGAGATTTGGTGGAGAACGGACACACTAAAGATCAGGATGCCACAAGATCATCAAATCGGTCATCCGATAAAAAGTTAAAGGAGAACAAAAATAAAGATGTGAAGACCTTATTTATTATTCAACAAAGTATCTCTCGTAATTTTTTTTCGAGAATAATAGGGTTTAATACATCGAAGGAAGCTTGGGATATATTGCAAAAGATATTTGAAGGGAGCGACAAAATGAAGATAGTGAAGCTCTTGACTCTCAAACGAGAGTTTCAAAATTTGAGGATGAAGGAGAAATAAACTCTACTAGAGTACTTCTCAAGGGTGATCGAAGTTGTAAACCAAATTAAGTGTCTTGGCGACGACTTGACCAAAAAAACAGTTTGCGAGAAGATTTTGATAAGTCTTTCTCCGAATTATGACAATATGGTGTCCATTATTGAAGAAATGAAAGACCTCTTATCACTTAGTATTCAATATTTGATGAGTTCTCTTGAGATGCATGAACGACAGATGAAGCGACATACTGAAGCTTCCCTCGAAAGTGACTTTCAATCGAAAGTGACTTTCAATCGAAAGTGAGTGTAAAAGAAGATTATACTAAAAGCTTGAGTAAATGTCAATATTCTCATGGAGGTGGAAGTTATGGAAGAGGTCGAGGGCGTGGCCGAGGGGGAGGGGGAGGTAAAAACTTCCATGATAAATGTTGCCATCATTGTAAAAGATCGGGTCACGTTGAAGAAAATTGTTATCATAGAGGTAAACCTCAATGTTTTAATTACAAGAGGTTTGGTCATATGCAAAAAGATTGTCGAGATCAAAGTAGAGAGCATGCCAATTATACAGAGGAGAAAATGAATTGTAAAAGTGATGGAAGAACATTTTTTTGCATGTCAAGCGGCTATTGGAAAAAATGATAACGAGTGGTATGTTGATAGTGGGTGCAACAATCACATGACCGGAGATGAGTTGATTTTTTGCAAACATGACAAGAGCGACACAACTCGGATCACAATGGGTAATGGTGTTGTGGTGAAATAAAATGGAAGAGGTACGATTACCGTAAATTCAAAGAAAGGTAAAGTGTTAATCCATGATGTGTTGTTTATTTTGGATTTAGCTCAAAATTTGTTGAGTGTTGGGTAACTTATGCAAAATAATCATGCATTGTACTTCGATGATGATCATTGTAAAATTTTTGACAAGAAAAATAATAGAGAATTGATTGTGGTTGTCAATATAGAAAGGAATCGAAATTTTCCTCTTCATCTTAAACCTGCAAGTTGTGCATCGATGAAGGTTGATGTTGAAGATATGTCATGGTTGTGAAATAAATGGCTTGGGCATGTGAACTTTGAGAGCTTGAAATTACTAAGCAAAAAAAATATGGTGTATGCGTTGCCAAATATTGACGACAAGCATGATGTTTGCGAGACATGTGCTCTTAGTAAAATCCATGGAGAGACGTTTTCGAAAAAGAAAACTTGGAGAGAAAATTATTGTTGGAGCTCGTTCACACTGATATTTGTGGTCTGATGTCCAAAAACTCTCACGGAGGTAACATATACTTTATTACTTTTATCAATAATTTTTCAAGAATGTGTTGGGTCTATTTTTTGAGGCAAAATCGGAAGCACTTTTCATTTTCAAGAATTTTTAAGGAATTGCCGAGAAACAAAGTGGTAAGGTGATTAAAAAGTTAACAAATGATAGAGGAGGAGAATACATCTTGAAGGAGTTCGAGAAATATTGTGAAGATATTGGTCTTGAAAGACAATTGACGACGAGTTTTATGCCAGAACAAAATGGCGTTGTTGAGAGGAAGAATCGAAAAATTATCGAGATGGCGAGAACCCTGATGAATGCAAAAGAGTTACCATTGACTTTTTGGGCCGAAGTAACTTATACATCAGTTTATTTGTTGAATTGATGTCCGATAAAGGCATTTGAAAATAATACACCATTTGAGTCATTGTCCGGGGGAGAAAGGTGTTGATCAATCACTTGAAAGTGTTCGGATCTATTTGATGTGCTCATGTCCCGAAAGAAATGAGAAACAAACTTGAAGATAAATGTAAAAGATGTATATTTGTTGTCTATAACACCAAGTCGAGGGGATATCGACTTTTTAGCTTGAATAAAAACAAGGTGATGGAAAGAAGGGATGTGATCTTCAATGAAAAAGAAAAATGGGATTGGAAAGAGAAAGGTGTTGAGGATGTACATATGCCAATTTTTGAATAAGATCAGAGGGAGAAATCGAGACGAGTCAATGAAAGTGGATATGAAGAAAGTGAGCAACAACAATCTCTGACAACACAGCTCGGGTGAGTCCATCCATTTCGAGTCCTACTCCGGTAAAAATAAGAAATTTAAACGACATATATGCTCAATGTAATTTATGTGTTTTAGAACCCAAAAGTTTTGAACAAGCAATTCAAGAGGAGGTTTAGGTGAAAGCGATGGAAGAAGAAATCAACATGATCGAAAAAGATGAAACTTGAGAGTTAGTAGAGAAGTCAGAAGAAAAAGATGTGATTGGGTTGAAGTAGATTTACAAAACGAAAATGAGCCCGATGGTTTAGTTAAAAAATGCAAGGCAAGATTGATTGCAAAAGAGTATTCTTAACAACCCAGAGTCGACTATCATGAGACATTTGCACCGGTTGCGAGACACGAAATAATAAGGATGTTGATTGTATTAGCCGCTCCCAAAGGTTATAAGTTTTACCAACTTGATGTGAAATCTACATTCTTGAATGCAATATTGAAAGAAGAGGTGTATGTGGTACAACCTCAAAGATTTAATGTTGAAGGAGAAGAAGAAAAAATATATACAAGTTGAAGAAAACATTGTACGGATTGAAGCAAACACCTCGTGCATGGTATGGAAATATCAATGAGTATTTCTACGAAAGAGGATTTTTCAAGAGTCCTAGCGAGTCTATACTCTACATCAAGCACGATGAATCCAGTATGCTCATAGTCTCTCTTTATATTGATGACTTGATTTTTACTAGAAATGATAAAAACATGATCAATGAGTTCAAAACTGATATGATGAAGAAATACGAGATGAATGATTTGGGCTTGTTACATTACTTCTTGGATATTGAGATTGATCAAAATGATGGAGGTGTGTTTATTTGTCAAAAGAAGTATGCACAAAGTATTCATTCAAAATGGAGAATTGTAATCCCGTGATGACTCCATTTGTAGTAAATGAGAAGTTGGTGAAATATAATGGTAGTGGTGATGCTGATGCAGTACAATATAGAAGTATGGTTGGGAGTTTGTTGTACCTTACGACTACAAGACCCGATATCATGTATGCTACAAGTTTATTATCTTGGTTTATGCATCGACCAAGAAAAATTTATCTTGGAGATGCAAAGAGAGTGTTGCGATACATAAAAGGGACTATGGAGTATGAAATGTTGAAAAGAATGATAGTGAAGATATCAAGTTGCTTCTGTGATAGCGATTGGGCTAGAAGCATGGATGATATGAAGAGTATGTCTGAGTATTATTTTTCACTCGGTTCAGGTACTTTTTCATGGGCGTCGAAGAATCAAAAGAAAGTTGCACATTCCTTCGCCGAAACCGAATACGTATAGGCAAACGAAACAACCAAACAAGTGGTTTGGTTAAGGATGATTTTAGAAGACATGGGGGAGAAACAAGATATGACTATGGTTCTCTTTTGCGACAGCAAATCGACAATTGCTATGTCAAAAATGCAGTATTTCACAGTCGAACAAAATACATCAACCTCAAACACCACTACATTCGTGAAGTAGTGGATGATGAAAAAGTGATGATCAAGCACGTAAAGAACGAAGATCAACTTGCAAATATCTTCACTAAAGCACTTCCTTGGAACAAATTCATCTACTTACGAGATTTGTTAGGCATGACCAACAAAAACATTAAGGGGACGGTTGAAATTAATGTTTTTTTAATTAATTATGATATCAATTAGAATAAAATGAAAGGTTATAAGTTATGTTATTTAATTCTAAAATAGAGAAAAGGTTTATCTAAATTATATATTTACCTAGTAATGGTATAATTGAATAACATAAAATAATGTTAATTTCCTTTGGTAACTTCTTTCTTATTTTTTTCTCTTCAACTCAACACTTTTCAAAAAGACATGAATCAATAATATTATCATTTTTAATATACACATACTATTTTCAAAAAAATATATAAAATAATATATATTTATATATTCAAACATCAAATAAAATAATTAATAATACTATATTTTACATATTTATTATTTAAAAATACTATCCATATTTTCAAATTCATATTTGACAGAGTCCAATTCAATTATGAACTCTTTTAAGGTTGTCAATTTATAGTAGTCCCTTCAATCATTAATTATAATTCAAACAAAATAATATTTACAATGTATTCTCCAAGGGCATATTACAAAGGCATGACAAAGTATGTGGAGATTGAACAAAACTATTTTATGCATTTTGTAAATGTCCGGATTGCTGGGTCTAGAGTTGTGATTAATTTGAATATATATGTGAGAGTAAATGGATATTTGGGTCGAATTCTGGGTTGACCCACCCATAAACTTAAAACGGTTAAAAATAAATTAAAAAAATGCTATAGGTATGTTTCGAACTCGCAACATAACAAAACAAGTACAACTCTTTAACCAACTAGGCTAATAAGACTTTATATTTTTAATTTACCACCAAATTTGATGAACGCCGAACGTTGTAACAATATAAGTTTACCTTTTTAACTAACTAATATATATATATAATGATGATTAATTTTGAAAGTATCCGAATTGCCGGGTCGAGAGCTATGGTTAATTTGGATATATATGTCAGAATAAATGAATACTTAGGTCGGATTCTGGGTTGACCCGTCCATAAACTTAAAACGGTTAAAAATAAAATAAAAATGTTATAGGTATGTTTTGAAATCGCAACCTAAAAAAACAAATACAACGTTTTAAGCAATTAGGCTAATAACACATTTTATTTTTAATTCAACATCAAATTTGATAAACGCAAGACGTTAAAATAATATATTTTTAATCGTGTACTCCTCGGATTAATATAAAAATTGCTGTTTTATATGAGATGACTTATAATATATATAATAGATTTGAGTAATTCATAATTTAAAATTTATTTAAAATAAAAATAAAATATTTTTGATTAATAATTTAAATAAAGTAATTAATAAAAAATGAAGTGATAAATTACGGCTTAACATTTGTCAACATAGTAACACTATTTCATAACTCCAATGGCTAATCAAGCGGCCCAGATTTCCACACAAACCTGAAGGTATAAAAGCCCTGAATCATTACTAAATGACATCTTTCTCTTCATCGTTTTTTTTTCTCTCTCTAAAACCCTCTCTGGAAAACCCTAGTTCCAATTCCTTAAGCAAGGAATCTTGATCTGCCATTGTGACGACAAATGCACGGAATCCCTATCGTTGACATTAGGTTCGTCCGACGAAGAAATAGATGAAGTTAAATCGTCGGATCACGAGGATATTGATCCTCTCGCTCCTTATTGTTTCCGTCTTTGTTCCAATCTTTCTACTATCCGGCACTGTCAAGAATTTACACTCTGGAGGTAGCTGAAGAATCGAAGTCATCGATGGTTTTATTTTGACTTGATTAGTTGTCATTTAACTGATCATTTACCTTTTTTTTTCTTGTTGAATTCATTTTTGCAGTCCCGGATGGTTTCATTGAAGACTTGTCCAGTAATGTACGATATACGTAGAAATCATCTTGGTTTTTAGGATTAGTGGCTTAGATCTTGGTTATATTGATGATTCTCATTTTCTTTGCAGAAAAATAGAAAAGATGCACTCAAATCTAATGTCATTGAGATGGTATTTTCAGATTCTTTCTTTCTTTCTTGCTTGTCAAACAGGAAGATGTTAATGTTAGTAAAGTGCTTATGAATCTTTTTTACATTACAATATGAATTTCTCTGCTTTTTAATGTAGGAAGGAGGTCAGAGTTTGAAAGAACCTCCACTGATTGTTTACAAAGATGAAGACCTTAGTTCCATGGTTAGCTATTCATCTGAAATCAATGATAGATCTAATGTATCTTTGGACGCTGAAAACAGCACTGATATCTTAGATGGGAAAGGTAAATTGTCTAGGAAACAAGAGAGTTACAAATTCCTTTCAGCTTCAGCTTCATCTTTTCTATAATCTCTTATTCTTTGTTTCTTATTTATTAAAAACACTCATACATTGTGTAATCAGCTAAATAACCTCTACTTCCACTTTCAGTCACCAAGCAGGGAACTGAGCAGAATCAGAAAAATCAGACTGTTGTATTACCAACTGCATCAAGAGAGGTGGGCAGTTTGGAAACTAGTTTCTTCTCGAAGAGGCTTTCATAAATTTAGTCATGTAATAGACACAGATTTGTTTTTTACATATTTGCTAAGAGAAGTCCCAATCATTATTTGTCGATGTTATTCCTATATTGGTTTCACTAATCACTGCCAACAAATACTCTTTATGATTGGACAAAATATATTTTATCAATGAGAAGGGCTGGTTAATGGAACCACTTGAAATCTGATGTTCTTAAACTCATGAAAACATATGAAAGATTCTGTCTCCTTTTTATCAATCATTATTGGAAGCAATGAAACTCTCGATATCTACTCTACTACCCTGTTTGTATGTCTTCAAGCAGGTTTCTTTATTACAACTTCCTGAAAAAATATTATGAACTGAATATTGATGCACTAGGCTCCTCACGAATATATTGCCGCATATCTTCCTAAATTTGTTTAATTTAAATATGGAACTATAATTGTGTGGAAAATATTGTTAAACAAATTACTTTAATTTGCATGACAGGAACTCCTAACACGGACAACTCTCAAACACAATGAAAGCAATAATTCTGGTCAAAACAAACAATCAGGTTCAAGGAAGCTGGTGGATGAGAAGGTGAAACAAATGAAAGATCAGGTAATTAGGGCCCAAATGTATTTGGCATTTACATCACCTAAAAGCACCTCAAGTTTAATGAGGGAGCTGAAGCAGAGAATTAAGCAAGTAGAACATGCAATTGGTGGTTCAACCAAGGATTCTGATTTGCATAGGAGGTGATTAATTAATTTGTCTCTTCTTCTATTTTCTACCTTCTCTTATTTATCATCTTATCTACAAATACTGGAAAAATTTGAATCGATTTGTGTTTGTTGATTATGTGGTTGGGTAAAGTAATCATACAACTTCCCACTGTTTATTGATCAGGATTTTCCATTTTTCAGTTAGGAATTGAACGTCATTAAGAATATCTGGTTAGCTTCTTACATGTACTTGTAGAGATAGTTATGGCCTTGTTTACTTAGAATAATATAAGGACTTTTATTGTGTAATTATTTTATTAAAAAGTTTCTAAAAAATTCTTCAAGGTGGAATATGATTTTGCTAAGTACTTGGTATCTTAATATCTAACATTGCTTTGGATCCCAATTGACTAGTACTAGTTGTAAATCTCAGTGCTACATTAAAGATGAGATTAATGGAGGCCACCTTATCAAAAGCAAGCCGCATTTTCACTGACTGCAATTCCATGAGTACAAAACTTCGTGCTATGACTTATAATGCTGAAGAACAAGTTCGGGCACATAAGAATCAAGTGTCGTATCTTATTCAGCTTGCAGGAAGGACAACTCCCAAAGGTCTTCACTGCCTCTCTATGCGGTTGACTGCACAATACTTCACCTTACAACCTGAGGAGCGATACTTCCCTAACCAACATAGAGTGCATGATCCAGACCTGTATCACTTTGCTGTCTTCTCTGACAATATTTTAGCCTGCTCTGTGGTTATATACTCAACCATTGCTGCTTCCAAGGTAAAGAGTTTTCTCTGCACTAGTAGAATTGAGCTCTGTAATGTGTTATTCAAGGTTGGATCCACAAGAGAACTTTATAAGTTTTTCCATTGTCTTGTGACTGTTTCCATCAATCCTCTTCTATTCTACATTTTTTCATCATACATTTATATGCTTTCATTTTAGAACTGCAACTGCTTTTATTAGTAGCATTTTTTGTGATAGTAAAGAACAGGTGAGACTAAGAGGATGAAAGTAGATCTATAAGAATGGATGAGACACAAAAATATGGAGACCTTGATTGAATAAGGGTCGAGAGAGAACTTGACTACACCAATTCATTCATGAGCATAGCCTAGGCTCTATTCTTCTATATAGGACCTGGTATAATAACCTACTACCAGGTCACTAACATAATTAGAAAAGGCAACTAAGCTGTTTAGAAATAAGGACAGCTGGCCTGGATTGTTATGTTAACAGCTAAGGGATCATCTGTAGCAGATCTAGGGTTTATAATAGGAATGCTATGAGAACTAGAGAATATTATAGATGAAAAAGGAATAGCATAACTACTTCCTCTATTTATAATAAAGCTAACAATACATAACTAACTATAGTTCTTCTATTAATGAACTAAGTCTAGCCCATGAGACAAGATTAAAGCCTGCAAAATGTGTTCAACTTGAGTTTGAGCTCATTTTCCTTATATTGATGATTTAAATCAACCTATTCACACCCCCATCCCTCTGGACAATTATTCCCATGTATTATTTTGGTTATATTTTCTTTTCCCGGCCTTTTCTTGCTGTTCATCTTTCTACAAGTTAATAGTTTTATTTCTCCAAAAAACATGTTTTGTTAGACTTTAAATTATGTCATAGGGACCATGGCAATATGTTGTTGAGAATTGTGTAGACTAAAGGCAATTTTCAAGCATAAAGAACTCAAAGGAGTTCTGATACAAGAAAATTTTTGTTTAGTCTTTTTGCGCTTCATTTTCTATTTTCAAAGACTGGTTCAAGCACATTTCTTTATTTTCCTCTAATAACAAGGGCCTGGTTTGATCTGGTGTAATTTCAAAAACCAGGTGGTTATCCAAATAATCTGATTTCCATAAATCATTCAAATTATCAATTAAAATACTAATTTCGTCCAATAGTTTTTACCAAATTTAAATATGAAATACAAACAGATATTTGAGTACTTCAACCAAAATAATCATTTGTTTTGCATCAAACATGATTTTCTAGCCATGACCTAATTTTCTTCAAATAATCCCATATCAACAGCTCTAGGTTATGAAAAATCAAGTTATTTTAATAAAAACGACATCATGGATATACATGTATAATTAATAAATGAAAAGAAATAGAGGGAGTTAATGATTTAAATGACATGTAGATTGTGGGTTAGATTGTTGGTTATTTGAAAAAACATCCCAAATACCCACATCAAACATGATCTAGATTCACCAGGTTTGTTTTGATTCCCTGCCTTCATTCTCATTGACATCTGTTTTTCTCCTCGTATACACAATTATGTGTGGACATGCAAATCTCACTAAATAAACTTTGTACCAAATTGTCTTCTTCAATAATATCCTAGCTTGGCAATTTGCAGGTACCAGAGAAATTGGTTTTCCATGTAGTAACTGATTCAGTCAACCTTCCATCAATGTCAATGTGGTTGTTACTAAATACTCCTAAAAACTCCACCATAAATATCCAGAATATAGATACTTTTACATGGTTATCGTCCAAATACGGGGTTGTACTACAAAAAGAAAATTCCCATGACCCAATATATACGTCTGCTTTGAACCACCTTCGTTTCTATTTGCCTGATGTTTTCCCTACCCTAAATAAGATTGTTTTTCTGGACCATGATGTGGTAGTCCTAAGGGACCTAACACGACTTTGGAGTGTCGATATGAAGGGGAAGGTGAATGGAGCGGTGGAAACTTGTCAGGAGGATGAACCTTCATTTCGCAGGATGGATATGTTCATCAATGTTTCAGACCCATATTTGGAAAAATATTTTGATCCAAAAGCATGCACATGGGCCTTTGGGCTGAACATATTTGATCTGAGAGAGTGGAGACGGCAAAATTTAACCGGGGTTTATCACAAGTATCTGCATTTGGTATGGTTCCTATCTTGTTAGTCCCTATATTTGATTTTGAATACTGATTTTAGTGCTCATTTGTTTATTATCTGCATCTAATATTATGATATTGTGTTCTATCTTGATTAATCATTTTGAAAGGCTATTGCCCAATTACAGGAAGACATTATTGTACCCTTTAACCATGTCTGAATTTGTCAGGGCTTATCTGAATGTCATTTTCCCTTATTTTTTACTGGGAAAACATTGTGCCATTTTATTAAACCCTTTAACCATGTCTGACTTTGTCAGGGCTTATCTGAATGTCATTTTCCCTTCTTTTTTACTGGGAAAACATTGTGCCATTTTATTAAACCCACATTAATAATTTCCTTACAATCTTCCTCTATTTTAGGGGCTTGTCTGATATGAATTAACTTCTATCCCATCATCAATCACTTCTTCCATTACATCATTCGAATTATACACTACTATGAGTCCATAATTTAATCTAATTTCTCATGCTAATGGCTGAAAGGGTTCCAGTTTGTTTGAACCTTTTGTGGATGCAATATGATTCCTTAGAAAGCTGAAAAGACTTTTTTTTTTTGTTTAGGGAGAGACAAGGGAAATTTGGAAAGCTGGGAGCTTGCCCTTGGGTTGGCTCACTTTCTACAACAACACTGTTGGTTTGAAGCGGAGTTGGCACATCCTTGGATTGGGTTATGAATCGGGTGTTTCAAAGAATGAAATAGACAAGGCAGTGGTTATACACTACAATGGTGTTATGAAGCCATGGTTAGATATTGGACTAGACAAGTACAAATCTTACTGGAGGAGACATGTTAACTATGACCACCCTTTTCTCCAACAATGCAATATCCACCCGTAGAGGAGAATGAATCGATTTGGTAAATGGTGGTCGGTTACTCATTACTTTCATTTTTTTACTTGATTCTTTGGCATACTTGACATTTTTTGTAACATAAAAAAATAGATTCTTATTTCTTATATCCGATTACATTTCGGGTTAACAGAGTTAGTTAGCAATAAGAGATGAGGAAATTTCAGTTGTGTACAGAATTTTATAAAAGTTTTAATACTATAGTGAACTGCCACTTTCTTTGTACCTCATTTGCCATTGTAATTTAACTTATGCATTTATACCATGCTTGCCTTTTGGTAAAATCATGATAAATTTCTTGAAGGTTGATGTTATTGTAGATTCCTTAGCTAATAACTCATGTATTATATGGACTTGTATAGTTGGATCAAATTTGTTTTTAAAATATTCTTAAATGGCTGTTGCAATTTGGTTTATAGACAGCTTCAATGCAGTTTGTCACTGATAGATTAAATCTAATTCAAACAACCCATTTGATATAAATTGGATATGATTATTAAAAATACAATGCATTGTTTTACTTTTATTTAAACCAGCAGTGAACACCCTTGGTTAGTGGTTGGGAAGATATTATGTTTGGTACTCATGTTTTATTTATTTATTTATTTATTTGTCTCACAAATTTGGGCCAGAGCTGGAGATTGGAAACCAATGTTTTCTATTTTGGCAAGAGCTATAGTGATCGTCCCTATATTTTCGGTATGTAAATATCTTATTGTAAAATATCGATACGCTTAAAATATTGAAATTATTAGTAAGATATAGGTATAAAATTTCAAAATTTTGATATATATATACCAAAATAATATTTAAAATATATATATATTACTTATAAGTAAATAAATAATTAAATTATAAATAAATGCTCTAGATTTTATTTCTAAAATTATATTCACACAACTAATTTGAACTTTCTAGATCAAACTATCATCAATAAATCAATCAATTTTAAGAGATTCATTTTCTTCGAACATATTTAAGGCTCAAGTCTCAAAATATTCATTTTCTACAATTTAAGTATATTCAATTCTTAAAGAAACTTGAACTGGAAGCAAGAATCAATACCGAAGATGTTGTGGAAAGAAAAAGCGTGGGAGAAAGCAAGAAAGGGGGAGTGATTAAAGGAAATGGAAAGATAAAGAAGAGGCAACTGAATCGGTTGAAACTATACCATCTCCAATTGAAAAGAAAATTAATCAGAGAAACACAAAAATTCCAAAACAGCAAAGTAAGCAAATTAAAGAAAATACATGTTGGGCTTTTTTGCCTAGAATATTCTTTTTGGGTATTTGTCCCACATAGGAAGTAAAAAGGAAAATGTAATTGACCTGGCCCTATAAATAAAGGGGCTTGGGTGTTAGTTTTTTCTTGAAATATTTTGAGTATCTGTAATCCGTGTTAACGATTATAGTGAAATATTTTTCAGTAGCTCTGCCCGTGGATTAGTCAGCAATTTTGCTGGATACCACGTTAAATCGGGTGTCGTTTTCATTCTGTCTTTTACTATTATTAATATCATTGTTCTTGCATCCATTATAACAAACTAGTATCAGAGCAGGGTTGTTCAGATCTGCTCAGGCAAGAACTGGGAGGAATAGTTTCAGTCTGTGGCAGATCAAGGTCCGGGCATTGTTGAAACAACACGGCCTATGGGCTCCCTTGATGAAGCCTGCACCTGTCCCACCACCTGCTGATATGAAGTTTTTGGAAGAAAAGACACACTCAACATTGCTCTTGGCTTTGGCAGACGATATCATTACTGAGGTGGCTGAGGAGGAAACCGCTGCTGGTTTGTGGTCTAAGCTGGAGACTTTATACATGAAGAAGAGCTTAACCAACAAGTTGCTTTTGAAGCAACGTCTGTTCAGTCTGCGTATGCAAGAAGGTACACCTCTTAGAGACCATCTAGATCAATTAAATGCAATATTATTAGATCTGCGTAATATTGATATTAAGGTAGATGATGAGGATGCTGCCTTGATTCTATTAGTTTCTTTACCAATATCATATGAAAACTTTAGGGAGTCTTTCATTAGTGGTAAAGATTCATTGGCTTTAGAAAAGTTAGATTTGCCCTTCACAGTAGAGAATTGCGACATAGCTGTAGTGGCACTGTTTCGGATAGTCAGGCTGTTGGGCTAATTACAAATAACCATCAGGGATATGGTAAACCGGGGAAAAAGAAGTTTCCCAAGAAACCAGTTAGTAGGGGTTTGAAACCAACAGATGTGTGCAATTACTGTAAGGAAAAGGGACATTGGAAGAATGAATGTCCAAAGAAGAGACAAAATCAACATGAGAAGGCACCAGGTACTGTTGTAGTTGCCGAAGATGGTACAAATTCCGAAGAGGATATGGCCTTAGTTGCTGATGGTCACACACATTACACTGATGTGTGGGTTCTGGATTCTGGAGCATCTTCTGAAAGGAGGGTTATTCTGAGTAGGAATGTTGTCTTTGTTGAAAATTTCATGCTTAACCCAACTGTGAAGTTCACCATTCCGGTAGATTGTGGTGTCGAGAAACAGGTGGAGCAGGAAATGACTGAGGCTAGTTGTGAAGCAGAGGAGAGTTTTTCTCAACCACTTTCAGCGGTAGATTTTCCAGTTGCTCCATCATCATCTGTAAAACATCAAAATCTAGTTCTTAATCGCCATAGAAGAGCTAATTTTGGTGTATCTCCTTCAATGTATGACTATGAGGACATGGTTGCCTATGCTTTACAGGTTGCAGAGGAAGTGGATCCTCATGAGCCATCCACCTACAAGGAAGCTGTTACGGGTACTGAGTCTGTCCAATGGCTTGCTGCCATGGGAGATGAGATGGCGTCACTTCAAAAGAATCAGACTTGGGAATTAGCTAGAATACCACCAGGGAGAAAGATTGTCACTTGTAAATGGTTGTTCAAGAAAAGGAAGGGTTGTCACCAGCTAAGGGGGTCAAGTATAAAGCCAGGTTAGTTGCTAGAGGGTTCAGTCAGAAAGAGGGAGTGGACTATAATGAAATATTCTCACCAGTAGTCAGACATACTTGCTATAGTTGCACATCAGGACCTGGAACTCGAACAGCTAGACGTGAAGACAACTTTCTTACACGGAGAGTTGGAAGAAGAGATATACATGACTCAGCCAGATGGTTTTCAGGAACCTGGAAAAGAGGAATATGTTTGCAAGTTGAAGAAGTCTTTATATGGACTGAAATAGTCCCCGAGGCAGTGGTATAAGTGGTTCGATAGCTACATGTTTAAGATTGGCTATTCAAGGAGTCTGTATGACAATTGTGTCTACTACAACAAGCTCAAAGATGATTCCTTCATCTATTTGGTATTGTATGTAGATGATATGTTGCTAGCTGCTGAGAAGAAGTCTGACATTCAAAAGTTGAAGGGACTACTCAATATAGAATTCGAAATGAAGGATTTAGGTGTTGCTAAGAAAATTCTGGGAATGAAGATCTACAGAGATAAAAGTCATAAGAAGTTATTCTTGTCACAGAAGGGGTATATTCAGAAAATTCTATCAAGGTTTGGAATGGCTACTGCTAAGCCCATTGATACTCCTAGTGCTTTAAATGCACATTTGTCTGCAACATTTGCACCTAAATCATCTCAGGAAAAGGAATACATGTCACATGTTCCTTATGCTAGTGCAGTGAGAAGCTTGATGTATGCTATGGTCTGCACTAGACCGGATCTTGCACATGTTGTTAGTGTTGTCAGTAGGTTCATGGGAGACCCTGGTAAGGAACACTGGCAAGTAGTGAAGAGGATTTTCCGCTACCTCAGGGGTACATCTGGTATTGGTCTCAGTTATGGTGGTGATAGTCGGTGTCTAGTATCTAGTTACTCAGATTTTGACTATGCTGGAGATGTAGACAGTAGAAGATCGATGACCGGTTATGTATTCACGCTTGGTGATTCTGTTGTGAGTTGGAAGGCTACTCTGCAGCCGAAAGTAACCTTGTCTACTACAAAGGCATAATATATGGCCTTGACAGAAGCTGCTAAGGAGGGAATCTGGTTGAAAGGATTGGTTAGTGACTTGGGTCTACACCACGATCAGACTTCAGTGTACTGCGACAGTTTGAGTGCAATATGCTTAACCAAGGATCAAGTTCACCATGAAAGAACAAAATACATTGATGTGAGGTACCATTTTCTGAGAAGTGAGAAGAGGATCAAGGTAAACAAAGTGGGGACTGCAGACAATCCAACTGATATGTTTACCAAGCCGGTTCCGCAGAGCAAGTTTCAACACTGTTTGAACTTGCTCAATGTTAGAAGTTGTTGATTGCCCTTGAAGGGGCAAGGCCTGAGGCAGAGCAGGTCACATCTGGGCATTCAGTGTAATGCATCTGTTTTGTTTATCTGGGCATTTAGTGTAATGCATCTGTTTTGTTTATCTGGGCATTCAGTGTAATGCATCTGTTTTGTTTATCTGGGCATTCAGTGTAATGCATCTGTTTTGTTTATCTGGGCATTTAGTGTAATGCATCTGTTTTGTTTATTTGGGCATTCAGTGTAATGCATCTGGCACATCTGGTATTTAAAGTACATCTGGTGCATCTGGCTATCTGGGAAAATATTCAAGTCAATGTGGAGATTTGTTGGGTTTTTTTTGCCTAGAATATTCTTTTTGGGTATTTGTCCCACATAGGAAGTAAAAAGGAAAATTTAATTGACCTGACCCTATAAATAAAGGGACTTGGGTGTTAGTTTTTTCTTGAACTATTCTGAGTATCTATAATCCGTGTTAACGATTATAGTGAAATATTTTTCAGTGGCTCTGCCCGTGGATTAGTCAGCAATTTTGCTGGATACCACGTTAAATCGGGTGTCGTTTTCATTCTGTCTTTTACTATTATTATTATCATTGTTCTTGCATCCGTTATAACAATACAATTTCTTATAGTAGCCCTGTTATATGGGAAAAACATAAAGGAATAAAAAAGTAAAGGAAGGGGAAGTAAAGCTGAAACATCTTCTTTTCATTAATGAACTTAATGACATGGAATATTTGAGGGTTAAATGACCCTATAAAAAGAAGTGAGGTTAGAAGAATAGCATAAAGAAATGAAATCACAAATTTTGGAATTATTGAAACAAAAGTCAGACAAAGTCAAATAGAGAATGTTGCCTAGGGTTGCTTCAAAGAAGAATGAGAATTTATTCATAACTCTGATGGGGTTAAAAGAAAAATCTGGGTAGGATGGGATAAAAGAAGGGTTGAAGTCAAGAATTTTTTTGAAAGTAAGCAAGTTATTTTGACAGAGGTTATCAATCTAGTGAAAAGGGTAAAAATATTCTTTGCGGTAGTCTATGCAAGCAACTCTGGGACAGAGAGGAAGACAGTTTGGAATGATTTAAGCAGAAGCATTACGGAGACGAACCGTGGGTTATTATGGAAGATTTTAACGTTATAAAATTCAGAAATGAAAGAGAGCCTGAGACAAATATAACACAAGACATGCAAGATTTCAATGAATGCATTCGAGACATAATCTGCATTGAACCGTCTTCCTCAGGTAATCTATTTTCATGGTCAACTACAAGAGGGGCGGACAACATGAGAAAGAGAAGAATTGATAGAGGCCTAATGAATGAAATATGGGTGGAGTTTTACCCAATAAGCCAAATCCAGGTTTTGCAACCAGGTATCTCTAATCACTGCCATTTGAAATTCTTTTGGGAGAAGGAGAAAAAACAGAAAAGACCCTTTAAGTTCTTCAACTTCTAGATGAAAGATAAAAAATTTAATGAAATTCTTAATGAAACTTGGAACATCAGAATTAATAAAACAAAGATGTTCAGAGTTTGTGAGAAACTAAGATTACTGAAAGGGAAGCTGAATAAGCTAAACCAGAAAAAATATAGTGGGATTTCTAAAGGAGTAGAGGAAGCCAGAACGAAACTGGAGGAAATACAAAGCAATGCACTAAGAGCCCCAAATCTACTTTATAATAGGGAAGATGAAAAAGAGACTCTTACGCGATTCAGAGACCTCTGTTCTAAAGAGGAAATTTTGCTAAGCAAAAATCTAGAGAAAATTGGCTTTCATTAGGAGACAAGAATACTTATTTCTTCTATAAAAAATGTTCATCAAGGAATTTCAGAAATCAGGTCCTAAGGCTCACAAACTCAAATGGAAATGTTTACAAGGACAAAAGGCAATTCATGAGGAAGCAATAAGTTTCTACAAAGAGCTGATTGAAATATAAACGAGCACAATAATAGAGGACAGCCGAAAATTGCTTCAACAGATTGTGCAAAGGAAAATCAGTGAAGAAAGTGGTAACCAATTGATTACAAGAGTCAATATGGAAGAAGTTAGAAAAGTTGTGTTTTCAATGAAAAGGGATAAAAGCCCAGAGCTAGATGGTTTCAACGCGAACTTCTTCAAAGAAAACTGGGAAATAGTGGGTAAAGATGTAAGCGAAGGGGTTTTGGAATTTTTATAAAACAGGAAAATGTTGAAGCAATGGAACGTCGCAGTATTGAATTTGATTCCTAAAAATTCAATTCCGGAAAAAATTCAGGACTATCGTCATATTTTATGATGCAATGTTATTTACAAAATTATTTCGCAACGTTTGAAAACAGTTATTGATAAGCTTGTAGGATTAGGGCAATCAACATTTATTCCTAAACGCTCTATTTCCCATAACATCATAATCATGCAAAGCTTATTGAATGGATATGGCAAGAAAAACTTATCGCCACGTGTGCCTTTCAAAATTGACATTAGAAAAGCTTTTGACTCAATCTGATGGGGATCAATCCACGAATTCCTTCTTGCTGCAGGTTTTCCAACTATTTTCATTGATTGGATTATGCAATGTGTTTCCACTCCTCACTTTGTTGTGAGCGTGGATGGTATTCATGGAGGCTTTTTCAAGGGTGAAAGGGGAGTAAGGCAAGAAGACCCTATATCTCCTTACCTATTCGTCTTAATAATAGAAATTCTTGACTACATTTTAAAAATGCTTATGAGAAGTCATCATTTCAAATTTCACCCGTACTGCAAAGAAGAAGCAATATCCCATATATGTTTTGTAGATGATCTATTTTTTGTGGCTTATGCGGATGTTGAATTTGTTAGTATAATCAAAGAAGCTCTAACAATCTTTTTGTATATTACAGGTTTATACATCAAAGAGGACAAAAATCAAGCTTTCTATGGAGGGGTTAATGAAGAAAGGAAAGAAAACATATTCAATATTATGGGAATCAAGGAAGGTGAATTACCAGTGAAATACCTTGGAGTACCCCTGTCATCAAAACAACTCCGATATAATCACTTCAGACAACTGGTAGAAAAGGTTAGAAATTCTGTCATGGGTTGGGCTACGAAAAAACTTTCTTATGCAGGTAGAATCGAGCTCGTTAAAAGAGTCATCTTTTGAATTATTATCTACTGGGAACAATAGATAGTCATCCAAAAGAAAGTAATGACTGAACTCGATAGAATCATGAGAGATTACATCTGGGGAACACAAGGTAGGGGAGGAAAAAAAGTCAAATGGGAGGATGTTTGCACTCCCATAGAAGAAGGCGGACTAGGAATAAAAAGTTGTGTTGAATGGAACAAATCCCTCACCATTAGGAGCTTATGGGAGTTGGAGCAAAAAGCGGACTCCCTATGGGTCAAATGGGTGCATACAAGATTTATGAAAGAAGAGCAGAGTATCTTGACACGAAGCATCAATGAAATAATGGCATGGTCATTGAAGAAAATCCTAAAAACAAGAAAAAAATGCCTTTCAAATGGTGAAAACCACAATTGGAAATGGAAGAGGGATACTATTCTGGAATGATCCTTGGCCGGATAATATTCCCATTATATTCAAAGAAGAAATGCAAGGAAATAGAGTTAGAAGAGAATACATCAAGTACTCATTTAGAGCCGTCTATGAAGGTAAATGTGATTCACTTTTGAGGCGTATTCCAGAAGGTGATAGAATCCTAAACCTAATGAGGCAGAAGCAACTCAATGAAAGTAATGATGAAATATGTTGGAAAATAGAAAACAATGAGAAGTTTATTACAGGAAAGGCATGAAAAATGGTTAAAACAAGAGGATATGAGGTAGATTGACATAATGTGGTATGGTCTCCAAAGATTATTCCTCATCACCAATTTATTCTTTGGCTGGTATACAGGAAAAGGTTAACAACAAAAGACAGAATTCGAAAATACATAAACATTTCTGATATCAACTATGTCCTATGTTCGGGAGTTGAGGAAAACATAAACTATTTATTTGGGGAATGCTCTTTTGTAATACAAATCTAGAGGATGTATGTTGCAAACATGAACATCATCAATTTTCCAGGAATATGGGAAGAAATCCAAGAGTGGATGAAGAATAAAGCAAAAGGAAGATCCTTCTATGTAAGTATGTGGAAATGCTACTTTGGAGTAGTAATCTACAATATCTAAAAAGAAATTCAAGAACTCACAGTGAAAGAAGTAGAACCACTGAAGATATTTGGAGAGATATAATTTCAGATGGAAATGCACTCATTCAATCTTGGAGAGGAATCGAAAGGAATGAAGAGAAAAGAAAACTCTGCTAGATATGTCACAAATAAAATAAAAGTAAAAACGTTGTAGGCGCTAATTGATTGTTGTTGTGGTCTGTAATTCAATTATTGTTTCATTGTCAAATCTAGAAGTTGTCTAGATCTGATCTTGAACTTTTGTATTTTTTCCCTCTTTTAGGTTTTTTTTAATAAAATGACACTAAGCTATTCCCCCCCCCAAAAAAAAAAAGTATACTTAATTCTTTCTCAAACCAAATTTGATGTTAATTCAATTATAAAAAACTTTAAATTTTAAAAATCAAATTAAAAAAAATTAAACTATAGTATTATTCAATCAATGCAATCCCTACACATTTTACTTCACAAGATATGAAACTTAATTGATTTCACTAAAAAGTCTCTAAAAATGTTGTAGTCTTAAGATTATATTTTATTGTATAATAAAATTTTTAAGGTTTAGTTTTATCTAAAGTTTATGTACTAACCATATTAGTTTGGTTTGTTTTTCTTAAATAAATGTATTGTTTCAGTATTAACAGTATAATATCGACATCGTATCGAAATCTCGGTATACCGTCAATATTCGATATGATTTGTTATGCTACTTGTATCATGCGAAATTTTGGTATACCAAAAAGATTTTGGTATAATTTATTCTATATCAAAAATTTTGGTACGTACCTAGTATGAATAAAAAATTTGATATACGACCCACCCCTACATCCTATGGATTATGTACCCACAAAATTCTCGTTAAAAAATGGATAATTAATCAATTAAATTAAGTTTTTTTATTAATTTTAAAATTAAAATATAATAGTAAGGCCAAACATCAACATTTACGAGAAGGATTTTCAATACTCGATAGTCGTGTCTCATAACTCAAATTTCTCTTGAGGATGAGAAACTAAAATGATAGACTTGACTAAAATACATTTAAATATGTCGATTTAGACTAGTTTTGATTTTTTTTAGCGTTGCCACATAATTTACTAATCGAGAAATTTTGAAAGAAAAAATATTTTGTGTATTCAAACGTGTTTTAGAAATTATGTTATTGGTTCAGTACTTGCTTACACGTGAAAAAGAGTCCCAACATTATGTCTCACGTGTTGAGAGTGAATCTCTTCTTTCTTACTATGCGCCCATATTGTTCCACTTTAATAATATCCAAAACAACGCAGTTTTATAATCACCTAAAATTTTAGATGCCTTCTAATTTAACCAGCCCTATCCATAACCATTTATAATCTTTTCAATGACAATTTTATCTTGTCTCTTAGTAAGCCATGACCGAAGAAGCCTAGAGATGAAGCAAATAATGTTGATGGTTTTAGATATCATATTAAGGATGTGGCTCCAAATCTGTTGTGGGCGGGCTTGAGGAAAGGGAAGTCTTAGATCTCGAATTAGGGTTGTGACTTCGAATCTGTTGAGGAGGGTTGAGGAAAGGGAACCACTTCTTATTTTGGTGAGAGTAAATCTGAGTCGGAAGGTGAAGTTAGTTCAACACATTTTGTTATTGCTCTAAAGAATTTATACATGACATATAATATACTAGATCTTCTAAGATCATAGTTTCAATGCAATTGAATGTTGTTGAAGAAATATACGACTTTTAAACTTGCATCTTGTTGGAAAAAAATGCTGGAATTAAACTAATTACACTAATTAAATGAAAATGATATTTGGACAAATGAAATTTACACCAAATTCAAATGTGAATTAATGTTGAAATTTAATCCAAATGAAGTCACACTAAATTCACGCTAGAATTCGAGAACTGAGAGAGAGCAATAGACCAAGAGAGATTAACCGAGAGATTAGCCCGTTTTACTCTAGACACCTTTTATACTTGAAGTGCACCAACGGTCGATTCTTCTTCTTTGATACGTGTCAGCTATCCGTTGGATGTACGCCAGGTGTATGGGAAGGTACACAAGAACATATTCGTTGGATCGTGGCGTAGAGGATTGTATTGGAGAATATTTGTTGGAACATGATGTACGGGAAGATACAAAACGGATTGGTGGAATATTGTGTACGTGGCACTTGAGCGGTTGAAGTGCGTTCAACTGTCTGGGCATACGGCTGATAACTAATATTATTAATTGCCAAACTGGTGAGCTAAGTAGATAATTAGATGCCTCTTCAGACGACTACTGAAGCAAGGCATCCGACGCTTCTTCAGACGGCTGCTGAAGTAAGGCGTCTGCTCGCGCACTTCTTCAGACTACACATCTGATGAAGTCGGACGTCGTTTGATTGTGCGCTTCTTCAGACTATGCGTCTGATGAAGTCTCACGACGTCTAATTGCGCGCTTCTTCAGATTACGCGTCTGATGAAGTCGGACGACGTCTGATTGCGCGATTCTTCAGACTACGCGTCTGATGAAGTCGGACGACGTCTGATTGTGTTCTTCTTCAGACTATGCATCTGATGAAGTCGAACGACGTCTGTTTACACACAACTTCAAACTAGCACGTCTGATGTAGCTCAGACTTTGTCTGCCCGCGCACTACTTCAGACTAGAACGTCTGATGTAGGTCAGACTTTGTCTACTCGCGCACTACTTCAGACCAGCATGTCTGATGTAGTTCAGACGACGTCTTCTCGCACACTACTTTAGACTAGCATGTCTGATGTAGTTTAGACGACGTCTGCTTGCGCACTACTTCAGACTATCCCGTCTGAGAAATTCACACTCCCTCTGATTGAGCTTACTTCAGACTGCATTTGAAGACATACGTCTTATGAGTTGTACTTGCGTAAAGACAAATTACAAACCTTAGTTCTGTTTAGACCACACTTAAGTTTGTTCAAACCACAACTTAGTTTTATTTAGACCACATCATTAAAGCTATGTCGTACTTATTCTCTTAAGTTAATTAATTATTTCTCTCTTAATTAATTTTCTCTTTTCTTTATTTAACTTAGTCTAACAATTTCCCCCTTTTGATGATGTTAAAACTAAGTTAAAATCAAGTCGAAAATCAAGTTAAGACATGAACTTAAAAATTAACCATTGTATTTATAAATGTAAGCTACAAAAGATATTCAAAGTTTAGCGTTTCCTCCCTAGTTTGTCGTAGAAATATCTTTCCTAGCCTTGACCTCCTCCTCCTCCATGACCACCACCGCAACCACCTCCACGATCACTACCGCAATCTTCATGATAGCTGCCACGACCACCTTGGGCTGGCTTCTTCCTAGAACGAGTTCCACGAACAACACTTGTTCCCCTTTTATTGCTACCTTCCCCCTTTTTAACATTATCAGGGTCAACAACAACAAGAACTTTGGCTTAAACAGCTTCAGCAGTCGCATCCTCTTTAGCCTGAAAGCGCTGAGCGACCGCGTCAACATCTTCAATTTGCCCATCTTCCGCAATTTTGAGGGATCGGGAGATTTCAACCATCTGTTGAGTGAGGGTTTCAATGGAAGACCTCGTCTCATTATGAAGCTCAAGATTGTCAGACTTGGCCTTGTCATAAATCTCATTGCTCTGCCTGATCAGGAATTGTTGCATCCTTCTCATCTAAGTGTGGAGTATCGCTACGTCGTGTGTAGTTTTCAGCAAGTCTTTATTAGTACTCCCTTGAGCAGTGGCTAAGTCAACATTAGCTTTAGAGTTCGCTGCATATTCTCTTTCAAGATTCTCCACCCTTGAAGAGATAGATTGGATGCTTTGCTGCATCGGAGCTAGAGCATCCAAAATGAATTTGCGGAAGCTCATAGCTCTTGGAGAGGCTTCCTTAGACGAAGAAGGAGCAGATGAGACAATGTGGGAGCCAGCTGGAAGAGAGCGAATAGATTAGCATGAATGCTTACCTAGATGGATCACTCAGTTCATTATCTTGAGAGGAGATTCAAGCCACACTAATCAAGGCCCGAGACTCAACTCTTTCCCCTTGGATCACGTCTTACAGATCCTTGACAAGGTCCAAAATCTCATTGTGTGGAGGGATACACTAGAATGAGACTTTTTGGATTTTGAGGAAGATGATTGATTGGATTGTTTGGGAGTAAGCTGCTTCTCTTTAGACTCTTGCCCGTCTGAAGGGATCATCACAACATCTTCTTCGGACACCCTCTTGGATGTCTATTCGGACGATGAGGAAGAGGACTGAACAACTTCGGACGCCCTCTTGGAACATACATGTTCTCCCTCAGTAGACAGGATCTGCCTTCTTAGCTATTCGGATGAGGGGGGAACTTCAGACGTTCTATTATGAATAGACGGAGGCACATGCTCAGACGTGAGATCAATTTCCTTCTTAGCTTGATGAATAAACTGTTGAGCTTTGGATGGGAGAGGCGTCTGCTCAACAAAGTGACAAGTAAAGAACCACTTTTCCTCAATAAATGATTCTTTATGTTCGATGATGTGAAGATCCGCCTACTCCTCAACCGAAAGCATCTACTCAACAGTAAATATGTGACGCAACTCACCTTGAGGAGACGAAATCTCGTCAATGTGGCATCTACTGATCCTCTACTAAGCAGTTGAGCTCTTCTTGAGGCGCAGTGTTCCGAAGAGCATCAGAGTGAGATGACTATGTGTCATAGACATATTGGAGGGCCGTGGAACAATAGGATTCCATGAGCATTCTAAGATAGTTAAGAACCTTCGTGTCTGTTGGAGCTGCCTTGTCAAAAGAGTTAAAATTTGCTTTTCCTTGACAAAAAATGGTAAAGAGAGCACGCCATCTCGCATTTGCTGCAATGAGCTCTCTTCTCTTAAGAGCCTCGTTGATATCTTGAGTTTTGGTTCAGGAGAGGACCGATTTCTCTATCTACAGTAGTTCCTTCCACCTTTTCGTCACACTGGAACTTGGGTTGAACTCACTAAATTGTGCGTGAAGCCTTATACATAGTCATTTATCAAACAACTCGATTTTCATAGATATTTTCTCCTCGAAATCCTCCATGATGAGGTCGAGTATCTAATTGATTTCAGACGAAGGTTCAAGAATGTAGTCAACAACTTCTTTTCCCTTCCCTACAACTTTGGTAGGTTTGGGATCGGGAATTGACTCTATGAAAGAGATACTCTGAGCCCCTCAGGCTACTCTAAGAATAGAAAACAGAGAAATGTTCTTCGAAAGAGTATTTTCTTGAAGAAAAGTAACATGGCCAACATCCGTCTGAACGGGTGCTTCTTCAATAATGGTAGCAGCAGACGAGGGCATAGCCTCCTGCTCTACTTCAGGCAAGGTAACTTCAACATTACCAGTAGCTACAATAGCCACTTGTTCAACAAAGAAGACAATGATGTATTCCCCATAATTCTTCTCAACAAATTGACTAGTTGTCTCAACAGTTGGTCCAGAAGCATGTTCCACTACGGGAACTTCAATAACGGGCACATCGATGAAAGAAGAGGATGGAGGTACATTGGAGGACGTCTGAACATCAGTAGACACCTCCGTCTGAATAGTTGCAATGACTTCCGTCTGACCAGCAGCAGGGGTAGACGCCTCAACCAACTTTTTTCTTTGACTAGCCAAAATGTTGTCTAATGGCGATGGCGAGGCCTAGAACAGAGGAACAACAACAATAGGAGTTTCCTCAATTCTTGCCCTTTTAGGAGCGGAATCGACTTTGACACATTATCTCCTTTGTAAGCCCTCTTCTAGCTAGAAGAGCTAGCGGTCGGTTCCATCGCCGAGTCTTCAATCTCTTTACAGGGGTCCTACAACTGGAGGTCGCAGGACGCTTGAATCGAGTGGTCGACTAACACTCGTCATTATTCTACAAGGGTTAATGGGTACACCCTTGCCTACAGGAACTTGCAGATGCTCCAAAAGCCAGCTGAGTTGGACTAAAAAGACTACACTCTACTTGTTGACTAGAGAAACTGGGCTTCCATCGGAAGGCCACAAGTTTGATGTTGAGATTTTGGATGAGGATATCTCTGAGATGTATGCTCTATTTTCGGACAGTGGCGGTCCGGTGAATATCAACGGGAAAAAAAAGTTACTCAAGTATCTTTTCTGCATCCGGAACGACCTTGTGGCGAAATCGATTCAAGAGAGAGTAGGGTCGTTTGAAGCCTACACTAAAGATCTTTTCGAATATATGGTGGCTATTACAAAAGGGATGGCTATCAACTGGGCGTCCGTCCTCTTCTCTATCCTCTTCCTGAAGCGACTTAGAAACAATGTCATTCAGAATGCAGAAATGGTATTTTAGAACTCTCTTCATCCCGTTGATGTTAATCGGACCGCCTATGTCCAAAAGAGGGTCTTCATTTATGAAATAGTTATGGTCGGAATCACGACGTCGAAAGCGTGGTCTTCCGATGGAAGTTCGAAGAACTCGGCGAATAAGGCTCCAAATATGGATATCTGGAAAGCCTTCATAGTCTTCTAAATGGTATCTCCAACAACTTTCCCTGAACTCAAGAACTCCCGGACTTCTTCTTCATAGAGAATGAAGGGACCACCGAAGAACTTTTTGAGGCCAGACGCCTCTAGAGTTTTGAACATATCAACAACGTCCTGCTGTTCATAAGCGTAGACCGATTCAAAGTCTACCTGCAAGATGTTTTGTGAGAGAGGAACAATCTTCTTAGAAGCTATCTTGGAGATTTGGAAAGAGAATGAACAAGAAAATATTAGGATTTCTTTAGAGAGAAGACAGAGAAAATTCTAGGGTTTTTCAGAGAAATCTCAAGGATGACGTGAAAAATCTTTTTGCCATGCAGGACATTCTTTAAATAGAGTTTGAGAGGTCACATGTACAAAAGAAATTATTTGAAAATAGAACGTCATTTAATTAAAGTGTCTTCCCAAGAATGATCATTATTTAGAAGACGTCATTTTAAAAAATTATCATAAAAGGTCATCAATAATTTAAATCCATGTATAGCTTAACCGTCATAAAATTCTAGTCATATTTTCGGCATTGAGAGATATGTGTCTTCAAACGATCGAAATGTGACTATTCAATTTATGGGCGGGAAAATATACATGGACAGCTAATAGCAAATTGGACAGATGTCCCACTCGTCTAAAGATGGATCGTCTAAGTATACACATAGTTAGACATCTATGCCATCTTCATGCCTTGCGTCTAAGTATACACGTAGTTAGACGACTTGTTTAAACGACGTCTAAATGCGCTCGTCTACATACGCTTAACATGTGTCTGTTTGGATGGCGTCTAACATGCGTCTAACATGCATATATTTAGACAGCGTCTATCCACGCACGTCTACAGACGTCTAACATGTTTAGACAATAAGTTGCTTCAGGCATAGCACATCCAATACATGTTATCTTTAGACGAGTGATCTAATTAGTCCAATTGAGACCTCCGTCTACACATGTCTGTCCAATCACTTTAATCAACAAGTTTCCCCCTCATTTTGTGCATGTTTAAAAATAAATTAGTTGAGGTCTACAAGACCCAAAATATTTTTAAAGTAAGAAAGCTTAGTTTTGGGGAGTGGCTTCGTGAGAACGTCCGTCACTTACTGATCCGTTTGGGAATATTCTAGATGAATATTCTTCTAATTTACATGCTCTTTGATTCCTCCAAGCAGCTGACCTATTGTACCTATAAATAAACATATTTACAGCTTTTTGGTACTCACATTCACTTGGGTCCTCGGTCAATCAGTCCCTTAGGGATCCATATTTGAATTATCTTGATGGATTTCCCATGTTGTGTTGTTATTAGTGCGTAATATTTAGGCTTAGTAGACATCTTAGTGCTAGCAGCTGATCTATTAACCTTTGATTTTTATCTAAAACTCCTTAACTTCTTGTCAGGTTTTGGTTGTCCAGACTTACTGGCTACTCCCTTTCTGGGTTTCAGCCAGTTTTCAATTGGATTAACATAAATAATCACATCCTTTAAAGTTAGATCGTCACAGCTTGGATCAGTTCCTTTATCAGTTAAACTACCCTGACAAAGATTATTGGCTTAAGCTTGTCTTTCACTAGGTTTAACTTTTCATAAGATTTGTCTAGGCTGGCATTGTCAAATCCTAAACCGGATTTGCATTCGGCAGGCCTCAGCATACTTATCTGTTGTCTGACTGCATCTCTAGACCTATTCCAGGAACTGACCACATAAGTCAAACGTTGGTTTTTAGAAGAAAGTGTTTGAATCTTTTGCTTGAGCTTCTCATTTTCAAATGAGAGCTCAACCACTTTTTTCAGAATCTTTTGGTTCAGAAATTTGAGATGAAGAAGAGTTATCAATTTCATATTTCAATCTCATTTCATTACAAGAATCTAACAACTTCTTGTACTCAATGACCATGTCATTAAGTGCAGCAGTTAAGTCATCTCTTGTAAACTCTTCAGAGGAGAAGTCAAACACTTTAGATTCTTCCTCTTCCATGAAGTAGGTAATGTATTCATCATCGTTGTTGTTGGATGACGAGTCATCTGAATAGCTTTGTGCCCATTTGGCCTTTCTATCAGCAGCCATGAGAGCCTTCAACTCCTTCTTCTTTTTCTTCTCATCCTTCTTCTTCTTCTCACCTCGTATGGGCTTCCTGCATTCAACCTTGAAGTATCCTAGTTTATCACAATAAAAACATTTCAAGTAAGCCTTATCATTACTCTTATTATTTGAAGAGCTTGAGTTATGATTGATCTTCTTCATGAATTTGCCGAATTTCTTCACGAAGAGATCCGTGGCGTTGTTTTTGCTCTGCTCATCAGTAGTCTTCACAGTAGTAGTCACGGGTGGTTCCTCAGCAGTCACCCGCGCCTTGGTAGTCATGACAGATTTGGAATGCTTCTCTTCATTCCTAAAGTTTATCTCAAACTCGTAGCCTTCAAATCGACTAACAAATCATAGAGCTCTATCTTGTTGAGATCTTTGGATTCCCTCATCGCCATTGTCTTGATATCCCACTCTTTGGTCAGAGCACACATGACTTTGATTGCAACCTCTCTGTTTTAAGTCTTTCCTAAAGTGGAGAGAGTAGTGACAATCTTACTGAATCTCTCATCAAACTCTTTATCGAACCATTGGTGATGATATACAACATATCTTCATCTATGGAAGATAGATGAGCTTGCACTCTCTTTCTCCATCCGTTGTAGTTTTCCTTGATAAACATAGGAACCTTGTTGGTAGAAGCCATAGACATGATTCAGGAATCTGAAGGTGCTTGAGAATAGAAAATAGGGCTCTAATACCACTTGTTTGGATCGGTGCTGACAATAGAGACTAGGGTCTGACTATTATAAATAGCTTATGACTTTAGTTCGATTTTAACTCTGTTAGAAGTTAAAATCTATTTCTATTCTTCACAAATTTTCACAAACTCTTGAATAAGTACAAGTGCGGAAACCGTTTGTTGGATTTGAAGCTTCAGACAAATGAATGTAAATGGCAGAAAGTAAGAGACGCATGATTTGTTTATGGATGTTCGGAGTAAACCCTCATACGTCACCCGTTCTTCCTCAACTGGAAGGTTATTCACTAGATTACTTTGATCGGTATAGAATCACAATACACAAACCCAGTTCTAGCTAACTCTTTGTTGAACAGAACAATCCCTGTTCAACTTACAACACTGAGATTTCACTTAGAAAGAACAGTGAGTGGATTACAGAATATTCTCTAGAAAGATGTAAACACAACACTTTTGAAGAATATCATTTGATAGCAGAATCGTAAGTAAACTCGTGAGTTGAGTGATGAAGTTCTTAATAGTTCTTGTAAACTCTTTGTAACTGATTGTTATCGTTATAGTCAAGTTTAGTGAGTGTGTCGTCCGTTGTCCTTGGGAATCTATTTATAATTGAAGTGGGCCAACGGTCGAATCTTCTCTTTGGACACGTGTCCTCCCTTTGTTGGATGGCCGCCAATAGTACAAAGGTACATCAGACTGAGCATTGAGATCGTGGCCATACATAACATGTAGTGCGCCGAATATCCTCTAAGATCTCTAAGATCATGTTGTACTGGAACGTGGAACACATCGTGGGTAATTCAAATATTGGCGTATGTCGCAGTTGTTCATTTGTTATTGAAGTTGAGTTGTTAAGCTTTTGACAACGATAACTGCAGTAGAGCTGGATGCAAAGTTATATGCCCCTTCAGACATCTAAGAAGGTTAGATGACATCTAACAGAGCTTTCTTTTAGACCACGTCTAAAGGAGTTAGACCGCGTCTAAAGGAGTTAGACTGCGTCTAACTGCACTTTCCTTTAGACCATGTCTTAAGAAGTTAGGCCTCGTCTAACTACGCTTCCCTTTAAACCGCGTCTAACAGCGCTTCCCTTTAGACCACGTCTAAAGGAGTTAGACCGCGTCTAACTGCGCTTCCCTTTAGACTACGTTTAAAGGAGTTAAACCGCGTTTAACTGCGCTTCCCTTTAGACTGCGTCTAAAGGAGTTAGACCGCGTCTAACTGTGCTTCTCTTTAGACCACTTCTAAAGGAGTTAGACCGCGTCTAACTGCACTTTCCTTTAGACCACTTCTAAAAGGAGTTAGACCGCATCTAACTGCATTTCCCTTTAGACCACATCTAAAGGAGTTATACCACGTCTAACCGCGCTTCCCTTTAGACCACGTCTAACTGCGCTTTCCTTTAGACCACGTCTAAAAGGAGTTAGATCGCATCTAACTGCGCTTTTCATTAGACCACATCTAAAGGAGTTAGACTACGTTTAACTGTGCTTCCATTTAGACCACGTCTAAAATGAGTTAGACCGCGTCTAACTGCGCTTTTCATTAGACCACGTCTAAAGGAGTTAGACCACGTCTAACTGCGCGTTTCTTTAGACCACTTCTAAAGGAGTTAGACCACGTCTAACTGCGCTTCCCTTTAGACCACGTCTAAAGGAGTTAGACGATGTCCAAAAAGACCGTCTTCTTTTGATCTGTACTTGCATAACGACAAATAACCCAACCTAGTTTTATTCAAATCATATCATCAAAATTATGTTGTGCATATTCTTTTACGATAATTAATTATTTCTTTCTTAATTATTTTTCTCTTTAGTTTGTTTAATTTAACCCAACAGTTTCCAAGCATATTAAATCGAAAATCTTCTATATAATTTTGTTTTCAAGGATTATTACTCGTTTTTAACATTAAACTAAGCATTATAAATGATTTTAACAAGTTTTATAATCACCGTTTATTTTTATAAGAACTTAGTCAACATTTGATTCTAGGCTTAAAAGAAATATTCCTCTTTATAAAAATCATATATATACTTGAAAAAAAAATTCTTGGAAAACTTTTTAAACTCATGAAAGACACCAGTTAAATGTATAACTGCATTTTGAAAAATATGTCAAATACACATACGATGATTTTCTTCAAACCATTTTAATGTTAAGGCATTTGCCATTGTCGCGTCTTGATCGGTAAGAATAGTTGTCAGATTTTTGTCATACATAGTTGTAGTAAATGTCTCAAACAATAATTCAATAGTCAAAGTAATTTCATCATATAATAAAGCGGCACAAAAATAATAGATTGTTTATGATGATTAACACCTACAAACATCACAATTGAACGATCTTCATTATTCTTCCTATATGTCATGTCAAAACAAACAACGTTTACAAAGTATCCATAATCGACTCACATTTTAGCATCAGACCAAAAAATATTGGTTATTAAATCATCTGAATCAAGTTGACTAGCATGTTAAAAATTGGAATCATTAAATAAAATTTTCTATAAATACTCTAATACACCTTATATCCTCAATCATACAATCTTGAGTTCTTTTGGATCGCAAGTAGCTTTTGTAATCTATAGGAATCAAACCTAAATTTTCCCTCCCACTTACTTGTTTCGCCATAAGTGTATGTGATGCCTTTGGTGGGATTCCCACATCAGATGTCATCTCAATTATAAGATTGCAGATGCATAAATATTCCTATAGTATCTATAATGGTGAGATTTATTTGGATTTGCAAGAGGATGACTATGCTCACTAAGAAAATCCACTACTTTAAATACTCAATTATCTACCTTTTTTTATCTTCATTTTGTTTCACAATCGAACCTTGTTTTAGAACGACTGTATTTGACATAAACATTTTTTTCTGTCTTTCCCCCTTTCACTCTAGCTATGAACTATAAAAAAAATTCTATCTAGTATTGAACATGATTTATCATTGTGTTTTGAACTACGCCTTATATCAAATCCAATTATTTTAGTGTATACTAAATAGAATTCATAGACATCTTCTTTTGTCTCAAATTCCCTACCGATGTGTGGAATAAATTCTGGTGAAATATTCTCTAAAATTTGACTATTTTGATAAAATTTAATTGACAGAGGTAACTCATGGATTTATTGTCTATTATAGATCATGGTAAAAACGAAATATTTGTGAAGCTGAAAAAAATAAAGATTCTTGTAAAATGAAGGTTGTAGCCATGAAAAAATGCAGATTATGTTATTATTGATCAATACAAGTGAAATGTGCTTCACTTGAGAGTGCACTTCATTTGTATTTACAACGTCAGTAGAAGTGAAGAGCACTTAACTTGAGAGTGTGCTTCACTATAAACCTAACAAACTTACAATATTAAAAAAGTAGTATACATCCCATCATTATTGTTGTTGTTTTGTTTCTAAATATTAACAAAAACATAACCTCACTAGTTGTCCAAACAAAAACATAACATTTCGTTACATGCAAATAATTTTCAAAACGTACTATTTTTACTCTGTAATCATGAAGTGATGGTCTACGGAGGAGTTTGTATGCTGCAAAGAATCGTGAAATTGGTTTTCGACAAAAAATAGTAAACTTTCGCTTCATTCGGGAGCTTGTTCCAGAAAATCGTATAAAGAGAAATTTAAATCCTACTCTTTAGTAGAGAAAATTAGAAAAGATGAGGAATGATGTGAAATGATCATGAAAGGTTAATTGACGTCGTGGAAAAACATTTTTGTTGAAAACATTTTTTTGAAAACATTTTGTAACAAAATTATTATAAACAAATCAAATTTTTATTTTTATAAATTGAAATAATTATTATGGTAAATGATGATTTAATTAATAAAATAAATGAACATAAGAAAAATATTATATATTATCGAGTAAAGTTTGCTTCAATTTTATTAGTAGCGTTAATAAAAGTGAAGAGTTTTTCACTTGAATTAAAGTTGTAAATAGAAGTGAAGCGCTATCGAGTAAAGTTTGCTTCACTTCCATTATAGAGTTAATAGAAGTGAAAGAAGCGCATTTGAGTAAAACTAATTACACTTCCATTTACATCGTTAATAGAAGTGAAACAAACACACTTAAGTGAAACTTGCTTCACTTCTAATAACGATGATAATAGAACTGAAACAAGAACACTTGAGTGAAGCTTGTTTTACTTCTATTAATGTTGTTAATAGAAGTGAAGCGCTACCGAGTGAAGCTTACTTCATTTCTATTTACAATCTTAATAGAAGTGAAACAAGTGCACTTGAGTGAAACTTGCTTCACTTATATTAACTCTTCTAATAAAAGTGAAGCAAGTGCACTTGAGTGAAGTTTTTTTCATTTTTATTTCAATGTAAATTGAAGTGAAACAAGCACACTTAAGTTTAAGTGAAGTTTGTACTTCTATTAGCAATGTTGTAAATGGAAGTTTATCAAATCTTCACTCAAGTGCGCTTCAGGTTTAACCCGTAATGAAGCGGTGATATTTACGGGTTTAAGAATTTTTTATTTATTTTTATTCCGAATGTAATTTTATAATATAATATTAATATTGCATTGTGATTGGTTTGAAATAGAGACACAGACAAATCGATAATCATACTGGAGAGACAATAACTTAATTTTTTTAATTAGTATTAATAAATTGTTTTGAAACAAATATCTAGCTTTTATTGTTTAGAATTATTATTATCTATTTTAAATTTTAATAAGAAGTCATAATCAAACAAGAAAATGATTTATAAATCACAAAACAATAGATTCCCAAAATTTTGAAAAGGCAACTATAGTAAAATTCATATGAAAATACATATATTAATCTTAATTATCTTCTTTTTTTTAAATATAATAAATCTTTTTAAAATAAATCGAAATCTTTTTTGGATAATTTATTTTCATAATTTGTAATCTCATTTGTATAAATGAATATATAATCTCAAATGAAATTTAAGGAGATTACAAATCAAAATCTTATCACAATAAATTAAAAAAGCATCCAACGTCATTATCCAAATATATATAAAAAACAGTTGTAGATAATCTTTTCAATTTAATTTGGCTGTAATTAATGAAATAGTAAAATAAATTGAAGGAAATATCCATATATATACTTTAGTATTTTTTAAATATGGATTATTCTTATATTATTGAGAAATTGTGAACTACCCAATTATCTCTCTCTCTCTAGTTCTTGAAAAAAAAATGATATTTGTTGTGTGGCCAGAGGTCTCGGTGGTACTCATGGTACTAGCAACACTTACTATTCCATTGATTATTGTGAAATACTTGATGAATTATAATATTTCATATCCAAAATCAAATTTACCTAAAGGAAGAATGGGTTGGCCATTAGTGGGTGAAACAATTAGCTATCTTAAACCCCATAAATCAACCATCTTGGGTAGCTTCTTGCAAGAACATTGTTCAAATTATGGAAAGGTTTTCAAATCAAATCTTTTTGGGTGTTCAACAATCGTTTCATGTGATCATGAGCTCAACACATTCGTTCTTCAAAATGAAGATAAGTTGTTTGAGAGCAGTTACCCTTCAGCCATCCATGGAATCTTGGGAAAGTTTTCAATGATGCTTGTAACCGGAGAACATCATCGAAAATTGAGAGCAGTTGCTGTTGGGTTTATTGGGAAATCAAAGTCAAGACCGGATTTCTTTGCTTATGTAGAAGCTATGACTATATCTCTCATGGATTCATGGAAATTGGAACCACAAATTGCCTTCTTCAAACAATCTAAAAGGGTAATAACATAATTGTTCTCTCTAAATAATGATTTATTTATTTTTAATTACTATCATTATCTTTCTAATTTATCTATCTTTTCTTTTTTATTTTAAAGTAAATAAAGTTCTTAGTATGGTTTATATATATTTTACATAATTTTTTATTATTTATGATAATTTTTTAAGACACATTTATTCTCTTCTTTTGATTATATATATGAAAGATGCTATAAATTTCCCTTTGAATTCAGCTTAGGCTGAAAAGTAAATTACAATAGATTGAACGTTATTTAAAGGACTTTAATTGGTATCTAGTTTTTATTTTTATTTTAAATTTTTTATAATAAAACATGTTTGATTTTTCACTATATGATTTTAAAATAACATTTTCTATACACTTTTTACCTAAAAATATTTTATCTAATTTAATCATATATTTCTTACTAAATAAATAAATCACTATCACTTTTGTTAATTAAAAAATAAATTATTATTTATATATAATAAAGTACTATTTTTCAAATAATATTATATTTCACTTCCACGTGGGTATTGAAGATAACATAAATGAAATACCAAATCAATAATTGGGTAGGAATGAATTGCAACTTTAGCTTTAACATTAGAATGAAGTGAGAGAAAAGGTCATGGATAAGAATTGCAAATAAGTCAAATATATAGGTTGTGTGAATCAATTGCAAATAAGTCAAATATATAGGTTGTTTGAACCAATTGTAAATTCAATGTCCTAAATAATTTTTTATGCCAAGTTCAATGGAAAATTTGAGTTTTCATATATATAATTATTTTCTCGGCGATTAATATATGAGAAATGATTAGGTGAGAGAATTTAGTAAGGAAATTTGGTGAGAGAATAACTTGGCATAATCTTGAAAAAATCAAATAATTTCTTTTTTTCTCTCTTTCCTCTCACTTTTACATTTTTCAACCAAGTAATGCCAAGTCATTCTCTCACTAAATTCCTTCCCTCTATCATTCCTCTTAATATATAATTGATTGATTAAAAACTATGTATATAATATGAGACTTTTGGTTTGTGCAGTTCACTTTATTTGTAATGCTAAAATATGTGATGGATATGGAACCTGATGATCCATTGGCTCCAAGAATGTTAGAGGACTTCATGAGTTATATGAAAGGGTTCGTGTCGGTCCCAGTTCAGATTCCAGGCACAGCTTTCGCGAGAGCGGTTAAGGCAAGGCAAAGGTTGGCGAACACAGTCAAAGAAGTGATGAGGGATAGGGTTAGGGCTGGATCAACTAATAGTATTAACCGAGGAGACTTGATTGACGAAATGATCAAGATTGATGATGATAAACTTAGTGAGGATGAGAAGGTGAGTGTGGCATTGGACATTCTGTTGGCTGGTTACGAGACAACATCAGGTCTTATGGCTCTCGTCGTCTATTTTCTCGTACAATCGCCTCTTTCCATTCAACACCTCAAAGTAGGGTTTTACTCTTTTTATTTTCAATCAGCATATTTTAATTAATTTTCTTAATTAATCGTCATTTTTTCTATTGGTTTAATACATATGTAAATAGGAAGAACACATGGCTATAAGGATGAGAAAAATGGAATTAGGAGAACCTCTAAACTCACAAGATTACAAACAAATGAACTTCACTTCTGATGTAAGTTCTCTTAACTAACTTATATATATATATATATATATATATATATATATATATATATATATATATATATATATATATATATATATATATATATATATATATATATATATATATATATATATATATATATATATATATATATATATATTGATTCACTTCTATTTAATATATCTTGCAAAATTATATTTTAAATAAACTTTCTATCTACTCATAATTAAAAAAAATCATTTTTCAGTCATTTTTATTTCTACTTTCTATTATTTACTCTTTATTACTATTATTATTATAGGTTGATCTTGTTTGAATTGTCAATTAACTATTTCACCCAATTATCTATTAAAATATTATTATTTTATAAATAGTAGTTTAAAATATTTAGTAAAATGATATTTTAGTGATTAAATCTAAATAATCTTATTCTTTCTGTTTATTCTGCTAAAAGGTGATATGGGAAGCTCTTAGATGTGGTAACTTGGTCAAATTCCTGCACAGGAAAGCCATTAAAGAAGTGAGATTCAAAGGTAACTAGTTAACTAATTATATATAATATATATTAATAATTAGTAGTGTTAATTTTAATAATGGTTCTATATGTTTATATAGGTAGAAAATATGAATATGTGATTCCAGCTGGGTGGAAAGTTCTTCCAGTGTTGGCAGGATCTCACCTAGATTCCTCACTTCATCCCAATCCTACTGAATTCAACCCTCAAAGATGGGCAAATGTAATTTTCATTTCCTAAGTATAGTTATATAGTTTTGCATGAAGATTAATAACTAATAATCCATGAATTGATCATCAATTAATTATATAATATATATATAGGATCAACAAGAAATGATGAAGAAGGTAATTCCCTTTGGAGGTGGATCGAGGTTGTGTCCTGGTGGTGATCTTGGAAGACTGGAAACATCCCTTTTCCTTCATCATTTTGTTCTCAACTACAGGTTATATTATCTTGCAATCCAATAATATCATAAGATACTTTAGTTTGTTTCATGATATTATGTATTAATTTATATAAAACTTGACTTTGCATTATTATTCAGGTGGAAGGTCCAAGCAGATGAATCTCCCCTCTCTTGCCCTTATCTGGATTTCAATAGAGGCATGCTGCTAGATATAGAACCATTAGAAACAGGAAAATGTTAAATGAATATTCATGGCAGAAGCATCTGGTCATAACTTTGTTGGCAGGTGAATTATTTGAAACAATTTACTTCTTCTAATTGTATTGGTCAAATTGGAGTTATCGAATGTACATTTTTTTAATTAGTATCTTATGATAATTATATGGTATTTAAATGAATAATAAAAGTGTAAATTCTTCACCGGCCAAAAGAATATTATCTACAAATTTATTGGCATACAATTCTAATTTATATATATCTAATAACTTAATTTAAAATGTATGTTGGAGGTGTAGAACACGCTCTCTCTCCATAATCATTCACAAATCATGTAATTTTTATTTCCTAATTTATTTATATATTTTAGATGAGTTTTCTTTCCAGTCATAATTATATATACATAATATATACATAGTTACAAATCTATATTTCCTATTATAATTATTAATTTTTATTTTTTAATTTTTATTTTATTTTATAGCTCATATAAATATATTCTTTTTCTTTATTAATTTTATATAAATATACTTTTTTTAACACAAATTATATAAACTATATATTATCTTATTAACAAATAAATATTTATTTTTAATATATTTTTATGTATAATATACATAATAATAATAATAATAAATTTTAAATTCTTTCTTATAATAATTACTAATTTATCTCTTCTTCAATAATTACTAATTTTTCTTTCTTAATTAATATTTTTATTATTTTATCTTTCATATATATATTTTTTCTTAATTAATTTTATATAAATTTATTAATCATTTTAATATTAAATCTTTATTTATTTTTATATTTAATATTAAATCTTTATTTATTTTTATATATAAATATTTATAATATACAAAATAATACTATATAATATATAATAACGTTTAATACTCAAAATATATATTTTTTTTTCTCCCTTCTAATCAATTACTTTTAATTTTTTTAATATGCATTTCTCTCTCTTATATATAATATATTTCCTAATTAATTTCAGTTTTTATTTTCTTTTTCATCATATATATATATATATATATATATATATATATATATATATATATATATATATATATATATAATTAATTTTGTATCTCTAATAATTAATTTATTTTTTTATATTATCACTCATCATTTTTATATTAATTTTCCTTCCTAACTATTTTTTTATTTTCTTTTATGTTATTATTTTATTTTCTATTATAATTTATTTATTTTTATGTTATCACTCCTCATTTATATTATTAATTTTTCTTCTTAATTAATTTTTTTCTCTCTCATCTTTTATATATATATATATATAAATTTTTATCTCTCATAATTAATTTATATATTTTATCTCTCTTCATATCTATAATGCATTTTATAATTAATTTTATATAAATATATATTTATCTCTTTATATATTAACTCGTATATTTTTCTTTTTATTAATATATTTTCTTTTAATTATTTTTATATTTATTATAAATTTTTTTTATATTTTATCCTTATGGTATAATATATATATATATATATATATATATATATATATATATATATATATATATATATATATATATTATAATTTATATATACAATAAAGAAAAAAATTAAAAATCATTGATTATAAGAGAGAAAAAAATATATATATATATATATATATATATATATATATATATAATATATTTTCTATTTTTATTTTCTCTCATTATATATATATATATATATATATATATATATAATTTATTAATTTTTTATGTTATCAATACTCATTTATATATTAATTTCCCTTTTTAATTAATTTTTCTTTTCAGATATTAATCCATGCAAATATTAATACATTTTATGGTTTTCAGACGAATTACCCTAAATTGTAATTGTGAAGATGAATGGTCCAAATTAAACCTTGAGTCATCTAATAAAATATTATCATTTTAACTTATGTATTAAATTATTTTTTATTCGTTTTAATTTTTTTTTACATTATGCACTTATTTATTTTTAATATGTTAAACTATAAAATCTTTTAGGTCAAAAAATAATTGTTTTAACATTTTATATCTAAAATTGATCATAATACTCATTATCCCCTACTAATGATCATAATACTCATTATTTCCTAATTTTGTAGATATTTGTTTATTTTAATTATGAGAATATTTATTTTAATATGTTTTCTAAAATTTATGATTATTTTTAGTTAAAATTTTGTTTATGTTTACACATAAATTCAGCTTTATTAAAAATATTCAAAGTGTTACGTGAAAATATATTGGTGGTTAAAATATATAAATTTAATGAGTTGGTTTGAGTAAGATTATTAGACGAAATTTATGAATAAATGTGAAATGAGATGTTTGATTAATAAAAAAAAGTTAAAATTTGGAGTATAATGTTTGATAAAATAATATTATTAATATAGAAGGGAACTAATATTAATATTTGGAAAATTAAAAATTATTTATATTATTTTTCTTTCAAATATATTTAACTTATTTTTTTTTGTCTTTTAATATTCATATTTTAAAATTATTAATTATATATATATATATATATATATATATATATCCATAAAATATAATAAATATGTAATATATATTATTAAATAATAAAATTAAAAAAATATATTTTGACATTTTAAATTTGTAATAAAAAATTGTTATTTTAATTTATGGTTGTCTTGTATAATTTTACTAAAGTATTATACTATAAAATTGTTTTTATTAAATAAAAATAATAATTAATATTTTTATTTAATATAAAATTAATAAATATATGTATATATTAATATATTATTAAATAAATAAAATTAAATAAAAAATAAAAAATCTTAAAAAGAATTAAAAAAAAAAGCAAAAATAACTTAAGATAAATAATAATAAAAAAAATTAAAAATTATATATGTTTGAAAATATATTTAACTAATCATGTTAAGTTTTGAAATGATAAAAAAATTGAGACTTATTTATTATTCATGACAAGTTGGAGACGACACATTTCTTCCTACAAGAGATGGCACTACTGTGGTGGAGGAGGCGAGAATAAGATATTGAACGAGGGACCTTGAGGATGGAAACATGGGAAGACTTTAAGACCGAGTTCAAACGCTAATTTTTCCCTGAGAATGCCGAGTACGAGGCTAGGAAAAGGTTGAGTCAACTTGTGCACAAAGGGACCATCAAAGAGTATGTGAAGGAGTTCTAGAAGTTGATGCTCGAGTTACCCCGTCTAACTATATATTTAATAGTTAATTAAATATATTAATTTTTTTTATTTTTTATTAATATTTTTTGTTGTTAAATATAAATTTACACTAAATAGTCAAAATTAATATAGTTATAAAAAACGCAAATAAACTCAACATGTTTTTTTTAGTATTTTATTTTCTAAATAAGTAAATCAACACTGAGTAATATCATATCAAAGTAAAATTTTATATAATTTAATTGGTAATATTATCCAAAACTTAATATTTGAAAAAACTAAATTTCAAACTTATATAAATGGAATTTTATATTTTTAGATATTTGATAAATTTAAAAATATATGTTAACATTAAATTTTAATTAAAACTAATTTTTATAAAAATTAAACATTTAAAATTAATTAAATTTGAATAATATAAGTTCTCTTCAAAAATATTTATATATAAATAATATTTTGTTTATATTTTTATCTATGAATTTTCAAAAAAAAAAGAGTTAAGTAATGAACATGAAAATAAAGACATGTTTAGAGAATATAAATTTTACACTTTCATGAGAATAAATGTATGGAGATACACAACAATAACAAATATATAATAACATATATTTATTTATGGGAAAATAAATGAGTATCGAGCTATACATATGAATCTCTATCTAGCATAGTTTATGAAATCAAAGTTAAAAAATAAGTCTTACTATTTCTTGTTGCAACTGTGTAAATGATATGCTACTAAATCGATGTGCATATTTTGATTTTTTTGCTTCGTTTCTGCAATTAATATATATAATGTTAGATTAAAATTTATTATTAAGTATAAAATTTGAAAGAAGAAACCTGAAATTTATCGGTAAAATAATAATTTTCAAGCAGCCACTCTCAATCTTGTTGGGTCATTTCATCAGGCTTATCTGCCCTGAATACTTCCACATTTCTTTCGTGTTTCCTTATCTTATTGGAATTTATGTCGTACCTCTAATCCTCCCACCCCGTCTTAATGTGTTTCAAGGTGTCGTCTCGATAACTCTCAATATCATCTAAATCAAATTTATCCTGAAATAAAACAATTTATAAGAAATAAATAATTAATTTTAAATGGAAATGTATTAAAAATGATTAACTTACGATAACAGACTATCACGGAGTATCTAAGGCGGTGGGGGTGAGGTGGCTCCAATGACTGTGCAATATGGAATAAAATTATTCTCTCGAACAGTGGCCCCCAAATACCGACTCCATAAGCCCCTATTTTTGCAGCACAACTTTCTATTAATTGGGTCAAATGTGACTCACACCTTTTCTCCATTAGCCGTCAATTTGGCCAATTCAAAGTTCTTGTTGCTACCTCTCCTTCTCTGAGAGTTAGAAGACTCTGTATTTGTGCCTTCATTAGTCGATGGTGTGGGCTCATCAAGATTTTGCACATCCTCATTAGTGGATGGCTGTGTGGGCTCAACAAGATTTTGCACATCATATATTAGGTCTTAAATAAACCAAAAATTCCAACCCCTTTCTCAATAAATATTTGAGAAAAGAAGAAAACATTTATCCCTTCTATGAACCGATAAGAAGGATTTTAGGGAAAAAGTATGGGCAAATTTAAGATCATCACTTTTACCCAAAAGTGATAATCTCAAAACAAACTCGTCAGTATCATAATAACTTCAATAAAATGATATCGATCATAAGTTTTTTTTGTTCAACACAATTATCAAAAAAGAGTAACTCTCTAATGAATGTTTTTAAGAAAATGTACAAAATAAATCAAACTAAAATGTAAGAACAGGAGCCACAAATTAAGAAAGAATACATCATCTCTTTCGATACAAGAGAAAATAGAAGTTTAAAACTCAATGGATTCAACAAAAATCACAAAATAAAAATGCCAAAAAGAAAAAATATGAATAAACAAAAATATCTCAAAAAGGAGAAAAATGTTTCTTTGTTGGTTGAGGTATTGAAATCACCATTTGTTGCTCACTCAGACTCTAGTCTTGATTGCTACAACAAGGGCAAAATATACAAATTCTACCATATACAACTCGGAAGCTAAAATGCGACTCAAAAAGTTGAGGTATTGAAATCACCATTTTTGGTTCACACAAACTTTAGTCTCAATTGTTACAGCAAGAATAAAAATTTACCAATTCTACTAGATATATCCAGAGTCAACAAAGAAAAACAAAATAATATTTGGTAGAGAAATATGTCAAAGCTGAAAGTTTTTAAACACTCTCTAATTTTTTTAAGATGTGTAAACTTTCAAAAAAATGTGGCTTAAAGCTAAGCAAATATAAATAATTAAACCCTATCATAATTTTAAAGTTTTGATCATCTTCTTTGAGAGTTAAGATTATGGATAATCGTTTACAAACGAGATCGAATTTATAACTAATATCTCGAAAATCAAGGAAACATAAATTCGATTTCTTTACGATAAAACCGTAAGTGGTCATGAAATGATATTTAGAGCTAAGCATCGAACATGTTATAAATCCAAGATATCATGATTCATATAAGGGGTCAAGGATTATTTTGATTTCTAAAAGGAAACAAACTAATTCAACTTTTATTGACAATCCCTATGTCTTTTCCTTTTAAAATAAAGTTTTGGAAAATAAGAATAGGAAAATACCCCTTTATCCAAAAATATGGATTACCTTCTAAAATCTTGAAATCGTCGATTAACGGATTTCAACTAGTTGTGAAAGTCACTTTGAAAAAATAAAAAAATGAGATGTTGAAATAATTCCCTTAAAGGCAAAATAAAAAAAATGAGATGTTGAAATAATTCCCTTAAAGGCAAAATAAATCAAGACCAATACTATAGAAACTAAGTAAGCGTTCGCGTCTCTAGGAAACTAAAACCCTATCTATTGATACATACCCGAGATCATTTGTGTATGATCCGACCAATACTCTATATGTTGATAAGTACACAAGATTATTTTCACATGGTGTAACCAAAACCCTATATGTTGATGGGTATCTGAGATTATTTGTGTATGATCCAACTAAAACTCTATATGTTGATAGTTACCTGAGATCATTTGTGTATGATCTAACTAAAACTCTATCTATTGATAAGTATACGAGATAATTTTCACATGGTCAAATCAAAATCCATATGTTGATAGAGACCCAAGATCATTTGTGTATGATCCAACTAAACCATGTTTATTAATAGGTACCCGAGATCATTTGTGTATAATCTAACCAAAACCCTATTTGTTAATAGATACCCGAGATCATTTGTATATGATTCAACTAAAGCTCTATATGTTGATAGCTACCTAAGATCATTTGTGTATGATCCATCCAAAACTCTATCTATTAATAGGTACCCGAGATAATTTGTGTATGGTCCAACTAAACTTATTTTTTTGATAGTATTTCCATCATTTTTACACGATCACTCTAAACATTACTTATTAGTAACTCACATGAATAGGTTTGTCAACTTTCACGTTCAACTAGACATATATGTTGATAGTACTTTGATCATTTATACACGATCGCTCTAAATGTTATGTATCAGTAACTCAAGTGAATATGTTTGTCAACTTTCATGTTCAACTAAACATGTTTGTTTATAGTACTTCGATCATTTATACATGATAGCTCTAAATGTTACTTATTAGTAACTCACGTGAATACGTTTGTCAACTTTCACGTCCAACTAAATATATTTTTTTATAGTATTTCGATCATTTATACATGATTGTTTTAAACGTTACTATTTAGTAACTCACGTGAATACATTTTTCAACTTTCACGTTCAAGTTAACATATTTGTTGATAGACTTTGATCATTTATACATGATTTCTTTAAACGTTACTTATTAGTAATTCACGTGAATAAGTTTGTCAACTTTCAAGTTCAACTAAACCTATTTGTTGATAGGACTTCGATCATTTATACATGATCGCTCTAAATGTTACTTATTAGTAACTCGCATGAATAAGTTTTTCAACTATCACGTTCAACTAAACATATTTGTTGATAGTATTTCGATCATTTATATATGATCGCTCTAAACATTACTTTTTAGTAACTGACGTAAAAAAGTTTGTCAACTTTCACATTCAACTAAATATATTTATTGATAAGTACTTCGATCATTTATACCTGATCACTTTAAACGTTACTTATTAGTAATTCACGTGAATAAGTTTGTCAACTTTCAAGTTCAACTAAACATATATGTTGATAGTCCTCGGCCAAAACGAAATCAATGATCACTAGTGAAAAAAGGACTTTTACCGATAGAATTTACCGAGGGTTTTATAAAACTCTCGGTAATGGTCCCGAAAGGAATAAATCTTTCGTTATTAAAAATAAATTTCGAGAGGTGTATAAAACCTTCGGTGATATGAGTTTTCACCGAAAGTTTTTCACAAAACCCTCGGGTTTGACTATTCCCAAAAAAACTGAAAATAATTCTAAGTGTTGGATAAGGGTAATTGCGATGTTTTTTCAAAAAACCCTCGATTTTGACTCTCCCCAAAAGGGTAATTGCGAAGGTTTTTCCAAAAACCCTCGGTTTTGACTTTTCCCAAAAATACTAAAAATAATTCTAAGTGTTGAGAAATGGGTAAATGCGAAGGTTTTTCCAAAAACCCTCAGTTTTGACTTTTCCCAAAAATACTAAAAATAATTCTAAGTGTTGAGAAATGGGTAATTGCGAATGTTTTTCCAAAAACCCTCGGTTTTGACTTTTCCCAAAAAAAAACTAAAATAATTCTAAGTGTTGGGAAATAGGTAATTGCGAAGGTTTTTCCAAAAAAACTCGGTTTTGACTTTTCCCAAAATTACTAAAAATAATTATAAGTGTTGGGAAGGGGGTAATTGCGAAGGTTTTTCTAAAAACCCTCGGTTTTGACTCTTTCCAAAAAATCTGAAAATAATTCTAAGTGTTGGGAAATGGGTAATTGCGAAGGTTTTTTAAAAAACCCTCGGTTTTAACTATTCTCAAAAAAACTGAAAATAATTCTAAGTGTTGGGATGGGGGTAATTGCGAAGGTTTTTCTAAAAACCCTCAGTTATGACTCTTTCCAAAAAATCTGAAAAATATTATAAGTGTTAGGAAATGGGTAATTGCGAAGGTTTTTTAAAAAACCCTCGGTTTTGACTGTTCTCAAAAAAACTGAAAATAATTTTAAGTGTTGAGAAGGGGGTAATTGCGAAGATTTTTCAAAAAACCCTCGGTTTTGACTGTTCTCAAAAAAACTGAAAATAATTCTAAGTGTTGGGAAGGGGGTAATTGCGAAGGTTTTCTAAAAACCCTCGGTATTGACTCTTTCCAAAAAATCTGAAAATAATTCTAAGTGTTGGGAAATGGGTAATTGCGAAGGTTTTTAAAAAAAACCCTCGGTTTTGACTCTTCTCAAAAAAACTGAAAATAATTTTAAGTGTTGAGAAGGGGGTAATTGCGAAGGTTTTTCAAAAAAACCCTCGGTTTTGACTTTTCTCAAAAAAACTGAAAATAATTCTAAGTGTTGGGAAGGGGGTAATTGCGAAGGTTTTTCTAAAAACCCTCGGTTTTGACTCTTTCCAAAAAATCTGAAAAATAATTCTAAATGTTGGGAAATGGGTAATTGCGAATGTTTTTTAAAAAACCCTAGGTTTTGACTCTTCTCAAAAAAACTGAAAATAATTTTAAGTGTTGAGAAGGGGGTAATTGCGAAGGTTTTTCAAAAAACACTCGGTTTTGACTTTTCTCAAAAAAACTGAAAATAATTCTAAGTCTTGGGACGGGGGTAATTGTGAAGGTTTTTCAAAAAACCCTCGGTTTTGACCCTTCTCAAAAAATCTGAAAATAATTCTAAGTGTTGGGAAGGGGGTAATTGCGAAGGTTTTTCAAAAAAAACCCTCGGTTTTGACTTTTCCCAAAAAAACTGAAAATAATTCTAAGTGTTGGGAAATGAGTAATTGCGAAGGTTTTTAAAAAACCTTCGGTTTTGACTTTTCTCAAAAAATCTGAAAATAATTCTAAGTGTTGGAAAGGGGGTAATTACGAAAGTTTTTCAAAAAACACTCGGTTTTGACTTTTTCCAAAAAATCTGAAAATAATTCTAAGTGTTGGGAAATAGGTAATTGCGAAGGTTTTTCAAAAAACCCTCAGTTTTGACTCTTTCCAAAAAATCTGAAAATAATTCTAAGTGTTGGGAAATGGGTAATTGCGAAGGTTTTTCAAAAAACTCTCGGTTTTGACTCTTCCCAAAAAACTGAAAATAATTCTAAGTGTTGAGAAATGGGTAATTGCGAAAGATTTTTAAGTATCTTTAGGTTTTGACATTTCAAAACCGAAAGATATTTAGAAAACTTTCGGTATTTCACTTCTCCATTTGTTAATTACTTGGTGTTTCACTTTCTAATTAGCTTGTTTAAACTCCTAACTAAGCTAATAAAATGTGTTATATTTTTGAAGAGTAGAGATTGTGATTAATTATATAAATGTATATGATTGTGTATGATTATATAAAGAAGTGTATGTTTTGTGTTTGATTATATTAAGGATGTGTGTAGAGTTTGATTATTAGATGTGCGGGGATTGTGTAAGGATATGAAATGTGTTAAATTAATGTTGTTCAAGCTAATTAGAAAGTTAAACACCAATTAAATAAAAAAAATGAAGAAGTCAAATACCGAAAGATATTCAAATATCTTTCGGTTTTGAATGGTAATACCGAGAGTTATAGGTATATCTCTCGGTATTTGACTTCTTCATTTTTTGATTTCTTCATTTATTTTAATTTACTAGGTGTTTAATTAGCTTGTATAAACTCTTAACTAAGCTAATAAAGTGTGTGCTATTTTTGAAATGTATGGATTGTGATTAATTTTATAAATGTATATGATTGTGTTTGATTATATAAAGGAATTTATATTTTTGTGTTTGATGATAATAAGAATATGTGTAGAGTTTGATTATAAAAAGGATGTGTTTAATGATAATTAGGTTGTGTTTTAAATAGATGAATGTGTGTTGTTGATGTTTTAAGTTAAAAAATCTAAGGTCAAAACCAAAACCGAGAGTTATATATAAAACTCTCGGAAATATTAAAAATCAAAACCGAGAGTTATACCTAAAACTCTCGGAAATATGAAAGGGTCAAAACCGAGAGTTATACCTAAAACTCTCGGAAATATGAAAGGGTCAAAACCGAGAGTTATACTTAAAACTCTCGATAAAACCCCTTTTAATTAAAAAAACATCTTTCCCTTTCCAAATCACTATCGCTCGCTTCTTCCCTCTCCCCTTCTCGCGATCGACAGTCGCGCTCACCCGAAAGACGATCCACGCCAATAACGACAAACACGGCCCACGCCCAACACCGCCCACGTCCACGTCGCCGATTGATCCTTCCGCCGCTTGTAGCTCGCCGACGATCTATCTACCGTCGTGTCTCTAGCTCGTCGTCTATTTGCCTGCCGCCGTGCTTCTTCTCTTCAACTTCTAGGTTAGTTTAATTATGTTTATATTATATGGTTAGATTTAGGTTTGATGTTGGTTAGTTTTAGGTTTGATTTAGGTTACAGTTTCTTGGATTTAAGTTTGATTTATGTTAGATTTAGGTTTGAATGATATTAGTTTTATGTTTTATTTAAGTTAGATTTTGTTAGATTTAAGTTTGATTGATGTTAGTTTTATGTTTGATTTATGTTAGATTTTGTTAGATTTATGATTTATGTTAGATTTAGGTTTGAATGATGTTAGTTTTATGTTTGATTTATGTTAGATTTTGTTAGATTTAGGTTTGATTTAAGTTTGTGAATGAATTGATTAATATTGATGTTAGTTTTATGTTTTATTATTATTGATGTTAGATTTATGTTTGATTTATGTTTGATTTAAGTTTGTGAATGAATTGATTATTATTGATGTTAGTTTTAGGTTTGATTATTATTGATGTTAGATTTAGGTTTGATTTAAGTTTGTGAATGAATTGATTATTATTGAAGTTAGTTTTAGGTTTGATTATTATTCATGTTAGATTTAGTTTGATTTAAGTTTGTGAATGAATTGATTATTATTGATGTTACTAATTTCATAAATCATTTATTTCAGAAGGCGGGGTGAAATAAGACGGACACCCTCTATCGTTGAAGTTTTCAAGAGGACCCGTACCCCAAAAGCTACAAAAGAAAACCCCAACCCGATCCCAGACGAACGAGCGCAAGAGAAGATTGTAAGTTAATTGACTTTAATAAAATTATATATAGCTTATTTATATAAATGAAAATTAATTTCAAATGTGCAGGCAGAGATGGAGGAAGTAAGAAGCAATGATATCTTTGACTTCGACTTGACGAAGAATGTGTACGGATGCCAAATGCATGGGACAGTGATCGGTATGGGATCCGACGTCCGACCCACACAAGAGGATCGTCGGAGTGGAAACAATTCTCAACGATCCACTGATCGGTTGTTGGAGGAGAATGAATAGCTAAAGGCGGATGTGAGACACATGGCATTGACAATGGAGGAAATTCAAATGAGGAATATAGAAAGAGCGGAAATGATTAGTGAAATGGAAAAGAGGGATAGAGAAAGATCGCAAAGGGAGAGTCAAATGGAAGCGGAGAGGATGCAAATGACGCAAAGAATGGAGAAATATGATCAACAAATTGAATTATTAATGACAAACCCTCCCCCAACTAGTTAGTACATTATAATTTTTGAACAACTGTAAATGTTTTGGTTCGACTGATGATAGGTTGTTTGCATGATTGGGTTTGGTTTAGAATTTTGGAATTATAATGATCTTTTGGTTTATGAATATTATTGTATATGTGTTGGTTTGGTTGAACAGGTTTTGGTTACGCACAAAACGATCACCCTATTTGAGACATTTATAGAGACAATAACGAGAGTTATTTGAAAAACTCTCGGTTCTTCCTTAAAAGAAAACCCGAGAGTTATTTGAAAAACTCTCGGTTTTTCCTTACAAGAAAACCCGAGAGTTATTTGAAATACTCTCGATTTTTCTTGCAAGGGAAAAGCCGAGAGTTTTTCAAATAACTCTCGGTTTTTCTTGTGAGGGAAATCCGACAGTTTTTCAAATAACTCTCGGGTTTTCTTTTAAGGAAGAACCGAGAGTTATTCAAATAACTCTCGGTTTTTCTTGCGAGGAAAAATCCGAGAGTTTTTCAAATAACTCTCAGGTTTTCTTGTAAGTAAAAGCCAAGAGTTTTTAAATAACTCTCGTTTTTTTTCTCTGGTATCTAAACCGAGAGATTTATGAAATTTCTCGGTAAACACCAAATTAGATTTACCGAAAATAGCAATACCGACGAATGCCGAGAGTTACCCAAACTCTCGGTATTATATCTATATTGAAAGATATAAGGTCATTACCGAGAGTTTATACTCTCGGTAATGACCCTTTTTTCACCGGTGGATCAGAATGTACAATTTAAATTGAAATTTTTACATTTTAGTTTGATTAGTCTTGAATACTTCTTTATTATATGTTTTCTTAATTTGATTTAATCTTAAGATTAAATCAAAACGTTCTACTTAAATCAATATGAACGAATCATTTTTAGTAAATAAAAACAATTATGATTTTAAAATTTCTTAAAAATGAATTTATGTTCTTGAGTTGTAGTTTGAGAATTTCAATCTTAAAAGCTTCCTAACACTTCCTAACAAAAGATGTTAGTAGTAATTTTGGATCAATTATAATCGGTTTAAGGTATATTTACAAAAAAACCAAAATTTTGAAAAATCTAGAAAAAATTAGTTATTGAACTAGTTAAAAGTGATAGCTAGTATTCATGTTTTAGTCGTGTTCGATTCTAACATACATATGGAAGTTGTTGGTAAACCTTAGTTGTTAAATTAAAATTTAGAAATTAAAAACCCGATTTTTATTCAATAACAACTCGGATCACATTGAACCTCATTCCGACCGATTGAAACATCAAGATGATGTTAAAAATGACCTTTGGAAGTAGATGAAACTTATAATGCCTTAAGGTCGAAGGATGTAAGCTCTTATCAAAATCCTAAAATATGTCGTATGTGTTCTTGACATTCGACCGAATAATCATGCATTCGACTAAGAATTTAAGCTTGGGTGGTTTTCGACTAAGCCATCCCCTACATTGGATCGAGAAATTTTGGCATCCAACCGAGAATTTTGTCTTGGCCTATTTTTCGACCAAGGAAAATAGCGAAACACGGTATGTGATCGAAGAGCAGGATGTGCGGCCAAGTTTCAGCCTCTGCGTTGACCGAGTGTTGAGACTCATTGTCATGGGGTCAAATCCAACACAAACATGCTTGTCCAACCATTTCGCGACCTGGACACTTGCCTTTTGGCCTATTTATTTTGGGCTTTTAAATTAAAATTTTATTGATTTTAAATTAAAAAAAAATAGTTGACAATTGTTCATTCAAATAAATATTCTTTTAAATTAATTATTTTTAATTAATTTAAAATAAATATTTTTTAATCAAATTGTAAAACTGTATTTTATTATATTCAAATTTGTAAGATTATTTAAATTGAATCAATAATTAATTATTATTATTATAATTAATTTTAACATATATTTTTTAAATTTTTTTTGTTAAAGATTTTTCGAGAAACAAACTGAAGTTGAAAATTTTCAAATCTCAAACCTTTTCGGGAAAAGTGATTAACGAGTGTTACAGTAATATATATATATATATATATATTTCATTTCTATTTTTATTTATTTATTTATTAGTTTAGTAATGATTATATTTCGTAAGATAAGGTTTTGATTAAGCAATTTATAATTATTTTTTAAATAGCTTGTTTAGTTTTTTTATTTTTAAAATAAGTTTGAAATTTTACAAATTATTTTTATTTTATTTTTACTTAAATATATAAAAATAAATGATTATAAACTTGTTATCCAATAAACATAAATTAAATTATTGGATGTATTATATTAAATAAGTACATAAGTAATAAGTTAAATTATCAAACACAATCAATTATTGTATCACCTTACAAAACAAAAACAAGCATATAATAAGTAATATTATATTCAATATAATATTATATAATTTAATTGACAAATTTAATGTGAAAGTCAAAATTTGAAATTATTTTGTTGAAATTAGTTTTCTTCTAACGGATTTTTTTTTTTGGAAAACGGTTAAAACCATTTCATTAAAATCCCAAAAGTGGGAGGGTTAAGAATCAAAGATAGACAAGTCTTAGCTAGGATTATAAGATGACAATTAAATGACCCTAAAAATCCTGATTAGTAGCAATCAAACATACAAGAAGTAGAGATTACAAACAAAGATTATAAACTGTATCAAATCCTAATTATCCCAATCAGGATTTTTATTTCCATACCAACCTGATGTTTCAACATATTGTCTTCCTCTTCCTCTTCCCCTTGTCCTTCCTCTTCCCCTTCCCTTCCTCTTGCAATTAACGGGAGATGAACTGAAGAGGTTGATGAATACTGCATATTCTCATCTTGATTTCTTTCTTTATATGAACGTGTTCTTATTTGATAGAAAGAATTATTTTTCAGAATTTCTAAGCTCTTCACATTGTTGTTCTCAACTTGAATTTCGAGATCATTGTCTTTAATTCCCCCAGCTTCATCTTTGGAATCCTCAACAACTTTAGATTCCTCTTTATCAACATTGGCATTCTCTTCTTCCTCTTGATTAACCTAAGTATCTTCCTCTCTGTTTTCATCAGCAACCACTTCAACTTGATTTGATTGTGAATCATCAACTATATCTTCAACATGATTAGGTTGAGGATGCACCTCCTTCTTCGTATTGCTTTTTTCTTGTACATAATTTTCTTTATCTTCTGTTTCCTATCTTTTAACCACATTTTGCTCTTTAAAAATAGAAACATTTGTATCATTTTCTGCATCTTTACTTTCTGACCATTATGAATTTTCTGATCTTCTTCCTTAGCCAAATCAAATTTTGGGCTTGCATGTTGGAAAGTATTGCAGAAAGAGCATCTGTCTAGCCTCCAGTCATAAGTAATTTTCATGACAGTAGGTTTTCCTTTTCTGTCTACTACTGTCATACTTTTCGGTAGTGTACTTCTAGGATGCACCTCAATGCTAATTTTAGCAAATGTTAGGTGCTCTCCTCCTTCAGTAATTGGATCAATGTATAATGGTCTACCCAATAAACATGCAAAATGACTAAGAGCTTCAGAATTGTACATATGTGCAGGTATATTCCAGAGCTTGAACCATATTTGTGTAGTTTCTTTTGGCTTACTCAATAAGTTCATGTTTTCGGGCCATTTTTCTAACTTCATACAATTGGATCATATATATGTATGCCAATTTTCTAGAATTTCCTCTAGATTAGATCACTTCTTGAATTTAAGGAAATATAAATCATGGACATTTGTTGAAATCTTCTTCAGCCCTTTTCCTTCCCATTGTTTCAACAGTACATCTTTAGTAATTAGGAAAGATACTCTGTTTTTACCAATGTAGTTTCCCACAACTACATTTTCCCATTCCTCTATACAGTTTTCCTCTACTTCAGTAGGCAATTTAAATTCAAATGGAGAATTTAGTACCTCCACTTTTGTCTGTGTATTGCCCAAGTAGATTTTTCCTTTATAAGAATAATCTTCTGATTTTTTTGCATTGTTGTTCTTCCAGACTTCATTAGTTTTCCATGTCGAGTTGCTCCTGATAGTATATGACTTAGATTTGGGAGTCTTCATTAGTTCTTTCATTGTAACAACTGACCATTGAACAATTTCTTCATATTCTTATTTTTTCAACAGATTTCAGTCTTGAAGATAGTGGGTGTTGAGTTGAATTATAATCTGTTGTGCTTTCTCCTTATTGATGACAATTTCTCCCCTTTTGGCATGCATAAGGAGCTTTGTAATCTGATTCTTAAGCCAAAACAGATTAGCTCTTTCATTATAGCGTATCTTCCAAGCTCCTTCAATATCCCCTTATTTTCCTGCATTATTTTCAATATGAATTTTCCCAACAGTAGTTGGAGCAGATTGATTAATTGTGTTGATATTCTGCTGTTCTTTGATAATATCTTCAGAAATTCTTTCAAATTCTTTGATTGTTGATTCCTTAATTCCTTCTAGCACAAAATCCCTAACTTCTTTTGATTTATTACTTTTGTTCTTTCCTTTCCCCATAATGGTAGAGACAGAATAATAGAACAAATTAATTGCAGAAACCCTAAGAGATGATCAAAAGTACACCGCAATCGATGGAAAAATCTAACGGCGCTTACAAATGTACAAGAAACCCTAGACTAGCAACACTTATTGAACGACGCAAGATAATACCGGGATGCCTGTGTCGATCGTCCTGTGTCGCCTGTGCCTATTGTGTCGATCGTGTCGTGCTAATTGTGCCGATGGTGCTTCCTTTGATTAATGATAATTTCGATGTCGATTTGATGACTTATGGTGTAGGACAATATCGTGTCATCCGTGTCTTTCTTCTTGTTCCTATCGTGCCACTGTACCAATTGTGCCGTCTATGCCGATCGCAAATCAAATCTCCAAAGCTTTTCTCTCTCTTTTGAAATATCTGATATTCTTGATTTATATGATTGGTGATCGTGCAACACATAATTTATATATTTAATATTTCATTTCAAGTAGTTTTATGTAAACAAAAATTAAATTTTAAATTCATACCATTTTTCTTATTTAACTTTAAATATATATAGCTAATGTAATTTAAAAATACACTAAAGGAAAAATATTTATTTGCATTGATATTTATTGACGAAATTTTCAACTAATATGGAATTTGTGACGGTATTTCCAACTAATTATTTCTTCTGCAAAAACATAAATAGTTAGTTGCAACTTTTTGCAACAAATTTTGTGATTCCTTTGCGACAAATTTGCATCAAAAATTGTCACTTTTGTTACAGATTTTGCGAAACTTTGTATCAGAAATTGTCACATTTTTTGTTATAAATATTGTGACGAATTTTGCATCTGAATTTATTTATTGGATTATCTATCACTACAACAGATGTCACTTGTACCCACACATAAATACCAACGTATAATATGCGTCGGCAGAACATTTTCTTGTAGTACAAGTGAATTTTATTTTTATAAAACTTGTAATGATGATGACTCCAGCAACCAAATACAATTAATATATTTTTGTTTTTTATATTCTTCTAATATCTATGCTACCTCTTTAATCAAATAAACCCGGTAGAACAAAAAGTAAACTAGACTCGTTCCCTAATTTTAAAACTGAAAAACCTATGTTGAGAGAGCGATTAAGCGAGAATTCTCCCGAGTTGAGCCTTAGCCACCAGAGCCCATTAGGGAAGAAGACGAATGATTTTCGATGGAGTTCGCATTAAGGTCACCTAGCATGAGATTTGTAGAGAGACACTAACCCTCAGGGTGGTTGGTTGTGTTGCCGGCCGCGAAACAGCGGCCCCTTTGGGCTGAGAAATGAAGGTTCGTAGGGGTTCGCGGAGGATTAATGGAGGTTCTTAGCCTAATTTATAAAGTGTGAGACTTATTTTTATTGGTAAAGTTCACGAATCGCTTTCTCGAGCTGAAAAAGTGAGCTGCAAGACCTCCAAGGTTAGATTCTCTTCATTTCTCTTTGTATCTCGCTATTACTCTTTCTATCAATACAAGGTTTTTATTTGCACTTCTTTCTTATTTTAGCTTGCACAATAATGTTGTAAGTCAGACTCAAACAACGAACTATAATGTATTGTCTATATGATGTTATCCAAATCTTATATATAATGAAAACAATTGAGCCATATCTCAAGCTCAAATTTCAGGTAATTTTATGAGGCAATAACTCAATCATATTACTAATACTTTTTCATACTGATAGATGATAGAAACTAATTATGTATACATGTAGTTTTGACTAATTAAACCTTGTAAAATTGTATCATCTAACAACTTGAAGACAGGAAAAGAAAAAGATAAATATATGATTCTATGAGCTAAATAAAATAGTGTCAATGATTGATGCTCCAAACTCTATTGACTGACAATTCCAGTTCGGAGAGTATTGAATATATACATGTGGTTTTTTTAAAATCATTCTAGTACACTGAGAATTAAGCATATTAAATGGCTACTTAACCTTTTACCTTTTAGATGTTCTAGCTTTTTTTGTGAGGATTAGGTGATCAATTATTAACCATTTGGTTTCTTTTTGTTGCTTCATCTATTTTAGGCAAGGGAAAATAACCTACCCTTAAACTAAACTCTGGTAGGCTTGAAATTTTTTATGTTATTGTATCAAGTGTGTTAGCTCATTCTACAATCACATGTGTTTCTTTTTCATATTCACAAGAACTTGTTATTTCTGAGATGTTAGTAGATAGTAATGTTTTTAATACAATTGTTTACCCCTCCATGAATAACTAAAGTTGCATTTTCAGTTCTTTTAAACAAACTCAATTCTAGGTAGATTATATAACTAGATATGTCATGTGTATATAAGTTGATGGATTAAATGGTATAGATCTTCTGACACTTGATCAAATGGATCTATAAATGATACGTCTTATTTGAGCTAATTTATGCAAAAATCAGTTGTATCAGAATTGATGTAAAGTCTCTTTTCCAATCTCAATATATGAATCAAGTTGCCTTCTTTATTATATTATACTGAAACTAAAACTTATGAGAGGCTTTCAAATATATGTGGATAGGGAGAGGATCGAAAAACTCTAATGGTAGACTTAAAGATACCATTACTAAATTAATCAACGTATTTATGTCCCTTCATGTGTGATTTCCTGCTCCAATGATAACTCATATATATACAACTTTATTCCTCTTAACATTAGTCAATTTAATTTACTTGAATTTCAATCAAATTTTATTTGGTATACATGCTGTCAGTGCCGTTTGTTATTATTGAATTGTACATTCATCCTAAATTGAATTTTTATAATTTGTTATATGTTATTATTGTAAGTTACATTCTTCTCTTAAATTTGTTTTCAATATTTTTTATGTTACTGTTTCTATTATCTCATAGTACTTTACAACTTATTTTTTAAGAATATAAAGTTCTTACACAACAGGTTTCGAAAAAAAAAATTAATTAAATGTTTACGTAAGTATGTCATTACATATAGGAATTCTCGCACTTTTCTAAATTTTGCTATTCTTATTATGGTTTCAAAATTTTCAATGCAGGTTGACCAAAGTTCTACCTTTGCTTTTATTAGACGATGAATGTCAATCATATCTAGTAACATATCAATTTTCTTTTATCACTACACAAAATGATACTAGAGGATGATTAAATACCAACACATTTTTTTTTATCACTACCTTTGTTTTTTCAGTAAAAAATGTTTTTCGCTTGAGTCTTACAATTCGTTTGCAATGCTTACCCATCAATCATAAAGAACCTAACTTGATGATCATTTTATTATTATGTTGATTTCATATTTTTCAGCAAATATGGTGAATTACAGACTCCAGTTTCTCTAGAGTTAATCTTTGAGTTCTATTACATTGACTGAAGTATTCATCGTCGAGTTATCAACTAAAAAAGAAGAAATGTGAACACAGCAACCAGTTTTTTTTTTCAAATTTTGTCTATATTTAATTCACATCAATATATATTTTTTATTTCTTATCTTAAAAAAATATATATTTTTTTACATAATTGTAGTGGATGCCTAAGAAGAAGATGAAAATTATATATTTCTAGTTTTCTATTTCAACATTGTTGTTTAAAATTATTTGGTTTGTTTGAGATAATTTGAATATTTTGCCTTTAATATGATTTTATGAAATAATTTTGTTGATAGAATTTATATTAATTTTGTTATAATTTAAAATGTTAATAATTAGTATGAAATAATTTTTCTTAATAATCATTAAAATAAATAAAAAATATTAAGAGAAAATTATCAAAAAAAATAATAATATTTCAATATAAAAGAATTGCTAAAAATTAAAATAGATTTTTGGCAACGCTTAAATTAATGTTACCGACGCTTATTTAAGCGTCTTTATAACTTGCACCGACCCTATTTCTGGCGACGCTTGAATAAGTGTCAGTATTATTTTTGGCGAGGCTTTTCAAAGTTGGCAGAAGTCTTTTTAAGCGTCGCCGAAAGTCTATTTTTGGTTGTAGTGCATCACAAATTTTATATTTTAAAATATATTAGAATTTCTAAATATTTAAAAAATATATATTAAAACTAAATATATTCAAATAACATATAATTGATAATCCGTTATCACAAAGTATATTAAATTAAATATTAAACACAAAAAAAAATTAATCTAAAAACATATAAATAATACTAAGAATCTTTAAAATTTATTAAAGACTATAATATCACTAATGTGATAAGAGTTAGAATAAAAAATAATCATTGATTTCTCAAAATACTTTTAAATTTTTTTTTATACACTTTAAATTTTTATCAATAGACTCTTGGTTTTATTGACCCGTAAATCGAAAAATCAACTTTTTATCTGTCAATTCTATATCTCTCGACACGTTACTTTTGTTGAACCCTCGTTCCTTTTATAATTGCAAAAAAAACTCATTATATCAATTTTCTTCACTTATATATTGATGACCGTCAAACTTTGAAACTTCATCATAATTTGTTATCTCATATTTTACTACTTTTGTCAAACTATAAGAGTGGATCATAACTTCAATTTAATTTTTATTTTTGTAGTACCGTCTATAAAAGTCGATGTCGATAGTTAAAGTCAATGCTGATTGTATAAGTTGAGAAAATCATTACCGATTATATAATTTGATGCCGACTTTTAAAGTCGATATCAATTGTAAAAATCGAGAAATCATTACTGATTATAAAAATTGATTTCAATTGTAAAAGTCGAGAAAATCATTACCGACTTTAAAAGTTGAGAAAATCATTACCGACTGTAAAAGTCGAGAAAATTATTATCGATTCTAATAGTCAAAAAAATAATTATCGATTGTAAAAGTGGATGCCGACAATAAAAGTTGATAAAAACATTTTTTACTTTAAGAGTCGAGAAAATAATTGCCAATTGAAAATTCGTTATCGATCATGGGTTCCTCATTCGTCCCCACATCATTACTCGTGTTTCAAATCTTGCGTCATTAAATACATATTTATTGATGATCAACTAGCTAATATCATCACAAAAAAACTTGACTTAAATTATTTTATCTTATTACATAATAAACTCATGGTGTATACCACTCTATTTTGTTTGAAGAAGATATTATAGAGTTCAATATCATCAATGTTAAAAGTTTAAGAATCAAGACTAATCACTCATTCCTAAAAGATTTTTGAGTAAACTTTTGAATTTTTCTCAAGAAACTCTTGATTTTATCACCCTATTTATATGGTTGATCATCGCATAGTTTATATATTTAATATTTAATTTCATTTATTTTAATGTAAACAAAAAATAAATATCAAACTCATACAATTTTTCTTATATAACTTTAAATATATACTTGATGTAATTTAAAAATACATTTATGATACGTTAGGATGAGTGAAATTGTAATAGAAATTGGCTTTAGAATTACAATTTCAATTCCATGAGAATTGACATTGAATTACTATTCAATTCCTATGTTTGGAAAAACTATAGAATTTTAATTCAATCACAATTCATATGTTTGGGAAAACTATAGAATTGTAATCCAATCACAATTCTTATGTTTGTAAAAAATAATATAATGAAATTAATTTTAAATATATATTATCTATTTTATTAAAATATTAGTTTAACACAACCAATTAAATTAGATAAAAGGTCAATATATTTTTGTAAGTTTCAATTTTTATTAAAAAAAATATTGGTTCAACAATTTAAATTCATATATTAAAAAATATTATTTCAACATTTTAAAATTTTAAATTCAAAAACAAAATATTGATTTAACATATTAACTTCTTGAATTAAATATATATATATATATATATATATTGGTTCGAAATATTAACTTACAAAACTAAAAAAATACATTGGTTAGATATTTGAACATCCTAAATTCCAAAAACAAAATTATCGATTGAAAACTTTAGTCGTGTTTAAATGATAAAATAATAAGTTATTTTGTTTAAAAAAACATAAAAAAATTGGAATTAAAATTCCGACCTGAAAAGAATGAAATTTAGAACTATAAAATTAAACTAAATTAAATGTCATTGGAATTCAAATTTCAATTACAATTCTTAATATTAAAGTTCTACCAACTTTAAAAATTAAAATTGGACTCTTCAAATCCAATTTAAATGTCAATTCTAGGGTTACCAAGAAAATTAATTATTTGCAACGATATTTATCTTAATTTCTGACTAATATAGAATTTGTGACGATATTTCCATCTATTTATTTCTTTTTGTAAAAACATGCCTTGCTAATCATATGTTAGATAAATAGTTAGTTGGAAATATCTTGTAACATATTTTGTGATTAATTTGCGACGATTTTGTACTAAAAATTGTCATTTTTTGTTACTATTTTATGAAAGTTTTGTATAAAAAATTCACATTTTTGTTACGAATTTTGTGACGAATATATTTTGCAATGGAAATTTTTTTAGCTTTTCTTGTAATTTAATTAATTGTTTTTTTAGTTATTTTCGACTTTATTTCCTACTCTTTGATTTTCATCCGAATTTATTTATGGGATTATTCATAGAAAATTTTATATTTTTAAATATGTTAGAATTTTTAAATATTTTTAAACAAAATACATTCAAAATAATATAAAATAAAATAACATATAAATAATAATATGTTATCACAAAGTATATTAAATTAAACGCACAAGTAATTTAATCTAAAATTTTCTCATCTTTCAAGTTCAATTCTGGCTAAACTATTAATTCAAAATTCTCTCATCAACGTTCAATTATAGACATAATAAGTAATTTCTTTCTAAATTTAATTCATACTCATTTGAATCTTAGATGGTTTAAATCTCTATCATTATCCAATTTTAAGTTAATTGAATCTTACTCAAATATATGAAAAAATTAACTTTTTCTTATTTTGTTGATCATAGAGGTGTATCACCATCGCTCGATATTTGATTTCTCGTGTTTTGAAAATAAAAAAGCATATCTTTCATATTAATATTAAGTTGATCAATTTGGCATTGAAGATCAACTTTTTCCTTTGACGCAACTTTTTATTTTAATTAAAATGATTTTATTGTTGTCGTTGCTTTTCAATCTCTACGTCTTTCTCTGCATTATTTGATTGCGGCTCTTTACTGACATCCTTTATGTTTGTAAATTCCGAACAAAGTTGAGTTGATGAAGAAGGAAAGCTTGTAAGGTGTTGTTTATGGACATATGATATTTCAAATACACGTCTACTGTTAAGACCTCACGTCGCTTCTACCCACATCATTTATTCAAATTATTTTAATAAATTAAAATGGATGAAATAATCAAACTACAATATTACCTTTTAAACATATGAAAATATTTTCAAATTAAAATATATATCACAGTTTTGGTTGCTCGATCTCCACTCCAACTTCCATTTTTCTTTTTGTGGGTTTATTCAAAAGTTTCTAAAACCATTGGTGCTCTTCCGAGTTCCATTGCCTAAAATAAATAAAAAAATAAAGTAAATGTTAAGATGTTCAATTTTATAAATTAATTAACGATTACTCACCAATTTTCGTCGATGTTCTTTTATATTTATTGAGCCTCCACAGTTCACAACTCCTCCTTTTTCGTGTATAAATCTTGACAACCTACCGCTCTTATGCACCTCTCTACATACTTAGAATTATCAAATATTTTTCATTAAAATCCAATTTTCAAATGTAACGTGTTTTGGCTTTCTCAATTCTTTTTTGCCTTAGCGACAAAACTTCGAATTTTTGAACTTGCTTTTTAAAAAAAAAATAAAAAGCTTATAAATATCGCAAAACATTATCGGATTTCATTCGAATATTTCCTTTGATAATTCATTTAACTTTATTAGATCATTATTATGAAATTATACATATTTACAAAACTTAAATTTAATCTAACCTTGAAATTAGCCCACCACAAGTTTTTCACATTTTGAGGGATTTGGTTCCAATTTACATAAGCTCCTCTCCAATATCCTATCACAATTTTGTTTATTTTCTTTGTGATGGTTGAATCAAAGCTACATAAATATAATATAAAAATATGTTAGTATAATTAATTAAACTAAAAAAAAATATGTTAGTATAATACTCACTTGGCCCCTTCAATCCCGATAAGAATTTTAGGTTTTTTAACTTTCATTTCCATAACATTTGTATTCTCAATATCCTCTTCAGAAGTACCATAAATTAAAATCGGTTGTGATGGTGGTTGAGTAAGATTATGTGTTACATGTGGTGGTTGTGATGGTGAATGAATAGTTGGTAGGAATAAGGTAGGTTGAACATTTGGTGTAAGTAAAGGAGCTTGAACATTTGGTGTGAGTAAAGGAGCTTGAACATTTCTAGTTTTTGTAGCCTTATTCTTTGTTGAGTTATGTTTATGTTTCTTTTGTTGTACTCTCTTCCTCAATCTCCCCTAAAATAGTTATACCAAATAAGTATTGTAATTAAATTCGTAAATTAATTTCAAATAAACAAAGTAAGGCACAAGAATCATACATCATCCGATTCTAATTCTGAAACTGGAACTGCTTTTTGTTTTCTTGAACTTATTTTAGGCATCTCTTATTGCACCTGGAAGACCTTTTATTAATAAGAAAAATAGGTTACAAATGAGACAAATGATAGAAATTGGAGAATCTACCCATATGAATTTAATAGGGAAATTGTATGACTTCACATTGTGACATTTTTTATATGTGGTATGGGTCAACATGAGATGAGATGAGATCAATCATATAAAACAAGTTAGTTCACAATAGTATAGACGATTTCTTGCATCAAATTCTAATATGAAATTTTCAAGATTATTAAATTCATGTAATTTTATATTACATTATATTATAAATCATTGTCTAGTCCACTTGAGAAGTTCTCATCTCTATTTAATATAGCATTCTCTAGTATTGTTATCAAGCAAGGGTTGCCTCCTCTTTTACCATTTAATTGCTCAAGGCCTAATACTTTTAGAACTAAGTCAGATAAAATATATGGTTTGGTTCAGAGCAATTCTTTTACAAATGACAATTTTTATCAAGTTTATCCCACATTTGAAGGATTTATCAAGTCTATTCCACTAATTTCTCAAGACCTAATGCTTTAAGAACTAGATATACTGATGAGAAAAATAAAGGATTTATCAATTTTTTCAAGTTTATCCCACATTTGATCAACTAGATATACTAATTAGAAAATATAACTACAGATTGTGGATAAAGGATTTTCTTGAACTACTCAATTAACACACTTTTATAGTGATGAATGAATGAATCTACTGAAAATCATAACTACAAACCTGAAGATCAATCAATCAAGCTGATTTTATTGTTGTTGCATCATTTCAATCAATCCAGAAAGATGGAAATCAATGGATTCAATTTCTGCATCTTCTTCCCAAAAGCACCTTCTAAATATTCCACCAGAACAAAAGCACATTAATAGAGAATTGAAAATGTTGTGGAAGTGGACAATTGGTGATTTTCCTACATATGGTATGTTGTTTGGGTGGAGTACTCATGGGCTAGATGGGTGTCCAATTTATATGAAAAATTCTAAATCATTTTGGTTAAAAAATAGTCTAAAGACTTGCTATTTTGATTCCCATATGCAAATTTTTCCTTAAAATCATCCCTACAGACTTGATACAAATCATTTTACCAAACATCAATTTTAGATAACCCCTCCATCACATAGGCTAAATGGTGATGAAATATAGTCTGAGATTGCACAATACGAGTATGCTACAAAGAATCCTCACGAAAATCCTCCTAGTTTTAATGATTCTCACAAATGGACAAAAATAGAATTTGTTGGGAACTACCATATTGGAGAAAACTTCTTATTTGACATAATTTGGATTTTATGCACATTGAAAAAAATGTATTTAAAAATGTCATAAATACGGTTATGAATGTTAAAGGTAAGACAACCTTAACGCTCAGAATGATATGTTCCTTATTTGCAATCGGTCAGAATTTCATATTGATCCTCAAAGTTCATCCCAACGTACCAATAAGGCATCTTACATTTTAACTAGGGATAAAAACAGAATTATTTGTCAATGGCTAAAAGTTTTGAAATTTTCAGATGGATATATCTCAAATATTTATAGATGCATTAATAAAGATTATTCTAGATTGAATGGATTGTAAATTCATGATTATCATGTGTTTCTCGAAAGACTCGTTCTTATCGCATTTAGGAGATTATTGTCAAAGTTTGTGTGAGGAACATTGACTGATCTTATTAATTTCATGCATGAACTAAGTTCCACATCATTGAATATTTCTAAAATGCAAAACTTGGAATCAGAAATTATAGTCATACTTTGCAATTTAAAAAAAATATTCCCCCCTTCATTTTTTACATCTTTTGGTCATCTACTATATGAAACCAAAATAAGAGGCCCATTTCAATACAGATGGATGTATCCCTTTGAGAGGTATGTATTTCTACATATATCTTATAAATTTTATTTGTAATAGTAATATTTTTCATTAATATATACATGTCAATGTTGAATTTTTTTATAGGTTTTTACAAAATGTAGAATAAAAGGTCAAAAATAAAGCTAAATTTGAAGTATCCATTTATAGTGCATATCTTCTAGAGGAAATTTTAACATTTGCCTCGTAGTATTTTGAATATAATGTGCAATGCAAACGAACACACCTCAAAGGAACACTGAAGGCTCCATCAACCATTCCAAACTTTCAATTTCTATTTTTAATTATCTCGGACATTCTAGTGGGGCGAGAACTAAAAGACACTTAAATAGTCAAGAAGAGTTAGTTGCTCACACATATGTTCTTTTAAATTGTCCTAAAATTGAACCATATTACAGGTAATTTCAAAATAGTATCGATTAGTTAACCAAAAAATATTTTGTAATTATTAAATTAATTGTTCTCTTATAAGATGTTTTGTAGTTTGAAAGCTGGATTGCCCGAAGATGAAATAGATCATCAATTCGCATCATGGTTTCGATTTAAGGTGAGAAAATTAACTAATTATTAGGGCATTTTATATGTATTTTTATTTTTGAGGATCATAGTCAAGTTGCTTCTAGAGGATTGTTGTATTATCTGTCATACGACCCAAAAACACGCGCAATAACATATACAATGTATTTGTTAATGGTTTTGGTGACACTCTAGAGATTTTGAATCAAATAAATCAACTATGGATGGTGGTATTTGTGTGAATGTTAATGATGCGGACTATTATGACTTTTATAAGAGATAATTGAAATAGAGTATCCTGGTCCTTGTTTACGTGTCGTTCTATTTAAATGTTTATAGTTTGATCCATCACGAGATACAAAAATTGATGCAAACTATAGGATGATTGACATAAACATAAAATGGAAATATTCTAAATACGATTCATTCATCATAGCACAATAAGGTATACATGTCTATTATGTCAATTATCCTAATAGGATGAATCAGAATAGTGATTGGTTAGCTGTGTGTAAGACAAAAGCAAGGGAAAGATAGAAGAACAATGGACAAATGAATTGGTGTATCGACAAAAAGTGCCGATTACCGAACTATATATCGAACTAAATATTCCACTTTATGAAATCAACAATTTGTGTGATCATAATGGTCAAATTGATGGTCTCGGCGATGAAAACATAATGGGAGAAAGTGAATATGATGAGGTCAACGATAGTAACGTAACAGGAGAAAGTAAATATATCATGATGAAGCATCGACAGAAAATGACGAGAAATCGAATAACTCATCTAATGACATGTTTTAATTGCAATATACGACTAGATATTTAAATTTATATGTTGTTTCAATTTGTAATTACAAACTATAATTGACATGTATTGCATTATCAACATATTTTTTGCTTAGTGAAATAATATTTGACTAGCACTAAATTGCATTAGGTTAAGAGAATGATAATCGTAGTATATACATTTTTTAGGGTTTGAGTTTGCAATATATTTTACAATATACTAAACCACCTTCCAACTTATTTTGTAACTTTTGTGTAATATTATGTTGACAAAGGAGTTGCAAAATAATTTTTAAAAAATGTGATGCATGTTATATTCACTCGAAAGCTCCAAACTTGTTACCTTTGATGTTATTGATTTCCATGTGACAAAAGAATTTTTTAAGACAAACAATTAATCTTTATCGACATAATTTTCAGCTTATATTATATGTTAGGGTGTAATTACTATCGTAAAATTTTGAGTTGGTAAAATTGTTGGAATAAAATAAATTTAAAATTATATTTAAATGTTTTACGATATAGTTTGTGACATTGATTCAAAATTGTGTTGTTTTTATAGTTGCAATGATTAAATTATAAAAAATAATTCTCTTATCGAAGAATAATATGAATTTGAGATTTAAACGACACTTTTAACAACATTTGTTTTACAACTTTTTAATTTTTTGTCGAAATAGTTTAAATTATAAAATGTCTTGCAAAATATTCAATATCTGTTTTGAGTTAAATTTTGAGTTGCAATAAAATTATTTTGCCAACATTTTTGTTTTATGTTACAAATATTAGTGGTTAAATGCTGATTTTCTTTTTGTAGTGGTTACCCAGCTCAATAAGTCCACCGTATGAGCAAGTGCAGTTACTGCTAGTCTCAATCAATATCAAAAATTTAGCAGCCTAAAATATTTATATATATCTAAAGAGATTCCAAATAAGTGTAATGAAAAAGAATCATAGAATAGAGTAGAAAACAATAATTTTTAATGATTTTATTGACACTATTTATTTTTTTTGGTTTTATTGACATATTAATTTGTTTTTGTAAAGTAATTTTATTTAATATTTTGTGAATTTTTATGACGAAACATAACGACGAAAACTTAAACTAATAAACTTTTGACGCTAACCTTAATTAATAATTTCAACGAAAAAACGGTCTTAAAATTAATCCATCAAATGTCGCCGACGCTCGAAATCCATCGGTAATATTTTGTCGGTAATTACAAAACTATATATATAATTTGGATTGTACTCAATATTACAAACTAAAATCAGTTTAAAATGAGTTGAATTTGAATATTAATAATTTTATTTAAAATATTTCAATTTAAATAAGATTGTGTTTTGTAAGTAGTAAATATTAAATAATATTGTACAAGTTTGCCCGGGCTGGGTAGCTCTAAACAGTCTGCCGTTATTTTATCAATAACGACGGTAAATTCCTGTCGTTATTGGTTGTTTTCCGTTGCTAAAAGGCATTGGCGACGGCAAACTTGGTTTATTTGATATTATTATAAAACTAGCCCGGATAGATTTTTTTAATAAAAAATTAGTCCGGTTAAATTTCAAATCCTTTTACCATTCCTTAAACAAAGTCCTCCTCCAGAGGTAATAAATTTATTACATAGATATATAGGACAATGGGTGAAATACTATTGGTGGTTTAACCTAAACTTCCCAAACCCAATCCTCATATTCATTCTACTTATTAAATATAATAATAACTCCGGTGATGACCTCATCCGGCGGCGGCGAATCCACCCAACCCATCTAACTCAACATCAGTCCAAGGATTGATGACGTCATCCTCCTTCTCAATGATCCTAACCACTTTCCAAATCACACTGCAGCACTTAAAACCCGATCCAAACGAAATTTGCCAAACCCTATCACCTTTCTTCATCTTCCCTTTCGCCTCCAAATATGCCAGTCCATACCAAACCGAGCTACTACTAGTATTCCCAAACCTATAAAGAGTCTTTCTAGAAGCTTCCATATCTTCCTCCGTTAGCTTAAGGCTTCTCTGTAATCCATCCAATACCGGTTTCCCACCCACATGAGACACGAAATGATCGAACCCTTTTTTAAGATTAGGAATGTAAACCCTAATTCCATTTTCCATGTGGAGGAATGTAAGGAGTTTGTGCTTTAGGTAATGGATTTTTTCTGACAAGGGCAGGATTGTCGGGGCTAGAATTTTGACTTTGGTTTCTATGGCTTGTATTCCGGCGGATAGGAAGTTTTTGCGGATGGATATGCCTTGGTTATCTTCATCGTCTTCTTCTTGCATGATACTTCCGTAGTAAATGTCTGAAGAGGCCTCGTTGTTTTGAACGGTTCGGATGAGTTGGTATTTGGATCGGTTTTTATCGGACGGCTTGTTGGAGAGGAGAATGGCGGTACCACCAACGCGGAAAGTTAAGTTGGTCATTAATTTACTTATGTCGTTACCTTGGTATACACTTGATGAGAATGTCTCGGCGCTGATCACTAGTGCACGGGAGTTCTTGTGCACCTGCACTCATTCAATTATTATTATTGGTACCACCCCACAAAATCAAGTAATTATTCTCATAAAAACGATTATTCGATCAATAATACTTTAAAATTAGGCATGACAAAATTTCGGGTATCGAGTCATTCAAACCGGAATCGACCCGAGCCTGTCCCAAAAAATCGGGTATCTAAGTGATCCGAAATTATTGGTTCCCATTATCGACCCGAACCTGTCCCAAAAAATCGGGTATCTAAGTGATTCAAAATTATAGGTTCCGATTACCCGACCCAATCGAGACCAGAATAATTATAAAAAACATATTTTTTTAACTACCAATTTTTTTTATTCATGTGAACCGAATTTTAAAACGATATGTTTGTTTTATAAATTAACTTTTTTATAAATGAGATTTTAACTATTAACAAATAGAACGCTCATAATTATTGGCTTACTAATTTATTAGAACTAAATTGGAGACAAGAAAAAGTAAGTTGATGATTTTATAGATTTTTTTTAAGTTACAAAAATAATATTAAAGTTTTTATCTAATAGAGAAAAACAAGTCCTATTTTTTCGGGTTTCGGGTATCCCATGGATCAATAATCAGGTATCCGACCCGATTTTGATCCAAAACATTTTGTTCCCAATTTACCGGACCCAATGGGTACTCGTTGACAATTATTTAAAACAATATTAGTCCTCTTAAGTCCCAAACTTTGAGAATTATACACTTAATCAATATTTTATGATTTCTCATCAAAAACTCAAATTCATACTACCAAAATACAAGTGTTTCAAAAAAAAACTTTTAAAACTTTGTTATATAATCTTTTTTTTCTAAGAAAATGTAAATGAATCCATGTACTCCATAAACTTCACAAATTAAGATAATGATACCAACCTTTAGAAGTCTGTTTGCAAGGCCAATAGCAATAAGTCCAGCACTACATCCCATTCCAGTAAGATTATAATCCAAAACATTAGATCCAAACTTGTAATTTTTCACCACCATGCTTGACAACGAAGGTTCTGTATTAAACACGCTGGTGTTCACGATTAATATGTCGATCTCACTACAATCTATCATAGTTTTGGCTAACAACCCATCAACCGCACCAAACATGTTCTTCTGGGCCTCACTTCTTGCCTCGGCTAGACTAGTGTTTGGTGGGTAGGCAAGGAGGCCTCTCGGGGAATATGTTGAATCTCCTATGCCGATCCTTTCAATTGCTCTTTTAATGCAATCTAGGGTTTCGTCTTTCAGATCATGAACGTAGCGTTTCATATCATTTATGGTGAAATCTTTGGAGACTAACTCGCTATTTGGAGGCTTGTAGCATGCAAAGTTTATCAAGTAAACAGTTGGATAGTGATTGTTGATAACATGTTGAAGCAAGAAGATTATAACAAGGGATGCTGTGATTAGGGTTACCATCACCATGAAGGAAGTGATCATCATTTCTGGCATGACAAACATGGTTGTAACTTGCATATTGGTTGTTTTACATGTGGATGGATCTTCAAAAGAAATTGGAAGCATACGCAAAGATGGTCTTTAATTTGAATATGTATTTAAGAGAGAGACTATGTATGTGAAAATATTCTTCACTCTATTGATTCTTAAATATAGGTACAATGCCTCCTAGTAAACATATTTTTTTTGATGATATAATTAATATATATATATATATATATATATATATATATATATATATATATATATATTATATATATAATAATCTATTCATGTGTGTCCATTGATAAATCAGCTGTGAAAGTTAGATTTTTAATTCATTACGGAATTTGAAGCAATTAAACTAGATCATTTAAATTAATATATATATATATATATATATATATATATATATATATATATAAAAGAGCAACATTAATATTATTACTTATTACCCAACGATTTAATTAATTGAGCAATAAACATTTATACGTCATATTTAAATCATTTTTTTTTTAAATAGTCCATTGATAAATTTGCGACATTCGCAATATTATTAGAACGACACTCTAATTAATTAAGATAATAAGTTTTTATATAATTTGTAATTTTTTCTATTAATTTATTATAAGTAATGTTAGATGATGCAATTTTTATTTTCTTATTTTAAGACTATAAAATATGTAGAGTAAATTAACACTTCATTTAACAGTTATAACATCTCACTCTAATTATTAATTAATCATCCATTACACATACGATATGACAACGAAGAAAAGGAAACACATATAGTTATGAAACTTAATAAATAAATAAAAAAATTTAGGTATGGTTCATCTCTAAAGAATGCAATGAAAAGCCCCTTCTAAGTTTGACTAATACTGATACGGTTTAAACATCTCAATTAGTAATTAGGATATTGTAATAAAAATAAAATAACGAGGAAATTGATTATACTTCCTATGTATTTAATTATCATGTTTCAAATCAATTTCAATAATGTTGTTGCAAAATTTCAAGTTTAATTGATGTGAGAGTAAAAGGAGAAATAGTAATATCATATTTTAATTAGCAGCTTTCATTTTTGCTTCATTTTTTCATGCTTAGATAATTACATATATACATGTAATGTTCTAAGTCAATTTGATTTCTCTATAGTTTAAGAAGGAATTAGGTGGCTATAAAAATGATGTTCTAAAATATTAATAAATTTAAATAAAACAGTATTAAAACTAAAGTAAATTAATATAAAACTTTATCTAGTTTTACTTGTATTCAATATTTTAGGTGGGTGGAGGGCAGGTGAAATGTTGACTATGGGGAAGTATACTTAAAAAGTAATAAAATGGGGACTAAATTAAATTTCCCCTTATTTTCTACAGTCTCTATAATAATGTGAAGAAAATGAATTAAATGAAAGCATGTCATGACTTCAGTCTTACTAGCTAAAAACTATTCTATAAATGAAGGTGTATTTCAGCTACCTACCAGCAAACAATAAAATAAAACTGTTATTAATTAAAGATTCATTTGTTAATGGAAAAACAATAAAATAAAAATAACACTCAATTTTATAATTTTTGAACTTATTGCACGTCATTCTTTTTTTTTGTTCTCATTCATGCATATTTGCTCCTAATTTTTATTTTGGATTTTCTACTAATCTCTTAAATCTGAATTTAAATAGCAAACTGATTAAAAAAATTAATACAAATTATGTATACAAGTTTCTCACAATGAAAATAAACTCAAACACAAAGTTCATTTAAAATCAAATTTTTTTTAATTTTTAATTTTTTAAATTGAATAACTGACAACGATTTAATCAAATAAAAATTCTTTTTAACTTTTCTTTTGAAAATGTCAAGTTATATATATTTTAAATTAACTAAACAGATTTAATAATACTCGCAATCAAAGTTCAAAATAGAAGGTTTTAGGAAATTTTTATTTTTAAGAATAAATAAAAAGTAATGATAGTAAAAAGTCTAATTATTCAGCGATTTATTGTGGGCAATAGTTTTTCGATTAAATTTTGGAACGACATTTGGTGTAGTGTCAAAAGTCTAGCTACAAAGTATCATGCGTTTGTTTTTATTCCTATATGTAAAAATTAATGATACAGTTAAGAACATATTTGATCATCGGTTTAGTGGTTTCGCTAACCGAATTAGATATATAATGAGATTAAACATTATGGAGACTTCGTCTCATAATAGAGTTTTACTTTTAGTATAACGCAAACAAGTGTCCCCGTCTAAATAAAACGTTATGCGTTGGCAAGATATGGATAGTTTCCATTTAAGGCATTGCTACAAGTTATTCGATATGATGATTATGTATAATTCGTTTTGGGAAAAACTTTGTGAATCAAAGATTTAATCCAAGATCTCGTTCTTTGAATTGAGTATTTTTAACAATTAAATTATAACAGATAATAATTTATATGTCATTTTTTGAAAATGTTCCATTTAATAAGTGCATTAATAAAAATTGTATTATGGCTAGTCGATGTCGTACGTGTTACAAAAATGTTAAATCGGTAACTCACTTACTTTTGCATATTATCGAGGGGTGACTAATATTTTTGAAGTCTTTTATGGAGATTGAGATTCATTGGGTAATGTCTGAATCTGTGAATAGTTATTGAGAAATTTGAATTGATGCGGCTGATATGATAGACCTATATATTTGGGTTATCATCCCAATTATTTTTTGGTGGACTATCGGTTGTAGAGAAATCGTCGAATTTTCAATTATCATAGTCGTCCGATGCGTATCATTTATAATATTATTATGACTTTTTTGATATTCATTTAGAAAAGGCAATAGAGTCTGTCGGTGTTAATCGTTTTTCTCGATGATTTACGAGCTAAATAATTTATTGAGTACCATTTTTTCATGTAATGTTTTATCGTTGTTTTTAAACGATTTTTTTCATTTTTTTAATATACATGAATTTTTAAAAAAAAAGATATATATAATATTAATAATAAAGATTATCGGGAGGAGGACATCTACATTTCATTATTACCCTAAATCCTCCACTAGTAAAAAAAATACATTTACACACATAACTAAATTATCCAACCAAGATATCTAGACTATATTTTTTTTCTTTCTTTTGTCATACATCCATTTTGATCTCCAATGCTTAGATAGGTTAATTTTCTTTTCATTGATTTGTCATTTTTTCAAGATAAACAAGAATCTAATTATTTGAACTGAACAATATGTCCACCACTATCTAAGAGATTAAGATAATAGATTATGCTGTAGAGGGTCTATAAATATAATTCTACATTTATGTTGGAAAATTAGAAATTATCAAGAAAACAATTAACTAAAATTGTTCAAACATATAAAATTATTATCGATAAATTAATAACCTCCATAAAATTAATAATTTTTTCAGTCCTAACTTGGGACCAAAGGCGGGGCTACACCATGAAAAAAAAGTAAATGTTCTCCACTGATCTTATCATATGTGAAAATAATAACTTTTTTAAATTTCAGTGTATACTGTGTATTGGTTACAACGAAACTATAAATTAATAATTATTAAAAGATTCTAAATTATAAAATTGCTTACTAAAAATAATTTATAGTCACTTTTTTTTTTTGTTAAACTTTAAATCTATAATGAGTTCATCTTTAAATCTCCTCATTACACTTAATAGTTAATAGTTGAGGCATTATCTTCTTGTATTGCAACAAAAAGTTGTGTAGAGTTGTTGTCGTTTGCTTCTTTCCGAGTGATCGGTTCCAAAGTTATTACATCATCCTCAATTTCGTCATTGACCGAATTTTGAATGGTATCCGCCACAATTTTTTCAATGTTTTAAACCTCGTACCATTCATTATATTCACTAGAATAATCTAACAAGTGATTCATATCCATTTTTCCGATAATGCTTACCTGTTAGATAAAATTAGACCGGTTCACAGAACTTAACATAAATAAACCTTCCATGCAGGAACAAAGAACCGGACCAGTCAAAGTACCCAATCGGATTGAGAAAACCGGCCGGTCAGATCATTCAACCGGTTAAGAAGCTCTACCGGTCAAGTTATCAAACCGACCAGAAACATGACCGCACAAGGAAGGCAAGATCGGTCAAAACCGAAGTCTGGAAACACCAGATAGTCGGTCATTAACCGAACAGAACCCAAAGCAATAACCGGAAGTCATCTGGTTAAGTCAAATGACTGACCAGCATAAGAAGATACTTCGGGTATCTGTTGAGAACGATACCAAAGGAACAGACTGAACATTGCCATATTCATACAAGTCTGAGGACAGTCTGCAGGCTGCAGAAGACCGTCCTACAAGATCTTTCTACTTCAGGATAAATCAGAAAGGCAATCTTCCAAGTACAAACAACTGTCTAACCAACAGTTACCATATTGAGTAAAAGACAAACCTAGCAGGTTTGTCTTACACACTGGAAGAACAGACTGACAAGTCTGTAAAGTTGACCGCCAGGTCTGAATAGTTGACCGTCAGGTCTGAATCACTGAACCTCTGCTCAGCCAATCAAATTCAAGGAAGTGAAATATGACCGTTGGCATATTTCACCTATAAAATGAGAAGCTGAAGAAGAGTAAATGTGAGACACAAGAGATTCTAAGTGGGCCACAAGAGAGATTTTAAGGGGGACACAGTGAGCAATTAATTTACAAGTGATTAGATTGTGTTCTCTCTCTAGAAAAGGCATAAGTGCTAAGTTGAAGTGTAATATTTACAATTTCGGTGTAAATTGTACGGGTGTTATCGAGCAGGAAATAAGTCTCGATCGGATTGTGTTTGTATTCCTTAGTGAATATCCTTCTCGCGGTTTCGAGAGAAAGGGGTGACGTAGGAGTTTTATCTCCGAACATCCATAAAAACCTGTCTTGTTATTTACTTTCTGCTGGTTCTACATTCTAACTGACCTGTACTAACCTACCTACACCGCTTTAACCGACTCTACACCACCTAAACCGAATCACCAAGTTACTAAACTGACCCAGCAACTTCCAAACTTGTCTTATCTAAAAACTGGTTCTGCCTATCCTGTAAGTGTGCTGCTTCAACCTGAAACAAACCTCTTCCGCGCTTGAACCTGGTTCAAGGGTTTGTGACAGTTTGTGTAGTATTGAAACCCCGGTGTTAATCTCTAACAGGATTAATCACCACCCTTTGAGTGAGACGCGCTAACCGGCCAACCCCGGTCCTCCAGCCGCGACCTAGATCCTAACATTACCCATAATCAAGTTCTCAATTTTTAATGGACATTTTATAATTATCAATTTTTAGCCATATTTAATGTACTACGTTGGTTCCATGTACCAACTTTTTGGTACCATAAACTAACTTTTTACTTATTCAAAAATAATGAACTTGACAAATTCAATTAACTAGCATATATTCCGTACATTTGCACGACTAATAATATAAAAAATCATGAAAAAAATATTACGGTAAAATTGTTTATGGCGGGTCAACCCACAATCCGACCCCAAGTATCCATTTACTCTCACATATATATCTAAATTAACCACAACTCTCGACCCGGCAATTTGGACACTTTAAAAATTAAGCATAATTATATATATATATAGATTAGTTAGTTAAAAAGTTAAACTTTTATTGTTAAAATATCCCGCGTTCATAAAATTTGATGTTAATTTAAAATATAAAGTGTTATTAGTCTAATTGGTTAAGGGTTGCACTTGTTTTTTTAGGTTGCAAGTTCGAACCATACCTATAGCATATATTTAATTTAATTTTTAACCGTATAAAGTTATGGGCGGGTTAACCCACAATCCGACCCAAGTATCCATTTACTCTCACATATATATCCAAATTAACCACAACTCTCGACCCGGTAATCCGGACACTTTAAAAATTAAGCATCATTATATATATATATATATATATAATTATATAGATTAGTTAGTTAAAAAGTTGAACTTATATTGTTAATATGTCCCGCATTCTTCAAATTTGGTGTTGAATTTAAAATATAAAGTATTCTTAGTCTAGTTGGTTAAAGGTTTGTACTTGTTTTGTTAGGTTGCAAGTTAGAGCCATACCTATAACATATTTAATTTTATTTTTAACTGTTTTAAGTTTATGGGAGTGTTAACCCACAATCCGACCCAAGTATCAATTTACTCTCACATATATATTCAAATTAACCACAACTCTTGACCCGATAATCCGGACACTTTAAAAATTAAGCATCATTATATATATATATATATATATAGATTAGTTAGTTAAAAAGTTGAACTTATATTGTTAAAATGTCATGCGTTCATCAAATTTGGTGTTGAATTTAAAATATAAAGTGTTCTTAGTCTAGTTGGTTAAAGGGTTGTATTTATTTTGTTATGTTGCAAATTCGAACCATATATACCTATAGCATATTTAATTTTATTTTTAACCATTTTAAGTTTATGGGCAGGTCAACCCACAATCCGACCCAAGTATCCATTTACTCTCACATGTATATCCAAATTAACCACAGCTCTCGACCCGGTAATCCGGACACTTTAAAAATTAAGCATCATTACATATATATAGATTAGTTAGTTAAAAAATTGAACTTATATTGTTAAAATGTTCCGCGTTCATCAAATTTGGTGCTGGATTTAAAATATAAAGTGTTCTTAGTCTAGTTGGTTAAAGGGTTGTATTTATTTTGTTATGTTGCAAATCGAACCATATATACCTATAGCATATTTAATTTTATTTTTAACCATTTTAAGTTTATGGGCAAGTCAACCCACAATCCGACCCAAGTATCCATTTACTCTCACATGTATATCCAAATTAACCACAGCTCTCGACCCGGTAATCCGGATACTTTAAAAATTAAGCATCATTATATATATATATAGATTAGTTAGTTAAAAAGTTGAACTTATATTGTTAAAATGTTCCGCGTTCAGAAAATTTGGTGTTGAATTTAAAATGTAAAGTGTTCTTAGTTTAGTTGGTTAAAGGGTTGAACTTATTTTTTTAGGTTGCAAGTTCGAATCATACCTATATCATATTTAATTTTATTTTTAACTGTTTTAAGTTTATGGGCGGGTCAACCCACAATCCGATCCAAGTATCCATTTACTCTCACATATATATCCAAATTAACCACAGCTCTCGACCCGGTAATCCGGACACTTTAAAAATTAAGCATCATTATATGTATATAGATTAGTTAGTTAAAAAGTTGAATTTATATTGTTAAAATGTCCCGCGTTCTTCAAATTTTGTGTTGAATTTAAAATATAAAATATTCTTAGTCTAGTTGGTTAAAGGTTTGTATTTATTTTGTTAGGTTACAAGTTCGAACCATACCTATAACATATTTAATTTTATTTTTAACTGTTTTAAGTTTATGGGAGTGTTAACCCACAATCCGACCCGAATATCAATTTACTCTCACATATATATTTAAATTAACCACATCTCTTGACCCGATAATCCGGACACTTTAAAAATTAAGCATCATTATATTAATATAGATTAGTTAGTTAAAAAGTTGAAATTATATTGTTAAAATGTCCCGCGTTCATCAAATTTGGTGTTGAATTTAAAATATAAAGTGTTCTTAGTCTAGTTGGTTAAAGAGTTGTATTTATTTTGTTAGGTTGCAAATTCGAACCATATATACCTATAGCATATTTAATTTTATTTTTAACCATTTTAAGTTTATGGGAAGGTCAACCCACAATCCGACCCAAGTATCAATTTACTCTCATATATATCCAAATTAACCACAGCTCTCGACCCGGTAATCCAGACACTTTAAAAATTAAGCATCATTATATATATATATATAAATATATATATATATATTAGTTAGTTAAAAAGTTGAACTTATATTGTTAAAATGTTCCGCGTTCATCAAATTTGGTGTTGAATTTAAAATGTAAAGTGTTCTTAGTTTAGTTGGTTAAAGGGTTGAACTTGTTTTTTTAGGTTGCAAGTTCGAATCATACCTATAGCATATTTAATTTTATTTTTAACTGTTTTAAGTTTATGGGTGGGTCAACCCACAATCCGACCCAAATATCCATTTACTCTTACATATATATCCAAATTAACCACAGCTCTTGACCCGGTAATCCGGACACTTTAAAAATTAAGCATCATTATATATATATAGATTAGTTAGTTAAAAAGTTGAACTTATATTGTTAAAATGTCCCGCGTTCATCAAATTTTGTGTTTAATTTAAAATATTAAGTGTTCTTAGTCTAGTTGGTTAAAGGGTTGAACTTGTTTTGTTAGGTTGCAAGTTCGAATCATACCTATAACATATTTAAATTTATTTTTAACCGTTTTAAGTTTATGGGCGGGTGAACCCACAATCCGACCCAAGTATCCATTACTCTTACATATATATCCAAATTAACCACAGCTCTCGACCCGGTAATCCGGACTCTTTAAAAATTAAGCATCATTATATATATATATATAGATTAGTTAGTTAAAAAGTTGAACTTATATTGTTAAAATGTCCCGCGTTCATAAAATTTGGTATTGAATTTAAAATATAAAGTGTTATTAGCCTAGTTGGTTAAAGGGTTGTATTAATTTTGTTAGGTTGCAAATTCGAACCATACTTATAATATATTTAATTTTATTTTTAACCGTTTTAAGTTTATGGGCAGGTCAACCCACAATCCGACACAAGTATCCATTACTCTAACATATATATCCAAATTAACCACATGTCTCGACCCGGTATTCCGGACACTTTAAAATTTAAGCATCATTATATATATATATAGATTAGTTAGTTAAAAAGTTGAACTTATATTGTTAAAATGTCCTGTGTTCATCAAATTTGGTGTTGAATTCAAAATATAAAGTGTTCTTAGTCTTGTTGATTAAAGGGTTGAACTTGTTTTGTTAGGTTGCAAGTCGAATCATACTTATAGCATATTTAATTTTATTTTTAACCGTTTTAAGTTTATGGGGGGGGGGTCAACCCACAATCCAACACAAGTATTCATTTACTCTCACATATATATCCAAATTAATCACATCTCTCGACCCGGTAATCCGGACACTTTAAAAATTAAGTATCATTATATATATATATATATATATATATATATATATATATATATATATATATATATATATATATATATATATATATATATATAGATTAGTTAGTTAAAAAGTTGAACTTATATTGTTAAAATGTCCCGCGTTCATCAAATTTGGTGTTGAATTTAAAATATAAAGTGTTCTTAGTCTAGTTCGTTAAAGGGTTAAACATTTTTTTGTTAGGTTCCAAGTTCGAATCATACCTATAGCATATTTAATTTTATTTTTAACCGTTTTATGTTTATGGGAGGGTCAACCCACAATCCGACCCAAGTATCCATTTACTCTCACATATATATCCAAATTAACCACAGCTCTCGACCCGGTAATCCGGACACTTTAAAAATTAAGCATCATTATATATATATATATAGATTAGTTAGTTAAAAAGTTGAACTTATATTGTTAAAATGTCCCGCGTTCATCAAATTTGGTGTTGAATTTAAAATATAAAGTATTATTAGTCTAGTTGGTTAAAGGATTGTATTTGTTTTGTTAGTTTGCAAGTTCGAACCATACCTATAGCATATTTAATTTTATTTTTAACCGTTTTAAGTTTATGGGCAGGTCAACCCACAATCCGACCCAAGTATCCATTTACTCTCACATATATATCCAAATTAACCACAGCTCTCGACCCGATAATCCGGACACTTTAAAAATTAAGCATAATTATATATATATATATATATATATATATATATATATATATATATATATATATATTTGTGAATGTACATTCATAGGATGTGCTATGAAACTTGTTTTTGTAATTTAATTTTCATCTCTAACTAATATAAATTGGACTTGAAAATTTAGAAATAATACGTAAAAACCTCTTTAAAATAATAAATTATTAATTTATCAATATAATAATATCTCATTAAATTAATAAAATGTCATGTTCCCAACATTATTAATTTATAGAGGTTTTATTGTATAACGTTACTCTCAAATCGTGAATCCTCTTTCGATAGTAAGGGTGACGACAACATGGGATTTTCACAATCATTTATTTCTTGTCGATCTCTCGCTATCTATCTCGTTTCCAAACTAATGCGCGAGATTTCTCAACATCCTAAGACCTAAATTATTTGAGAGAAAAAAAATTTGTGCTAATTAAAAGAAGATCAGTGAAAGTCGAAAGGGTGATTATGATGTTCAAAACGGAATAAAAAGAAAGTAAAAGAGAAAAACTATATCTAGTTCAAAATAAGCTAAAAATATAGTAAGGAAACGAATCAAATTGGTTGAATGATATTTTTTAATGGTAGGTTAAAGGTTTTACTATCAATAAAGAAATTTTGTATTTTATTTTACTTGTGTTATTAGTTTTCTTCATTTATATTTTTATAGGAAAATAATAGAGTGGTAGAGGTGTCAATAATATTGAAGAAATGACATGCAACAAACATGACAATTATTTTCAGAATTTTCTGTCTCCATCTCCTCCATTTGCCTTTCACAATTTAACACTCAAAACTCTATCTCCCCACCAACAATTTTCATCGACCCCTTACACCCTATCAACAACTTGTCTGGATCTCAGTCGTTCTCGCTCCCACCGATTCTCTCTAACCTTTCGTTCGGCCGAACGAAACTCAATCATCAACATGAGCCGATGTAAATAGATCTTATTGTTAAAATTCATACACAAATAAATGACAAAAAAATATAGGTAATATACCTCAAATTACAAACATATGGAAAATCTCCTACCATAGTTATTGTTAGTCAATGAGGTGATGATTTTTGCCAAAAGTCATATATACATCTAGGTGTATTAGAGGTGACAAAATATCTGCAACACTTTTTTTTTTGTTAAATAATTCTACAAATACCTCGTATTGATTCTATCTCCCAACTAAGCAATATAAAGAAAAAGAAAAAGATCAACTAAGAAGTCTATTATCACTAATATTATCAAAAATATATAAATCAAATGATCAATTTAGTCATGAGATTGATTTAACCGTCGCCAGTTTAAAAAAACAATTATGGGACACTCTTTGAAATGCTAATTTTGAAAAAGTAATGCGAGGGAAATTAATTTAAAAGTTATCGAAAAAATATATTTTAGAAACATGAGCCCTTATAGACAACACCATAACTTACCATCTTGTCGAATCTGAAAGAGATTGAGATATTTAATGGGAAGTATGTCATTGGCCTTCTTTAGATTTTTTTTTTTTATTTTAATTATCCTCACGACTAAAGAGTTTTCACCTAATTTTAAAAAAAAATTAAGAAAAATGAGTTCAGCGTTTTGTTACGCATGAGAAATATTATTTTAGACGCTATGTCCCACAATGTCTCGAAGGTGTCTACTAATTAATTTTGGTCATTTATAAAATTTCTTACTCTTTACGATGTTTAAATATTTTATGCTACCCCAGGATCAAATAAACCAAAATGACAAAATATAAAGAAGCAGATTCAACATCGGGTCTTGGAGAAGAATAAGATCACAAAACACAACAAACCGCTAAACCATGTGTGCGTGATTTCGCTTCTTCCTTCATTTCTTTAAAGCTATCAATAGCAGATAAAAAGAAAAGCATATAAATTTCATTCTTACTAATAGAGACTACCCCATCAGTAAGTCCTTAGTCTAGCTCGACTCGGTCATAGCCTTAGGCAGAATTGGTCCGGGCCGGAAGAACGAAAGATACCAGCAAGCACATAGTAGTCGTCCAAATGGGTTCTTACATAGAACTTTCTGCAAGACAAGACTCTCATAAATTGGATCTTTGTTATGCCTTGGAAAATAAACATAAAGGACTATGGTTAGCCTCCACGATTATAAAACTTATTTTCGATCGGGGTGTGAACCAAGCTCGGTTGTGGGTGAAGAATGGATGCCAATTTCGGTCGCGGACCCCCTCTTGGTCGAAATGTGCCTCCTCGGTTGAGCAACAGGTGTAGGGAGCGTTGGTCCTCTGTCTCAAGGTGCATCGAGCGTCGGTCCTCGTATGCAGCAAGCATCAGTCCTCTATCCTACTATGCAACGAGCGTCGGTCCTCGAGTGTAGCTAGCATCAGTTCTCGGTTGACAATGAAGCAATGGCCTTCCTCAGGTGCAAGATTTCTGGTTAGATGTTAAGCATCGAGTGTAGAATGTAGCCAACAACGGGTGTAGAATTCTCAGTCGCGGCTGAAATCTGGGCACAGTTCATCGATTGTTTGCTTCAGTAGGTGCGCAAATCCTCGGTCCCAACGTGCAATGGGCTCTCCATCGGGTGCAGATTCGGTGCCTTCACACTGGTGAAAAAGGGGTCAAAACCGAGAGTAAAAACTCTCGGTTTTGACCCTATGACTTTCGGTAAAGACACCTTACCGAAGGTTTTAGTAACTCTCGCCATCCCTCGGTATTGACTCTCTCGTTAAAAACAATTGGGCATTTACCGAGAGATATCGTAGAGTTTTCGGTTTTTCCACAAAGAGAAAAACCGAGAGTTATATGAAAACTTTCGGGTTTTCTCTTTGTGGAAAAACCGAGGGTTTTACAAAGAACTTTCGGTTTTTCTCTTTGTGGAAAAACCGAGGGTTTTACAAATAACTTTCGGTTTTCTCTTTGTGGAAAAACCGAGGGTTTTACAAATAACTTTCGGTTTTTCTCTTTGTGGAAAAACCGAAGGTTTTCCAAATAACTTTCGGTTTTCCTCTTCGGGTAAAAACCGAGAGTTTTGACTTAACTTTCGGTTTTCCTCTTCGGGTAAAATCCGAGAGTTTTGTAATAACTCTCGGTTTTTCTTCAAATTGAGAAAACCGAGAGTTATATGAAAACTCTCGGTTTTTACCCGAAGAGGAAAACCGAAAGTTTTCATATAACTCTCGGTTTTCCACTTTTGGGTAAAAACTGAGGGTTTGTTATATAACTCTCGGTTTTCTCTTTGGGTAAAAACCGAGAGTTTTCTAATATCTCTTGGTTTTCCATTTGAAGAAAAACCGAGAGATTTCAATATTACTTTCGGTTCTTTCCCGTAAATTTTTAAAAACGTGCGGATTATTTTGCTCGCAACCAAAACCTGTTCATCCAAACCAATATATCAATGATAAAAGTAATGCAACATACATTAAACGATCACATTAATTGATCATTAACATTACAAAATTCGAAACCAAACTAATATTCCGAACAATCTGTTATAAATTCAACTACTAATGAAAACATGTTCATAATCGAAACAACCTTAGCTTGTGGGGGGAGGAGGTGGTTGTTGCCTCATATACAATTCGATTCTCTCCATTCTTGCGTTCATCTCTAACTTCTCCATCTCCATTCTTGTCACCATTTCTTCCTTTTCCGCTTCCATTTCTTCCATTTTCCGCCTTCTTTCTTCATCCCTCTTCTCCAGTTCCTCCAGCTTGAGCTTCATTATTTGATTCTCTTCTAACAATCGCTCATTGTTTCGCTGTGAATTGTTTCTACTTCGACGATCCTCACGAAAGTGTGTGGGCCGGACGCCTGATCCCATTCCAAACAATACCCCGTGTTTTTGTTGTCCGAACACCCTCTCCGTCAATTCAAAATCCGATATTCCTGGTTCGTTACTAACAACCTCCTCCATCTCAACCTGCACAATTCAAATAAAATATCATTTCTATAATAAAAAACTAGGCATATTCAATTCACTTATAATTTTCTCTTGCACGTGTTCGTCCGGAACGGGTGTTGGGTTTTCTTTTGTCGGTTTTGGGGTACGGGTCATCTTGAATACTTCAATTACAGACGGTGCCCGTCCCATTTCAATCACCTGTTGAAATAAATGATTTATATAATTAATAACAATCTTTAGATTAAGTTATTACAAATAATGTACTTACCAACTCGTCTTCAATTTGTGCAAACGGTCTTCTTCCCGTTCGATGCGGGAATTTCAGATTCTTCCGGTTCTTCATATTTATAGAACTGTGTCTCTGTATTTGAAATAAAAAATGAAGTTAGATTAATTAATATCAACTTTTATTTGGATTATGAAACCGTACCTTAAATGTTTCTGTGAAGAAATGGTTGCGACACACAAACTCCCAATCATCTCGATCGTAGTCTGGTGGAGGATTAGCCAGTACCGCCGCCTCGTCTCCTTTGTGGACGCGGATATATGTCTTGTTCAAATCCGACCGCCATCTATCCCATATCTGATTGGCGTGTCCCAATCCGGTCTTTCAAAAAGACTCAATGTCACCATTAGTAGCTTCGAACGGATCCTGAAAAAAATAACATCCAAATGTTAAAAATAATTATTTAATGACGTAATGTATAATCAAGTAATAAGTATTACCTTGATAGCAGTCCACAGTGAATCCAATTGGTCTACACTTAAAGCCTTCCACTTTAAAAGACGATGTGAGACAGCTGCGGGGTCCCGGATAATCGACCCCACATGTCTAGACCACCGTGTTCTTCCCACGTCTGTACCGCCTGGCCTCCCATCCTTCTCTCTAAACGTAAGAGGGATCCTCGTCCCCGCTACCCTCTTAGACAGCGCAATATTCTTGTTCTTCCCCCGTCTTTTGCGGGCAGAAGATTCTTCAAAATTATCAAAATCATAATTAGATATGTCAATCAAATTAAACACTAACTAATTTGTAAACGAGTTACCTGTCGATGATGGGTCGGGAGTGGAGCCGTGCTCCCCCTCGCCATCCTCCTCCTCGATAGGCTCCTCGAGACCCTCGTCTACTGCCTCATCGCTATCCACCATATCAGCAAATGTGCTCTCTATAAACTCTTGGAGCTCATCATCGTCTTCAGCCTCGTCTGTTCGGGGAGGCGTAGTAGCTATCGGGACCACAGCAATAGGTGGTTGGTCTTTAGAAGACGATCCTCAGAGCTTTAAGGACTCCGATTGGGCAAGTAGGTTTTGGTAGCTTTTATCCAATTTCTTGGGTGTCTTCCTCATACTCTTCCAAGTTATTTTAGGACCTTCAGACATTCTTAATTCACACAATTAATAAAATTGAGTGAATAATTGAAATAAAGTAGTAATAAGAATGAATATAAAGTTAAAAACATAAATCTACCTAATTAATTAATCTGAACTATATGTTTGTAAACCGCGGTTTTATTTTTGTCACAATCTTCCAACCGGGTCGGGCTGACATATCAGGGGCGTAGAATACTTGTTTTGCTTGACTTGCCAATATATACGGGTCTTGACTTTGGGTTTTCAAAATTCGGTTTACATTTACACTTACGAAGCCATATTTATCCACTTTCACTCCTAGTTCCCCCGAGTGTGTATCAAACCACGTACACTTGAATAAAACAACTCGTTTGTGAGAATAGTATTGTACTTCGATTATATCCGTCAAAACTCTGTAGTATGACATAGTTTCAGATCCGTTGTACCCCTCAACAACCACCCCACTATTTTGAGTTGTCAAACCTTCGTCGTGTTTTTCTATACATAATTTGAATCCGTTTACTTTACACCAAACATACATAGACGAGTACATACTTGGACCTTCTCCTAAGATTTTGAGGTCCCTTGATATGTCGTTAATTTCTGTTAAATGGGCGACCTATATATGTATCTGAAATGAAGTTGTTAAAATGAATAAAAAGAGTTAGGATATATGGTTTGTAATTTACTCACTCGATGCTTGAAATATGCGGCAAACGTTTCTCCACTAGACTCGTTGTTATAATCTCTACAAATAGATTGAATATTAAATAGCACTCTTTAATGCTAATTAGTAACAACAACATTGAATCTTACATGTAAAAAGGTTCTGCTTCGGGACAATTTTCAAAATGTAAGAATGAGCTATCACTCGATCGATATAATCCAAGTTGTATACTTTTCCGTTAGATAGGTCTTCCAACGATGCATATATTGAAATGCCCGAGATTTCAGGTTGTGCATTTTCTTGATCTTGTTTCTCCATATACCTGGCACATAAACTAATACTTTCATTAACAAGATAGCTCTCGCTTATAGAGGCTTCGGGGTGGTTATTATTCCGCAAATATCTTTTCATTGTACACATGTAATGTTCAAACGGATACATCCATCGATACTGAATAGGTCCTCCAAGCAAAGCCTCAAATGACAAGTGAACCGGGAGATGCATCATGATGTCGAAGATTGACGGCGGAAAAATCATTTCAAATTTGCAAAGTGTCAATGTAATATCCATGTACAATTGTTCCAGGTCCTCTTGAATCAACTCTTTGAAGCACAACAACCGAAAGAAACGAGACAAATTTACTAACGCATCATACACATACTCTGGAAGTAATCCACGAGTTGCTAAAGGAATAAGATATTCCAATAAAATGTGACAATCATGACTCTTTAATCCCGAAAGCTTTTTCTCTTCCAAATTTACACAACCGTCGATATTTGAGCAAAACCCATCAGGAAACTTGAGATCTTTCAAGAAGTTACAAAGACGTATTTTATTTTCGGATGTCAAAGTGAAAGGCGCTTCTGGATAATGAACAACTACTTCATCATTTATAGGATGTAACCATGATTTTATGCCTAAGAGTTCTAAGTCTTTACGGGCTTTAGGACCATCCTTAGTCTTCTCTTTCACATTCATTATTGTTCCCAACACGCTATCACAAATATTTTTCTCAATATGCATCACATCCAAATTATGTCTCAATAATAGCGATTTCCAATAAGGCAGACGGAAGAAAATGCTAAGTTTGTTCCAATTGTCTCCCCGCGTTTCATGATATATCTTGGTTCTCTTGCTCAGATCCGCACTAAGAATTATGTCTTCTAGGTCTCGTGCTTGCTCATAACTTTCTTGCCCCGTTAACAATCTAGGGGGATCTCTATAATCAGTTCGACCATCAAACGACTCTTTATCCCTTCTGTATTTGTGCTTCGGTGGAAGGAAGCGTTTATGACCCAAGTAACATTGTTTGGAACCATGAACCAATCGAAGAGATACTGTGTTGTTGTTACAACAAGGACAAGCGGATTTACCTTTCGTACTCCAGCCTGATAAATTCGCGTATGCGAGAAAGTCGTTAATGGTCCACAACAACGCCGCTCGCATGTTAAAGTATTGTGAGGTGTGTGCATCAAACGTTTTCACTCCTGTTTGCCACAGTTCATGCAACTCTTCGATCAATGTCTGGAGAAATATGTCAATTGTATCTCCCGGACTCTTTGGACCCGGAATTAACATAGATAAAATGAAATTGCTAGAATCCATGCAAGTTGTGGGTGACACATTATAAGGAACGAGAATTACCGGCCAAACACTGTATGATTTTTTCCTATTTGCAAATGGTTGAAACCCATCGCTTGATAAACTCAGTCTTACGTTTCGAGATTCTGAAGCAAAATCTGTATAATTTTCATCAAACGTCTTCCAAGTTAAGGAATAAACGGGATGTCTCAACGTATCACTATCAACTCTTCCTTCTTTATGCCATCTCATCATTGGAGCTGTTTTTGAGGACATGTATAGTCTTTGCAGTCTTGGTATTAAAGGGAAATATCTCAACACCTTTTTTAAATGAATTTCCCATTTTGCTTCTCTCGAACTGTCCCACTTGTTTGGTCGATTTTCCATCTTGAAAGACCGCAAACTCTGCAAAAATCTTCATTTATGTCGTCCTTCCAAAATAGCATACAGTTGTTCTTACATGCGTCTATCTTGTCATATTTAAGCCCGATATCAGTAATGAATTTTTTACTTTCGTAGTATGAGTTTGGCAATTGAGCGTCAATCGGTAATATGTAGTCTTTAAGCAAACGCAGAAATATATCGAACGAAGAATTCGTCCATTGACATACATTTTTTATGTGAAGTAGTTTCAGTAATGCCGATGATTTCGTTATTCGAGCACCTTCATACAATGGCCGTTTGCAATCATCAAGCAATTTATAAAATCTATGCGCATCTTCGACTGGTTCATCGTTGCTCGGGACGTCATTAACGTTGGGGAACATATCGTTTATAAATTCGTGCATATAACGTTCTTCATTGACCTCTTCATTAACTGTATTATTCATCTCCGGTCCCGCATCGTTGAATTCCGGCACGGCATCCTCCGACTGATCATCGTCGTCATCATCATCGTAGTCATCGGCATCTTCATCGACATCTTCATTAACCACTTGAGTAGTACGTCTCTTTTCTCCATGAAAATACCAATACTCATAATGAATATTTATTCCATAAACGATGAGGTGAGTCTTCACTTCGTCTATTTCCATAAACGGCGTGTTCAAGCATTTCACGCAGGGACATTTCACGGTTTGTCGGGATGTATTCCTAACAGCATACTCGAGGAATTTGTCAACACCTTCCTCGTAATCTGGATGATCTCGACGTAAGGTCATCCAACTTTTATCGGGTACTTCCATATTTCTAATAAAATGGAAAAACAACCCGCATTATTATTTACTTAAATTTGTCTAAATTAATTAGGCTTACATAATGTTAACATAATTTCTACCTAATCTATCATTATCCAACCAAAATTCAATTTAATCTAATATTCTAACCAAAATTCCACATAAACAAACAATAATAAAACCTAACATAAATCTAACTTAAATCTAGCATACATATATTCTAACATTATTTCATTCATACACATTTCAAAACAATTAATTATAATTCAACATTATTTCATTCATACACATTTCAAACCTAATCTAACATAATCTAACATAAATCAAACATAATACCTAATCTAACATACTTCAAATCAAACATAAATCTCGACTTAAATCTAACATGAAAATCTAACATGAAAATCTAACATAAATCTAACATGAAACTAACCTAACCATATAATAAACCAACAAGAACTAACCTTGCACAAACAAAGCGACGAAGAAGAGCAGCGGATGTCGATCGACGGGCGGGCAGCGGGCGGCTGAAATTCTTAATCCAAACCTAATAACAATAACCAACATTAATATAACCAAATATTCATTAATCAAATCAAAATAACCTAATATATAACATATCATTACTTAATCTAACCAACATTCAAACCAACAAGCAAATAATCAAACTTCAATCATAAATATCTAACCTAAATCAAACTTCAATTTAACAACAATCAAACCAACAAACAATCAATCCAATCAAACCAAAACAAAATCAAACTAAAACCCTAAATTAAACAATAAATCTAACCAAATCAAACTGCAATCAAACTTCAATCTAACCAAAATCAAAATTTTAACCTAAAATTCTAACATAAACTTCAATCATATATATCTAACCTAAATCAAACTTCAATTAAACAACAATCAAACCAACAAACAATCAAACCAATCAAACCAAAACAAAATCAAACTAAAACCCTAAATTAAACAATAATTCAAACTTCAATCTAATCAAAAATCAAAATTTTAACCTAAAATTCTAACCTAAACTTCAATCCTATATATCTAACCTAAATCACATATATAGAACTGTTATTATGAACTAACTAACCTTTGAAGGAGATCTGAAGGCGAGGAGAGCAGCGGCGTTGACGCGGGCGACGGCGGCGACGGCTTGGAGAAAAGAAGGGGCGCGGTCACGGCTTGATTTCGATTGGAAGGGCGGCGGCGTCGTCTTCGGGCGGCGGCGTCGTCTTCGGGCGGCGGCGTCGTCTTCGGGCGGTGGCGTCTTCTATTGGGCGTCGTCTTCGGGGGGCGTCGTCTTCGGGCGGCGTCGTGTCTTGAAGATTGAAGGCGGCGCGGGCGGGCGGAAAAAACGGGGAGAAGAATCGAGCAGGGAAGAAGATTAGGGAAAGAAAAATCGGGGGGAAAAGAAAAGAGTTTTATTTTTTTTTAATAAAGTAATTACCGAGAGTTTTAATAAAACTTTCGGTTCTCAAAATGATTAAAACCGAAAGTTTTCTGAAAACTCTCGGTTTTGATCATTTTGAGAACCGAAAGTTTTATTAAAACTCTCGGTTTTGAAATTTTTATTTCCGATAGATGTGTCTAAATCTCTCGGGTTTGACATATAAAACATTAAATTTAATTAGATGAAACCGAGAGGTTTTGGTAAATCTGTCAGTTTTGATGGTTATTTCCGAAAGTTAATTATATAACTTTCGGAATTAACAATTCACAAATTGTTAAATTCTTTGGTTTTTCACCTTCTTATGACCTTTAACAACATTAATTTAACACATTTGATATCCTTAAAATATTGCACAATCCATATGATCAAACATTACACACATTCATAAGATAATCAAACATAAACATTCATATACACTTCTCTACATAATCAAACACAATTATAAACATTTTAACAAAAAACACAATATTAATTTTTAAAATATAACCCATATTTGATTATACTAGTTAAGAGTCTATATTGAAAGAAAAAATACTTTAATTTAATAATTTGTCAAGTGATAATTCCGAAAGATATAAAATTAACTTTCGGAAATAACCATCAAAATCGAAGGTTTTATATAAAACTCTCGGTCTTGATAAATGTCAAACCCGAAAGTTTATTTGAAAACTTTCGGTTTTGATGGTTATTTTCGAAAGTTAATTATATAACTTTCGGAATTATCACTTGACAAATTGTTAAATTCTTTGGTTTTTGACCTTCTAATGACATTTAACAACATTAATTTAACACATTTGATATCTTTAAAATATTGCACAATACATATGATCAAACATTACACACATTCATAAGTTAATCAAACATAAACATTCATATAGACTTCTCTATAATAATCAAACACAATCATAAAGATTTTAACATTAAATACAATATTAAATTTTAAAATACAACACACAATTGATTATATTAGTTAGAAGTTAAGATTAGTGGGTTAAAAACAAAATAAGTTAACAAACTAGGAAGTGTTAAAACCGAAAGTTATACAATTAACTTTCGCTTTTTATGGTTATTTCCGAAAGTTTTAAATATACCTCTCGGTCTTGACCTTGAACAGAATGTTTTTGGGAATTGTTAAAACCGAAGGATTATTTGAAAACCTTCGGTTTTGACCCTACCCCATACTTAGAAAATTTTCAGATTTTTAAATATGGGTCAAAACCGAAGGTTTTCAAATAATCCTTCGGTTTTTACCCTTCCCCATACTTAGAAAAATTTAAGATTTTTTTAAATATGGGTAAAAACCGAAGGTTTATTTGAAAACCTTCGGTTTTTACCCTAAGATTTTTTTAAATATGGGTCAAAACCGAAGGTTTTCAAATAAACCTTCGGTTTTGGCCATGCGGTTTTTTTTTTAAAAGGTGAAAAGTAAACAAAACATAATTAATTAACAACATATTAAACCAAACCAAACCAAACCAAACCAAACATAATAATAATAATTCATGAATATTAAAACATAACACATAAAAATATTGTCATCGTTCGTACGGAAACACTAATAAACACATAATAAATCTAGAAATTATTAGATGGGGTGGGAGGAGGGGGTGGTTGATTCAGTCGACTCCTCAACAATACAAGTTCTTGTTCGAGATTCTTTAATCTCTGGGCCATTTCGGCCCTGTCCGTTTTAATTTCACTGAGCAAACGGCCTCTTTCCGCATCCCTTAATCGTATTTATTCCATTTCCAGCGTCATCTGTCTTACCTCTTCCTCACGTGCCGCAATTTATGATTGTGCTATCAGATTCTAGTAACACGGATGCAGTTTCTCCGGTGTACGCCGAAGTCTCTTCCATGTCGAATCACCCATATCCTAAATGCATTTCAGATATATGTATATATATATTAATCAAACAAAATAACGTAAACTAGCATAAATCTAGATATATAATATATATATATATATATACTTAAGAAATCTAAATCTCATAATAAACAAAACAAAAAAAACCAAATGAAACAAATTACCTGAACGAGAGAGGAGAAGAACCGGCGTGGAGGAGGCAGGCGGCTGCGGCGCGGAAGAGAGAGAAAGGAGAGATGAGTGAAATGAAAAAGAGAAGGGTTAGGGTTTGTATTTATAGAGGTTGATGCCGAAGGTTTTCATATAACTTTCGGTTTTGATATTAGTCAAAACCGAAAGTTTATTAAAGACCCTTCGGAAATAACCATTACCAAATTTAGAATTTTTTTTAATTGAGCAAAACCGAAGGTTCTTTGTAAAACTTTCGGAAATGAGAATTTCAAAAAAGGTAAAACCGAAGGTTCTTTGAATAACCTTCGCAATTAAAAAACCCAGGGATTTCAAAACCGAAGGTTTTTACAAAAACCTTCGCAATTAACCCACATCCAACACTTAGATTTTTTTTTGGTTTTTTGGGAAGGTAAAAACCGAAAGTTCTTTGTCGAACTTTCGGTAATAATTAATAAACCCGAAGATTTTACACCCCACTCGGAATCTATTTTTAATCCCGAAGGATTTGTTCCTCTCGGGAGTATTTAGGAGAGTTTTACAAAACCTTCGGGAAAAACCATCGGTAAAGGTCTTTTTTTACTAGTGTCAACTCATCGGTAGGGTGCAGAAACCAGCCTCTTTAGCTCCTCGGTCGAGTACAAACTCACGGTCCCAGCATGTAGCAGCCTCTAGTCAGTCCTAAGCGAGCATCGGGTATCCATCTGGTGTAGGAAGTGGCCCTAAGAGGCTAACTACCTGTGTAGAAAAAATATAAAACTAAGGATGATATATTGACTGGAAGCGCCGGTAAAACCTAACTTGGGATTTTCATCACTCGGTTGGATGGAAACCAAAAGTAGCAGTTATTAGGTGGAACCCTCCTTCGGTCATAAGTGATAGGAGAACTTAGACAAAGGCTAATTTTTCTTAGGTAGGTGGAAAACTTACAGCAGATGGGTGCATTTCCTCTATCATATACGTTAGTAAGGGAGCATATGATGTTCTTGGTCGAGTGGAAGTCAACAACACACATAGGGTCTATTTTATTGGTCTTAAGCGTCAACAAACTTAACCAGACATGGAGTGTGGCTAGGTTTCTCAGTCTTGTGTGCGCATCAACATTCGAAAACACTAAAAGCGTCGAGAAGGTGTCGATCTCTGTGTGCGGAAGGGCTTCTCGGTCGGTTGGCATCCGCATGCGCTCTAGGGTGTGTTTCTCAGTATGATAGTGCAGGTGCAATTCTCCGGTCATATGCGCCGTTATAGTAACATATCTGTTGTTCTTTTGATTTTCTAACCTAACCCTAGTTAACTAAATTTTTAGTAATCTAAATCGATCACAAATTAAACAAAACTAGCATGTAACACGTGCAAATAATGATATAAAAAACCACGAAAAAATATTATGATAAAAATGTAATAGCATTTTTAATTCGAAACATACATATAGAATTTTTAATTTTATTTTAAATCGTTTTAAGTTTATGGGTGGGTCAACCAACAATCCGACTCAGGTATCAATTTACTTTCACATATATATCCAAATTAACCACAGCTCTCGACCCGGTAATCCAAACACTTTAAAAATTAAGCATCATTATATATATGTATATATATTAGTTAGTTAAAAAATTGAACTTATATTGTTAAAATGTCCCGCATTTATCTAATTTGGTGTTGAATTTAAAATATAAAATGTTATTAGTTTAGTTGGTTAAAGGGTTGTATTTGTTTTGTTAGGTTGCGAGTTCGAAACATACATATAGCATTTTAATTTTATTTTAAATCATTTTAAGTTTATGGACGGGTCAAAGTTAAAAAATTGAACTTATATTGTTAAAATGTTCTACGTTAATCTAATTTGGTGTTGAATTTAAAATATAAAGTGTTATTAGTCTAGTTGGTTAAAGGGTTATACTTGTTTTATTAGGTTGCGAGTTCGAAACATATATATTCAAATTAACCACATCTCTCGACCCGACAATCCGGACACTTTAAAATTAAGCATCATTATATATATATATATATTAGTTAGTTAAAAAGTTGAACTTATATTGTTAAAATTTCCGGGTTCATCTAATTTGGTGTTGAATTTAAAATATAAAATGTTATTAGCCTAGTTAGTTAAAGGGTTGTACTTGTTTTGTTAAGTTGCGAGTTTGAAATATACATATAGCATTTTTAATTTTATTTTAAACCGTTTTAAGTTTATGGGCGGGTCAACCCGTAATCCGACCCAAGTATCTATTTACTCTCACATATATATCCAAATTAACCACAGCTCTCGACCCGGCAATCTGGACACTTTAAAATTTAAGCATCATTATATATATATATATATATATATATATATATTAGTTAGTTAAAAAGTTGAACTTATATTGTTAAAATGTCATGCGTTCATCTAATTTGGTGTTAAATTTAAAATAAAAATTGTTATTAGCCTAGTTGGTTAAAATGTTGTACTTATTTTGTTAGGTTGCGAGTTCGAAACATACATATAATATTTTTATTTTATTTTAAACCGTTTTAAGTTTATGGACGGGTCAACCCACAATCCGACCCAAGTATTCATTTACTCTCACATGTATATTCAAATTAACCACAGCTCTCGACCCGACAATCCGGACACTTTAAAAATTAAGTATCATTATATATATTAGTTAGTTAAAAAGTTGAACTTATATTGTTAAAATGTCATGCGTTCATCTAATTTGGTGTTGAATTTAAAATATAAAGTGTTATTAGTGTAGTTGGTTAAAGAGTTGTACTTGTTTTGTAAGGTTGCGAGTTTGAAACATACATATAGTATTTTTAATTTTATTTTAAACCGTTTTAAGTTTATGAGCGTGTCAACCCACAATCCGACCCAAGTATCCATTACTCTCATATATATATATATCCAAATTAACCACAATTCTCGACCCGACAATCCGAACAAATTAAAATGAAGCATCAATTTACAATTAACATGTCATAATCTCAATTGTTGACCAAATCCTTTAATATATCCTTTAATATATGATGTAATTACTTTGTTATTTGAATTTTTAATTCAAAAAGACCAAGTCATCATGTCATTCCTCCATGCTTAAAGTTGGAGGCTTATAGGTCCTTTCACAACTTCTTTTGTTGAAAACTTAAGGTCTTTCTTATAAATCTTTGAAACATAAAAAAATGATAAGAGAAAAAAATAATATAATTATTCCTAATGTAAAGGAAAAATCTAATTAACTATTAAAAACAAACTTTTTAAGGGAAAAGATTAATTCTTGTACCCTTACATGATAATTTTATTTTATAAAATTTAAATTTAACTAATTAAATAAAAAAAATGTAACAAAATTATTTGATAATTTCATTAACATGAATAAAAAAACATTTTTATGTTAAAAGTTTTATTAATTTTTTTTATCCTATGTCTGTGATTTAATTAATTAAACTTTTTTTAATCAAGAGATTTAACTAAACAAATTATATAAACAAAAAGTTCAGTTATTACATTTACATAAATAAACGTTTTTTCTTAAAAAATATTAATTTATTATTTTAGATATCTTTAAATGACAAATACACCTTAAATATATTAAATATGATAATACTATTGTGTTTCTATAACTTAAGTTAATTATCACCTTAACTTTATTAAAATTCAAAATCAATTATTCTTGAAAATTCAATTATTTCAAAAATACTTGTTTTAAACTAGAAAAAATTAGGGGTGAAAAATGAGTATCTACAAATAATTGTTTTATCGAAAACGTTAGAGATTATTAATATTCATTATTCATACCCAAAAAAACAAATAAGCTAAAAATATTTCCAAATAGTTCATTGAATGATTTAAAGCCAACAAACTCAAAAACAAAAATTTTAAAGAATCGGTCTAATTTGCAAAGACATGTTAATAAATATTAAAGAGGAATATGAGAATTTAATCCAAAGCTTTCTCAAATCCATTATTTTGTTTATCAATCAAAGAAAAATCTCAACTAAATTCATTGTCTTCAAAGATTGGAATATTACAGAGCAGAATATATTGAATTTACAACTCGAAATTTATTGGATAAACTTACAGAATTTCAAGATAGACAATTGTTGATATTGAAGATGTTCAATTTATAAGTAAATTTTTTAAGATGATCTTGAAGAGAGTAGTTATGAAAAAACTCATTTTCAAAATCATGTCAATGGAAAAATTAGCTGAATTTGGAAATAGACAGAAAAAAGAACTTCTTCAAATACAAGACCATCTTCAAGAACAATATTAACTGCCCAGGTTTACTTTTCACTTTATTCTCAAATTTGATCTGTATTATAAATATGATCTTTGAAAGTAATTTCATGTTCCAAATGAACAAAATCCTTCTAAATTCTCCAAATCAAGATTAAAAATCCGGTCAATCTACTCCAAATCCAAATCAGTAACAATATCATATCACATTATGCTACATTTAAAATAAAATGGAGAAACCAAAAAAATGTATCAAAACAGAAAAAAAATATCAAAATATTACAATATACATTGTTCTTAATACCAATCGCTACGTTTGCTAGCTAATTGCACAATTTTTACTAGTATAACATAAAAAAAATCCACACAATAAAACGTTACATTTCAAATTTGGCAACAAGAACGACGAGATCAGCTCAGGTGGATGACGGATTTCGTCTCACCGTACGAAGGAGGTCAAAGAGAAGGGAGAGAAGTGGCGGGCGCGAGAACGATAGAGAATCGAGACGGGTTATTGACGGTGTGTGAGGGGTTAAACGACGAAGGTTGTTGACAGAGAGAAAAAGTTTTTTGAGTGTTAAATGGTGGAGGGGAAACGGAGTAGATGGAGACGAAAAATCCTAAAAACATTTGTCACGTCATTCCCTCAATATTACCGACAACATTTAACACTCTCTATCATTTCCATTCTCTATCATTTCCATTTTTAATAGGGTATTAATGTGACGTATCAAGCTCATTCGTTTATTCAAACAAACACTCGAAAAAGACATTAGTCATTCAAATTACATCTAATCAAACATTATTTCACACCCCTCTCATTCACCGTATCACTTAACTTATCAACTAAAATATCTTATATTATAAATTATTATTATTGATTTAGTATTATATATTTTAAATCTTTTTATTAGAAAAAAAATCTAACCTTTTCAAAATTATCATAACCATTACCATTTTTCACTTCCTAAGTTTTTTTAAAATCTCAAATTCAACTAGGCTCTTAAATTAGTCTTATATAAGTGATTTGATGAATCAAGTCAGATATTTTATCAATTTAATAAAAGGAAAACAAGAATTGTAAAAGATATATTATTTTTAATTGAAATGATAACATATTTATTTTTTAAACCTATTTCCATTTGAAATATATCATTTTCAGACACAATGAGATGTCTGGTGATTTTACCATAATGTCCTCCTTAATTTCCCCCGATTTCAGTTGCAGAATCGTTCTTCTCCCCCCGTTCACCTGTTCCCCAGATCACCGTAATCCCTTTTCTCTCTCTAAAATCTCCATTTCTTCGTTCCATAAACCTTTGGAAGTCAACTTTCCTTCCTTTGAAGACGCGAATCTCCTTCCTTTCTCCTTAGTCCTCTTATTGAGGCCTCCTCTTCCGCGTCGCCGTGTTGGGGGGAAATCAACTCCAACATTCGCCTTTCATCGATGTCTTCATAAACGATCTCAATCTTCTACCTCATTTGTAAGATAATCGGTTATATTCATCCGTTTGCAAAATGGCATTTTCTCAATGGGTTTTGATTCTACCCATGTTTATTTGCCTTTTGGCATCTGGGTCATTGTCGATGGAAGATTTTCGAAGAGCGTAAGTAATTTCTTCAGTGCATGTCCCCAATTTCTTTCGTTTTTTCTTATTAAATTCCTCTTAATTCGTGCTTTACTGGGTCATTAATGGGTTTTATACTAGTTTATGGTTAAGGTCTTTTTATTAGTATGTGCATGATATGGGCTATCCATTATTTCCTTTGAGCCTCTATGAAGAAATTTGAATATGTGATTCTGTAAGATAATCCTAGGAGGTTCTATGTCGGATTTATGATTTTATTTCACCTGTTTAGTGTACTGTTTGTTATAGATCGCAATTCTTGTTGTTGGAACCCAACTGGTAGTCTGGTAAAGCACAGACTTTAAAAAAAAGGGTGACTTCTTTTGTTTCATTCAATGGCACCAAAACCAGTATATAGTTGTAAGACAATTTCCAAAAGTTTACGAGTATTTAGTATTTAAGAAGTACATTTGAAATGATGGTGAGCTTTTCTTAGAAAACGAACTGACTGATTTGGGCACCAACTTGGTTATTCTCCAAGTTCAAATCAGGTCAGTTCAAGATTTTAGCTGCTCCTTTATTCAAATTGCTGTTACTAAGAATTTAAGTTGCAGAATTGGTCAGTTTGTTGGGTTGTTTTAGATTGAATTAATCTGCAATCGATATGTGGTTATCCAAATATCATAATATGATGACTCTTACCTCCTATTTCTATTCAATCATGAAATCCAATCTGGAATCCGTCACAATGAGGAAAGCTTACAATCTGTCTCACTCAAAGTTAGCAAGGGTGTTTTCTCAAAAAAAAAAATGTTAGCAAGGGTGGAGACTCTTGAACTATTACTCTCAGCAAAGTTTAATAATATCAATCTTCCAATTGTGTGACAGGAATAGGAAATTAGTTATAGTAACATTTAGTAGTTGCAGCTATTTTGTTAATGTGATCAGAATAAGGAAACTATTTTTGGTTCTTACTCACAAAGAATTTTAAATAGTTATCTGGTGCTTCTGGATAGATTTATGTTTTCCTGCTCCTATTTGATATTGTTCATGTCTCTCTTTTTGTTTTGGGAAACAGCTTAATGCCATTTATTAAATTAAATCCCAAAGTTCCCTTACAAGAGAGTTTTGAAAGGAAGGTGAAAACACAACCGTTTTCACACAAACACAATCAACAAAGCGAAATGAAATATCTCACTCAAATTTGAAATCTAATCTAAAAAGCATAAAGCTTTAACTTGTCATGTAACATAAGATATTGTTCATGCCTTGCTGTCATCTTAAACTGTCCCCTCTCAACTTATGGATTTACAGTGATTTGTGCTTATCATTTTGTAATATCTCATTTTGCCTTATCTAGATTCCCTATTGTGGAACCTGATCCTGGCCATACAAAGCTTCGTATTTCAATGGAAGGGTTGGAGGCCATTGAGAGAATTACCACACCCATTGCTGCTGTTGCTGTAAGCTTCAAATTTGTTTAAATGTTTAGTTCAATTGCTCAAATATTGATAAAATTGTATTAAAATTATCTTCTTCACATGTAAATATCTTTGATTTGTATCAAGTGTAATGCACAAGGGTGAGATTATTGCAACTCTACTTGTATCTGTAAAGAGGGATGTATTTATCACTTATTGCAGAAGTAGATATTTAGCCAAGATACTAAGTGAAATGGATAATTTTTATAGTGTGCTGAAACTCTAGGAATGGAAGTTTCTTGCATTAAGTAATTGGAAGAATTTTATGCGAGTTGACAAATAGTGATCCTCTATCTGAAAGAAACAATCACTGATTTTCTAATAAGTGCAAGTTAGACAATATTGATATGTTAGTCCTTTAAGGTTTTTTACCTACCCAAGGCAACTCAAGTGGAAGGAGTCTGTGAACTTGAGAGGTGAGGTCTCAAGTTGATTCCTACTGAAAGCACCTTGATTGAAACGGGGGGTCATGGCAGTAGGATGTTGTGCTAGCCTCCTCCAAGGAAAAAATTATGATCTAAAAAAAATAGTCCTTATGGTTTTCTAGAGAGCCCAAAGGCCCTATGTTATTTTTTGTTTGTCTTGGTGTTTTTATCAGCTTAACTCTCCATACCCTGTTTTCCATGTCATTCACCCATGAAACTGCTGCCTGATGCTTCTCTTATTTTCTTATCACTGTTATCTTATTGTTCTAGGTTATTGGTCCATATCGTTCAGGAAAATCTTTTCTGCTGAATCAACTTCTCTCTCTTTCCTGTTATGAAGGTGACATCTATACTATTGTTCATTTAGTAGATTCTGAGCGCATATATGCTACTAAGATCCTGTAAAAGCTGTCCCTCTAAAGATCCTGAGCTTTATCGTCTTGCAGGATTTGGTGTTGGGCACATGCGTGACACAAAAACAAAAGGTACGACATGAATATCAACACATTGAAGATGAAATCAGTGTATGCATTATTAGTTATTTTAATGTTTATATATTCATTACAGGAATTTGGGTGTGGGGTGCTCCAATGGAATTGGAATTTGAGGGAGAAAAAACTTCAGTTTTCTTCCTTGATACAGAGGGGTTTGAAAGTATTGGGAAATCAAATGTATATGATGATCGGTACTCTCTAAGTTTCTTGATTATCCCCATTTGTTGTCTTAAGGCAGTGTGAATATATATGCTGATTCTGTTTCATGATTACTGTTTAACAGGATATTTGCTCTGGCAACAGTGTTGAGTTCTGTCCTCGTTTATAATCTGCCTGAAACGGTTTGTTGCTTTCTTAACATCCAAAGGATTCTGAAAAAAATTCAATATGTACTCAAGACAAAAAAGTGGAGCAAGCTGTTTTGATCATTTTTTCTCATGTTTATTATGATAAAGAAAACTCTTCATTTGTTATGTTTGCCAAAATCACAATATGTTTGCTAAAATCACAATGGTCTAAAATATTTTATGATTCTGATAAAAATATAATTTGATCATGATTGAGAAAAAAATATCTATTTCAAATGAAGCAACAAAATCACACCATAATAGCCGTATGTATTCATGATCATTATCCCAAAAAAAGTTTATACAAAACGAAAAAATGACTTTCATGTTTAACTATGGCGATTTTTCCAATGAGACAAAATACTAGTTTCCAAATAGGCTTGTTGTTATACGTATTCTGTCAATTTAATACTTTTTTTTCTAGCAGTTGATGTGGAGTGTGGGAAACGTTAAGAACTTGTGTGGTATTGTTTTTACTGACAATGATACATCTTAATCCAAATGAGAATCTAATAATCTATGATATAATTTCTTCACATTGAGATGTTATTGTTGAAGACTCAGGATCTGCTTGAAGCTAAAATGACTGATTTAACACATTTAAGGAGCCAGCTTTATGTATTCACATTAGATGGATCCTTTAAATGGCTACCAAAGGAAACATCCATGTCCTTCAGACCTCAATGTCTTGGTCCAGATGGCTTACTCTTTTTATACTAAATGATAGATTTTCTATATTTCTAAGGCAAAAGGTAGCCACCTATGTCCCCAAAACTTTGAAGGATATATGGCTTGTGAACAAAGCAATTGAGTCAGCCATATCCTCTTGACTTTTCGTACTCACTTGGGTTACTTCTTCTTTGATTTATAGTTCAGTAAGGTGTTCTTTAAGTGCAAACTGACACTTGTACTCTGTCTTTCTTGTTAGATTCGTGAGGCAGATATTTTTCGATTGTCATTTGCTGTTGAGCTTGCAGAAGAGTTCTATGGAAGGTATGTGAGTTTGCCATGATCCTAGAATTTTCAGATTTCCTTTATATTGTTTGGATTGAAGCGACATTTTTATTTGTAAATGATTCTTATGCCTACTTTTTGTACTAACACTGAGTTGTTGTGTGGTGTCGCCTCAACTATTGCTGCTGTAGAGTGAAGGTACTCTTCTATCTATTTATTTCTTCACATCATTTTAAGGATTGTATGCTGAGTTTTGTTTTCTTGACACTTGTTTAGGGGAAAGATGTTGCCTTTGAACCTGCTAAACTGTTGTGGCTTATACAACGCGATTTTCTTCGTAAGTTTGTGTATTCCTTGAAAAACACATTTTGCACTAGACTGTGAGGAGGATCTAATCTACCTGACTCATATAAACTGACAAATACCCTCCAAGTTGAAGTGTTTTAGTTGGGGTTCCATAGTGTATAATGAGCCGATTTGAAAACTATTATTTTATCTCTTGGAGAATCGCCAAAAGTAAAAATTGGAAGTAATTTTTTTTTCGTGTAATTTTTGTCACTTCATTTGGTATACAAATTATTATTATTTCTTTTTTGAAAAAGGTATACAAATTATTTTTATCGATCATAATCCAAATTATAATGTAATTTTTTGCTACATTTGGTACAAAATATATCTTCTGGATCATGAACTTTTAGATGACTGATTTTTTGCGAACATGACAAATGTGGATTTTTCATATCATGATTAACATGAAAAAACTTGGGTAATAAAACAGCCCGGTAAGTTAAGTGTAGCAAACCAATGTTTGCTTCAATTCTTTGAATGACGCTGGTGATTGATTAATGCTCATAATGTTTTTATCATCTTGCAGAAGGGAAATCTGTACAAGAAATGGTAGATATTTTTATTGATCATAATCCAAATTATAATGTAATTTTTTGCTACATTTGGTATAAAATATTTCTTCTGGATCATGATAAAATTAACTTTTAGATGACTGATTTTTGGTGAACATGACAAATGTAGATTTTTCATATCATGATTAACATGAAAAAACTTGGGTAATAAAACAGCCCGATAAGTTAAGTGTAGCAAAACAATGTTTGGTTCAAATCTTTGAATGACGCTCGTGATTGATTAATGCTCATAATGTTTTTATCATCTTGCAGAAGGGAAATCTGTACAAGAGATGGTAGATGAAGCTCTTAGGCATGTCCCAAATTCAAATGGTTAGCTGTTCTCTTTATATGAAATTCTCTTTCCTCAAGTATTTGCAGAATAAGATTTTATTTAGAGTTTTTATTTTATTTTTTTATAAATGGCAGGTGACAGAAACATTGATCAGGTGAAGCTCCATTATATTTTACATTTCAACTAGTTTTAGTTTTAATTCAAGCCTGTCTTTAATCTATTTCTTTTCTTTTAAATTATGTATGTAATCAGGTCAACCAGATACGGGATTCATTGGCTATCATGGGTGACAACAGCACAGCTTTTAGTTTACCTCAAGTATGAATTTTCCTAATTGTATTCTCCATTTCTTAGTCTTTATTGATTCCAAAAGATGTAGTTTCTCACAATATTTGCTGGTAAAGAGTTTTTCCTATATGCAGATTTTAGATTTGTGAACTAATTAGGCCAAGCCTAAGCTAGTTTTTGAACTTCTAACCATTATTAGGAGAGAAAAGCTTCTCATTTAGACCTTTTCTCTGGGGATAATCTGATGGTTATATTTAACTTTATAACAGCCTCATCTACAACGTACAAAGCTTTGTGATATGAAGGATGGTGAACTTGACCCTAGTTATGTTAAGAAGAGAGAAGAATTGAAGAAACTCGTTACTTCTTCTATACGTCCAAAAATTGTGCAGGGAAAACATCTTAATGGAAAGGAGTTTGTTTCTTTTCTGAAGCAGGTAAATTTTAAATTCTTATATTTTATTTGATGCATGTAATCTTTGTGAATCAGTGAAATTACAGAGCTGACTCATAAGTGATCATACTGCAGCACTTTATGAACCATTTTCTATTCATTTTTTCAGCATTGTTATTATGATTAAACATCTGTTATAAAATGATTGAGAAAGCTGTAGTCTGATATCTGCAACAATAATTGGTTTCACTAGATATGTTGATTTTTAGTAGAATTTGATAGTTAACATGAAATTGAGTTACAAAATTCATTAATGGTTACAATGATGTTAATCATTGGGAAACTGTCTTCATCAAAGCATGTTACTGCTACAGATTCTTGAGGCTTTGAATAAAGGAGAGATTCCATCAACGGGCTCACTTGTGGAGGTCTTCAACAAGGATATTACGGAGCGATGTCTGAAGTTTTACAGTGATCAAATGGGTAACCTGAAATTACCCCTTCCAGAGAAATATCTGGAAAAAGATCATCAAGAAAATAGAGGAGAAGCCATGAAAATGTTTGATGAACAACATTTTGGCCGAAATCATGCAAAGAAATCTGTTGAGAAGCTGGACGAAGAAATCGAGAAGGTATCCATTTAGCTCTGGATTAAATATTGAATTTATTATATTCATATTCACAAACTATGAGATGTGCATAAATTAGGTTCATAATGATAATGTACTGAATAACACACATAATCTAAATAATTAAGTATTGATTGACTTAATTGTGTTTGATAACTTTATCTAAACTCAATTATTTAGATTCAGATCAAATTAAGCTAAAATATCTGGCTTAATTGCGTAAGATATAAATGACTTAACTTGTTAATATAGTAAGAGCGTACAAAATAAAACTAAAAGTCCGGTCAAATAATCAAATTAAGTTACTATAATGGTAAAATAGTCTTTAAGTATTGTCCAGACATTATTTTCAAATTTTATCAAATCAAGAACTCATATTTTTATTTGGTTTATTAAACATTTATTTTATCAAGAACATTTATCTGTATCTCAAAACGAATAGAGAAACATAAACAATAAGCTTTATTTTTAGTGGTGTTGTATTTCTGGGAAAGGATTGTAATTTGCAAAATTTAAAACTAATATGGGATGCACTCACAGGTCCACAAGAATTTTGTATTGGCAAATGAATACCAGTCCTCAAGATTGTGTGAATCATTGTATACCAAATGCGAAGATACGATGGATCAACTTCAAATCCTTAGACTTCCTTCCATGGCAAAATTTAACGCAGGCTTTCTCCAGTGCAATCAGAGCTTTGAGAGTGAGTGTGTCGGGCCTTTGAAAAACAGTTACGAAAATCGGATGATGAAGGTTCTTTCTCTTCCAGCACTACCTATTTTCTTTATTATTTGTTTAATATCTACATTGTCCAGCTATTGATTTAATTTGATACAATTTTTCAACAGTTTTTCTTTTAATTTCTTTATAACTTCAGAATTTGAGAAAATTCTTTTAAATGGTGGTATGCAGCTCAAGTTCCAAAAAAGATTTAGGGTAGCATATTTTATATGATTAGACTAAAAAATAAATAAATTGTATGTGATGCTTTTCTTCACATGCTCCTGTATGGTCTGTTTTAAGAGCATATGTTGTTGATTTGTTTTTTTTCAGATGTTGGACAAGTCGAAATCTTTGTTTATTAAGGAATACAATCACCGACTTTTCAACTGGTTGGTGACATTCTCGCTGGTTATGGTTGTGATAGGGCGGTTCCTAATAAAGTTTATTTTGCTTGAAATTGGAGCATGGATACTCTTTATATTCTTGGAGACATATACAAGGTTGTTCTGGTCGCCAGAATCACTTTATTACAATTCAGTTTGGCATGTTATTGTAACAACATGGGAAACACTTGTTTACAGCCCCATCCTTGATTTGGACAGGTAAGAACAAATAATTCCACTCTTGGCCCCTTCATTATTGTTATGTTTTTTTTAAAGAAGAAGAAACAAAAGTATTATACTGATTGATGTCGGGTTTATTTGGAAAAAAATTGCTTGATGAAAAATTAAATTATTGGGGTTATATGGTTAAATGACTAAAATATCCATATTTAAAATGTTATAAAAAAAACAAAGGGTAATTTGGTTTATGATTTGATTGATGAAGTGATTTGATGATAGGATACAAAATTCAAATAACCCTTCATCAAACAAGGCCTTAAAATCTCAGAGGCAAATTGGCAATCTTGTAATTGATACATACTTAAAGAAGAAGACTTGTGCCTTATGAACATTATACATACTCCTCCAATTTCTTTCATACAGGTGGGCCATTCCAATTGGTGTGGTTTTATCTGTGTTTGCTCTTTATTGGAGGTGTTTTGGAAGAAGGAAACCTGGGCAGCATTGGCTTTTGCCTATGTACAACAACAATCAGAAGGATCGTCGAAGATCAGAATAGGTGGTAACAAACAACCCATCATTCCATTATTTAGTTGCACATTAGACGAGTTTTTTTTTTCATTTAGATGTCAAGCATACGCCATGGCCCATAAGCTGAATGTTGTGTACCCATAAGAAAACCTCAAAGTGGAGAGTGGGTTGAAGAAAGGTTGGCGAAGATATTTTGTTGTACAATCAAATGGAATATATTGTTCAAGGATGGAATCAAATACTTAGAACATGTTCAGGAAGATCTCATTAACTGATGTGAAAGCAGTGTTTAGTTGTTGGTTCATAGTTTCTTTTGTTCGATTCTTTTCTTTCTTTCTTTCATCTTTTGTTTTGTTTTGTTTTGTTTGATCTAATTGTAACAATATATGGTTAGTGGGGATATCAGGCCTATGTTAATTATTGAATGCAAGGAATTCTGAAATGGTAATGGAGTCTTGTTATATTTGTTCTTATGTGCACATTTCAATATTTATCCATTATTTATGCTTAAAACTTTTGTTTTGGTGTCTTAGATGCCTTTTCTTTTTGTTGGTTCTTATTTTACAATCATAGTGCATACTTGAGGCCCTTTGGTTTAAAATAGGGACAAAAAGCCATATGATTCCTATGAAGAAAACTGAGGACCATATACAAAGAGTTCTTTATTATTTTGATCAACAAGATATTACCTAAGCTTTCTCACTTATTAATGAAAACCTGATTCTGCTCAAGTCAAATTTGGTAAAAAAGAACATTTAATCTTTTTCTTGATTTTGGGAGCTTTTAATAAAAACATGTAATTATTCCTCTTATCATGCATCTCATTAATCTATTCTAGCTAACTTGGTCTTAATTAAGAGGTATTTTTACTATTTCAAGAGTGATATTTTCTTATCGTCTTTCACTATATTACGCTCAAACTTGAATAGTTTTCATTAAATGGGGTTTAAACTTTGAGTTGTGATATATGTAGATTGAATTTTCACAATTTTAGTCATTTGAAACTTTCTTACAAATGTAAATGTATGTCGTCTTCTTATTTTGATGTATTATTTTCTTTTTCTTAATTAATTTATTACATATAAATAAAATATATCAATTATCTTTTTTTCGATTTTTTTTTTAACTCTTCTCACATATTATATATTTTTTAAGGCATTTAAACCGCGTTAAAAAAATTAGAATGTGTATATTTAAAAAATATATTTAATTTAAAACACAAATATGTTCAAATTTGATAAACTGTAATTAAAAAGTTATGTCATATCAAAACCTATTTATCTTTGAATATTCTCAAATCTTTCTTCATATCACACATTTTTTAGTCACTTAAATCACTTTCGACAAATTAGAATGCGTTCAAAACGCTTTTAAATAAAATTTTGTTTACAAACTTGACAAGTTAGTTAGAAAAATGAAAATGATATGTTAGAATAAGAAGTAAACTTCAAATAACAAAAATTGTGATAATTTGATCTTTACATGATATAATTTAAACTTCGAGCCTAATTTGATAAAAAAAAAATTAAAATTAAAATTAAGTTTAGAGAATAATTGCAATTGAGGGTTATAACATTTATATATAATCTATATACATTTACTTGCCTTCAGTATGTGGGTAATTGAAATATTAAATTATTATATATAATATAAAATGATTAATTTTAAAATTAAATTATCATCTCTCTATTGTCATTTGAAAGGTTAAATAAAGGGAAGAAGTGATCCGAGATCTTCTGCTACCGAATGGGTGTTCCCTGTTGAATTTAACCAAGCTTTGGTTAAAGTCCTCATAGCTGACATCTCCTATCACCCACCTATCATTATCAATTTTAAAGCGAAATTTCTTAGGCCTCCCAAATTCAAGGTTTTCTGGACAAATAAGAAACATTTAAAATTGTTGTCAAAATTAATGAAAGAAACAAACATGGGGATCCCCACCATTTTATCTCAATTCTAAGCTCAAATCATGTTTCTAATTTAAAAAAAAAATGGAATTGTTTCTCTGACAATTTCGAAAATAAATTGAATATAGATACAAAACAATTCCATTCTATAATTCATACGTTTAAATAAGTTAATTTTACAAATATATATGTTTAAAGAAAATTAATATTTATAATTTATTTTATATACACAATCACATACATAAGAACAACTTAACTTTTTTTTCTAAAATAAAATAGAATCTTATAATGTTATTCACAATTTTAGGGAGTACATATATATGAATTATCTCTATTTTATAATTACTTTTTATTTTATTACAATACTTAGCAAATATTGGTCTATTTTCTTACCAGATTTATATATAATAACTTTTAAAAGAAATGGCTACAAGATATTGAATAATTAAAGTTAAATAAAATAATAATGTTAGATTTAAAGAATTTACTGTTAAACATTTAAAAGTTAATAAATCAAAATCATAAAAACGTTTAAATCATTTTTAAAGATCCAATAAGGCAACTATCATAGGAGTCAGTTCACAAATCACGACTGCTTCTTGCTATACTAGCCTTGATTTGAATAAGTAAAAGTAGACCCAAATTGACTCAAAAACATCTTGACTATTTCAAAATTATATTTATAATAAATAAGATGATGGGTTATTTTAAAAAAATTGTAAATTAAAGTAATTTAAGTGAAATATTAAGTCTTCATTCTTATTTAAAACGTTTTAAGTTGAATTGAATTATGATTTATTACTATATATATGATTATGTTCGGGGCGGAATTCATCTATCCCAAAAAAATATATATTATTTTACAGTACAATTGTTACATTATTCCTTAAAATTGGTAAGTTTTAATACATTATTTTTATATTATCTAATTTAAAAAAAGGACAAAATTTACATTTATTTACTCTTAATTTATTCATAATTTTTTTGTTATTTTTTTAAACCCACTTCAAATGTTTTTCAAGCCCACTCTAACTCAGATTTTTAGATTCGTCTCCCAAATTATATTATTGTCTTATACATTTTAAATATATATATTTTTTGAATTATGATATTAAAATTTTATTTAATAAAAAATAATTATATAAGATTATTTGAGTTAAATTATTAAAATATATATTTTTTTATATTTAAAATGTATAAAACAATAGTTTAAGTGATAAAAATATGTGGATAATAGACTAAAATTTATATGATGGATTCTTCCTTAAAACTTATTTAAATTAAAGTGATGGAATGCTTATGGAATTCTTGGTATATTTTTTAAAATAAAATATATATTTTTTTCATTAATTAATTAAATAATTAAGAAAAATATATAAAGAGTTTATTTGAAAACAATGAAATAATCAAGATCAAACAAGCTTATTCCCTAATTGGGTGAGGTCGACCTACTAGTAGAGTGCTATAAAGAGCTTGAGCGCTTGATAGAGAGTGTCTGTTTGTGACCTTCAGAGAGAAAGATAGAGATTTTCATGGCAGGATCTGCGCTCAATCTGAAAGCCACTTCATTCTTTCTCTCAAAACCTGCTGACCCACGTCGTCACTCCCTCTTCTTACCTCGAATCTCTATTTCTACCAACAAATCTTCCAAGCCGGTAATGGCCACTCTCAATGCTGCACCAACTGTCCGTTCCCTCTCCGGTACTTTCGACCGGTTGAGATCACAGGGAAAAGTATGTATCATCTTCGTTCTGTTTCTTAGCCTGTAGGTTTACTTTAATGATTCTTGTTTCCTTCTGTACTTATCTTCTCATGAAGTAGCTAAATGGGTTTTACTGGTCGTATTGTTTTACTACTATTCTTGTGGGTATTCTGATATAAGTAGATTGAAGCTGAAATTGCTTCTTTAATATAAAGGAATATGAGTGTATGTGACTATATATTGTGATATGAGCTATTGCAATAACTTTGACAACAGGTGGCATTTATTCCATATATTACTGCTGGTGATCCTGATCTTTCGACAACAGCAGAAGCACTTAAAATCCTTGATTCTTGTGGGTCAGATATAATTGAATTGGGTGTTCCATACTCTGACCCTTTGGCAGATGGTCCGGTTATACAGGTGATACAGAGGTCTCCTTCATTTCTTTTTTTATGAACTACTAGTATTTTCCAAAGGCAGTGTGTAATTTGAGTTAATCTTATAAAATCTGTACGATTTATAGGCTGCTGCTACTCGTGCATTGGCAAGAGGGACAAATTTCAATTCAATAATTTCAATGCTGAAAGAGGTAGAAGAAGTTCTACCACTACTTTCTTTTCTTACAGTCTCTCTTCCCCACTTTGCTTGAAAAGAGAAAGAGAAAGAGAAAGAGAAACCTACTTTAATTTTTGAAAAAAATAATGAGGTTACTTGGATGTACCATTTCTTATTTTTCACTGGGAAAATGATCTAACTATCTTACTGCATTAGTTATATCTATAAATACTGCATCATTATTGTAGATTTAAGGAGACCCCATTTGGAAACACTTGGGTTTTTGTATCTGAGTCTATTTCCAGATTTTAATACAAAAATTAGTTTTTGAAATTATGTTTTGCTAATTTAGTTTCCAAATGTTTTTGTATTTGGAAACGAAACAAGATACAAAAACAGTAAGTGTTTGGATCCAAATGCACATTATGTTTCTTCATGACAAAAAAAAGAATTACATGTGCAAATTGTTTCACAATTTGATCACTTTTTCTGCTATATTTTGTGTGTACGATTGACCATATACATGCCAAAGATTGTTTTAAGCTTAAATCTGAACATGGTTGGGGCAATATGCTGACGGTAGTTAGTTGTTTTTGACATGGGCATTATGTTTGAATGCTATTTATACTCACCTAATGTTGATAAAGATTTATCAATTTACCGGCATAGCATAACTGTATCATTAATTTTTTGCCCAACATGCACTTATTATGTATGTATATCTTTACTGAAACAGGTCGTGCCACAATTATCATGCCCAGTTGCATTGTTTACGTATTACAACCCCATACTTAAGCGTGGTATTGGGAAATTCATGGAAACTGTTAAAGACGTTGGTGTACATGGTAATATTAACTAGAAAATGTTGGTCTTTTAAAATTCTTATTTGTTCCTCCTTTACTATTTAAATTTATGAAAACGTTAAAGTCACATGTGAATGCAATTCCTTATACTATAGTGTGCCAGATACTTTTGGTGGTAAGTGATTTTGATTTATTTCCTATATTGACAGACTCAAAGCCTCTTTGATCAAGTATTGATGAAGTAAGATAAATGGTTTGGAAAATTATATTGTTGTTCTCGTTGTTTAGAATTTTGAAAAGCAAGTAGATTTCTTCGTATAATTGAATTCATTAAGTGTTACAGGAGTCTTACAATTTATAGGTAAAATTAGAAGACACTAACTAATGATAAAACAACTATCTAGATAGGCATAAATAAGCTTTTCTTGTGAAAAAACCCACCTTCAACCACTTAGAAAGTTAGAGTAAATTCTTGGAAAGGAAATGGATTTAGAATGAGCCTAGTTTGATATTTCCACACCCCCCCTCAAGCTAGGTGGCAAATTCCTGCCTAAATGAGAAGATTTGAAAAATCTTGATTCAACGAAAAAAGAGTGGCTTTGGAGACAACCGTGAGGGTTGATGTCAAAATCCTCACATAGTGGAGTCCTGGAGTGTGCAAAATAGAGACCGCTTAAATGACATAGCCGACGCTAAAAGTTTATGAGACGACAATGATTGTATGCGAGGTGACCCCATAACTTCAGCTGTTAAAAATGAAATTGGCTATGAGAGTTTGGGCTGGATCAATTTGAGATACCGTACATCCAAATGAGATGCCTAAATGATATATGACCCAAAGAGTCATTTGTAAGCTAGTTTTCTTCTAGGGGAACGTGAAAAATCAAACTGGATTTCTTTTTCTTTTCTGATTTTTTTTCCGATCATTTTGCTTTATATGTCTTTATAACCTACATAACAATATCTTAAACTCCTTCCTTAATGCTTGATTCTTTGCTTATTTGTCTTCAAAAAGTTTATTTTCAGGACTTGTGGTCCCTGATGTTCCTTTGGAGGAGGCAAGTCTCTTGAGACAGGAGGCTGTTAAGAATAATATTGAACTGGTTGGTCTTTATCCTCCTTTTCTAATCCTCTTTTCCTGAGATTATCTGCCTCAGTGATACACATTTGTCCCAACTAATATCTTCTAAAAAGAAGTGAATTGAGTTTTAGGAGTTTGTAGGGATAATTTTAGATTAATAGATGTAGCTAATTAGATTTAAGGTTATATTTTAGATGAAGACTAAGATTAGTATTTTCATAAGATTATTCTCGTAAGCCTATAGATAGGCCTTATCATCTACAACTAAAACCATTAAAGTCTATAGTTCTGTCACAATTCAAATTAAATTATAGATGGGGTTAGAAGTTAAGAAACAACTTGAACTAAGAGGTTGAGGTCTCAGTTTTGATCCTCACTAAGAACATCTTGATTGAAGTGGGGATCAATAGTGTGCTAGCCTCCTCTAAGAAAAAAAGACCATGGTTTAAAAAAGAACTTAGGGTTTAGAGGTCAAGAGACAATCCATTCAAAGATTCATTACATTACATAATCATTCATTCTATTCATACTAGCTGTAAGCTCTATTATTTATAGCCTTAAGGGGTATAGGTGGCCTCCTAATTTTAATAACCCAAACTACTAAAATATTCATGTTAACAACTTGCTTCATCTCAGTGGTTGATCAACCATCATTAATTGATGTGTATCATAGCCTTTTTATTTACAAAACCTTGTCCTCAAGGTTTGGAAGGGACGTTACCATTGTGTAGCCTCTCGTTTGGCTTCCATCATTTATGAAACAAAATACCACTTTATGTGGTTTCCTTTGTTGTCCTTGTAGAAGCACAAGTGTCCTATATGAGAAATGGTCCATGTGTATCCTTGTAATAAGGAAGTCCCAGTGTTTAAGATGGACTAATGCAAGGGTTTTCTTAAGTGTGGGTTATTAGCTTCACTATTACACCCATATAAGTTAGAAAGCATGTGGACTAAAATGTGATTGGGGAATCAACATGATCACTATCATCGACCATCTTGTGAAATAAATGTGTTGATGGAGTTACAAATGTATCATATTTGTTGCGAAATAAGAGCTTTCAAACCCAGTTTTGACCAAGATAACCAATCAATTGCCCTAAATCATACAAGTTGCGGAGTTGGAGAGATTGTAGAAGAAGAAAGAATGTAGTCACAAGAATTTATAGTGGTTCGACAAGAATGTCTACATCCACTTTCCAAGACATAGCTTAGGTCTCTCCACTAATACAACCGAAACTATACAAAACACTTAACTCCAAGAAAGAAGAATCTCAGGTGTTTTCTAGCTCTCGGTATTCCAGTGTTTTCTCTACTCAACAAAAGTATTATCATGTGCAGCCTAATGAGTACTTAGCCCCTTATTTATAGAGTATAGGGGTCCAAGTCTCATCACATTTGGCTTGAGTATTGAGCGATGGAAAGACCAAAAAGTGTTTCCAAATAGCCTTTGTTTGAAATCCAATTCAACCGGAGAATCATCAATATAATAAGATATTTGTTACTACATACATTAAGGAGCAGTATTTAAAAAAAAAAATGAATTGACTCATATATATGGAAAAGGGAATGAAAATCACTCTAGTTTCATGGAAGTTTGACTATTTGTGTAGGCAATAGGGAATTCGATTCTATCACACCTCCAAAATACTCAAAACAGTTCCTAGGCCCGCAACATATCTTCTTTGAGAGCCCCTTCCCTTCTCGTTTGTCACCAGAGCGGGAAAGCCTAGGACAAATCGGAACGAGGAGCTTTATGTTTATGGTTCAAAATTATTCTTGTTTCCGAGGCAATCAGTCGAAAAAAGGAAAGCCTGCCTACTTTTGACGAAAAATGGCTGATCTTTGAATAGGAAAAATAGTGGTTCTGCATGGTCTCAAATGAATTGGCTTAATAAAAAAAGACATTCTTCTGTGGAATATCTATCTCGTGTCTGGTACTGCATAGTTCCACTCTGCAAGAACTCCGAACCATCATAAATGATCCACTTGTCCCAAATGACCTAGACCAACAGTGAAATTCCAATTCGTTGGGCCTTTCAATCCGTAGAAAGCCTAAGGGCGCCATTTTCTAGGAGCCGAAACTGTGATTGAAGAAATCCTTTTTTATCTGTTGCGGGTCATGGACTCCTTCTCTTCCCCCTTCTTCAATATCATGCCTTCAAATTTCTTTCTTAGTCCTCAAGGTCATCACGAGCCAACTTAACAAATTCTGACTTTAGCCCTCTAGTTAGTGTTACTATTTTCTCTAACTTGCTGTCTAATTCGAGCAAATTCTTCGATGGACACACATGATCTGTTCTCGAGAAATGGGACTGAAAGTGGTTCTGCATGTCCTCCCAAGTGATAAGCTTCTAAATGAGCTTGACTCAAACCAGAAGTGATGCGATAAGTTAACTAAAAGTGGAGACCTGACCAGTTTGGAACCTAGTATTAATCACATATGGCTCATTTAAGCCATAATTAAAAGTATGTGGGCTTTGGTGATTCTGGCTATTTGCTTGACCCTGTAGTTCAAACCTTGTTTAATACTTTTGGTCAAGGACTTGAAACAAAGGATTCTCCCTAAGGCTTGAGAATTTATTAGTCCTAGAGGTGCTAGTGTCCTTCCTGTAAACTGGTAGGTAGCATGTCTAGGGGATGAGCCCGAATAAGAGATTGCACTTTATCGTGTCATTTGTCTACTTCACTCTTGTGGGAGTGTATGATTCCTATTATGAGGAGGATTAGCATTTTAGTACCAAATGAAATAAAAAAGCACAATATAATCTGAATAATGATCCAAAAAATCACAATATAATCTACTTCACGATCTAAAAAATAACGAAAAAAAACTTTCAATTGTAACATGAATTTTTAATGGGATTGTGAATGTGACAATGTAGCAGTTATGCTTGAATTTTTGGGGGTGGTTTTATGTGTATAGTATTAGCTTAAGAGTTGGTTGGATATTTTACTTCTATGGGTTTCCCTTCTTTTTGCTGTAATGTTTTAACTGGAGATTAACTTCATTATGTCTTTATTTTTGGTGGGAAATTAGTTTGTAAGATAGTTTCATGGTTTTGGTGAGTGTTTTGCTGAACTTCTTCATCTTGGTTTACTTAGGTCCTTTTGACAACACCTACTACACCTACTGAGAGAATGAAAGCCATTGTTGAAGCTTCAGAAGGATTTGTGTATCTGGTATGCCATCTTTTTTCTTCCTTTAATATGTTTGCTTCTCATACTCTTCACATTTAAAAGAAGAAACTTCCTTTGCAGGTGAGTGCAGTTGGAGTGACGGGAGCTCGCGCATCTGTTAGTTCACAAGTTCAAAACCTCCTTCAAGACATTAAAAAGGTTTGCCTTCCACATCTCTCACTATTCCTAACACTCAATTGAATTAATTTAGCTCAAGATTTATTTATTCAGAAAAAATGAAGATTTATAAAAACACATCTATTATTAAATGTGTCTACTATTGCATTTCTCTTTACATACATGCAATTGGAACTATGCTTTTTCCTTTGTTTTTTTAAGAAATTAGTGGTCGGTTTGCAGGCAACAAAAAAGCCGGTGGCTGTTGGGTTTGGGATATCGAACCCAGAGCATGTGAAGCAGATGGCTGAGTGGGGAGCTGATGGTGTGATCGTGGGGAGTGCAATGGTGAAGATTCTTGGTGAAGCAAAATCCCCACAAGATGGATTAAAAGCATTAGAAGAATTCACCAAATCACTCAAAGCTCCACTTCTTTGATCTATTATTATGCTTTTCTTTCACTCTGCAATATCTATATCTGTTTTAAGAGGGATCTGGAGTTCTATTTGTTAAAAAAAAGAAGAAATAATTCAATTAGAGGTGAATTGTATAATCAGATATAAAGTCTCTATACTATAGAGTACAAATTGATATTAGTCAATTGATCACCCCTAGTTTGTACTTCCAAATTTATTAATGTTGTAATGAACACATTTTTTTTTCTTCAAATATAAACAGTTTGAAACTATTGATGTATCCAACATTTAAATAGTTATTTATTGTTAGTTTTTTGTTTCAGATATGAAATAAGCATATTTATGAAAAAGAAAATCTAAGTTTAGTATTGTTATTAGGTTTATGTCAACTTCTGCATTTATTCTTTTAAGTTGTTTTTTTTTCCACTTTTCAGTTATTATCCAACTAGAACTGTGTTTTAAATAGTTATTATTTACTAGTAATGATAGACTTCATTTTATTGGTGTCTGTTTAATAATTAGGCGGAAATGTGTGGATTCTGATTTTTTTTTGAACTTACCAACATATTATAAGTCTATATTAATCGATTTAAAACAAAGAAAAAAACCACTTCCTGATCTGCATTCATTGAAATGAAGAATTTTGTTTTATTATTCTTGTTTTTATGACTCACCTATTATATACAAGACAAGTTTATATGTCACAACTATTTAATAAGATTTTAGGTTTACACTTCTTCTGTTTATGTTTATGTTGATTTACACTTTTACCATATTTTTTTAGGATGAAAACTCACACAAAGTTAATTGAAAGATAAATTTGTTGGAGCTTCTTAATTTTATTGAGGATATCTGAACTCGTTAATGCTAAATTTTATGTTATGTTTGTTCGTTGATAAATATTTATGACTTATGTTTTTATTGTTGCTCTTTAATGGTTAATTTTATTGTGTTTTGGGTGTTTGATGACAAGGTGAACACTCGTGTTTAAGTATTATTTTTTTCAACAGGCTTAAACAACTATTAATTATATAATATTTCATTAATTGTTTTAAAAATAAATAAATATGTAATAGGAATTAAACATTTTTTATTTAAAAGGTTGTGACCTTAAAATTTAGTTTCATCTACTCATTGACCTAACAAACATGGTTGAGGTTATTTCACTCAAAAATATTACAATTTATGATTTTAACTTGCTTTACAAATCAAAATAAACTGCAGGGAGAAAGAAAAAAGTGACTAAAAGTAAGTGTTACCAATGGCATAATTGTCCAAGCATAAAAATTAATATTTTCACACAAACCTTCAAAAACTAATGTTAAAATTTGTCACGAGTATTAGATTTTATATACTCAATAATCCTAAAAAAAATATAAGAAAAAGAACTTCAACATAATTTTTATTTTTATTAAAGTTGTATATATTTAATAGTGTTTATAAATACAACTTAGTCGGTAAAATGGAACAACATATGAGAAATTAGTTAAACTTAAATTAAGTCATATTTAAAAGTTTTAAAAAATTACTTTGAGCGTGAACTTCGAGGGTTCATTGATGACTTCTTTCCAGTAAGCCATCTCTCACTTCATTTGTCATTGTTCTATTTTCTGTACCGTTTCGTCGATTAGTATATATATGTGCAAACTTAGATCTATTTACTCGCTTTGTTCTATTCTTTTATCATTTTTTGGATCGTTTGAAGGTTTTGAAAGAGTAAAAAAGTTTAAATATATCAAGATCTTGTTCGATCCACTCTTCTGCCAAATTTTTCTATTTGTGTCTTTTCGCGATCCAATGTGTAGTGAGATTTTTGGATCTAGGAATCCATTCGATTATGTATTCCTGATTTTGTTGAAGAGATTGATGTATGTTATGACGGATCAGTTTAGTTTGCTAATAGGATAAATTGTTCTTAGGATTTATATCATTAACAACTTCGAGGGTTCATTGATGACTTTTTTCCAGTAAGCCATCTCTCACTTCATTTGTCATTGTTCTATTTTCTGTACCGTTTCGTCGATTGGTATATGTGCAAACTTAGATCTATTTACTCGCTTTGTTCTATTCTTTTATCATTTTTTGGATCGTTTGAAGGTTTTGAAAGAGTAAAAAAGTTTAAATATATCAAGATCTTGTTCGATCCACTCTTCTGCCAAATTTTTCTATTTGTGTCTTTTCGCGATCCAATGTGTAGTGAGATTTTTGGATCTAGGAATCCATTCGATTATGTATTCCTGATTTTGTTGAAGAGATTGATGTATGTTATGACGGATCAGTTTAGTTTGCTAATAGGATAAATTGTTCTTAGGATTTATATCATTAACAACTTCGAGGGTTCATTGATGACTTCTTTCCAGTAAGCCATCTCTCACTTCATTTGTCATTGTTCTATTTTCTGTACCGTTTCGTCGATTGGTATATGTGCAAACTTAGATCTATTTACTCGCTTTGTTCTATTCTTTTATCATTTTTTGGATCGTTTGAAGGTTTTGAAAGAGTAAAAAAGTTTAAATATATCAAGATCTTGTTCGATCCACTCTTCTGCCAAATTTTTCTATTTGTGTCTTTTCGCGATCCAATGTGTAGTGAGATTTTTGGATCTAGGAATCCATTCGATTATGTATTCCTGATTTTGTTGAAGAGATTGATGTATGTTATGACGGATCAGTTTAGTTTGCTAATAGGATAAATTGTTCTTAGGATTTATATCATTAACAACTTCGAGGGTTCATTGATGACTTCTTTCCAGTAAGCCATCTCTCACTTCATTTGTCATTGTTCTATTTTCTGTACCGTTTCGTCGATTGGTATATGTGCAAACTTAGATCTATTTACTCGCTTTGTTCTATTCTTTTCTCATTTTTTGGATCGTTTGAAGGTTTTGAAAAAGTAAAAAAGTTTAAATATATCAAGATCTTGTTCGATCCACTCTTCTGCCAAATTTTTCTATTTGTGTCTTTTCGCGATCCAATGTGTAGTGAGATTTTTGGATCTAGGAATCCATTCGATTATGTATTCCTGATTTTGTTGAAGAGATTGATGTATGTTATGACGGATCGGTTTAGTTTGCTAATAGGATAAATTGTTCTTAGGATTTATATCATTAACAACTTCTTGACAATCTGAAAGATTTTTGAACGTCAGTAAGTCCTAGGCCTTTAACGGTGATGATCGCAAGTTTGATTGATTTCATTTCAGCGATGATAACATTTCTTCTATTAATTTCTTTTTATCTTGCTAACAAACAATTCCCCTTTGTTTGTGCTAATAATGAATGCAATATGACTTGTGTCTACATCATTGTTAATGATTGCATCGGTATGTACAATGAATGTGTTATTCCCGACCTGAGTTTTAACTTCTGTTTGAGGTTTTGCTGTTGGGGATAGTTCAGAGATATTTGCATTCTAAAAGACAATATGTTCTTGTACAACTACGTTCAAAATTTTGTCCATGTTTGTTGCATGTCCTTTAAAAATAAAGTTATTCATTGCTTTCCAATTTGCCAACAATGATAAACAATATGTTCATTTCGTTCATCTCCTTTCTTGAAGTTATTATTGTTTTGGGCACAAATAGAATCCCACATCGGAAGATGATGAGAGTGAGAGAAACTTCTTAGTATATAAAAGAAACTCTCCTCACAATTAGAATAGAATCCCACATCAGAAGATTATGAGAATGGGGGAAGTTTCTTAGTCTATAAAAGAAACTCCCCCCCTTTGTTTATTGCACCCAATACTTATATCTATTCTTTCTTATTAATTGATAGTCTTGGTGCTCGAAGACGTAAACAACAATTAGTCGAACTCTGTTATCAAATTCTTAATATATTCTTTCTTACGTTTCTTCTTTTATTCTATTAGTTTTCCCAACAAGTGGTATCAGAGTTGAATGTTCGTCCTTGGCATGGAGGCTAAGTATTCAAAAGGGGCATCAACTCCTTCGTCATCCTGGACGAGAACCCTGATGTCGAATTTAAAGTTTGCGGTGGAAATATTTGATGGAACTAGGCATTTCGGCATGTGGCAAGGTGATGTTTTAAATTGTCTTTTTCAGCAGAGTCTAGATGTTTCTATTGAGGTCGGAAAAGACAAATGATATAAAAGAAAAATAATGGAGTATCATGAATCGATTGGCGTGCAAAACAATTTGATCGTGCCTATTTAGAGAGTAGAAGTATGTTGTGAAGAACGAAACTTCTGCACAGAAACTATGGCAAATATTGGGGGACAAATTTCTAAGAAAGAGTGGTTAAAATAAGCTCTTAATGAAAACGTGTTTGTTCTGGTTTGATTACCAGTAGAGATGACAATGGGGCAGTTCAGGGCGGGGAATGCATTTACCATCCCCGCCCTGTTTTAATTTCGGGGATTTTTTTAATACCATCCCCGTCCCGTTCGGTTTTTTTCGGTTTCGGGGAATACCACGGGGCACCGTTAATATTTTTTTTAAAAATAAATAAAAATTATAAAATAAAATTATATAAACGAATTTTTTAATATAATATATATTAAAATTTTATATTATTATAAAGAAATAATCTTACTACTCTTATAAAATATAGTAAATAAATAAATATATTGATGATTTAATATATTTAATTATGTTTATGGTGTTCGGGTGAAATCGAAACGGGTCGGGGCGGGGGACACAAATACCATCCCCGCCCATCCCCGTTCGGTTTCGGGGAAAAACCGTCCCAAACGGGGTAATTCGGTTCGGTTTTCGCGAGGCGGTTTCAAACTGCCATCCCTAATTACCAGTTAAGTACTACCATTAATGAGCATATCACTAAGTTTAATCAATTAGTAGCAGATCTTTTAAATTTTGATGTGAAATTTGAGGATGAAGATTTGACCTTGATGTTATTATCGTCCCTTCCTAATGAATTTGAACACTTAAAAACAACGTTACTTTATGGGAAGAGAAACATATCTCTTGATGCTGTAAGTTCTAATTTATATAGTCACGAATTGAGAAAGCAAGACAAAAGAAAAAACAAAATAGCTACACAAATCAAAAGGGAGATGAGGAAGATCCAAAAGCAGAGTTGCCAAAGATGATTGTGCTTTCTGTCATGAGAAAGAACATTGGAAGAAAAACTATACAAAGTTGAAGAAGAGAGGAATGATTCTAAAGATGCAAATATTGAAGAAAATAAAAATGATGCAGATTCAGACTTTTCTTTGACGATGTCACACACAACATCACATCATGATGGTGAATATTAGTCTTAGCCTGCACTTATTATATGACACCAGTTCGAGAATGGTTGTTTGATTTCAAAGAACTAGATGGTGAAGTTGTTTACATGGGAAATGATCATACATGTAAAATAAAATGGATAAGTTCAATCAAGAAAAAAATGATGATGAATCCACCAGAATTGTCAGAGATGTTCAATACACACCAAATATGAGAAAGAATCTCATTTCATTGGGGGCTTTGGAGTCAAAAGGCCTACATGTGAGAATGAAAAATGGAATTCTTAAAATAATCTCTAGAGCACTAGTGATGTTGAAAGGCATCAGGAAAAAAACAATAATCTATACTAATATCAAGGTAGTACAGTTAATGGGATAACAACAACTATATCAACTTTAGGCAGTAGTAAAGAATTAAAGGCAACAAAGCTATGACATATGCATTTGGGACATGCTAGAGAAAAATCTATACAAACTCTTGTTAAATAAAGATTACTGAAAGGTACAAAAGTTTGTAAATTAGATTTTTGTGAACATTGTATTATGGGAAATAAACGCGAGTAAAATTTGGCACTGCTATCCATAACACCAAAGGTATTTTGGACTATGTGCACTCAGATGTTTGGGACCTACCAAGACCCCATCTCTTAGAGGTATACATTACTTTGTTACTTTTGTTGATATTTTTTTAGAAGAGTATGAGTGTTTACACTATGAAGAACAAAGATGAAGTGTTTGAAAATTTTGTTAAATGGAAAATTGAAGTTGAAAACTAGACAAAAGAAATATCAAAATTCTCCGAACTGATAATGGTGGAGAATAAAAAAATATCCATTCCAGAAGTTATGCCAAAAGTGTGGTATAGTTCAACACTTCACAGTTAGAAAAATACCACAGCTGAATAGAGTATCGAACCGTATGAATAGAACATTGGTGGAGAAAGTTCGTTGTATGATGTCTAATGTTGGGTTAAACAGGAATTTTTTTAACAAAACCTGTGTCATACGCTCAACATTTAGTAAATCGCCTACCATCATCTGCACTTGGTTGAAAGACTCCATTAGACGTATGGTCTGGAAAACAACTATTGATTATGATTCTTTGCATTTTTTTGGTTCTACAATATATTATAATGTAGTTTAATCAAAGTTAGATCTACGAGCAAAAAGGCTCTGTTTATAAGATTTACTATTGGAGTTAAATGATATCGCCTATAGTGTTTGGATGCAAAGAAAATTATTATCAGTAGAGATGTTACTTTTGAAGAATCTTTGTTAAGTTAAAGTATTAATTATAAGTGTATAAATAAAAACTGAGTTGTGTTAAATTAACTTTGTACAAATTGAAGAAAACCTGAAGGGAAAGCTGTCTGGTAGTTGATTAAATTCGGCATTTGATCAAACTTCGATTTCTGCAACGAGGCGCTTCTGGTTTTTATCTCCAATTCAGTATTTCTCCAAATCGGCATGATAGGAGATCAATATTATATCAAGAAGCGCTTCCGATTTTATATAAGTTCAGTATTATGCAAAGGAGCGCGTCCAGTATTTAATCGAGATGAGTTGTTTTTATGAGTTTGGTATTATGCAAAGGAGCGCGTCCAATATTTAATTGAGATCGGTTTTTTATGACTTTAATATTATGTAAAGAAGCGCGTCCGGTTTTATATCAAGATCAGTTTTCATATCGAGATCGATATTTTGTAAAGGCGCGTCCGGTAGTTTGTGAGCTTCTGATTTTTATTTCAAATCGGTATTTTACAGAAACGTCCGGTAGTTTACCTAGATCGGTTTCTAGATATGCGCTTCTGGTTTTATCTCACCCTCAATTCTATATCCAAGTCTTCCGGTATTTTACTAGTTCGGTATTATATCAGGATGCTTCCGTTATTTCACCATTTCGGTACTATAAAAGCATTCCCAGTTCTTGATCAAATATGGCATCTGATCAAGCATCATTTATGGACAGTCTGACACAACAGCAGAACCAGACCTAAAAGAATGTCACGTACCAAGACAATTCAAATATTCTAAGTTGTACGTTCCTCGTACACCACATCCCATTTAATGAATATTTATCTTACTATCATACAGTACAGACAAGATCAAAAGAGGATATTCTCTGATGTACTATTCTAGAACTCAGCCAATCAAACCAGGACAGATGTCCTCTGAAGCAAATATGTCCGTTACAGTTTGCATATTTAAGAAGAAGATAGAGAATAATTTGCTAAACGACCTTTAACTTGCTCAACCGCTTTCAAACCGCTCACATACCTTGATACAACCGTTCATACCGTTTTACAAGTTAAACAACTGTTTTCTCATCACTCTCTCAAGCTCTCAAAGTCCTAAAAGCTTACAAGTTTGCTAGAGTGTTAAAAATTATATTATATACTGTCCATTCTGTGTGAGTTTTCAGTATTATAAGTTGACAAAATTTGTTTCTAGTTAAAAGAGTGTGTGCTAGGATTTCGGAAACAGGTAGTGTCTAAGTCTTGGTTGTCCGACTGGGGTTGTACAAGTTTTGTATTCAAACCAAATTTTCTAGTGAATATCCTTCTCAAGATTGAGAAGAAGGGGTGACGTAGGAGCTTTTATTCTGAATATCCATAAAATCTCTTGTGTCTTATGTTCCTTTCTTTCAATTCCATTTATCTGCTTCTTCAAGTATAAACAAGAAGTTCCGCACTTGAACTCCGTTCAAGAGTTTGTGATGACTTGTGAAGAATAGATACGGATATTAACTTCTAACAGAGTTAATATCAAAGTGAAGTGTGTAAGCGTTCAACATAGTGAGACCTGTCTCTATTGTTGTACCCGATCCTAATAGCTTGTATCAGAGCATATTGTTTCTATTCTCAAGCATTCTAATATCATCATGTCTTCTTCCAACAAGCCTCCCATGTTCCATAGTGAAGATTTCATTGACTAAAAGATCCGTATGCAAGTGTATTTAGCCTCACAAGACGACGTTATGTGGTATGTTATCACTGACGACCCAATAAAGATTGAAAAGGAAAGATGTGAGTGGACCAATGAAGACAAAAGGAAGAACAACCTTGACAACTTGACAAAACACTCTCTGTATAAGACTCTTGATAAGAACATGTTTTCAAAGATCAGAGCATGTTCCACCGCCAAGGAAGTATGAAAGAAGAACATTCAACTCAATGAGGGAAACGAACAAACTAGAGAGAACAAAATCATGGTTGGTACTCAGAAGTTTGATAACATCAAAATGCGTTCTAGATAAACGATGAACGGTGGCTTAGTCTTGAGAGAAGGAAAGTTAGCCGGTCGGTTGAACATGAAAATGACAAGCGATCAATGAGGTATCATCAAAACTCATCCTCAAAATATTATGACTCATCTAAAGAAAGACAAAGAGATTTTAAGCCTAATGCATGCAGAATTATTAAGACTAGCACTGAGAGATCCATCAAAATAACACAAGTATGGATCCCAAAAGGACTGATCAACTGTGGACCCAATTAAATGTGGGTACCAAATGTGTAAATAGTTTTATTTGCAGGTTAAATAGGTCAATTTCCTGAAGGATTCATAATGGTACTTGGATAGTGGATGCTCAAGGCACATGACCGGAAATAGAAAGCTTCTAACCAACATTGTGAAGGAATCTGGATCAAAAATCACATTCGATGACAACTCCAATGGTAAGACTGTGGGAAATGGTAAGATTGTCCATGGTAATCTTACCATAAACAACGTGCTACTTGTTGAAAATTTGTGCTACAACCTTTTTAGTATAAGTAAAATGTGTGATATATGATATATTTATTGTTGAATTTCATAAACAAGCATGCTTAGTCAATGATCAACATGGAAGTACTCTATTGATTAGACATAGGACAAGTAATGTTTATAAAGTCAATTGGAAAAACAAATCATCTAATCTTATTTTCATGATAGCTAAGAACGATCAAAACTGGTTTTGGCATAAAAGACTCAACCATCTAAACTTTAAAACTATTAACTCTAAATGTTCTAAAGAGCTAGTTGAAGGCATTCCTAAATTGAAGTTTTCTAAAGATAATGTTTGTTCTGCTTGTTAGATGTGCAAACATATCAAATCAACTTTTAAAAGTAAAGGTAACATTTAGTCTGAAAGATGCTTAGAACTTTTGCATATGGACCTTTTCGGTCCTGTTAAGGTAACCAGTTTAGGAGGCATGAGATATACCTTAGTAATTATTGATGACTACTCTAGGTTTACTTGAGTTATTTTCTTATCTTCTACAAATCAAGATATTCCTAATTTGATTAAAATTCTTAAAAGAGTACAAAATGAAAAATCAGTAAGCGTTAATAAAATTAGAAGAGATAGGGGGACTGAGTTCACTAACATGACTGTTTTGTTACCTTGAGGAATCTGGTATTAGACACGAGTTGTCTAGTTCCAGAACTCCACAGCAAAATAGTTCGGTTGAAAGGAGAAACATTACTCTTAAGGAGGCGACTAGATCAACGATAGCCTACTCCAGAGTGGTCCAAAAGCTTTGGGCAGAGGCTATCAACACAACATGTCATACTCAAAACCGGTCAATGATTAATAAAAGACTTAACAAGACGCCTTATGAGATTTACCATGGCAAAACTCCTAATGTTAAATATTTTAGGATCTTTGGCTGTAAGTGCTACATTCATAAAAATGGCAAGATTATTTGACCACTTTTGATGTCAAATATGATGTTGGCATTATGTTAGGATATTCTCTAGTCAATAAAGCTTATAGAGTGTATAACAAGCAAACTTTAAATGTTAAAAAATCATCCCATATTGTGTTTGATGATTCTATCGAAAGTAACACTTCTATATTCAATTATTTTTCTAACAGAATGGAGGATGTCAATCTCCAATCTGTTAGCAAAGATGAAGTCCAGGTCATCCAAAACCTTGCTTTTGACCAGACGGCTGAGAATGTTGAAGTTCAACAAGACTAGACCGCAACTCAACAAGCTACTGACAGTCTGGATAACACTAAGCAAACCGGTCGGTCAGATCTTGATCAGCCAACCGGTAGGTAAGAAAATGTTTCGGGACCAAACTTCAAATGGAACAGAAATCATTCTCCTAAGCTAATAATAGGTGACCCCTCTGCGCCTCTTAGAACCAGACATCAATCATTAGATGAGTATGCGAACTCGACATTCATCTAACAGATTGAGCCTAAGAAGGTTGACGAAACATTGCTTGAACCAGATTGGATTCTTGCAATACAAGAGAAGCTAAACCAATTCGAAAGAAATAAAGTATGACATTTGGTTCTAAGACCAGCTAATCAATCTGTCATTGGAACCAAATGGGTCTTTCACAACAAACTTAATGAAGATGGTTTGGTTATGAGGAACAAGGCTAGACTAGTGGCCAAAGGTTACAGACAGGAGGAAGGCATTGACTTCAAGGAGTTATTTGCTCCTATTGCCAGACTTGAGGCCATTCGATTTTTTCTAGGATTTGGTCCTTTTAAAAACTTCAAGGTCTTTCAAATAGATGTTAAGAGTACCTTTCTTAACGGAATAATTAATGAGGAGGTCTATGTTGAGAAGCCTCCCAATTTAAAAAACCCCACCTTGATGAATCATGATTTTAGATTAGATAAGACATTATATGGTCTTAAATAGAGCCTGATATGATACTCTTACTAAATTTCTATTTGATCATGACTTCACTATAGGTTCTGTTGATAAGACATTATTTAAGTTAAAAAAAGATTCTCATATCTTACTTGTTCAAATATATGTTGATGATATTATCTTTGGGTCATCTAACCCTAAATTACATGAAAAGTTTTCTAAGATGATGACAGATAAATTTGAGATGAGAATGATGGGGGAGCTAAATTTCTTTTTAGGCCTTCAAGTTCGTCAACTTGAAGGAGACACCTTCATCAACCAAGCGAAGTACACAAAGGAGCTACTAAAGAAATTCGGCATGGAGAGTTTCTCTGCTATCTCAACACCAATGAGCTCATCAATCAAGATTGATAAGGATGAAGATGGTCAAAGTGTTGACATCACTACCTATTGTGGGATCATTGGTTCTCTTATCCATCTAACAACTAGCAAGTTGGACATCCTCTTCGCTGTTGGTGTTTGTGGGAGATTTCAGGCTAATCCTAAACAATCTTATTATGTAGCTGCTAAAAGAATTTTGAAATATCTTAAGGGCACTGAAAATGTGGGACTGTGGTGTCTGAAGAATTCCAGTTTCAATTTGATTAGCTACTCTGACGCAGACTATGCAGGTTGTAAGGTGGACAGGAAGAGAACCAGTGGAACATGCCAATTCCTTGGTGATCGACTTGTTTCCTGGTACAACATAAACAGACCTCCATAGAAACATCAACGACTGAAGTAGAGTATGTTGCTGCTGGCAATTGCTGTGCTCAACTACTATGGATTCAACAACAACTGATAGACTTCGATATCCAGGCTGAGGAATCCCCAATCTTCTGTGACAATACCAGCGCCATTTCCATAACTTACAATCCGGTGTTGCACTTGAGGACGAAGTACATAGATATCAGACACCACTTCATCCAAGATCATGTGGCGTAGAAGCATATCCGACTAGAATATGTCTTAATCGATCAACAAGTGGATGATATCTTAACCAAACCACTCCAAGAGACTAAGTTTTCTTACTTTATAAATATTTTGGGTCTTCTAGACCTTAACTAAATTTTCTAAAAACCACGGCATGTATTTAGGGAGAAGCCTTCGCTTCTCAAAATGTCTTTACTACATTTGTTTTCATAAAAATACCATGCATGAATTTTGGGAGAATTCTTCGCTTCTCAAAATGTTTTTATTGCATGATTTCATAAAATATGTGTTTGCATAAATTTAGAGGGAAAATGACTTGGTAAATCAATCAGACAGATAAAACCAAACTGTTTTCTCCTTTTGAAGCTGACCAGATCATTCGACCGAAATAACTGTAGATCAAACGAAAACAGCTTAAGAAACTTGGAACTTAAGCCGGTAGGTTATTTACAATTTGAACAAATACCGCTCGGTTAACTTTTGGCTTTAAGTAGAAGCGGTTTTTTCTCAAATTAAATAACCGATCCCTTAAATATAGGATATGTAGACAACTATTTTGGCTATTTACATGAAAGTTTCGGTAGTCTCATCTTCGGATCAAAATGGGACAACTATTTTATTTTGTCATTATATGTCTATAAACATTCTCTCTTAGAAATTAAATGGTCATATATCAAATAACTTGAAGACACGTGTATATCAATGTTCAAAAATATGACTAACATAAGTAACAACTACTTTTCTTTGTCCAATAGACTTTAGGATGGACATTAAATAACTACCCCTTATTTAATGACGTCTTTATTGAGAGTAACTTACATATCCGAAGCATTCCAAAAATTCTTTTAAGTGATTCTAAGTTCCTATACTCTCTCGATCTAAAACTCTCATTCACAAACAAAAGTTATCTTTCTCTCTCGAAATCAAGAAATGACCTTCTTTGCTCGTAACACTCTAATCATCAAATTTAGTGATCGTAGTGAATATCGTGAAATTTAGGAACCCTCGAAAGCCCTTGTTCGCCCTTCCCTTCCCTTCCCTTCCATTTTCCCCCAAAATGCCTCACACTTCACTCGTGTTTACACTCAAGCACTCTTTGTTCTTCTCACCTCACACACCCAATATCACCTCACACTTCACTCGTGTTTGCGTACAAGCTCTCCGACTTGTAATCACTCTTGATGGAAGACTTAAATGACTCTAATAACTAATAATATTATTGATAACTAGTGAGACATTTAAATAACCTTTAAAATAATAACTATGCATAAAATTAAGGAAACAACTAAATGATTAACCCACTGTGCTAAAAAATAATTGAAACAAAATTGAGGAAACACTAACTTAAAAACTGATATTGAGTAAGTCTAAAGACTTATTTAGTTTTATTAACTAACAAGAGCATTCACGAGCAATGTCAGTCTTCTCTTTTTCTTCGATGAAGAGTAATCTATTTTAAGAGATTCTCCAAACAATTTGATTAGATATGAGACGAAATAGTATGATACTTTAGTCTCATTCTTACTAGAGATTTAAAAATATTTCGAAAAGAATTTGACAATTTTACGTTAGTTCATTTTATAAATTGATTTTCTTAGGATTAAAATAACATTTAATAATTAGTTATCTAAAAGTATTTAAAAAAATAGAGGCTTTAGATAAAGAGAAAAGTGAAGTTTAATTTGTTTTTTCTTAAATTCAAATTACCTTCATGACATCATTTGAAAATACATGTAAAAGATTACACTGGTAAATAAAATTATACACATTAAAGCATTATAGAAGGAATTTGCCGAAAAAGACTGCCTTTTTGCATGTCCATGTGAACCTACATTGTATATATATAACACGTTAATATGACATAATAGCTGTGCTAAATTTTTACACTATTGGAAAATTATGTAACGTTGAATAAATTTGATATATTTGTTAAGTTTGTATACAAGGATATAATTTTATGATTTTAATACTAAATTTGACATTTTCATCTCATTTTATAAAAATATATATAGATGGAGGCATTAGAAAAGAAATTTATCGGAAAAAACTGTCTTTCTACTAGCCGAACCTAAATAAGAATAAATCTAAAAACTTCTTTTTAAGCCAACGACGAACTCAAAATTTTTAATAAGCCATAAACCTATGAGCTATGTGATGAGACACTAGTAGAAAAAGAGTTATCAGTAAAAGCGAAAACCGTTACTGAAAGCATCAAAGGCTGTTACTGAAACATATCTGTAACGGCAAATAAAACCGTTACCATTTGTTACAAAAACATGTGTTACTGAAACTTCTCAGGCATCAGTAACGGCTTTCGAAAGTCGTTACTGATAGTCATTGGACAACAGTAACGGTTCTAGCCAACTTAAAACCGTTACTGAAAAGCATAAACCTACTTCTTGTATATTCATGGTGAATCTTAAATTGACATAAACCTACAAACTTCTTCGTAAGTTCACCATGAACATGAAAATTTTGAGAAGGCTTAAACTTACAAGCTCCTTTATGACCCCCATTTAAATTCTAACCATACATAAGCCTACCAATTTCTTGCAAGCCTATGGTGGACTTGATCAATATAAATCTAAAAGATTCTTGGCAAGTCCATGATGAATTCGAAAATTTCTAAAAGATAAAATTAACAAGATCCTTTCATCCTAATTACCCGCTATAAGAAAACATGTTTAAACCTATATCCTATATCATAGTGACTTGTTTGCTTATTATTCTTGATGTGCCATCATCAAACAACTATTATTATTGAATTATACTTCAAACCTATTGTTTTAAAATACGCGGTCCGACCGGCGGTCAAACCGATTCGACCACTAAACGGTTGAATGATCGATCGGTCCGACTTTTGGCTTCAATACGACTACATTTCAAGACTACATTTCAAATCGATCAAATCTGATCCGACCGAAAATCCAAACTGAAAATTTCCGGTTCGATAATTCATTTACTTTCTCTACCCGATGGCTGTGACCGTTTGCAGGAGAGCCATGTAATTCTCCTGGTCCGATTGGTTCCAAACGAGGCGGTCATCAAAGAATTCGATTAGTGATATCTGGATAGATAGAGTGAAAGAAAAAAAAAAGTGAAGAGAAATAGAGAAAAATATGAAAGATATTGAAAAGTATTAATAATAAATAAAAATGGTTATAAAGTTGTAGAGAGAATGTATTAATTAGATTAAAATCAATTTTATACTTGTCATTGATTCATAATTTTAATTAATTTTTAAATTTTTGGGGGTCAAATTAGATTTGTAACTTGAACTATTGGATTCGTATCTGGTAACATTTCTTTTCTTTTTGGTTCTTGACCATAATTTTTTTCATCTTTGTCCATGATTTTTCAAGAATCAAACAAGTAACGACTTAATGAATATAAAAATAAAATTGTGTTCGTGGTTCAACTGGTAAGACTGTTCAGACCGAAATTCGTTCAAAAATCCGAGTTGATAACCCGAATGATTTTTGAAACTTGCTTTAAACATCTTAGGTTAAAACATTTTTCTTGTGGCCTTCAATACATTTATTTAAGTTCAAGTTTATTTTCAGTTGTCTACTTATTTGAAGTTCATTTTTATGAAATTATCTCTTTTATAAATTCAATCAAAGATAGCATTATGTAAATATTCATTTTTCATCCCTTATAATTAAAATGGAATTTATTGACCTTAGAGACCTTTTGAGTTGAATTTTCAAAGGTTCTTTGAACTTTTACATTCAATTTTTGGGTCCCAAACTTCACTATTTCGGTTTCAGGTCTAAATCTCATTTATTCATGCAATAAGAAGTAGGCTGATTTACTAAATTTACATAGTTTTCTATTAACATGTTTATAATAAATATTTCACATATTTCTTGAGTTATTTATGTGTTTATCGCTTAATCTCGCGTTAAATTAACTTTAATTGCATATTTGTATGTCGATTTGCCTATTTTTCTTGTTTGGTGATTTGACTAGGATCAATGATAGAGTAAGATAGACAAACTCAGCTAAACCACAAGATTGAATGCCATTGGAGCTTGCAATTCAAGCATAAGCTTAATAAGTTTTTAATTGTTTTGATATTTTCATTTAATCCTTTAGTTTACATAATTTTGTATATGATTTGTTTTGTACTTAATGTTAACATAAGCCATTTAGTTTGTTGATGCATTTGTGAAAGTGAATTAAAGACAAAAAAGATTTGATTACAAGAAGTTGAAGATGAATTTTGAATTAATTGGTATATGAGTTGAAAGTTATCCAACCAAGAGAGACAATTCATTGTGTTATCTATCAAATTAGTATAACCTCATTTTAGTGTTAAACTTAGATCGATCCTTCAAGGTTTACCCAACTTTGGGTTCACAACTCCATCGAGTTCTTGAAAAACACAATTTGCGATATTCATTAACATTCATATGTTAGAACAGATCTGAATTAAAACTGAAAAATCCAAGATAAAGAAAAGATCTCTATAATAATGTCATAAACTATTTATCACTACCGATCTAAATATGTTTCAGTTAAACTATTTATCACTACCGATCTAAATATGTTTCAGTAAGTGCAATTTATCTTGATTTATTAATATAGAGTATTAACATTAGATAAAGTAAAATATAAATATTTAGATTAAAGATTTTTAACATCAAAAATATAAAATGATCAACTTATTGCAACTCAAACGCAAAAAACCCAATACATAGTGCAATCTTGAAGGTTTCAAATACAAAATAAAAAAGTGTAGTTTGGAAATGCATATGTTGCTTGCTCTCTCCTTTATTATGATAAATTTCAACAAATATAAGAGTGCATTTTTTAAAATACAACCAATAAACATGATGATAATTTAATAGTCAAATCAAACCTTCATGAACAAACCTACCAAATGTAAATAAACTTACAGTAGTATTTTGACACAAGCTAGCTATGGTGGGCAAAGTCAAACCCTATAAATTCTCTGTTCATACAAATATTCCCTTGGCATCTGACCCTGTCATGATTCTAAGCCTCTTGCAAGAAGTGATAAACATCTCCCATGGAACATCTCCAGCCAACATCCAATCACCATCTTTATCCTCATACGTCGCTACATATCCAGACGATCCTTCTTTCTCACTCCCGCACATACCTATAATCATACACCAAAATCCATGTCATAAACAAATATATATAGCTAAAACCAATGCATGCAAAATATGTAAAGTTTAAGAAATCATGTTCTTAAGATCATGATTCGATCATACAAGTTGATAATTATTTATATAGTTACCATTAATGGTGCATTTGAACATGGTCTCCAAGGCCTCTAGAAGATCACGATAACTCTTATAAACCCTTACATCTATCTTTCTCAAATAAGGAGCTCCATCCATGCTAACTTTTACGTACATCCCACAACCATCGCTACCAGTTTCTGGTACAATATTCTTAGCTTGTAAACAGTTTTTCCTGTATGATCTGACCGGTGGCCACCCCACTATCTGTGCTCTATAAATACAATATATATATATACAGATCCATCAAATGAATGTTGATAATTCAATATCTTTCCAACTAAACTTAATGAAATGAAAAGGCCTTACTTGGGTGGGGGTGGTTTGCTATGTTGGGAATCATGATCAGAAGATGACTGTGGGCCGTCGTTGGAACCGGACTCAGATGAAGTTCTTTTAGTAGATTTTGTAGTACTGTGAGTTCCTGGCAAACCTAGTCTCAGTTCTGTTGCCTCAAGAAGAAGATCCTTACTTACGTAACTCATGATGATCTCGATCTTCAAAGATAACCCTAATTAGGTCAAGACGGTACCAAAGAGAGAGAGAGAGAATGGTGAAGGAAGAAGGTATGGAATTAGAAGATGGGTTTTATAGGAGGGAGAGAATTAATTATGAAGCAACCAACCAACCGTGCATGAACTAGCTAACTTCGTGCGGGGTTGAGATTGAACACGCGCTTGTGCGTTATGAATGCGCGTGGGGGTGAGATGAGAAGGGGAGTATTTACAGATGGAGATTGTCGGTTGGTCGAACGACAAGAGTGGGTCCCAGTATGTGTAATAGATAGGGAACAAACGTGGGACACGCCAGAAGCGTCGGCGTTGAAGTGTGTGGTCACAACAAGGTTTTAAACAATAATGGGTCCTTATGTTGTCTAGTATCATTGTATCATTTGAATTAAGGAGCTTTTTATACATCACACATATAATTTAAGATCTTGTTTGTTTTTAGTTTTGATTCTCACTTTACCCAAAAAAAAAAAAAAAATTAACTATTTCATTAAAACTAAGGACAAATCAAATATTATTATGTATATTGAAGGAGACAATGAATCATTTGTGAATTCTTATATATTGAGGGGCAGAATATATTAGTAGAAGTTGAAACTGGCCCTAATTCCATTAACCAATACAAATCGATCCAAAACAGATGACTGAAAAACCACACTGTTAAAATTTGGAGAGAGAATACGAGAACGAGAGAAAGATTAACGTATTATCACCTCATTAAAAAGGAATAATTTTTTAAAGAAAAAGAGAAATAAATTATTTTATTTTTCAATTAAATCATTCTCTCTTAATTATTTAACAATATTTGACTTACCTGAATATAATTACAAAGTAAATGAATTTATATCATTTAAAAAGTTAGTAACAAAAACATGAGAATAGTATTAAATGAGCTAGCATCCACAAATGAATAGTTCTATGGACTCCATACCATTCAATCATTATTATTTTTAAATATATATTGAAATGATCAATTGTTTGAGAATTTATATGAATTTAATTTTAAGAAAAATATTAAATATAATATATTTTTATTTTATATGTTATGTTTCTATTTATTTTTTTATTTTACATATATGTATGTTAATAAAATTGTTTAGTCTAGAGTGTACTATTGATATATAATAAAAAGTAGCCCTTGTATAATTTATCATTTAAAAAAGAAGAAGCCGGAGATAATTAAATGTTAAGTTGTTATCTTTTGTACATGTAAATTTATTTTTAATAAAATAAAAAATAATTATACCAGTTAATTATTTTAACAGATAAACATAAATTTTTTAATATTCGTCACAAGTCTGTTAACACATTTCGTTAATAGATTATACAAGGGCTATCATTTTTATTATATATTATTCCCTCTAGACTAAACAATTTTATAATTTATGTGACATACATATATGTAAAATTAAAAAAACAAATAGAAACATATGTTATGGAGTCCATAGAACTATTCATTTGTGGATGCTAGCTCATTTAATATTATCTTGTTTTTGTTACTAAATTTGTGAATGATACGAATTCATTTACTTTTAATTATATCAATTCAACATATAGTTGTCTACCTATCACTATTTATTTATTTATTGTTATAAATAGTTCTCAATAAAAAATAACAAGCTCTAGGTAAAGAGCTATGCCAGGTTGCATATTTATCTTTGGGGATATGGGAATATATGATTTTGGATGTGGATATTTGGATTGCCACCACATCCAAAATCAAAATGATATGGAATATTTGGACTGGAAAATCAACATTATTATGATCACAATTATTCACAAGAGGCATGCATTCACAGTTCATAGGCATGTGTGATGGGGTCCAACATCATGATGTCTTTAATGGGGGTTACATGTCATGTGGAATTCTCTAAGAGATTTTTATTGGAGGTGTTATTAGGTTTGAGAATTTATTAATATTGACCTGGATTTTGAAATTTATACAAGATTGATAACACCAACTCCAAGCACTATGCTATTGATCGGTAAGTAAACAAGTTACAAAAAAAACAAAAGTTACAAAGCTAACTAGATTCACAAATTACAGACACTAACCCTGCAAGATTAAAACTAGGGGTATTTTTAAATCAATCCCGAGGCATTCAAGACATGATGGCCTAAAATCTATATTTTTTAGAAAGCTTCCAATTTGAGTTTTAAGAATGACACAAATGTGTATAGTGTTTGCATGATTGATTTTGGTTATAATGAACTTAGGAAAGCTTTTGGTAAGCCCAGAGTTTAAATTAAAATCTTGGAAATCAAAAATCGTTTTTCTAATTGAAATGTTCATTTTCCGACGAGGCCCCTACGAGGTTCTCGCCGATTGAATGACAACTATAGAGTATGTTGTATATGTTTCAAATGGGAAGATGAAACCTCCATGTATTTGGTTTCGTGATTGGAGCCTTCTAATGAAAAGATTCAAAACATGTAGTTAATGTTTTTTCTAAGGTTGAAGACGGAGCCAACTTAGCCAAAAAACTCAATCATCTTGTGCCTGAATATAACCCGTACGTGACGTGCCCGTTCAACCCGTGTGCCTAGCTCTACGTTGACTAGAGGCCAAATCGCTTTGACATCGGGCCATATCGCATCCATGTCGATGTAGACTACTCCCAAACCACGCTCAACGAACTAACGGTCCACCCCGCGCCCGGTCCAAGACCCTCTTAGACCATCTCCAACCTACAAACCCATTCTCAAACCCAAAACACAGTAAATGTCACATCAACATTAATTCATCTCCAACCCAAATAATCATTTTCAAACTCAAAAGAATATTCTTAGAATATTCCTTTCTTACACTAACTTCTTAACCTTATTAATATTATCTATATATATCAGAAGATCATCCCTAAACCTGAAATCTTGAAAAATCCCTTACCCGATCATCAGGTGAATATGATATCAGTGGATGAACCTATTAATAGTCTTGAATTTAGTATGGTTAATCCATGGCCCAAAAAGGAGGATCGAAGAACTCCACCTCTACCAGCGAAATTTCAAAAGAGGTGGATTCCTGATAATCCTACCACTGATTATCCAATAAGAGGTGTGACAAAGGTTTTAACAACTCAAAGTGGATCTGACTTCCAACCCAGTTTCATGAAAACGTCCCCTACCAATGTGACTAATCTCCCTGGATCATATAATGACTCAAGAAGGGAAAAATAACCTAGAGCTCAAAACTCGGGCGATGGTCTTCTTACTCAACTAAAGAAGACAAATGCCAACATTTCCATTTAGGAAATCCTGATGTATTCTATAGAACACGGAAATGTTGTTCTTAATGAGCTAAGACAGACTACTATACCAACCAACACAACGACAGAAAAGTTGATTTAAATCATTTCGGCAACTCCTCAAATCAACATGATAGGTTTTTGAGGATAAAGATCTACCTATTCCAGATGAAACCCATGTTAAGGCACTTTACATCTCTATAAAGATCGCTGATAAAGTCATTCCCATGGCTCTAATCGACAATGGTTCAACATTGAACATATGTCCATGGAAGACTTTCCAAGAAATCAATATTTCTACTGATAAAGTTCTTGCCTCAGACTTGTGCATCTGAGGCTTTGATAATTCTTGTCGAGAGATTATGGGTACCTTCCAAACAACGATTTACGTAGCAGATACACCTTTTGAGGTATAATTATGTATAATCAATATGCGACCATCATACAACATAATCTTGGGACGATCTTGGTTGCATCAGGCTAAGGCTCTGACTTCTACCCTACATTAGAAAATACGGTTCATGGCTAACGGTAAACTCATCACCATAGAAGGTGAGAAGTACATCACAACTGTCATCGATTCAACTCACTCCACTAACCCTAAGGTTGAGTTAAGTGCATTTGATGTCTGTCCTATATTAGGCAAGGCCAAGATTCATCTCATCTTCTTGAATTTACACCATATAGTGTCATCTACATGTGTCTCATTCCAAAAATGGGATATTTCCCAAGAATGTGTCTAGGGCCGAATGTTATTGGCATGATTTCTTTTCCTTGGTCTTATTGCGACTCAGACAACTTCGGTATCGGTTATACTCCGATAGGATATGCAGGTTCTAGAAAAGGTAAATATCTAAGCAATATATACCTATTTCTCCAATCCTAAATGGACGGTTTGTGCGAGAAGGGGAAATCTCACTATGTTTTGATTTCCCTGAACCATTCTTCAATTAAGTTTTACAAATCCGCACTCCAGGTTTCGAGATATTTTTAGATTTTATAATCCTAATTCATTCGTTAACATGATTAAGAAAATGACTGCTTATTGGCACGAAACTCTGGAAAGGCTGGTCAGAGACAATCCCCCTTTAACGAGGAAGACTTAGATGATGAAGACTCTTGTAAGATAAACTCTACAAATCTACCATTAGCTGGTAAAGTTCCTCTAATCAACCCGAGAGTTGATGATGAAGACACTTCCCTTTTGGACTATGAAAAAGTGTCTAATGTTATAATAAATAAAGAAGTCTATAATGATAATCCTGATGGGATGTCTTCGTCTTTTATTAATAAAGCGTCCAATAAAATACTAGAGTAAAATTTTGAATATGTCAAATGATGATAATGTTTCTTTTTAGTTTGATATTAATTTCAAAATAAAAAACTTTTTGGAACACGAAGACAAAATCGTTTCCACATCTGAAACGACAATCGAAATAAACATCAATACAGACGATGATCCTCAAGTTGTATTAATTGGACAAAGCCCGAGTAATGACAAATGTCATGAAATGATAGAATTACTAAAGGCCAACAAATACGTGTTCTCCTGGTCTTACAAAGATATGTCCGAAGTAGATCATGTCATCGTTCGATATCAGATTCCCCTAAATCCTGAGGCTAAACCTGTCAAATAGAAGTTAAGACGGATAAAAACTGAGGTTGTTACCAGGATAAAAGAAGAAATCAAAAACAGTTGGAAGTGAAATTCCTTGAAACTATGGATTACCCCACATGAATAGCCAATATGGTTAATGTCTTAAAGAAAGACGAAAAGATGCGCGTGTGTGTTGACTACCGCGATATGAACAAAGCCAGTCCTAAGGACATATTTCTTTCACCCCATATCGACATTATGGTCGATCATGTCGCTGACAATCATCTCTTATCCTTCATACATGGATTTTCAGGATATTGCCAAATCTTGATCATTGAAGAAGACCATCTTTATCACAGAGGTATGCACATTCTGTTTTAGGGTCACGCCCTTCGGTCTCAAAAATGTCGGAGCTACATACCAAAGAACAATAACTATGATCTTGCATGACATGATCCACAAGAAAGTGGAAGTCTACATTGATAACATGATCGTGAAGTCTAAAGATCGTCAGCGTCATCTTCCCAATTTAGACAAATTCTTGTAGAGAATTAGAAAATATCGACTTCGATTAAATCCAAAGAAGTGTGCTTTCAGAGTTATCGTCGGTAAGATGTTATGTTTTCTTATTTCCCAACGAGGAATAGAGATTGATCCTTCCAAAATCGAGGCCATCACGGCTATGCCTACACCTCGAAATGAGAGAAATCCGGGTCATTCTTGGAAAAATCCAGTTCATTAGTCGGTTCATTAGTAAATTGACTCTCATTTGTGATCCTCTTTTCAAGCTACTAAAAAAGGCTTAAAAAAATTTCAATGGAATGAAACTTTTCAACAAGCATTTGACAAAATCAAGGAGTATCTAAAGTCATCGTCGGTTCTTATGCCACTAAGGCCCGGTGTTCCCTTAATTCTCTATCTCACAGTGACAGATTCGGCTATGGGTAGCCTGTTGGCTCAAGAAAATGATGACAAACTCAAAATTGTCTTTTATTATATGAGCAAGAGAATGACTGGATGCGAATTGAACTATTTGACACCTGAAAAAGTGTGTTGGGCACTTAAATGGGTCACCAAAATATTGAGATATTATATGCAAGTCCACCCTATCAAGCTGGTATCCAGATTGTATCCAATCCATTATTTGTTTCAACGAACGCTGTTGTCGCCTAGACTCGCTAAATGAATGATGATGATCTCTGAATACGATATAACATATACGGTTTAAAAATATTTTAAAGGAAACATTATCACAGACTTCCTAGTAGATCAACCTATCACAGTTGAGCTTTCGTTTGAACTCAACTTTCCTGATGATACCATAATGTCTGTCTTTTCAGACACATAAAAATTAATGTTTTATAGAGGTACATCTAAACATGGCTATGGAATTGGAATTCTCTTGATATATCTTAAGGGAACTAATAATCTCATCTCTATTAAGTTATAATATTTTGTAACCAACAATGAGGCTGAGTATGAAGCATGTCTCTCAGATGTCAAAATTGCATACGAAAGAGGAGCAACTAAACTAGACGTATTTTTCGACTCTAACCTAGTTATATCTCAAGTACAAGAGGAGAATCTTAAACCTTATCACATTTACCTACTCTGATTTATTGACAAGTTTGTTCACGTATCTTTTGTAACACGCTAAGAAGCTAAAATCGCTTTAACAATTCTTTGGCTACGCTAGTAGCCATGAACAATTCCCTGTTGGAATTAATGTGAAACCTCTAAAAATCTGGAAGAAATAGAATCCCAACTTTGAAGTCGGAGCGGTAGGCTCCATTCAAGTGCCTAAAAAACCATGGTTCAATATTCTTTAAAATTACATCATGTATGGAGAATATCTGTCCCATTTCTGAGCTAAGGAACGAAGAGTTCCACGCTAGTATTCCACAAACTATTCTTGGATAGCTAACAAGCTATACAAACGATCTTTTGATGATCAAAACAGACTCTACGTAGATGGTCCTAAAACACAACAGATCAGAGAGGAAGTACACGTAGGAGTATGTGTTCCACACATGAATTGACTATCTCCTGCCAAGAAAATACTCTGTCTCAGATATTATTAGCAAAATATCGAACATGAATGTGTCAGCTATATAAAAGTTGTCACCAATGTCAGATCTATGCTAATCTAAAGTATACTCCAGCATCTTTGTTATATAGTATGACATCACCATGGCCCTTTTTTATAAGGAGAATTGATGTCATCGAGAATATTTATTCCCATAATACAAATAAACATGAGTTCATACTTGTAGCCATCGACTATTTCTCGAAATGGGTCGAGGAAAAATCATACAAGGTTCTGAAATCTACTCAAGTGGTAAAGTTTACCTATCTTTACATCATTTCCAGATACGGAGTACCTCATTCCCTTATTTCAGACAATAGAAGACACTTCTAAGGAAAGATTTTATCCTTACTCAAAGAGTTCAAGATTGAACACGACAAATCATCACCCTATTGACCCCAAACTAACGGCGCGGTCAAAGCGGCTAACAAGAATGTGATTAGGATCATCAAGAAGATGACCATCACATATAAGGACTATCATGAAAAGTTGTCATTTGTCTTATGGGCTCGAGCTTCGACTAACGAAACTCTATATTCTCTAGTATACATTATGGATGTCGTACAACCTATCAAAATTGAAATCCCTACGTTGAGAGTCTTTTTGGAATCTCATGTCATTGAAGAAAAGTAGGTGAAATCTCGATATGACCAGTTGACATTAATGGAAGACCATAAGTTGGATGCATTATGCAAAACCCAGACTTACCAGAAACAAATGGACAATACTTTTAATAGAAAGGTCAAACCCAGGAATCTAAAAGAAGTTGACTTGGTGCTCAAGGTAACCCGAGAAATATTAGACCCTAGGGACAAGTTCCGACCACGATGGAAAGGAACCTTCCTAATTAAGAAAATCCTCTCTAGAGGTGCAGTTCGCCTCTCTACAGTAGAGGGTGAAGATTTTATTGCTCCAAGAAATCTAGATGCACTAAAACGATATTATGTGTAATATTATTTCTTGCAAAACAACGGCTCCCAATCGAGTCTCACTATGATTATAACGACTCACAATCCATCCTTATGAGGATTATGATGGCTCTCAATCTAGCCTTACCAGGACTATGATGACTCACAATCTAGCCTTACCAGGACTAATAGACCTCTAGTTTTGTATAACTACGTCACATGAAGATTAGGAGAAGTACGCGAGACCTGTTTCTTTCAAAGGAATAAAAAATAATATGTCAAGAACAAAAGGAAGATACGTAGGCAGCCTATATATAGGTTTGGTCTTAATAAATAAATAATAAATAAAGGAATATCTATCCTAATTTTGTCTAAAATAAAATCTAAAGATAGTATTAACATTGGTTCTTTCCACCAAATGGTGACAAGGATTTTAGGAAATAAGTAATGGAAAAAGTTTTGAACAACTTTGTTAATCTTGTTGTGATTAATCTTCCAAATATGATCCCGAGTTTCCATAAAACTTTAATCGATGGATATCCTTAATAAGCTAGTTTTCGTGCTACGCGATTATCCAAGAAATTAAGCATCTATAAAAGGCTTTTGAAAAAAGAACTGGAATAAACCCCCAAAAACCAAGCCAAAGCCTCAATTTGATAAAGGACGTCTCATTCACCTTTCCACAAAAGAATATAGAGAGTGAGACTCAAGGATTAAATATATATATATATATATAACACTCCTGTGTAGGTTGAGGGGAAATCATCGTTTATGCTCACTCGAGCGGTTGTCCCGATGACTATAGTAAGATCAAAACATGTTGATTCTCCCTAATACACCCTAGGAAACAAAAAAAAATACTTTTATGTAGGTTGAATTGTTGAAATCACCGTTTATGCTCACTCGTGCGACTGTCCCAATGACTATCGTAAGAGTAGAACGTATCGATTCCTCAAAATATACCCCTATAAGTAAAAAAAGAGAAAAATTTCGAAGCCAGAAAGTTTAAATTCTCTCTACAAATATACCAAGAATAATCGGACTTTCAAAGGATTGCGGCCCACAACAAAAGTAACCAAAAATATAACTGAACGAGACCTCCATATCTCGGTCACCTTCCTTGTGAGTTAAGAATTTGGATAATCGTCTAGACGTGACTGGATTTATCATCTATATCTTAATATAAGAGAAAAAGAAACTTGGGCTCTTCAAGCGAGATAATCTTAGAAATTCTCGTATCTTAGCCCTGAACACATTTCAAATCCAAGTTTCTATGATTAGTGGAAAGGATCAAGATTTCTTATGTTATCAACCTTTATTTGAAACAGAATTAGGAATAATACATTCCCCATAAATGACAACAAGGCTGGTCGATATTTCATCAAGTTACGAAGGTCACTTCGTAAGAACAAAATGAGACAAATTGTGTGGAATCCTCCTTAAAACATGATAAAATCCCCTAAGAGTCGATAGTTTTAACCAGTTGCGAAGGACATTTTGTCACATCAAAACCAAACCTTCCTTAAAACAACACGGTCGATGTTTCATCTAGTTGTAAAAGACACTTTGTAAGAGATAAGCTTCCAATTAGAATAGTTCCTCTTGTAAGCCATTTCCAATTGAATTCTGATTTCTTTGTAATCAGTTTTGAAGGTCATTTTGTACAAGACCTCTCTAAATTCCTATTTATTAATAGGCACAATAGAGATTTATTATGATTCTTAAAGCCCCCTATTCTGATAGGCATCTATGTAGGTTATCGCTATAACCTATCCCCAATAGATATGCATCTATATAAGTTATTATTATAACATATCCCCTTGGAGTGATTGCTTTCACTTATCCCCTGTACGAGCAGCCATATCATTAATAGGTATCCATGATGGTGATTATTATGACCTATCCTCGCGGAGTGATTGTTTTCACCATTCCCCAAAGAGTGAGCCATATCACCTGATAGATATCCATAGAGGTCATTATTATGACCGATCCCCACCAGAGCGATTGTTATTATTTGTTCTTTTAGAATGATTGTTATCACCTGTTTTCTCAATAGGTTATTATTATAACATATCCCTTAGAATTATTGTTATCATCCCTATGAAGTGGTTATTATCACCTTTCCCAAGTAGGTTTTACTCCATGATAAACATTCATAGAGTCATTATTATGACTAATCTTCAGCAGTAAGTCTCATCTCTTGATGGACACAGCGTGATTGTTATCACCACCCAATGTGATTGTTATCACGTCACCAAGAAGAGCTTCTTTTATCCTCAACAAAGAATTCTCTTCATCCCTCACAGTAAGTCCTATCTCATTATAAGCATCCGTGAAAGTCATTATTATGACCAATCTTTACCGGCAAATTCTATCTTTTGATGGACATGGCGTGATTATTATCACTATCCCAGGAGAGTTTTATCTCTATTTCTAAAGAATTCTACTATCATTCCTAGTTAATTTATAAATAATATTAAAATAATATTTTAAAATTTAAAATTCAAAATAACCTAAAAGATGAATAAAAACTTGTTAAATCTAGTTAAATTGATTAAAATAAACTAGGAAATAATTTTATACATTGTTTTGATGATGCGCGAAATATTATGTAAACTTAGATATGCACAAGCAAAGATGAAGAGACTGTTTTAAATGAATAAAACTAAGTTGTGAAATGATTTATGTGCAGGTATAACTGAGGAAGCGAACCGACGGGTTGTCTGATGAAGGAGCTTCAAATAGACGTCTCAGTACAAATAGACGTCTTGAGCTGAGAAAACGTTTTCAAACGTCCAAGGCTGAAGTAGCGTGAACAGACGCTTCAAGTCGAGCAGACGTCTAGAACTGTGAAGCGTGAGTAGACGCTTCAAATCAAGTAGATGCCTCAAGCTGTGAAGCGTGAGCAAACGCTTCAAGTCGAGCATATGTCTAGAGTTGTGAAGCGTGAGTAGACGCTTCAAGTCAATTAGACGGGTCAGTATGAGAAAGCGCGTTCAAACGCTTTGCTTCAGTAGTGGTCTGAAGAAGCGTGAGCGTCCCTTGCTTCAGTAGTGGTTTGAAGAAGCGTGAGAAGACACATTGCTTCAGTAGTGGTATGAAGAAGTGTGAGTAAATGCCTTTCTTCAGCAGTGGTGTGAAGAAGCGTGAGTAGACGCCTTGCTTCAGTAGTCGTCTGAAGAAGAACTCTGCCCACCTGCACAACTTATCAGCAGCAGCCTTGCTTCAGCAGTCATTTGAAGAAGAAATCTGCTTATTAACTTAGTAAACAATAACATTCGTTATAAGCAGACGTCCTAGTTAGCTTATTACAACTACCACAAAGTTCTCAACCAACAGAAAGTCGACACATAATATATAAATCAGATTTGATCGTTGCTATGAAAAGACAACAAAGCACAACATTGATTTTCTTGGTTACCTAAACCCTTAATTAATCAAGAATTAATTGCCGAGCATTAATTTCCGAAACCGTTAAGTTAATCTAAGATCAGACTATCACATCAGATCAAAGTTGACAAGAAAGGTATCCAACAGCAAGATGACACATATACAAAGAATAGAGTCTTCTATTGCACAACAACGGTTTCCTTAGTTACCAAATCCCCTGAATTAAAGATGCATAAAATGGGAGTATTTAATGCTGGATCATCTTCATTCATTTCAATGTCTCTAGATTACCGACCATATTCGACTATTGTCATGCATCCTATTTAAAGAGCTTCAAAGAAAAACGACAAAAGAAGTTACACAATAATACACGAGTTCGACCAAACTCTCGAAGTTCTAAAATCTTACAAGACATATAAGCTCTAAGTTTTTATTCTTTGTCTTACTGTAAAAGCATTCATTGTATAAGTTGAGAAAATATTATTGTTGTAAGTTAAACAGAAAGCTGTTTGTTTAACGGAATGAGTGCTAGAAGTTCAGAACAGGCATCTATTAAGTCCTAGGTTTCTAACTAAGTTTGTATAGGCTATATATAAACCAAAGTCTTCTAGTGGAATCCTTCTGTAAACAGAAGAAGGGGTGACGTAGGAGTTTTATCTCTGAACATCCATAAAACTCTCATGTTATTTACTTTCCGCATCTTAACGTCTCACATCCATAACATCAAATCTAGCAAGCATTCCGCACTTGAAACCGTTCAAGAGCTAGTGAAAATTTGTGTAGAATAGAATTAGGTTTTAAGTCCCTCACAGGATTAAAACCGAATTAAAAGTCAAGTTTAACACAACAACATTCACCCACCCCTTTGTTGTTGACATCGATCCTAACAAGTGGTATCAGAGCCCGGGTTTACTATTCTCAAGCATCATCAAATATTAAAACCATGTATCTCCCAAGCAAGATCCATATGTTCACGAAGCAGAACTTTGATAACTAGAAGATAAGAATGCAAGCGCATTGGTCGCCCTAGATGATGAAATATTGTAAAGTTAAGTTTTAAAAAAAAGGAAGTGGTTGAAAATGGGCCACGTAGGTGGCAGATTTTTTAAAAGGATATACTGATCAGTAGTCAATTTCTCTCTGTCCTTCCAGTAGCTTCTCCATCTCCAACATTGATCAACAGTTCATCTCTCTTATTTCATTTCAAAAAAACCAGCAAGCTTCCTACCTTATCTTCTTCATCCGATCAGCTTCATCAGATCATTATTCCATCAACAGATCTCCTCTTTCAACAAATCAACTCCTTCATAACAGCTCATTTGAATTAAAGGTAAGTAAATGGTGGATTTGATAGGGTTATGGATGTATTAGGGTTATAAATAAAATGGAGTGTACTGGAAGAAATAATGAAGTTGATTTGTTTGATATGGTTCAATGATTTAAGGTTGTTTATTGTTTAGGAAGGAGGAAGAGAAAACAGAGAATGAAAGAATATGGATTATTTGGTTTTGGATAAACTTGAAGATGATAAAAGGTATTTAGGGTTTATGTATAAATTTGAATGTTTATTGGAATAGAATGAAACGGATTGTTGGATTTAAGGAGTAAATGATATGGATTATTAGTAGGTGGAAATATAAAGACTGATTTGAGTTTAATTTGATAATTGAAGGAAGAAAGTGTCAAAAGCCCATTTGAAAATAGCAAAGGATAGTTGGTAGAGCTTAAGAGTGAAAATAACTAGATATTGGGGGTTAGGTAAGAAATCATACCTTCTTACAGTTTATTTTACTAAAATGTGATTAAGTTGATAAAAAAATGATTTTATAAAAATGTGTATCTAAACTTTTGGATCAAGTTGACATGGAAATGTTTTGATAAAATGTTGGATAAAAGGATTTGATAAAACGTTTGACAGCAGTGATTTGATAATGTGATTTATAAAATGATTTGTGAAACTAGTTGATAAAGTATTTTTTATAAGCCTATGCTAAATGCTTTGTGAAAAACTAATTACATGTATGGATTTGATTATGTGAATAATACAAGAATGATTTTATTACTATGGATAGGATTCTGTACTTATTTATTTGATAATGGTCATTAATGCCTCAAGTGCTTATACCGGTAATGAGTCAACGCGTGACAGTCACGTCCGGTTGATGGTTAATGAGTCAATGCAGGACCCTCAAATCATGATTGATGGCTAATGAGTCAATGTAGGACTCCCAAATCCTCATTGATGGTTAATGAGTCAACGCAGGACATTAAAGTCTTGGTTGATGGTAATGAGTTATCACAATAATATAGTCATTATCACTATCCCAGAGTTATATAGAAGAAGTATATTGATTATTAACAGCACATATTATATTTTTAATAAAGGTTTGATCTTTCTATACTATTATTTAACTGTCTCTTGATCCAACTATAATGAGATTATGATTTTCTTACTGGACAAGTTTAGCTCACCCATTTTTAATGGGTCCCCTTTTCAGAGAAGGATCCAAATCAAGTAACTGAAGCTACTGGATAGTGAAGACTTTGGATATCGATCTACTTTTGGTAAGAAAAATTAGTCCTCTCCTTAGCGTAGTGTATTAAGGGAGAGTTAGAACGATGTATTTTGTAAACCTTAAGATGGTAGCATTGTCACCTTGTATTTTTGGACTTTTGATGAGGTGGCAAGAACATATTGTAGCTGAAAGGATTTTTGGTTAATGAAAGAAGGGAGATATTTTGGATTAAGAAGTTAATAAAGAATTATGTTAGCCTTGCATGTTATTTTTAAGTGTATTTTAGATAGATGACATGCGGCGGCTGGTCACGACTCGGTTCAGGGGCGTGACACATGTGGTATGTTATCACTAATGGTCCAATGAAAATCATGAAGGCCAAATACACCATAACCTTCGATGGTACTCCTATGATGAAGGAGAAACCAAGGTCTGAGTGGATCACTGAAGAAAAGATTAAGGACAATCTCGACAATATGGCCAAAGACATTGTTTACAAGACGCTGGACAACAATATATTAAACAAGATCAAGTCTTTCACAACTACCAAAGAAATATGGGAGAAGCTGACATAACTTTGCGAAGACAACAATCAAACGAGGGAGAACAAACTTATGGTTGCCATGCAAAATTTTGACAGCATCAAGATGCATCCCAGAGAAACAATGGCTGAGTTTGATGTACGTTTCAGCAACATTATTATTGAACTCTCCACACTAGGAAAGGCGTACACCAACAAAGAGGTTGTTATTAAAATCCCGAGAGCTCTTCCTAAAGAATGAGACATCAAAACAATGGCCATGGGGGAATCAAAAGACCTTAACAAGATGAAGTTGCACGACCTCTTTGATGATCTTAAATCTTATGAGTTTGAAATAAACTCAAGAAACGAAGACAGACCGTCTACGTCTACCATCACTAAAGCGCTGATGACCGCTGAAGAGACAGTTGATTCAACGGTTGCAAAGTCTACTAAGCAGTTGAGCAACAATGCAATATCACTCTTCGTCAAGAAGTTTGGAAAATTCTTGAAGAAGAACAACTTTAACTCCAATTTTAATAAATCTAACAATAGAGATGATTCAAAAGCTAATTTGAAATCCTTTAACTGTGACAAACCAGGTCATTTCAAGGAAGACTACAGAAAACCTAAGAGGGATGACAAGAAGCAGTCTGACAAGAGAAATAGAAAGGAACAAAAAGCTCTACTGACGAAGGAAAGAAAGAGCAAATGGGTCAATAGTGAATCAAACGACAACTCATCAAGAAAAAGTGAAAATGAGGATGTCAAGTATCTCATGGAAGACGACAATGAGGTATTTGATTTCTCTTCTGATGACTTCACAAGAGATGATCTCATCATTGCACTAAATGATATGGTTATTGAGTACAAGAAATTGTCAGAATCTTTTAATGATATCGCTTTTAAATCTGACAGTACAAGTGTTTCATCTCAAAACAATTAAAATGAAGTTTTTAAAAATAATGAACTAAATGCGATCTCATCTGAGAATGAGAAACTTAAAGAAACGATCAAAACTCTTTCGGTTGAAAACCAAAGATTGAACTATGTGTTTAGTTCTTGGACAAAGTCTGGAAAAGCTGTCAACCAGATGATTAATGATCAAAGGCCTGTCGGATGTAAGTCTAGTCTAGGATTTGACAAAAGTTCTCCAGATGAGTCTAATAAGCTTTGTCAAGAGCACTTTAACTGATACTGGAGCGAGTCATAGATGTGGGGACTTAACCTTAAAATATGATACTAAATATGTTAAGTCAGCGTCTAGTTGTCTCAAGCCTGAGAAGCTAACAGCCAGCAGGTTTGACAAACAAAATTTTGACAAAAAGTCAAAAGGTTTTCAAAAGTCATCTTATACGGCTAAGGGACCATTAGCTGGTAGAAAGACATATTCCAAGTCTAAATCTTTTGCTTTATTGACAACACAAAATAGGAGATCCATTAAAATAACTCAAATATGGATTCTCAAGGGACTAATTAACCATGGACCCAAATGAAGTTGAGTACCAAAGTTGTAAAAACATGTATATATAGGAACAACATGTCAGCTACGTCTGTTTGGTATCTAGACAGCGACTGTTCCAGACATATGACATGAAACAGTAGGTTGCTGATTGACATAACAAAGTGTACAGGACCGAAAAATCACGTTTGGTGATAACAGTAAATGTAAAACTGTGAGTAAGTGTAAGATTGTTCACGGTAACTTTACTATTAACAACATGCTATTAGTCGAAAATCTGTGTTATAATATGATTAGTATTAGTCAAATGTGTGATAATTGTTACACTGTAAATTTTCAAAATCATTCATGTATAGTTAAGGATTAGTAGGGCACTCCACTGCTGACAGGAAGTAGAGTATGAAACTCATATAAAATGAACTAGAAGCCTAAAACTTCTGACTCTATTTGCATGGTAGCTAGAAATGATCAAAATTGGATTTGGCATAAAAGGTTAAATCATTTAAACTTTAAAACTATTAACAATATATGTTCAAAGGACCTTGTAGAATGTATGCCTAAATCGAAGTTTTCAAAAGATAATATTTGTCCAGCGTGTCAAATGAGAAAACAAGTTTGATTAACTTTAAAAAAATAAAGGTAACACTCAATCCGACATGTGTCTGGAATTACTTCACATGTATTTGTTTGTTCCAATTCCGATAACCAATTAAGGGGGAATAAGATTTACTCTTGTCATAATTGATGATTTTTCTAGATTTACTTGGGCTATTTTCTTAGTATATAAGGATCAAACTGATGAAAATATGATAAAATTCATTAAAAGATTACAAAATGAAAAATATTTAAATTTGATAAAGTTTAGAAGTGATAGAAGTACATAATTTACAAACAGAACTCTATCTTGTTTTCTTGAAGAATCTGGTATCAGACACGAGTTGTTTAGTGCCAGAATTCCACAACAAAATGGAGTAGCTAAAAGAAGAAATAGAACACTGAAAGAAGTTGTTAGGTCAATGATAGACGATTCTGGCGTGTCTCAAAAGCTATGGGCAGAAGCTATCAATACAGCTTGTTACACTCAAAACAGATCAATGATCAACAAACGTTTTAATAGAACACCCTACGAGATTTTCTATAGAAAAGTTCCTAAAATATCATATTTTAGAATTTTTGGATGTAAATGTTTTATTCATAACAATGGAAAAACATATATGACTTCCTTTGATGCTAATACAGATCCTGGTATAATTCTAGGACATTCTTCAGCAAATAAAGCTTATAGAGTTTATAATAAAAAAACTTTAACTGTTGAAGAGTCTACCCATATAGTTTTTGATGAATTTGTTGAAAGTAATTCGAAAGAAGTCATCGATGTGGCTAACAGATTGGAAGCTGCTAATCTTCAATCTGATAATGACGAAGAGGGTCAGGTCACAAGAAACAACACATCTCATCAGCCAGTTGATCTTGTTAATTAGTTGGGTACCTTAATTGAAAGTCAACTATAAAACCAGACTGAACTTCAACAGGCTTCTAACAGTTTGGATGTTGCTGAGACAACTGATCAGATGGATGACCCTCTGGACCAAACCTTAAACAGAATAGATACCATCCACCTTAACTAATCATATGTAACACTAGTGCACCTCTTAGAACTAGAAATCAACTAATTAATGAAATTGCTAATTCTGGATTTATTTCTCAAATTGAACCCAAAAAAATTGATGAAGCATTGCTTGATCCAGATTGGTTCAATGCTATGCAAGAAGAATTAAACCATTTTGAAAGAAATAAAGTTTGGCATTTAGTTACCAGACCAGATGATCAATCTGTAATTGGAACGAGATGAATTTTTAGAAATAAACTAAGTGAAGTTGACTTACTTGTAAGAAACAAAGTTATACTAGTAGCTCAAGGATATAGAAAAGAAGAAAGAATTGACTTTGAGGAGTCATTCGCTCCTGTAGCTAGACTTGAGGCTATTAGAATTTTTCTAGCTTATGCAACTTTTAAATTTTTTAAAGTTTTTCAAATGAGTGTTAAAAGTTCTTTTCTAAATGGTGTACTTAATGAGGATGTGTATGTTGAACAGCCGCCTGGATTTCAAGATCATTTTCTACCAACTCATGTTTTTAAATTAGATAAGATATTATATGGTCTTAAGCAAGCTCCTAGAGCTTGGTATGACATCTTAACTAAATTCTTATTTGATCATGATTTTATTGTAGGCACAGTAGATAAAATACTTTTTAGATTTTTTAAAGATTCACATATCTTAATTGTTCAAATCTATGTGAATGATATTATTTTTGGATCAAATAATCTCAAACTATGTGATAAGTTCTCTAAGCTTATGCAGGATAAGTTTGAGATGAGTATGATGGGTGAGCTGACATTCTTTCTTGGTCTCCAAGTTCAACAACTTGAAGCTAGAACATTCATCAACCAAGAAAAATATACCAAAGAGTTGTTGAAGAAATTCAACATGGAGAACTGCTCTACTGCCTCGACACCCATGGATTCTTCAAAAAAGTTAGATAAAGATGAAGATGGTCAAAGCGTTGACATCACAGTTTACCGAGGGATTATCAGTTCTCTACTTTATCAAATAGCTAGCCGGTCAGACATCTTGTTCACCGTCGGCGTGTGTGGGCATTTTCAGGCTAATCCTAAATAATCTCATTACATAACTGCTGAGCGTATTTTAAAATACTTGAAGGGAACTCAATGTGTTAGACCGTGGTATCCGAAGGATTCCAGTTTCAACTTAATTAGCTATTTTGAGGCAGATTACACAAGTTGTAAGATCGATCGGAAGAGCACTAGTGGAACGTGTCAGTTTCTTGGTGATCGACTGATCTCTTAGAACAACAAGAAACAAACGTATGTTGCCACATCTACAGTAGAGGCAGAGTACCTTGCTGCAGAGAGCTGTTGTGCTCAACTTCTGTGGATCCAACAACAATTAAGAGACTATGGCATCTAGGAAGACGAGTCTCCAATATTCTGTGACAACACCTACGCTATTTCTATAACATACAATTCGGTGTTGCATTCTAGAGCGAAGCACATAGACATCAGACATCATTTCATTCGGGAGCATGTTGTTCATAAGCATGTTTGGTTGGAATACGTCTCAACAGCCCAGAAAGTGGCAAACATCTTCACAAAACTACTTACCGAGACTAAGTTTTCTTACTTTAGAAATATTTTGGGACTTTTAGATTTAAATTGATTTAAATTTTATATACACAAATTTAGGGGGAATTTGATTAATAAGTTGAAAATCCATATGTGTTAAGACGGATGTCTTAAAATGTGCTGATATAACAATCGTCTGATTGAACTGTACATCAGACGGACTGTGCTCAAGCAGCTAGATATTTTGACATAATCATACGTGTAGTTGTTAGGCAGACGTCTGTTGACACAACTGTGCTGAAGTTTATCAGATGCCTATAGAACAAACGTCTCACTAAGTTTAAATTTAATATATGCGGACAACATAGTCAGTCGGACGTATGAGTATATGCGGACGTATGTTTAATCTTATCAAAACGTTATCGTTTTAAATTCCTCTTTTACAATAAATGATTGCATTTTAAAATAAAATATTTTCTCCTCAATTATTTTGAATTAGATTAATTAAAATAAATATGTATTTTATTTTAAGGTTTATCCTATCTTCAAAAATCTTTTGAAAACAAATTACAAGAAGACATGTGTCTGTCATGATAAAAGATGTGACCAACATCCCTAATGGTTTATTACCACACGCAAGCTTTTTAATAGATGTAATTTATGTTAAATGGCGTCTTACGCTAATAATGATTTTTATCTGCCATGTGTCAGTCATACTCTATAAAGAGTACCCCAAACGTCAGAAGAGATTCGTTATTTCTCTTGTGATTTTGAATCTCCAAGTATTTTCTCTCTTTCTAGAAATCTCTTGAGATTCTTAGTTGTCTGCAACCTTAAGTCTTCTTCTTCGTGTATTCTCTAAACCTAGAAATAACATCCCTTGTACTGAACACAATGCAAGTAAACTGTGAGTCCGTTCTTCCTTTGGTGATTCTAAAATGGTTGAAATGTTCAAATCTCTAGAAGCCTCCGGCCTAAGGAAGTTTTTAGGGGGACCATTTATCATTCACAAACTAGAGGTTCATGATTTCTTTGCAACCGCGAGGATAGTCGGCGACGATATCCGGGCGACAATAAAAGGAGTGGACATCTCCATTTCTGAAGAAGTTTTTGCTCAGTTTTTCGAGCTTTCAACGGAGGGGTTGACAAAATTCGACACCTCTCCGACTGATATCCTTTCTGAGATGAAGAGAGTTCTCTTAGATGTTCTTAATACCTGAGTTTTGTCTTCTCAATGACATCATCTCTAAATCTCTCCAAGCAAAAATATCTAATAATATATACTCCAAGGAATGTTTTGAGATGATGGTGGCTATAACCAAGGGAATAGCCATCAATTAGTCAAAAATCCTTTTTAATAAACTAGTGGAGGTGATTTCATCTCCAAGGAAGCAAATTGGTTATGCTGCTCAGCTCAGCATGTTGTTTGAACATCTCTAGGTTAAAGTTATGGACGGTCAGAGGGTCTATAAATACTTCTTCAGAATAACAAAAGAAAAGGAAAAAAGTCGTGCAACTTTCGTTAAATAGTTGGTTGATCAGTCACTAGAGAGGTGAAGAAAACTGAGAAGTGAATATCCCGAAATTTCAATGTTTGTTAATGAGCATGTTGGGCAGGCTGTAGAAACAGACTGATCTTTCTAATGCTGTTAAAAAAGGGGAAAGAACCGGCAAGCTGTCGAGGGGAAGATCAAGCAGAAAGGAAAGTCAAAGGATAGAGGAGAGTGGGAAAAACCTGAAAGACCCATCCTTTTGTTCATGATAATTTTTGCTTTTATAGTTATAAAATCTCATCTTCCTTGAATTGACCTTGACTGAAATAGGCTTGAATTATTGCTAACTTACCTAATCTTTTAACTAAGTTTTAACATCATCAAAAAGGGGGAAATTGTTAAATCTAGTTAAATTGGTTAAAATAAACTTAGAAAATAAGTTTATACATTATTTTGATGATGTGCGAAACATTAAGTAAAACTAAGTTATGCACAGGCAAAGCTGAAGAGACTATTTTAAATTAATAAAACTAAGTTGTAAAAATGTTTATGCACATGTATAACTGAGGAAGAGAACAGACGGGTTGTCTGAAGAAGGAGCTTCAAATAGACGTCTTAGTGCAAATAGACGTCTTGAGCTGAGAAAACGTTTTAAGATGTCCAAGGTAGAAGTAGCATGAGAAGACGCTTCAAGTCGAGAAATCGTCTAGAGTTGTGAAGAATGAGCAGATGCTTCAAGTCGAGTAGATGTCTAAAGCTGTGAAGCGTGAGTAGACGCTTCATGTCAATCAAACAGGTCAGTCTGAGAAAGCGCATTTAGACGCCTTGCTTCAGTAGTGGTCTGAAGAAGCGTGAGCGGCGCCTTGCTTCAGTAGTGGTCTGAAGAAGCATGAGCAGACACCTTGCTTCAGCAATGGTCGGAAGAAGCGTCAGAAGATGCCTTGCTTCAGTAGTGGTCTGAAAAAGCTTGAGCAAACACCTTGCTTCGGTAGTTGTCTGAAAAAGAACTCTTCCCATCTGCACAGCTTATCAGCAATAGTCTTATTTCAGCAGTCGTCTGAAGAAGAACTTTTCTTATCAACTCAGTGAACAGAAGCATTCGTTATAAGCAGACATCCTAGTCAGCATATTACAACTACCACCAAGTGCTCAACCAACAGAAAGTCGACACGTAATATATAAATCAAATTCGATCGTTGCTACGAAAAGACAGCAAAGCACAATGGCGACTTTCTTGGTTACCTAACCCCTAAATTACTCAAGCATTAATTGCGGAAACCTTTAAGTCAATCCAAGATCAGACTTTCACATCAGATCAAAGTTGACAAGAAAGGTAACCAACAGAAAGACGACACATATTCAAAGAATAGAGTCTTCTATTGCACAACGGCGGTTTCTTGGTTACCCAATCCCCTTAATTAAAGAAACATAAAATGGGAGCATTTAATGTTGAATCAACATCAATCATTTCAAGATATATGGATTACCGACAATATTCAATTGTTTCCACGCATCCTATTTAAAGAGATTTGAAGCACAACAACAAAAGAATTTACATAGTATACACGAGTTCAACCAAGCTCTCGAAGTTCTAACAACTTACAAGACATATAATCTCTAAGTTCTTATTCTCTCACTTACTGTAAAATCATTCATTGTATAAGCTGAGAGAATATTATTGTTGTAAGTTAAACAAAAAGTTGTTTGTTTAACAAAGTGAGTGCTAGAAGTTCAGAATAGGCATCTGTTAAGTCTTGTGTTTCTGACTGGGTTTGTATAGGCTCTATATTAACCAAAGTCTTCTATTGGAATACTTCTGGAAACAGAAGAAGGGGTGACGTAGAAGTTTTATCTTCGAACATCCATAAAACACTCGTGTTATTTACTTTATGCATCTTAACGTCTTGCATCCATAACTTCAAAATCTAGCAAGCATTCCGCACTTGAAACCGTTCAAGAGTTTGCGACAATTTGTGTAGAATAGAAACATGTTTTAAGTCCCTCATAAGATTAAAACCGAATTAAAAGTCAAGTTTAACACAACAACATTCAACACCCCCTTTGTTGTTGACATTGATCATAACATTAATGGTTAATTATTGTGATAATTAAACCCTAATTAGGTAAATTATTCAAAAATCAAAAATTAATTTGAGGTTAAAATATTGTATTTATTTTACCCAAATCAAACCAAAAAAGGGATTAAAATTATTTAATTATGATTTAAAGCATAATCTATGACTTAAAACAATTAAATAATACCTCAAAATTCCCAAAATTACCCAAAAATAGAAAATAATGAACACAATTTTTATTATGTTGCCAAAAATAATTTTTGTAGAATTTTTGGTGAAGGAAAATGCATGAAAGGGGTTAAAATTTGATTTTAAATAACTCATTTTATTAAAAATAAAACTGATAATCGGGTGTAGTAGAAATTATTATTAATTGATGCATCCAGATCCTCAACCATTGGATCAGCGCTGGATTTTCATCCAGCATCCAGGAACGTGCCCACAGTCAGAAGTAACGAAGCCACCGCTTGTCCGCTCCACCAGATCCACTAACCATGTTTGTCCAAACGCTGACGGACTAGGATGAAACGCAAATGACACCATGAAACGACACTGTTTTGAGTTTTCTTCTTCCCCAGAATCGCGACTTGCCGGAATCGTGACTCACCAGCACATTTCTTCCAAAAGGTATAGCGCCTTCATTTCTCAAGCTTATCCTCTGATTTTTTCACCCTTATCTCCGCCAACAATAACCCTATACCTAGGATGACCACCTGCCCTAGAACTAGGCTTCCACGATTAGGATGGAATTTAAATTGATGAATTTGATTTGAATTGCTCTACCTTAAATGACCTAGTTCGACTATAAATAGTCTTTAGTCATCTCTCTATCAACACATCAAACAAACATATCAGATTACAGACTATATCAAGAGATTCAAATTCTAGTAAAGATTAGTTTTTGTAAAAACTTTCTCCAGTCATTACTGTTCCGATCCAGACTTCTGGAAAGCTTCCAACACGTCTAAAGAGTGTTCTACAGCTATTGATATGAATCCAGAACCTCTTTAATTCAACTTGTGATTGAAAATTTGAATATTTTTTAAAATTTTCAAGTTTGATTTGTTCTAGAGTTTAATTATGTGTTTCTTTTTTAGAATCACTCCCTATAACATGCATGAACTTTATATTGAAAGAGAATTGATTAATTCAACTTAAATTAAAATTTTCAAAATTTTGAATTAAAAAAATGTATTTTTGAAAATTCATGTTCTTAATTTTTAATCTTGATTTTTTTTTATTCAAATAGTTAATAAACATGTTTGTAAACATGTTGGGATGATTTCCCAATGACTATAACATCATTTTGATCATGATTGATTAAATTGTGTTTTTGAAAATTTTGGGTTTTGATTCCATCTTAAAAAACTGTTATAAAGTTTGAATAATGTTTTTATTTTAGTTATGTTCAACTATATTCATCATTCCCAAGTTAATGAAATAAAAATCAGACCTTAAAATAACTTATTTTGAAAGATCCTAATTTTTGTTTTACCTAAAAATGGTTTTTAGAAATTGAACATTGTAAAGATTCAATGATCATGATTTAGGTTAGGGCTTTTTCTCTTCATAATCATATAACTCATCTACAACATAAAAATCTTGATTCCACGACCTGTATTAAAAGTTATAGGACCTACAATTTTTTCATACCAAATGAAGAACACTCGGTCCTAGGATTGAGTCCTGTAGAACCAGGACCGAGAATCTTCAGTCTAGACCGAGATCAAGGATCGATGTTCTTGAGTTAGGACCAAGACCGAGGACTAGTATTCTTATGTCAGGACCAATGTTCTTGAACTAGGACCGATACTCAAGACCGATGTTCTTGAGCAAGGACTGAGCAACCCGACCGAGGTTTTTAACCTTAGACCGAGAAGTATGACTTGGGACCGATCCTCCTAGGTCCACGACCGAAGAAACCTAGACCTAAGACCGAGCCTCCTAAACCTAGGACCGAGCAACCTGAGTTTAGGTCTGAGTCTCCTAAACCCTTGGACCGAGCCCTCCGGTCCCTTAATCGAGTAGTTCGAGTTCGGGACCGATACTCCATTCAAATGAGATTTCTATGACTGTAGACTTTTCTTTCTTGTCAACTATTATCATGTTCTTTGGTAGAGTACTTCGAGAATAAATTTCAATGTTTATTCTAGCAAAGGTAAGTTGTTATCCTCCCTCTGTAATTGGGTCTATGTATAATAGTTATCCCAATAAACTTGCAAAGTGACTTAGAGTTTCTGCATTATACATGTGTGTTGGGATTTTCCAAAGCTTAAACTGTGTTCGGGCTGTTTCTTTTGGTTTGCTTAGCAGGTTCAATTCTTTAGACCATCTCTCTAGCTTTATAAAGTTGGATCCAATATAAGTATGCACATGTTTCAGAATATTATCCAAGTTTGATCCCTTCTTGAACTACATAAAATAGATATCATGTATATTTGCAGAAACATTCTTTAGTCTCTTATGTTCTCATTGTTTCATTAAGTCTTCCTTAGTGATTGAGAATGATACTATATATTTCCCTATGTAGTTTTCAACCACTATATTTTCCCATTCCTTAACACAATTTCCTCTACTTTAGTTGGCAGTTTAAATTCAAAACAATTTAGGGAAAAAATTTGGGGGTTTGGTTTTAAAGTTGTAATAAAATATAGAGAAATTTCCAATAGCTCAATTATACTTCATATGATTGAATGGTACCAAAACATGAACACTAACAATACGTTTGAACTAATTTAAGAACTCAAAATTTTTATTTATTTTGAAATTTTTAATTTTGATCAAACATGATCAGGATAGATTAATTATTACATGTTTATCATCAAAAATATTTATGCAATTCTGTCAATTAAATATTCGTCTTTGGGCCAAATAATATAATCACATAAATTACAAAAATACTACTATTCAAAATTTTCTTAAATCAATTTTAACAAATATTGTTACTTTGATAATTATTTGTATCAATTAATATAATCCAAATAATGTCATATTATTGTATATAACCCAAATCAATAATATATAATTTATCAAATAAATATGTAATTTATTTTATTATAAAAATAAAATTATACCGTATACAAAATCTTAATTCTTCATTTCTAATTTGTAATGTCTCACATTAATTAAACAAAATAAAAGGATTTCCTTGGTATACTACAACTTGTATAACAATGAAATAAATAATAAATTTTCAAGATTTACTTAACCAAATTTAAAATTTTCTTATAGCCAAATATGAGAACTTAATAATTTGACCGTACTCTTTTTAATTCTCAAATAAAGAATACAATCAAATATTTTCTTAATTTGTAAATGTGATCCTTAATTTGTAAATGTGATCCTTAATTCTCTCTTTAATTGATAATATATATAAAATAGAATCTAAATATCCAAAATTATCTTAATGATAATTACTTAATTCAAATATAGATTTTGTTTATCAAATAATAACATAAATCCGTAAATTTCTTAATCAATTTTTTGAAATTATCAAAACTTTAATATATATTATTATATCATTGAATCTAAATATTCATAAATTTAGGCATCTTATCTTAATGATAAATGCTTAACTAGTCAAAGAGATAATTCAAATATCTCTTTATCTATATATGGGCAATCTTCATGATAGATAACATCATATAATTTTATCTTAATTCAGAATATATATGAATCTTAATAAAAATATAAATATATATCTTCCTTATGTAAAATTGTTTGAAATTATATATATAATAGGATGACTCTATACCAATTCTTAGATTTATCTGAATTATAATTTAAATTGTGAGAAATTATATGTGAATGCAGAAACATATCTTAATTCATAATCTTCTCTTTTTTAGACTTTCTTCATGGAATTGTTTTTTAATCTTCTTTCTCTTTAGACTTTCCCTAGATGAAATGGTTCTTCAATTTTATAAGTACGTCAAATTAGTCTCAACAGTCAAACTTTAAAAAAAAAAAAAAACATGTTAGTTTATTTTGGTTTGAATAATTCTAATTTAGCTCCTTCATATAATTAGAAATGATACATTCACTTTACATTAATGACAAATACTAGTGATACCATAATTTTCAACATTGATTTCACGTTAGATTATATTATATGCACGTTAGATTATATTATATGGTTTATATTAAAGATGATATTTGTACAATTAGTTATTACATTAGTGACCCTATAACTTCCATCATTGATAACAAAACATTTGAAGACATTAATGCATTTTAAGAGAGGTTGATTGGTGTGATAGATTTCACTAAACTAAATGTAGATGTGTATTAGTTTAAGAGAAAAAAGGTTAGATAAGTTTGTTAATTAAGAGTTATTTATTTTATGTTGAATAAATCAGTAATGACTTGAACATTTAGATAATGTTATTTTTTATTTAACTAGTCATAGTTATTTAGTGGTTAAGACTTAAGCATGATTGATCAAATCTTATTTTCTTAAAGATAAAGATAGATATATTAGTTTCTTAATTTTAGGCTTAGTTTGATTTATTATATGTTAACTATTTAAAGTCCTTTTATCAATAAAGAAGTATACTTTTAGTTTTTAGTAATTATTTAGTCACACTTTTTCTAAAATTAAATCAATTTTTCAGTAGTTTGAGATGTTCTCGTATTTTTTGAAAATTCGAGAAAAAGTGTAATTAACGCTTTCTGGTTATTTGAAATGATATTCTAAACGTATATTGGAGCTTATTAGACTAATTCCAATTCAAAAGCTTAAAAACCTCCTGAAATTAATTTCAAATTTGAGCTTTTCTAGTTTTTCTGAAATTCATACATATTTTGATATTGTTTTCTTGATGAATTGAAATAATTTTTTGTACATAATTATTCTAAAAATGATAAGGATTGATTATTGTGAAGAAACCATTTGATTTGGAAGCTTAAATCTTGAAAAGAGCGATTTTCCGACTGGAAAACTCAGAAGACTATGGACGTGGCCTCCTGTGGTTTATTCGATCTGAAAGAAATTATTTTTTATTTTTCGGATTTTTATTTATTTGAAGATAGAAATTTGTTTTTGTTAATAACTTCTTTGTTTTAATTACGTTTGAGACAATTTTTTTTTTTGAACAGTGGGTAATTTGAAAAATTACAATATTGTATCCTCAAATAAGTTTTTATAAAAATCTTCTGAATTAAAGTTAATTATATGAGATTGTCTTTTTAGATTTTTTTTAATAAAGAAATTTATAACTTGCATAATCCATTTTCAATATTTTTAAATGTTTTTGTTCAAAGATTGAGTGTATATAATTCAATCGGTTCAAAGTCTAGCCTATAACTACTATGATTCTTTCTAGCATAAAAGTTAAGTATGTAATTTTAGGTGAAGTACTTAAGGAGGCAAAATAGCTTAAAGGGTTGGGATTGAAGCCAAAATAATGCTCATTAAATTGTATGGCATCTCAATTATATTTATTATAAAAGAGCTCGATTTTGTATTTAATCACAACTAGACCCAACAGTGATCACATAAATCAATACAATTAATTGATAAATCATGTCATTAATATAAGTAATGAAAATTTCATGCACGATGATATTTACTGTCAATTTTCAACTAATCATACTTAATTTATTTAGATCATAGTTTAAACATAATTATACAAAATGTAATTAACTAAATAATACTTAATTTCTTTTATATATATATATATATAATTATAATGATGCTTAATTTTCAAAAAGTTTAAATTGTCAGGTCGAGATCTGTGGTTAATTTGGATATATATGTGAGAGTAAATAGATACTTGGTCGGATTGTGGGTTGACCCATCCATAAACTTAAAACGGTTAAAATTAAAATTGAAATTACTATATGTATGTTTCGAATTTTCAACCTAACAAAACAAGTACAACTCTTTAACCAACTAGGCTAATTATATTTTAATTTTAACATCAAATTTGATGAACACTGGACATTCTTAACAATATAAATTCAACTTTTTCACTAACTAATATAATATATATAAATGATGCTTAATTTTCAAAGTGTCCGGATTGCCGGATCGAGGGTTGTAGTTAATTTGGATATATATGTGTGAGTAATGGATACTTGGGTCGAATTGTGGGTTGACCCGCCCATAAACTTAAAACGATTAAAAATTCTATATATATGTTTCGAATTTGCAACCTAACAAAATAAGTAAAACCCTTTAACTAAGTGTGATTGAGATGTGATTTGCCGATGGATAATAGGCCTATAACAATTGAAAGTTGTTAAAAAATATAAATCAAATATTTGATTGACCAAAGTATGAGATCACGATATTAAATATTAAAAAATATGAATCAGATATTTGATAGACCAAAGTGAAAGTGTAAGGTCACAAGCTGAGAGATTCATTGGAAAAAAAATATGTGATAAGATATGTGAGAAGATGAGTTGTTTACCGAAGTAAATAAAATATGAAATGAGAGTGTTCTATTTTTTATTTTAATATATTATTTGTGAATTAATAATAATTTTAAACAATAAATATATATTCTTATAATTTTTTAAATTTTTTTATATTTTTATTCGTGTCCATCGCACGGAAATTTTCCTAGTTAAAATAAAACTTCATAAATATCTATAAAATAACTAAACTGAAATAATATCAAATTATAAACTCTCACTGAAACTAGAGATCGTTGATCTCTTCGACACCCATATAAGCAATATACTCATTAAATACACTAGGGACAAACTTTTTTGTTAAGGGTCCATAACCATAGAGTTTGTACTTAAATAGTTTATAGAAATTTGTACACTTTGTAACATTTCTTTCACAATAAAAAAAACTTGATGACAATGTAGTTTGACTTCTTTATCTAGCTTATATTCTTCTTGAAACACAATATAGCTGATTTATTATCACAAAATAATTAAAAGGGTCGCTCAATCCATTCTAGTATATACATCCCAATGATAGGTCTTTTTTAGCCATATCACATGATTTGAGGTCTCATAACAGGCCACAAATTATGCTTACATAGTGGATGAAGCCATAATTATTTCTTTGGGACTTATTCAAGAAATAACTCAACCAACTAACAAGAAAATGTAACCCGGAGTGGATCTCATACTGTCTTGATATCCCACAAAATCGGAATCAGAATACTCAATGATTTCAAAACTATCTGACTTCCTATATGTGAGCATTTAATTCTCAATTATTTTCAAGTATCTCATAATTGTTTTGACTACCTAATTTCAATCAAAATTTATAACAAACAAAATATCGTTCACATAAAAACTATAAATATGTGTTTACTTGCATCGAACTTCTAATACACACAATCATCCATCCAATTCACCCCAAGAACCAAATGAGAGATTTATTTTGTGAAATTTATGGTACCACTCACTAGACATTTGTTTAAGCCCTTAGATTAATTATTTTAATGTGCAAATCATATACATTGGGTCTCCCTACATAAAATTTTATGATTGAACCATATATACTATTTTTTCAATGTCTCCATTGAGAAAGGTCGTCTTGACATTCATTTGGTGAAAGTCAATATCAAAATGTACCATGAGTGTCATTATTGTTCTTACAAAGTCTTTCAATAAAACTAGATAAAAAGTCTCTCTTTCAAGTTAAATTCTTTCTTTCAAGAATAACCTTTTGTTACAAGACATGTCTTATATTTGTCAACATTATCCTTTAAATTCTATAGTTTTAAAAATCAATTTACAACCAACATGTTACATTTCTTATTGTAATGAGACAAGTTTCTAAAATTTTATTTTTTTGCCTACACTTATACTCTTTGTTCATTGCACGAATCCACTTTTCAAAATTAGTATCCTTCAAGTCATGTTGGAAGTATATTGGGTAATATTTTATTATGTTACCACTAACCTCACTCACTTACAGGAAAAATATATAATCATTTGATATAATAGTTCTCCTTTTTAGTGGATCACTTCAGAGATACTTGACTTGAGTTTGTTGAGTTTGTACTTCATGAATTTGATCATCAATGTCTTGTTGCTCTTGATTTTAAACTTTATCATTAAAAGAAATAAAATCTTACCAATGCAAAAAAACATTTGGGATATGAACTAAGTCTTTCTCAATAATAAATATTGAATATTGAATCCAAATCATTTTTAAAGACAAAGTCATTTCTCCTTTCAAATTCAATATTCTCAAAAAAGAATTATAGTCTGTCTAAAATATTATCTTTAACTTGGCATCATAAAATTTATAGACCCACTCAAAATATCTCATAAAGTTGTTCCTCATATTTATAAACTTGACTAACAACTAAATTCAAATAATGATTAATATTATCTCAAAATACCTTTAATGCAATATTAATATTAAGGTTTTGGACAATAATATTAATTACTAATAGTATTTTGTTACGTTGATTAAACAATAATAAGAAATTAAAATAATCAATATATATTTGGATGAATTAAAAATATATTTATAGCAAAATATGTAAGTTTGTTTTGGATAAATGATATGTAGTTTATTTAATTATAAAAAATTAAATAAATAAAATTATATAGCTAGTAAGCCAAATAGTAAGCTTTTAATTTTAAATTATGATGTCACACCTTAATTAAATAAAATAATAAAATTTTAATTTTTACTCAACCAAATTTAAAAGATTCTTACAGTGTAATACATCCAGGGTTGAGTCTTCTTTTTATATTCAGTGCAATCCTTTTATATAAAAAAAGTATTATAATTTAGTTATTCATAATTTATTAATAACCATTACCAGCAAATGATATAATCAAATCTTTTCTTAATATATATATATATATATATATATATATATATATATATATATATATATATATATATATATATATATATATATATATATATATATATATATATAAAATAAACATATATTTTTTAATTCTCTCATTAAATATTATATATTGCTTAACTACTAAGTAAAAAGAATTTAAATATATTTAAATTCATATTAATCTTCATAATAAATAAGATCATATAATTTAAATAAAATAAAATATATCAATCTTAATGATAAATATATATATTCGACAGACACACAAAATTAGAAGAATATTGGGTTGAGTTTTTAAAGTTGAATGACACGTCAGGTCTTGAGTTATCGAGTGAACTTCTGAATGCGTTAGTTAGAGTTGTGCTTGACATTGATGACATAAAAGGACAGATATACGACAATGGGTCTGAGTGGAAGACACAAAGGTGTACAAAAAAGATTGTTTGAAATAAATTCTACAGCTTTTTACACACCATGAGGTTCTCATAGTCTTAATTTGGCATTAGTTGATATGGTATAATGTTGTCCTAAAGTCAAGTCCTTCTTTGGAGTGGTGCAACGCATCTATAAATTATTTCCTCCTCTACAAAGATATAGAAATTTTTTAAAGATAGGGTGCCTGGTTTGACTATTAAGCCATTATCACATATCCGTTGAGAAAGTCATGTTGAGAGTGTGAAAGTTATAAAAGAGAAAATTGTACGTATAAGATATGCTTTACTTGACTTGGCGAAAGTTGTTGAAGATTCTAAAACAAAAAGTAATGATGAGACCTTAGCATTATATGATCTTGAGAGTTTTGAGTTATTGCTTGGAATGATAATATGGTATAACTTGTTAAACGCAATAAATGATGTGAGTAAGTTTATCCAATCTGAAGATATGGATATGGATATTGATATAACAATTAACCCCTTATAAGGACTTGATCAATTTCTTAATGAGTTTAGAGAAGAGGGATTTGCTATTGCCATGAATGAAGCGATACAAATGGCAAGTGAAATGGGGATTGAACCTAAATTTCGAGAAAAACACAACATTCGAATAAAAAACAATTTGATGAAAGTGCCAAAGATGATGTGATACAATTTGGTGAAGAGTCTTTTAGAGTTGATTTTTTTTGTTTATAATTGATCAAGCTCGATCTTTGCTTCAATTTTGTATTGAACAATTTAAACAATATCAAGAAATATTTGGGTTTTTATTAAATTTGGAGAAGTTAAAACGTGAGCCTTTAACAAGCTTGACAAAGTCTTGTATGGAGCTTCAACAATTTTTTAGTCACGATGGACATTCAGACATTAATAGTGATGAATTGTATTCAAAGTTGCTGGTTGTGAGGTGCTATTTAACAAATGAAAAAAGAGAAATTGATATGCTACAATGTTGGGCAAAATTGAATGCTTAATTCCTAAATACTTACATTACCTATAAGATTTTGTTAACCATACCAGTAACAGTTGCATTAACAGAAATAAGTTTCTTGAAGTTGAAGTTAATCAAGAATTATTTTCAATAAACAATATCACAAGATAGACTAAATGGGCTTAAAATGTTGTCAATTGAGAAAGAAATAGTCCGTCAAATAGATTATACAGATTTGATCAATATTTTTTCCTCTAAAACATGTAGACGAGTGATGTTTATTTAGTTATTTCAAATATTGGTAACTTTTATTTTTTATTGACGTGGTATATATTTATGGTTTATATATATATATATATATTGGATACTCAACTTTACGGCAACAAAGTGGTCCATTTTTCATTTTTTGCCTTAGGCCTTATCGAACACAGGTACGACTCTGTACACGACAGTGGCCTATCCACCAACTTGACCAACTTGATGTGAGTAATGTTTTTCTTCATATCACATTAATTGAAGAAGTTTATATGGATCAACCGCCTGAATTTATACATCCTGATTTCCCACATCATGTATGTCGTCTACAAAAGGACATTTATGGACTAAAGCAAGCCCTGCGTACTTGGCACTCCACGTTATGTAGGGCTTTATTATCCATTGGCTTTATTGAATCCAAATCCGATGCATCGCTCTTTCTCTATCATAAAAGTGATTTTTGGCTTTTCTACTAGTTTATGTGGACGATATTATATTTATGGGAAACTCTTCACCCCCATCTTATGTCTACGATATCTAAATTGTGTAAACTATTTCCTATTAAAGACATGGGTGATATTCATTATTTTCTTGGAGTTGAAGTTACTCGAACTCCAACCGTTTTGTTTCTTAGTCAAGTTAACTATATTTCTACAATCCTCAAGAGAACTAATATGGTGGATGCAAAGCTACTTCAGACTCATGTTCCCACCTGGTCTTCTCTTTCCAAACATGATGGTGAACCCTTAAGTGACCCACTTCTCTATCGAAGCATTGTTGGTGCTCTTCAATATCTTACTCTCACACGTCATGAGCTCGTCTTTGTAGTTAATCGAGCGTGTCAGTTTATGCACTCTCCCATCACTACTCATTGGGCAACTGTAAAATGAATATTACGTTATCTTCGATATACATCGTATCACGGATTAAAAATTCAGTCATCGTCGCAACTTTCTCTTATAGCATATTCTGATGTTGACTAGGTCGGATGTCCTGGTGATCATCGATCCACCACTGGTTATTATGTATTTCTTGGTGACAATCTCATTTCCTAGAATTCCAAAAAGAAACAGGTTGTTGCTCGTTCTAGTATATAGTCTAAATATCGTACCCTTGCACATGCTACTACTGAACTTTGTTGGCTCCAATCTCTTTTAGGTGAGCTTCACGTCACTCTAAATCGTCCTCCTATTTTATGGTGTGACAATATTTGTGTTATATTTCTCTCTGAAAACACTGTATTTCATGTTCGTACCAAACACATTGTCTATTATTTTAATTTTGTTCGTGAATGTATTGTTGTAAGACACTTATCATTCAATACATTTCAACCCGTGATCAGATTGCAGATATCCTTACTAAAGGTCTTTCATCCAAATGCTTTGTATTTTTTTGTGACAAACTCACAGTCTGTGTCACCCCGTTTTGCTTGCGGAATGATGTTAAACAACATAATTTATCATTGATATCAACAACAGAAATTAACCATTAAAGTTAATTTTATCTCAAACAAAGCATCAACATGCAATTACTTTACTTATGTAAACCAAATGTTAATTAAGTTGATTAATGTAATGTGTATTTATTAATCATTCTAATGTATTTAACTAGGTATGTAACTCACTTTACTCATTAAAAAAACAACTAAAGTTATTTATAGCTAAAACATATATTTTATCTATCTTTTATCTTTCTCTTTTAAAAAGATTAATACACAATAAAAATAAATAAAAATTTAAAACTTGCACCCCTATAAAAAAAAAAATTAAAAAATTCTCCCCCCTTCCCCCTAAAAAATGTCACATACATATTCATTGTCTCAAAGTTCTAATCAAGTCCATACACATTCAACCACAAAAGTCAAGTAACACACAACTACCAAGCTTCAAATAAAGCACACACAAACCACCAATAAAAAGATTTGAAAAATACATAAATCAAGTGAGAAAACAATAAATATTTTTCACTTGTGCTACTAAAAATAAAATAAGCATATGAGATTATAAAAATTTACTAAATAGCTATGAAAGTTTACCAACTATTTTACCTATTATTTAAGTTGAAGTCTTCCATACTTTATACAATAAAACTCGTCTATTATATAGTCTTAATCAATATCATAGAAGAATTCTCGTTCAATATAAATCATCATAAATTTTGTTAAAACTTATCTTCCATCATATTCCTTAAAATATCTTCATCATCTTTCTCATCCTTTTCTAGAGAATCATAAGGTAATAGAAGTGGTGATAATGAAGACTCGTGTATTTAGTAGGCTTTCTCTCACTGTTCCACCCTTGTGTGTTCATTAACATTAAAGAGATAAAAATCGTTGCCTCAGAGATTTGAACTGTCACGGAAACCACCAATAAAAAAAATTAGAAAATATCTAAATCAAGAGCAGAAACAATAAATATTTTTTCACTTGTGCTACTAAAAATAAAACAAGCATATGAGATTATAAAAGTTTACTAAATAGCTATGAAAGTTGACCAACTATTTTACATATTATTTAAGTTGAAGTCTTCCACCTTTGTGTGTTTATTAACATTAAAGAGATATAAAAAAAAAACTTGTGTGTTCATTAACATTAAAGAGATCCCCTCTTCTATCTTAACGGCAACAAAAGAGTGATATCCCCAAGCCTTTATGAGATCCTGGGTTCAAGCCCGTCAGGCTGCAAGTTTTGCGTCTGGTTAAATGGTTAAATGGTTAAGTGTGTTTGCGGACTATGTGCTTAACCTGCAGGGATTAGTCGCACTCCATAGGAGAGCAGTGGAACCCAGCATTCTAAAAAAACATTAAAAAGATAAATATCGTTGCTATAGAGATTCGAACTCTCGCGGGAAACCACCTTAAAAAGACTTGGAAAATACCTAAATCAATTGCGGAAACAATAAATATTTTTTCACTTGTGCTACTAAAAATAAAACAAGCATATGCTAAATAAAAATCGTCGCCTGAGAGATTCGAACTCTCGCGGGGAAACCCCATGTACTTAGCAGGCACACGCCTTAACCACTCGGCCAAAGCGACTTTGTGTTAATATTCAATGATGAGTAGAATAAGGAAAGGAAAACATTGTGAAGATGAAATGGATCAATTTAGTGTGCATGTTTGAGTTTAACACGAGTTATAGCCCACCATAGATTTCAATATACCTCAGCCCTTGACCTAAATAAGTTCCATCTGTTTTGAAAAAGACTTCATTTGGTGGTCATAACAGACAAAAACACACGAGCATAAATTTTTTTTTTATGGAGGAACTATAGTTCAGACTCACATGAATGGACAATAGTGAAGGAGAAGCTTGATGTGACAAAATGAAAAAGCTTCTTCTATGAGCTTCTTCTTTAGTGGTATGGGATTGCCGCTTTTTTTCTTTTGTAGGTTGCGGTCCTTTTCTCGCATGAGCGGTTGTAGTTAATAATTTTAAATTAGTTTTAATTAATTATCTTTAGTATTTGAATATGATAATAAAATAAAATAATTGAGAAAGGATGAATATAAGAATTTGAAATTTTCTACAATTTTATTACTATTTAGTTGAAAGGAAAACTAATTATCTTTTATTATTTATATGTGATACTAAAATAGAGATCGGTGAGAATCTTAAAATGTCAACGATTTCTTTACTATCTAGTTTAAAAGAATTCGTCGAACTTTTAATCACCATAATTGTCCGATGCGTATCATTCATAATGATGTTATTATTATAATATTTTTTAATATTTATTTCGGAAACTCGGTGGAATCGGTTAGAGAGTTAATGGTCTTTCTCGAGAATCTACTAACTCAATAATCTGTCATGTTTGTATTATTTCTTATTTTATATTTTTATTTTTTCATGTTATATTTTTGTTGGTGCTTCTTAAACTATGTTTTATCATTGTTTTAATATATACTAGCGCAATTCTCTTGCGTTGCAATGCAAGGATAAATAAAATCCACATTTACAAAGTTGAAATAGACAATATTCACCTATTTATCATCATTATCATCGCCTTCATTATATTTTTCATCGACAATAATAATGGTATGAACATGAAGGACTTCAATGATTGGGACAACCTATTGGTCGTCTACTCCTCTCAACGCAGTCTAAGGCCATGTTCAACATAGTCTAAGGTCATGTTTTTTTTTTTAAAAATAACTAAAATTAAGATTATTAAACTAACACTTTCATCTTTATAAATAATAACATACTGGATTATTAAACTAAACTTTTATTTTTATAAATCATATCATGTTTAGTGCAAAAAAATGTCATGTTCAACGCATTCTAAATCCATGTTCAACGCATTTAAAGTCCATGTTCAGCACAATCTAAAATCATTTTCAGTGTAGACTAAGGCCATGTTAAGCACAATATATGGTAATGTTCTTAAAAAATAATAGCGAAATGTCCTTGCATTACAAGGATAAATAAAATTCACATTTACAAAGTTTAAATAGACAATACTCACCTCTTTGTCATCATTTTCATTGCCTTCATCATCTTTTTCGTCGACAATATCTATGGTCTGAACATGAGGACTTCAATGATTGGGACAACCTAGTGGTCATCTTACTCCTCTCATTTAACTTTTTTCATTAGTTCAACGATTTTACCCTCATTTCTCGGTCAACCAAAAACAACATTTATTACATAATAGATATCTCATATTACTAATCTCATAACTCACTTCTACAACTAACTATTTCAACAGTACCAACATCTTTTAACTTCACTTTTGACAATCAACAATCTCATCATATCATTAACCTTTTTACCTTAACTTCTTCGGTAAACCAACAATCTCATTCATATATTTAACCACTAATATTTTTTTGTTTTCCAATTAATCTCTCATATTATTCATCGACAAGCCAACCACAAATATCTTATAATTGGCAAACCAATGTTACTGGTCTCTTATACATCGGCAAACCAACAACAAATCTTATTCACACTTTCACAAGTTTCTTATCCTTGGCAAACCAATTTTATCGACCTCTTATCCCTCGAAAACCAACCACCATATCTCAATCGACCTCTTATCCATTGGAAAACCACATCTCAATCTCAATGTTACCACGGCCTTTTATTCCTCGACAAATTAACCATTAATTGATCTCTAATATCGTAAGCTCACCCACTTATGTACTTAACTATCTCAACAGTACCAGCCTCTTTTACATTCACATTTTCGACAAACCAACGATCTCATCCATATATTTGCAACCTAACAAAACAAGTACTACCATTTAACCAAGTGTGATTGGGATGTGATTTGCCGAGTAATAATAGGCCGATAATAATTGAAAGTGGTTAAAAAATATAAAATCAAATATTTGATTGACCAAAGTGTGAGGTCACAATGCTAAATATTAAAAAATATGAATCAGATATTTGATAGACCAAAGTGAAAGTGTAAGTTTTATTTTAATATATTATTCGTAATTTATTAAGAATTTTAAACATTTAATATATATTATTATATTTTTTTTATAAATTATTTTGTTTATATTTTTATCTGTGTGCACCGCACAGGAATTTTCCTAGTTAGAATAAAACTTCATAAATATCTATAAAATAATTAAATTGAAAGACAATCAAATTACAAACTCATGAAAGACACCCATACAAAAAATATACTCATGAAAGACACTGGGGACGAACTCTTTTGTTAGGGGTCCATAACTATAGAGTTTGTACCTAAATAGTTTAGGTAGATTTGTACACTTTGTACCATTTCTTTCCCAATAAAAAACTTGATCTCAATGTAGTTTGACTTTATCTATCTTTTATAGTTCTTGTAATAAAATGCAATTGATTTATTATCACAAAATAATTAAAAGGGTCTTTGAATCCATTCTAGTATATACATCCCAATGATAGGTCTTTTTTAGCCATATCACATGATTTGATGTCTCATAACAGACCACAAATTATGCTACCATAGTTGATGAAGCCATAATTGTTTCTTTAGAACTTCTTCAAGAAATGACTCAACCAACTAACAAGAAAATGTAACCCAAAGTGGATCTCATATTGTCTTGATATCTCACAAAATCGGAATTAGAATACCCAATGATCTCAAGACTATCTAACTTCCTATATATGAACATTTAATTTTTAATTATTTTCAAGTATCGATCTCATAACTGTTATGACTGTCTAATGTCAAGAAAAATTTATGGCAAACAAATAGTGTTCACATATAAAGCTATAAATATGTGTTTAGTCTTTAATACACACAATCATCCATCAAATTCATCTCAAAAACTAAATGAGAGACTTATTTTGTGAAATTTATGGTACCACTCACTAGAAGTTTGTTTAATCCCTTAGATTAATTATTTTAATGTGCCAATCATATTTGTTGGGTCTCCCGACATAAAATTTTATGATTGCACCATATAAACTATTTTTTCAATGTCTCCATTGAGAAAGGTCGTCTTGACATCAATTTGGTGAAACTCAATATCAAAATGTACAACGAGTGTCATTATTGTTCTTACAATGTCTTTCAATAAAACTAGATAAAAGGTCTCTCTTTCAAGTTAAATTCTTTCTTTAAAGAATAACCTTTCGCTACAAGACAAGTCTTATACTTGTCAACATTATCCTTTAAATCCTATATCAGCTTTAAGAATCAATTTACGACCGCCATGTTTCTTTTTTTATTGTAATGAGACAAGTTTCCAAAACTTTATTTTAATGCGTATACGCGTGTTGAAAATACTCCAAAGCCAAAAACCGAACCAAGAATCACTCCCTTTAGAAATTCACCACCCTAAACCTGCCTTTCGCACCGAATGTAATATTGTTCCCAATTGTATTTACAATTGGCCGATGACAAGGAGGGTCCGATCAGATCATCCAGCGACCTTTTTACGAAACAGACATTTTCTTCAAGAAGAAGACTACTAAGAACAATAGAGTCTGTATCAATCATATCTTGAAATGTGTGGATACCAACACAAAGTAGATTTTAAGTATTCCTTTATACTCAACCGCTTTCTGCTTTCCATCGTCGATGATGACATTAGCTATAAAAGACTTTTTTTTCGAAGTGACTTTCACTAAATGATAAATGGTTTTTCACATTAAAAAGATTCTCCTAAAATTACGAATTCACTCTTCAAAATTAGTATCCTTCCTAGCATGTTTAGCATGTTGGAAGTTTATAAGGTAATATTTTATTATGTTACCACTAAACTCATTCTCATAAAAAAAAATATATATATAATCATTTGATATACCAGTTCTCCTTTTTAGTGGATCACTTCGAAGATACTTGACTTGAGTTTGTTAAGTTTGTACTTCATTAATTTGACTTTTGATTTTAAACTTTATCATTAATAGGAATAAAATCTTTACCAATGCCAAAAACATTTGAGATATGAACTAAGTCTTTCTCAATAATAAATATTAAATTCAAACATTTGTAAAGACAAAGTCCTTTCTCCTTTCAAACTCAATGTTCTCAAAAAAAAAATATATATATAGTCCATCTAAAACATTATCTTTAACTTGACATCATAAAAGGTATAGACCCACTCAAAATATCCAATAAAGTTGTTCCTCACATTAATAAACATGACTAACAACTAAATTCAAATAATAATTTATATTATCTAAAAATACCTTTAATGTAATATTAATATTAAATTTTTGAAAATAATATTAATTATTAATAGTATTTTGTTATACTGATCAAACATTAATAATAATATATTCAAATATTTAATATATATTTGAATGGATTAATTATCCATATTAATAAGATTTTATAATTATTAAATATTACCATGGTAAATATTTATATAATTCAGTCAATTAATTTTTAATTTTTAAACTAAATTACGGTACCGTTCAAATAAATTTGAATCATATCACTTAGTGATTATGTGTACAAATCAATACAATCCAAATAATAAAATATAATATCATTTATTTGAATTTAATTATTCGTATCAATATATACCTCAAATCAATAAAAATATATTTATAAAATAATATGTAATTTTGTTTTGAATAAATGATATATTTTTTATTTTATTATAAAACACAAAATAAATAAAATTATATAGCTAGTAGGCCAAATAGTAATTTTTTTAATTAAATTATGATGTCTCACCTTAATTAAATCAAATAATAAAACTTTAATATTTACTTAACCAAATTTAAGAGATTCTTACCGTGTAATACATCCTGGGTTAAGTCTTCTTTTTATATTCAGTGCAATCCTTTTATATGATAAAAGTATTATAATTTAGTTATTCAGAATTATTAATTTTAAATTTATTAATAACCATAGACAGGAAATGATATAATCAAATATTTTCTTTATATAATATATATATATATATATATATATATATATATATATATATATTATTTCTTTATATACATAAAAAAAAACATATATTTCTTATTTCTCTTTTTAAATATTATATATTACTTAACTACTAAGTAGAGAATTTAAATATAAAAAGAATTTAAATATAAAGAGAATTCAAATATTTTTAAATCTATATCAATCTTCATAATAAATAAGATCATATAATTTAAATAAAATAAAATATATCAATCTTTCATTTAAAATTTTCAAATCTAAATTATATTCTCTAACAAATTATTTAAAATTATCAAAAATTAATATATATTACTAATAATATGGTTTCAAAGTATCTTGATTGTCGGGTCGGGAGATATGATTAATTTGAATATGAATGTAAGAATAAATTGATACTTAGGTCGGGTCATGGTTTAAAGTGGAAAAAAAAAATTGTTTTAGAGCTGTAAAACTAATTTGAAAATTGTGATGTTAAAGACTTGCCGGAAACTTGATCTAGATAGGGTAACTCAGTGTGTTGGCATATATTTGATTGAAAGAAAAGAATTGTATATGAAATTCTAGCTAGTTCATTCTTGGACAAGATCTTGGAAAGTTTTTCTTTTGACTATTTTTGATTGAATCTTGGTATAACAATGACCAGGGAAATGTGTTTTAGGAATTTCTAGAATGAATATGAGAACATTATTGGTCCAAGGGTTGTGGATGTATTGCTTGGTGAAGATAATATCTCTGCAAACATTCAAGCTTGAGATTAATGATAATGCTCATTCAATTATCTGTTTGGAGAAAACTTGAGTCAATCTATATGACTAATTATTTAGTTAAATATTAACTCTACCTAAAACATGTAAGATTGTTTGCTGAACAGGATGGTGTCTGTAAAAAACATATATGAAAAAACTCAACAATGAAACCATAACTTTAATTAGTCTCTTAAACAACCCATACCATAACTTTAATTTGTCTCTTAAACAACCCATGAACATGGCAAAGGATTCCTAGTAAAACTAATAATACAAATATCAACATAAACAACATACATCATAGACATGTCAAAAACAACTTAAGAGTCCTCCAGTCACCTCAGATCTTCAAGGGATTAGTAAGTGGCCTTCTCTTTGCTTAATCATCACAAATTTTCTTCACTGAATTTCCACAACATGATCACAGATTGAACACAAGAACAAGAACAAGGTGATCATCATCTCCTCCAATCTTTCCTGCAACACTTTAAGATCACATAGAAAACACAGGCCTCAAGCCTTCAAGAGGGTCAAAAAGAAAACAAACTGAAATTATCATATGGTTTTAATAGTATATCAGTAGTAGTAGATAGATCACATTCCCTTGCACAAAAACCAGAAAGGAATGGAGCCTTGAAGTTTTACAGTAGCTTACAGTATGCAAAATACTAGTGTTATAGAGTCTATCAAAATATTAAGTAAAAGCCCAAATATAACAAAAATGATATTTAGGGCTTGTCGTTGATGGCAGAAGTTAAACCAGTCACCATCTTCCCTCCAGCCAAAGAAGCCTTCTTCTGAATTCTAACCTTGGGCAGTTCCCATTTCTTCTCCTCTTCTGCTAAAGCAAACATAGGTTCAAAATGATCAGATATATCTACTTCTTTGAAAGATCAAATGAAAACACTGTTCAGGACAAACTTACTCTCCATGGAATTGAAATTTTCTTTCCCGAGTTTGATGGGTATCTTATCAATGTTGTTGGGTTTGGTTCGAGTGCAGGGAGAGAGCCATTTAGCATTCACATATTCAGCTTTTCTCCATGGAGGGAAATGCATACCTTTCTTAGACAGACTCTGTTTTGCAGCTTCAGAAACAATGGAGATTATCATCTGGAGACGGTCAGATTTCCCCACGAATATGTTTGGAAGTTTCTGGAGGATGGATTTGTAAGTTTTTGTTGATCGAACAATTTCAAACTCCGATCCAAAGTCTATGTCGATTATCATCCGCTCACCTTCTACCAACACATCTACATATTCATATTCACCTGTATAAATCAAAACCTGTAATCAGACATTCAGATCAATGTTCATATATGAGTTGGGTTATAGAGAGAATACCTGCAGCACAAATGGGTGTTTTTTCCCATCGAGTTTTACAAATAGAAGCATCATATCCAAGTGCAATAAGATCATCTCTAACTATCTTCCTGCAATATTCATCTTTCCGTTTGTAAATCTTCTTGTTCTCGATGATTCTCGAAGTATCCGCCAGCAGATTTCTTTCACTAACACATGTACACTGGACCAAAGACTGAGAAAACAAAATTAATGATCAGATAAAGGGTATAGTTATTATTCAGATAAAGAACTATTTGATACCTTCAGGACTTGACATGCATCAGAAGATGAATCCATGTCTTCCTCCGAGCTATCGCTACAGTTGTTGTTCATGTTGAATCGATTGCAGCTTTTAGATTTACATTTATGGGTTTGTGTTTCCATCTTGTCACTTCCATATTCAATGAAATTCTGTACCATCTTAGCTAAACAAACAGAGCTAGGATCGAACTCACCGGAACCATTCTTTACTAAAACTTGTGTTTCAGCTGCCGGATACCTCGCCGGAAACTGACGCTCAAACAGCCTCCTCAGCCGCGATTTAACCACAGGCTTCGATACAGATTCATTCTGAAATGAATCATCTACTGGTTTGAAATTGATATCCACAGGTTGAATCTTCATCTTCTATTCTCTTCTCTTCTCTTCTCTTCTCTCAAAAAGTAGACCTAGAAATAAAAGTACGAACAATACAGTAGTATTTTCGAATTGAATGACTCGAAGAACAGACTAAATAATCTACAATGAAACTTTTCCAACGAAAACTTCAAAATCCGGATCGAATAACACGATAAATCCCAATTTCTACTCAAGCTTCTGCAAATGGAAAATCAAAACTCAGAAATGTTACTGATTTCAGATCAGAAATAACATAAAACTTTCTAAGAGGCTTGATCTGAAATTGTTCGGTTTTTCTTAGGGTTTTCAGAACGGATTTTGCAAAACAACCGGTCATCATCATCGTAACATGAATCATTTATGGACAGTAACCAACGGTGAACAAATCTAGAACTTACTGTGAGCTGCCCAGGATTAAGAACGAAGGATAGAGAGAGAAGTGGGAACAAGATAAGGTTTGTTGGTTTTTTTCGATACCTGGAACTTGCAGGTGGGAAGATATGATGTCGAATTTAAGGTATACGAGGAAGGACCATATTGTCTAGTATGAAAGATTGAAGGCTTAATAAAATATCATATTAAAGTTAAGTACCTAAATTTATAGTATTTATTGATCTTCTACATTATCATGATGACATCTACTTTTATTTTTTTTATTTTGTTATTTTTTATTTTTTTCTTACTTATCATAATGAAAATTTTTAAAATTATGAAAATGGTCATATAGATAACATGTGAATTGGTTGAACAAGTTGTCTATACATAAATTGGTTGGTGGTTGAAATATATTTGTTGGTTTATTTTTTTTATTTCATTTTTAGAAAATTTAATTTCAAAAAAGAATTCGTTAGTACGAAAATATGTTGTTTAGATAGGGTTTAGGAGAGGGGATGACGCGGCACAATATGTTTGGCCGAAAAAATAACAAAGATTTTCTCTTTTCTCTCCTCATCATTTATTATTTTTACAAATCAGTGATATAATGACACATCATTATTTCTCTCATTTCCTTTCTCAAATTTTCTCCCCTATCATTTCTCATTTTAAAATTATTTTTTTCATAAATGATTTTTCTTTTAGCATTATAAATAATAATTTTTCAATAGTAAGTTATTCTGAAATTCACAATATAATAATATAAAAAAGATTATTTGAAAAAAAAAATATTTGTAAAGAGGGTTAAAAGTATATATATTAAATGACCAACTTATTATTATAAAGTATTAAATTAAAAGTAATGAAATTTCACTTATCCATTCAAAAATAAATTGACTTATAAAAAAGGAAAAAGAAAAAATGGACTCACATGCAGACTTCATGAGCTAGGCAAAATATTTTTTTTTTAGAATATAAGTAATAAGATTATAAAATTTTGAAAAGATAAATTTGAATTGCATTACATTAAATTTGCTGTGGCGCGCATGATGGGATATGAGGATCATTATGAAGATATTATTAATCAAAGTCGGAATGGGCAATGAGTAGCCTAAAAGATTTGGTTTTGAATGCAATAAAGTTATTTCTATTTAAAAGAATGGCATTTATTTTCTTCTTATATTATGTTTATTATAAGAATGAATCAAAATAAATGAATTCAAATAAGTGAAGTTGATATGGTATTTATAAAAGTAAAATAAAATATTATTTATTATAATTAATCTATATAAATATAAACTATTTTGAATTTTATGATTGACATGCAAATGGACAGGTAAATTAAGGCGTGGCGGTCATTGAGAAGGGCAATGTGTATTAAGAACTTACTAAGAAGGTGTAATTGGACAGGTACATGTGTCTTACAGACCATATACACACCACCTCATATCTACTTCTTGAATGCACTATTCATTCTGAAGATATCAAAAATTGTGTACCACTAGATTAAAGATTACTTTAACCCATACACAGATTTATAAAAAAAAATATATACTTTGCTCTCACATTCAACTTACATGGACCCATAGTTTTTTCGTCTGGATAGTTTCTTGGAATATGCGTCTACCAATTTTACGAGTTCACTTAACGTATTGTATTTTAGGGCATAAAGTATCTAATCTTAAGATTGACTCATCCATTCGAATGTTCCGTCTTTAAAGCATTTTATGCGATCCAAAATTGGCCGGTCTCATGCCTTACCTATCATTTCGAATGCTCCGCCCATAGAGGGAACGTATCGAAGGACTTAAAAGATAAAATGACCCGTACACGTTTAGAAAAATGTTTGTTCTATTAAAGTTATGCTATAGAACCTCGCGCCTTACCTCTCGAATCTCAAAAAGAATAGATATGAGAACTATCCATATAATATGTTATCATATTTGTTTGAGATGAGAAACCAAAGTGAGGTTCTATATCATAAATCTTTCCTTACTTAGCTCGTACATGTTCCAAATTAGTACGTGTTCAAAACGTAATAAACTGGTTGAATTTAAGAGTCGCCATTTTAGTTTACTTCAAAAAAAAACAAAAAAAAAGAAAACAAAGTATTCCCGGATTAAGAGTCCGGTGCTTGGTTACGCATGAGGAAAGGGCCACAACAACTATGTCATATACACCTATACCGTGAGATAGTCTTTACTCCTATGTAGTTGGTCATTGTTTGTGAAATTACGTTACACATCTGTATTCTAAGTTCATAATTCTTTTGTTTGTAAATACCCTCACCTTGTCTTTAATCTAGAAGGAATAATCATAGCTCTCTTGATTAGATTCTAATGAAGGTTGACATCAAACCATTAAAACTCTTGAGTGTCCATTTATCGTGTCTTAAGTCTATTTTAACAGGACATTATATGCTTAGTTTAAAGGTGATTCTGGACTCTTATTAGATTCTCCTAGACTTAAAAAAGATAAAAAGGGTTCTTCAATGGTCTCCTTGGGCACACATGTGAATCACAATATGAACTCTCGCATTTGCTGATTTGCTTGAAGGTTTATTTGTCGATAGACTATGAATTCTTGCACATTGAAGACCTCACAAGTTCACAGGAATAAGGATTAAGGAATGAAGAGAGGAAATTGGAGCCCCGAAGTATACAACAACCGAAATAGAGAATTTTCCCTAAGGAGTTGTAAAAGCCCGAGAGTTTTTGTGCATGTTGAACATATTTTTAGAAACACTTCATACTCGATTATTAAACTTTTCGGGGTTACGAGACACCCCCATATGACTCCAATAAAACGAGCCTCTTTTTAACCGTGTTTCGAAAATTTTAAAAATTTACAGGGAAGTCAAAAATTATTTTTATGAACATACTACCAAAATTTTATAATTTTCCGGGTTATGGAGCTCTAGATATTAGCGTTCCAAAATAAGCCGTTTTTCAAACAGGCCCCAAAAATTATGAAAAAATTATTATTTTTATTGAATATAATATTTTTGATTATCCTTGAATTTTTGGAATTTTATAAAATTATTTGGAGGCTCCAATTGGAAGAACAAGGTTATTTGGTATAAAAGGAAACCAAATAAGCCTTAAAGAATTTCCCAAAAGTTAGAAATTGAAACTTTATATCCAAAATTGGATAAGTTGGAGGACCGAATTGAACGCTGATATAAGTTTAGGGGCCAAATGAATTCAAATTCTCATAAAATAATTCGACTTTGGAAGTTCAGGTTCATAATTGAACAATATTGGAAATCTGTGAGCCTATTTAATTTGGAATTATTAAATCAATTATGAATTAATGTTCGTAGGCAAATTTTACAGGAAGAAAGTTTCAAGGGCCAAAATGAATGCACCTTAGAACTTGGAGTAATCAGAAATAATAAAAGGCTGCCAACGGACGTCGTCTTCCTCGGCCGTCTTTTGCCTCGCCGATTCCCGAGGCCTCACGGGGAGATTCTCCGACCAAGACTATTGTCTGTGATGGCCTAGGAATCTATCCTTTCTCGTTGTCTTGTCGTTTGTCTAAATGCTAGATTTCGAAGTCAGAGAACAAAGAACACTATATTCTTCTGATCTGGATGTCGTCGCCAATGGAGCTTCGCCAACTTTTTGGAAGACTGGGACTCTATGCAATAGAAGCTCGTCGAAGTGTTGGCTACCTCTGGAGAACATTTTGAGACAAGAGATGAGGAAATAGAGGAAGCAAAGAACGCTCCTATGCAGATATGGAAATAAGAACATATGGCAATTACCATCTATAACTCCTTATACGATGGGGCGATGACTCCACTAACATCACATGAGCAATCCTCGTCACCTTGAGATATGAATGCACCTACGTCACAGCGTCACAGCGAAGAAGCCTCCTACAACGTCGTTGAAGAACTAGCCGACAGTTCTTCCTCCAACGACCAATGTTTGAAAAATACGACGAACATAAAATTTAGAATCGAGGCTAGTCGTGACCTAGCCTCTTCCTAGAACTAAACTCGACTAACCTATGACTTTATCAGCTAGTCTTAACCAAACATCCAAGCAATATTCATTCAACATTCAATCAATTAAAATCAAACATGAATTAATTAACAAATGGAATTGAATCAACATCACGTCGACGTCGGTGTACAGAACTAATGTCTTACATAGATTACAATGACATAAGAACAAGGAAGCCTACCTAAAGCAAAGGAAACAAAAAAGAATTGGATTGAAGATGAACTATTTGGAATCTTCAAGGCTCGCCGAAAACAACTTCTAGGAGTTCTTCAATTGGTTGCTTTCTCTCCTAGACTCTCTCTCTCTCTTGCTCTATGGAATTTCTATGGTCGTGACTTTGTAATATCCTTGCCCCAAATGAGGCAATCTTCTTAAATACCCCTTGGGAAAGGGTAACTTAGGAATTAGAAATTTTGGAAAACCGACAACTTCTTCCTCGGGTTTAACCGACTTAATTTCCTCCTCAGCCACGTCTGGGCTTATTTTTCACTTGTAGGTAAATGGTTAAGCTACACTTTAGGTCCTTACTCCGGCCAAATGGTTAAGTGTAGACCAAGTTATATATTTTTTAAGTTAGGCATTTTCTGGTTTTAATTTTCAACCAACCTGGATCAACTTTTGACTCAGACCACCATTAAGGCTGAGCTAGTATGCATTGGAAATGTGAGCTTGTTATATTTCACTTTTGTGTTGGAATAAATCTTTAAGAGTGGTTGTAAGTCCATGCAATTCTTGATGGAAGGCTGAGGGTCTCAAAGTGAACAACGTGGCTTATGACCGACCTTACGTGGTTTGTAAGTCGAACCATGAGTATAATTGGTATCAAATGAAAGCTAACTCAAAGGTATTTTCAATGGTATCTTGTTTGATCAAAATGGTTGAGCCAATAAAAATATGTAATTTTTTAAAGTCACCACATGCTCTAGTTCGCTCCAGGAACATAGTGGGTGAGCCTGCATCGGGTTGTTGGTCTAAATTCAATTCCTTATCCATAGAATGGAGGAACTAGACTAGTGTCATTCGAACGGGCTACGTCTTAGTTTTCCAACCGCAGGTCACAATTCAAAAACTAAGTACTACAACATTAATTATGGATTAAACAACGAGGACATGTCTAGTTTGATCATGTATTGGTCGCATCGTCTTCTACCATCAATTTGAAGTGGTAAGAGTGTCGACGTTACTATGGATACAAAAGAACGTTGTAGAGGACTCTTTAGGCTTTTTAAAACATCCAAGAGCAACTAATTCCATTGAGTATAGCGACCTAAGTGATTTTTTTAAGCTGAAAGTGACTTCAAGAATTAACAACAGAAAAATAACTCAAATGTACCAAATTTGGGCATTTTTCAAATAATCCCACGTGTGGCGTCAGCATGACGTTAGTACACATGTTTTTTTGAATTCTTCAGAGAGCCACCTGGCCCATTGACTTCTGTTAACCCGCTCTTGAATCTCTTGGTTCAACTCAGTTTTTTACGTTTTTATCCTTTTGAAGCCTTCTACACAAAATTGTTATAATCAATATTATACTCAAAATTCAAGATTTTTCGAACCGGTCAATCTAAACGTTTTAGGTTTCCAAAATTTTGACTTTTGTTGAAAAATAACGTTTGAACACACAAATGAGCCCTAAACTAGTTGTTCGGTACATATTTTTCAATATCAATATTATACTCAAAACTCATGATTTTTCAAGATAGTCATTTTGAACGTATGAAAACATATGAAGCTCGAGTATTTTTAAAATTTGGTATTTGGACCAATATTCGAGGGTCACTCCTAGTCAATTTTAAAAAGTGAATTTTTTTAATTTTGCTCTCCCCGTTCAATAATAAAGTATGAACATCATACTAAACCGGGCATACTCATTTTAATTTCGGGGTGTAAAATTTGAGTGTCTATGGAATGGCTCTCTTGGAGAGAATATGACCTTCACTTTGCAAAGTGTATGTCCAAACCTGATCAAATATGCACCAATTTTGTAATCCCTACATGTAAAATCTAAAGAAGTGAATAAAATATAAAACATGGGCTGTGCATTCTCTACTCTACTTTACCTTTCACGCTGATAACATGTTTCAAGGAATTGGTTGCATGACGATAGCAACAATCTTGCAAAATACTTACAACCTTGTTGACCGGAATTCACACTAGGATGAGAGTTTAGATTTTGATTACAAATGTTTCAACTATTCCAAAATAATGAAAGCCTACCAAAAATCACACATAAGAATTATATTTCAATATGTTCATTTGTTAATTTCCAAGCAAACCATATAAAAAAGCATATAAAAAAATCATTGAACCGATGATGAAAACTATCAAGAATATTAAGTTCTCTTATCGCGAGATAATGAGCAACTTACTAAGAAAACAACAAGTACTCATATCAGTAGATAATGAGCAATTGGTAGAAACAACAAATCATCACATCAACAAGATAATGAGCGACCTATGTAATGAGCATAGAATCCTCGTATCTAAGATAACGGGACACTCTGAGAAAAGAAAAGTTCTTACATCGATGAGATGGTGATCAACTTGAGTAACTAGCATAGAATCCCTCATATCTATGATAACTAGCCACTCATAAAAATAACAAGTTCTCACATCGATGAAATGACAAGCAACTTATGTAACAAGCATAGAATCCTTGTATCTAATATAAGAGTCACTCCTAAAAATAACAAGTTCTCACATCAACAAGATGACAAGAAACTTGTGTAACAAGCATAAAATCCTCGTATCTAAGATAACGAGTCACTCTTAGAAAACATAAAGTCCTCATATCAACGAGATGATGAGCGACTTGTGTAATAAGCATAGAGTTCAGCACACTCAAGATGCTGACTCACAAAATGACACAAGTAACGAACTCAGCACACTAAGGATGCTGATTTAAAAATGAAATAGATCGCACCAAGATCTGTTGATACACGATGGGTCTAGCACGCTAAGGCTGCTGACTCTTGAGAAAAAGTAAATCATACCTGGATCTGTTGACATAGGTACAACACGCTAAGGCTGCTAATTTTCTTAGACGAAACAGGTAAACTCAGCACGCTAAGGCTACCGATTTATGTATCACTAATAAATTCAGCTCGTGAAGGATTCCGATTTACAAAATAACACTGATAAATTTAGTACGCTAAGGTTGTCGATTTATAAAATGAAACAGATGAACTCAACACACTAAGGTTGCCGATTCAAATAATATAATATATTGCACTATGATTGTGATACACGACAAGTACAACACGTTAAGGCTGCTAACTCTCGAGATAAAAAAATCACGCATGGATCTGTTGACATATGACAAATACAACATGCTAAGACTGTTAACTCTCGTAACGACATAGGTAATCTCAGCATGCTAAGGTTATCGATTTATAAAATACACACATAATAGATCTTATTCAAGATTTATTGACGCGAACGACGAATCCAACACTAAGGTTGCTGACTCTTGAAACTCAACAAATCACCTCCAAAATCTATTGATACTAACGACTGAAGATAATTCTCACTTCTTGATTTGAGGACTTCTCCAAACTTGACACCAAAGCGAAATAAACATCCTAGTGACAAACAAGTGTTTTCCCTTTGATGCATGAATGTATGATCGATCATGGGGCTACGATTATGATGAATTTGTTAACATTCACTAATAACAATGAATGTATGTTTAAAAATTCAAAAATATACAAAGGTTTCTGAAAACTCATGATGCAAAATGTATGATTAGCCTTAGGCTAAAATGAATGCAATCTTGAAAACATTCTTGGTAAATACCAAGATATTTTGCTATCTTGTCCTAAAAGTTAATGAACATTTTAATTATATCATTGCATGCTTAGCTCTAGACCGAAACATCTTTAACATCACAAGACCCATGAAAAGCGCTAGATTATTTCAAAGGAGGTCTGATTTTTTCAGTTTTTTTTCTCGATACAAAAGGAATTGTTTTGGATTAAATTCTTAATCGTATGCTTGTGATTATTTTCAAAAATATTTATTGATAACCGAAGTTTGACTCTCGTTGAAGATTTCGATTTTTTCACTCCGTTAACTCTTAGGCTTGACAATTTCAGAATTTCATCTGCTTCTGCATGTTCTTTTTTAGAGAGAAATTTTCAAAACACTAGGCTTGAGCGAGCTTTACTCAAGGTGTTTAGTTAAATCAATATGCCTAGCAAAATTTCATGGCAGTGATGTCAAAATCTTAACCGCTATGAGTACAAGGCCTATTTTTTACAACTAGGGTATATTTGGTCAAATTGACACACCTAGCGATATTGCATAGTGGTGATTTCAAAGCCTCCTACATAGAAGTGATCAACATTTTCCTATTTTGTTGAAGTATTATCGGTATATTTTACAGATCAACATACCTAGCGAGATTGCCCAGTCATGTTTTCACTATCTCAACATTGTGATGAATACTTTGCTCAATGATTTCTTTTTGCTCAATTGCGCAGCATTTCAAATCATCTCTCTATTCATCATATTTTTTAAGAAGTTAGACGATTTTCCTAATATGCTTAACATTATTGAGACTAAAGTTTGAACGTTAGCACAACTTTGTGGAGTCTAGTTTTAACAACGCACGAGACACGAGAAGGAACTAAGATAGATAATCATTCATATGAATTTTTAGAGATATTCAAACTCACTTTACATCTGAAACAGTCTTTAGTTTAGGATTTGGTCCTAAAGCCTACTCCTTTCGTTGTGTCCATGATATGTTTCGATGGAAGAGATCTCTGTCTTCTTTCACATTAGAATGGCAATATTTTATTTTTCAAAAACATGCATGAACGTTTGACTGAACCTATTTATAGGTTGCCTACTTATCCTCACAGGAGAGGAATCAGGTCCACATGTACTTCCATTTTCTTTTTCAAAATCGAAAGCAATGGTTAGAAAGTCCCGACCTCGACACGATTGCCGAACAGTAATGCAAATGAACGTCATATGACCATCGACCATTATACGTGACTCATGTAATGATGCAATGCGCTCTCGATCATGTAAATGATGCATGCAATACAAATTGTTTTTCTCATTTTCCCCTTTTTGAAAAATGCCCCTAGTATGAACTAGGATCTGAAACTTTCATTCCGTAAGAAGCAAGAAACGAATGAAAATGACCAAAATTGTTGGAAGGTTTCCTACATATCACTGTGAATAGGGAATCAGGTCCAAACGTAGTTTGAATCAAAGATCAAACACTACACTGAACTAAAAGGGGTATCTTGGCGTTCCAAGTCAAAGGATTTCTCATAAACTTCGAGACCTCCATCCCACCAAGCTTGGAGAACGAATAGTTCTAAAGGGAAGGAATACTTTAGCGTTTCAAGTTAAAATATCTTCCAGAGGGACATACCAGTATACCACAAATTTATATTCAGACAAAAACGTAGAAAAAGACAATTTGCACAAATGAAATACCTTAGCATCTAAAAGTTAGAGGATTTCCAAAGTCTCTGATAATTCCATCCTACCGAAACAAGTGAATGAACGTAAATTTTATCTTCTTCTTTTTTTAAATAAAAAAGTAATTAATAAAATAAATTTTAAAAAATAGAAAATGAAGATAAAAGATAAATTTGAATTGCATTACTTTAAATTTGCTAAGATAGCTCTTATGGTGCATGATGGGATATGAGGATCATTATGAAGAAATGGCAATGGGTAGCCTACAAGATTTGGTCTTAAACATGCATAAAGTTATTTCTAATTAAAAGAAATTAAAACCGTGATATTTATTTCCTTGTTATATCAAGTTTATCATAAGAATGAATCAAAATAAATGAATTAAAATGAGTGAAGTTAATATGGTATTTATAAAAGTAAAATAAAATATTATGTATTATAATTAATCTATATAAATATAAATTATTTTGAATTTTATAATAACCTAACCTTATATATGATTGACATGCAAAATGACAGGTAAATTAAGGCGTGGCGGTCATTGAGAAGGGCAATGTGTAGTGAGAAGATGTGATTGGACAGGTGCGGCGGACCGGCGGTGATGATGCATGTGTCTTACAGACCGTAATAAAAAACGTTGTTCGGTCGATTCTATGGTCGTAAGAATATAGCTAGACACAGATATGAAACTACACAACATTATTTGATTATTATATTAATACACACAGATTTTCCAAAACTTTCTGATTACTAAAATCTTTTATGTCAAACTCTTTCAAGTATATATATGGTCTTAAGCCCACTAATAATCTTCATGCTTTGATAAATAATCAATCTAGAGTATCAAATAGCTTTTGTATGATTCATCACTTTCAAAGTCTTTAAATTCATAAATGTAAACACCACCATCATATCTACTTCTCTTGAATACACTATTCATCCCCAAATATCAAAATTTTTGTACCACTGGATTAAAGATTACTTTAACCCATACAAAGATTTATAAAAAAAAATATATACTTTGCTCTGACGTCCAAAATTTAAAAGTTGTTTTGTCTAGATAGTTTCTTCACGTAGAAAAAATATTTTTAACGTCAAGATTTATAGTGTTCACGAACGACGACTTTGTTCGTCGCATTAATAATTATTAACGTCGGCAGCATTGATACTTTTAACGACGGTTTTCACCATGCTTTAAGTTTCATATATAACAAATAACTTAAATTCATTCTCAGTCTATTCATCTTCATTCATTTTTCTTAATATATCTAAATTTCTATTCATTTTTTTTTAAAAATACCAACATTTTTTCGCTAAACTCATTAATTATATATTTTATTTTATAAATTTATTAATTACTTAATTTTATAAATATAAAATATATATAATTAAAATAAATAATAATTAATTAAATAATTAAAATAAAATATATTAAAATACCATACATATTTATCAATACTTAATTTTATAAATAATATATATAATTTAAATTAAACATATTAAATAAAACAATTCAAATAAATATACATTACATAAACGATTAAAATAAAATTGTATAAATAAAATTTAATTATTAAGATAAAATATGCATTTTATTTAATATTTATGTAATATATTTTATATTAGGTAGAATATTTATTCAAATTATTTAATTTATAGTAAATCTAACCATTTTAATTGCCTATTTATAAATTGTAAGTTTAGTTTTAATTATATATATATATATATTATATTTGTAAAATTAAATAAAAATAAAAACAAATTATTTAAATAAATATGAATTATATAAAAAAAATAAAATGAATAATGATATATTAAGTTATATGAATAAAATTGAATTATTATCCTATTTACCTAAAATTGGAATTCATGTTCATATATTAAAATTAAATATATTATATTTATTAAATTATGTAAAAACAAAAATAAATAATTTAAATAAATATACATTATATAAAATTTATAAAGATAAAATAAAGTTACATGAATAAAATAAAATGTATAAAAATAAATAAAAAAATTATTTAATATATTTTATTTTAATTTGTATGTAATACATTTTATTTTAATTTATAATATTTATTTAATATGTTTAATTTCAATTATATATATATAAGTAAATAAAGATAAAATATGTTAATATTTATGTAATATATTTTATTATATAATATATATAATTTATTTTAATTATTTAATGAAGTATTATTCATTTTAAATATATATATATATATTATGTTTATAGAATGAAGTAATTATTAAGTTTAAGAGAATAAATGTGTAATTAGGAGGTTTAGGGAGGTAAGATTGATATTTTGAGAAATTGAATAAAAAAAAAGTATATTAAAAAAAAGTGAATAAAAAATGGATAGACATGAAAATAATTTAAAAAATTGACAGGTAAGTTAATACGCGTCCGTCATAAAAAAGGGCCGTTTGTAGTAAGAAGATATGAGTGGACAGGCACGGTGATGATGTTTAAGCATGTGTCTTGCAGACCGTAATAAAAACATGTTTGGTCGTAAGGACAAGGGAGCACCTTAGTTTATTCGGATGAAGTTTTTTTAAAATAATTTTAATTATTTAAAAAATGATATGGATCATGGTTTTAAATATGTGTTGATTATTTTGGTATACAAAAAACATGAGGTATAGTATTATATCGAAATTTTATGGTAAAATTTTCAAAATTATTTCTAAATTAAAGAAATTCTTGGGTTAAATTAAATAAGAAAAAGAGTAAATTAATTAAGAGAGAAATAATTAATTAACTTAAAAGATAAGAACGACATAATTTTAATAATGTGGTTAAATAAAACTAAGTTGTAACTTGAACAAAACAAAGCTGGATAACTTACTCTTGTGCACGTAAAGATCTAAAGAACACTGTCTTTTCGGACGTCGTCTAATGGTCTAAGGAGTGCGCATTGTTAGACGTTGTCTAACCTTCTTAGACGTGGTATGAAGAAGAAGCGTAGTTAGACGTCATCTAACCTTCTCAGACGCGGTCTCAGTAATGCGCGAGTAGATGTTGTCTAAATTACTTTAGACGTAGTTTGAGTAATGCGCGAGTGACATCGTCTAATTACTTCAGACGCGATTTGAGTAATGCGCGAGTATACGTTGTCTAAATACTTCAGACGCGGTCTGAATAATGCGCGAGTAGATGTCGTCTACTTACTTCAGACGCGGTTTGAGTAATGCGCGAGTAGACATCGTCTAATAACTTCAGATGCGGTTTGAGTAATGCGCGAGTAGACGTCGTCTAGTTACTTTAGACACGGTCTGAGTAATGCATGAGTAGACGTCGTCTAAATTACTTCAGACGCAGTCTGAGTAATGCGCAAGTAGACGTCGTCTAATTACTTCAAACGTGGTCTAAGTAATGCGCGAGTAGACGTCGTCTAATTACTTCAGACGCAGTCTGAGTAATGCGCGAATAGACGTCGTCTAAATTACTTCATACGTGGTCTGAGTAATGCGCGAGTAGAAGTCGTCTAATTACTTCATACGCGCTCTGAGTAATGCGCGAGTAAACGTCGTCTAATTACTTCATACGCGGTCTAAGTAATGCGCGAGTAGACGTCGTCTAACCTTCTTAAACGCGGTCTGAAGAAGAAGCGTAGTTATACGTCGTCTAACCTTCTTAGACGCGGTCTGAAGAAGAAGCGTAGTTAGACGTTGTTTAACCTTCTTAGACGCGGTCTGAAGAAAAAGCGTAGTTAGACGTCATCTAACCTTGATCAGACGTCCGAATGAGCGTCTATTTCTCTACTCAACTCGTCTGCAGCTCTTGTTATCAATATCCTGACAATTCAACTGATCATAACAAATGAGCAACTACCACGTACGCTAATATTCTAATTGCTCACCCTGTGTTGCATGTTCCAGTACAACACGATCTTTGAGAACATTCGGCGCACTATCTGTTCTATACGACCACAATCCTCATGCACAGGCTCTAATGCACTATCGTATTATTTGGCGGTCATCCAACGGACACATGCCACGTGTCCTTGTAGAAGATTCGACACTTGGTGCACTTCAAGTATAAGTGAAAGCTCAAGGACAACGGACGAACGGGTTGGTCACAACTTGCATACAAGCGAATCATCTTAAGATCCAGCTATCAAGATATACTCTCCCTCTAAAGCATTGTGTTTACAACTTTCTTGAGAGTTTTCTGTAATTCATTCACTATTCTTTCTATGTGAAACTTCAATGTTGTAAGTTGAACAGAGGGTGTTCTATTCAACAGAGAGTTAGATAGAAGTTCAGAAGCAGGCAGTTGTTAAGTCATGTGGTTTCTGACTGGGTTTGTATAGTGTGTTCTATATAAATCAAAGCCTTTTATTGAATATCATTCTTTACTTTCTTCCATTTACGTAAGAGTTTTATCTCCGAACATCCATAAAACTCCCTGTATTCTTTACTTTCTTCCATTTACATTTATCTATCTGAAGCTTCAAATCCAACAAATTGTTACGCTCTTGAACTTGTTCAAGAGTTTGTGAAGATTTGCGAAAAATAGAAACATATTTTAACTTCTAACAGAGTTAAAATCGAATCGAAGTTTATAAGATGTTAACAATAGTCAGAACTCAGTCTCTATTGTCAACACCGATCTAAACAAGTGGTATCAGAGCCTTGTTTTCTATTCTCAAGCATCACCAGTTTCCTGAATCATGTCTATGACTGTCATCAACAAGGTTTCCATGTTCTCTAAGGAAAACTACAACGGATGGAAGGTGAGAGTGCAAGCTCATCTATCTGCCATAGATGATGACATGTGACATGTCATCATCGATGGTCCGATAAAGATTGAGAAGCCAATATCTGAATGGACCAGTGAAGATAAGAGGAAGAACAACCTCAACAACATGGAGAAAGACATTCTCTACAAGACATTGGATGATAACATGTTTAACAAGATCATCACATGCCCCACTGTCAAAAAAATTTGGGAGAGGATGACTCAACTGTGTGAGGCAACGAGCAAATCAAAGAAAACAAACTCATGATTGCCACACATTAGTTTGATAACATCAAGATGCGTCTTGGAGAAACGATGACTGAGTTTGATGAGAGATTTAGTAAAATCATCATTACTCTCTCCACTTTGGGCAAAACTTACAACATTAGAGAATTTGCTATCAAAGTCAAGTGTGCTCTGCCCAGAGAGTGAGATATTAAGACGATGGCGATGAGGGAGTCTAAAGACCTCAACAAGATGGAGCTCTATGATTTGTTAGCTGATCTGAAGGCCTACGAGTTTGAAATAAACTCTAGGAACGAAGATGAGCTTTCCACATGTGTGATCTCTATTAAGTCGTTGATGACTTTTAAGGAGCCACCTGCTTCCACTACTATGAAGACTGTTGCCGAGTAGATCAGCAGCGACGCTATGGCTCTCTTCGTGAAGAAATCCGACAAATTCATGAAGAAGAGCAATCCTAACTCAAGCTCTTCAAATAACAACAATAATGATAAGAGTAATTATAAGGCTAACTTGAAATGTTTTAACTGTGATAAACTAGGACACTTCAAGGAGGAATGCAGGAAGCCAAAGCGAGATGAGAAGAAGGACAAAAAAGAGTTGAAGGCTCTCATGGTTGTTAATAGCAAAGCCAAGTGGGCCCAAAGCGACTCATGTAGACACTCATTTTTCACCCCTAAATTTTATAGTTTATGATTTTCATAAATCCGAGCCTATACAATTTTCTCGAATTAATTCATGGGCTCATTGCACGATTTATTTTAAAGACGGTTATATTTAGAATAATTGAATTCTTGGAAATAATTGATTTTGGATTCTTAATATAGTTAAGGTAGTAATTTGTCTATGTTACAATACTTAGGGAAGTTATTTTGCTTAGAATATTCAAGGTTTTATTTAATTAATTACCTTGGGTATTTATAAAATTAAAATATAACGTTTTAATAAAAAATCTTTTTTTAAGGAAATCGTTAAGTATATTTTTGTATTTTGTTTTCTTTAATTAAATTAGTTGTTTTAAATTTTAGATTACTTGTCGACTAGATTAGGTTTTATTTTTTTTAGTTAATTAGCATTTTTTTGTTTTTTAATTAGAATTGTTCCTTAAAAATAGGAATAATTAAAAATAAAATTGTTTATTTGTTTTTTTAAAGAAATCTTTTTGTAAGATGAAGGGATGTGTAAATAAGATAACTGTGCAAACAAAAAAAACTAACGGTTGAAGAACGTGAAATCTCTCCACAACCATGAGTTAAGAAAAAAAGATGAAGGAAGAAGTGCGGTCAAACGGAAAAAGGGAAGTTACCAAGAAAAAAAGGGAAGAAGTTACAAACAAAGAAGGGTTCAGCCGTGAGTAGGGGTGAGCATAATATGGGTTTACCCAAACCCAACCCTAACCCAAACCCAAAATATTAATTTGGGTTGGTTAATATGGGTTGGGTTGAGAATGGGTTGGGTTGAGTATGGGTTGAGTTTAATTTGGGTTGGGTTAGGGTTACCCAAATTACCCAAATTATATAAATTTAGTTTAATTCTCTATTATTAATCAAATATAAACTAATCATCTTCCAAATTTAAGTCGAACACGTTTTTAACATGTTTAACATATTTTCCATATGTTTAACACGTTTTGCACACATCTAACACGTTTTTAATATTTTTAACACGTTTCACTTATAACATGTTTTTCACACGTTTAACACGTTTTTCACACGTTTAACACGTTTTTCACACGTTTAACACGTTTTTATACGTTTAACTTGTTTTTCACACGTTTTCACATTTTTGACACGTTTTTACGTTTTTCACACGTTTAACAAGTTTTCGCGTTTTTGACACGTTTAACACGTTTTTGACATGTTTAACACATTTTCACACTAATAACACATTTTCCACGTTTTTGTCACGTTGAACACGTTTTTGACATGTTTAATACGTTTAACGCGTTTTTGACAAGTTTAACACGTATTTTATGTTTTTGGCACGTTTAACACGTTTTTAACATAACTAACACGTTAACACGTTTTTGATAAGTTTAACACGATTTTCACATTTTTGTCACGTTTAACACGTTTTAAACATATTTAACACGTTTTTGATAAGTTTAACACGATTTTCACGTTTTTGACACGTTTAACACGTTTTTGACATTTTAACACGTTTTTGATATGTTTAACACGTTTTTCACACGTTTAACACGTTTTTAATATCTCTATCACGTTTTCACACTTAAAAGATGTTTTCACACGTTTTTACGTTTTTGGCACGTTTAACAAGTTTTTGACATGTTTAACACGTTTTTGTCATGTTTAACACGTTTTTGACATGTTTAATACGTTTAACGCGTTTTTTACAAATCTAACACGTTTTTTACGTTTTTGGCACGTTTAACACGTTTTTGACATTTTAACACGTTTTACACATTTAATATATTTTTGATATGTTTAACATATGTTTTTGCACGTTAACACGTTTTGATAAGTTTTAACACGTTCTTGTCACGTTTAACACGTTTTTGGCATTTTTGACACGTTTAATATGTTTTTCACACATTTGACATTAAACATGTGAAAACTTATTAAACGTGTCAAAACTGTGAAAAACATGTTAAACGTGTCAAAAACGTGTTAAACGTATCAAAATGTGCCAATAACGAGGAAAATGTGTTAAACGTGCCAAAAACGTGGGATATTTGTCAAAACGTGTTAAAAGTGCCAAAAACGTGAAAAACGTGTTAAGCATGTTAAACATGTCAAAACGTGTTAAACGTGCCAAAAACGTGAAAAATGTGTCAAAATGTGTTTAATCTGTCATAATCGTGAAAAATGTGTCAAACGTGTTAAAAACGTGTTAAACATGTCATAACATGAAAATAGTGTCCAACGTGTCAAATGTGTTAAACTTGTTGAATGTGTGAAAAACGTATTTAATGTGTCGAAAACGTATTAAATGTGTCGAAAACGTGAAAAACATGTCAAAATATGTTAAACATCTCAAAATGTGGAAAACGTGTTAAACGTGTCAAAACGTGTTAAACGTGCCAAAAATGTGAAAAACGTGTGAAACGTATCAATAATGTGAAAACGTATTAAACGTGTCGAAAACGTGTTAAACGTGTCGAAAACGTGTTAGACGTGTCAAAACGTGTCAAAAACGTGTTAAACGTGTCAAAACGTGCCAAAAACGTGAACAACGTGTCAAAAATGTGAAAAATATGTTAAACGTGTCAAAACGTGTTAAACATGTTAAAACTTGTTAAACGTGCCAAAAATGTGTCAAAATGTGTTAAATGTATCGAAAACGTGAAAAAATGTGTCAAAACGTGTCAAAAATGTGTCAAACGTGTCAAAAACATGAAAAACGTGTTCAACGTGTCAAAAATGTGTTAACCGTGCCAAAAACGTGTTAAACGTGTCAAAACGTGTTAAACGTGTGAAAACGTATTAAAAATATCAAAAACGTGAAAAACGTGTTAAACGAATAAAAATGTGTTAAATTAGTCAAATACATGTTAAATAAAAAAAATAAAAATAAAATAATTTGGGTTACCCAACCCATACTCAACCCAACCCATACCCAACCCATATTAGTAAATAATATGGGTTGAATTATGGGTTGGGTAAATTTAATTTGGGTTGAATATGGGTTGGGTAATACGGGTTGGGTTTACCCGTTTGCTCACCCTAAGCCGTGAGCAAGAGAAACATGAATACTTGATTATTTTTAATTACAAAATTAAAATGATCAAGTATTACATCATTATTAAATAAAGCTTAAAACTCATTGGATATCACTTGACGTTTAGTGACATGTCAAGTGGAGATTGCTCCATTTAAAATATTTTGACATATTTTAAAAATGGAAAAATCTTTCCAACATCAAGGGTGTTAAGTGGTCCTTTGGGTTCTAGGATTTTCGATTTTAATTCCCTATAAATACCTCTCTTAGCATCCTAGTAAATTCTCTCTTTTTCACATTAAAAAAATGCCCTTAGGCTTCCGAATTAAGACCTCACTTTTCATTCTCTTGTGCCCTTTGGCGGCATTTTTTTCTAAAAAGTCTGCCCTCTTTCTTTCAAGAATCTAAGCAAGACCCCCAACTAGTTTTGTTGGGTCATAAGCCTCTTACTTAGAATTTTCATCCCTCTTTGCAAAGACGCAGCCCCCATTGTAAGCCACTTTGCATAACTTTGTTTTTATATATTTGAATTAGAATTAGAATTAAGATTAGAATTATTATTTTTGTATTTTATCTTTGCACCATGCATGATTTCCTTTAAAATAATTATTTTGATAGCTGTTTAAGATTTTATCTTTCTTTATGTAAATATGTAAATTAGTTAAACTAAAAAATAATATAATAAATAAGTATGAAACAAGGCAGAAACTTCTTTGTTCTTAAAAAAAAAATATGTTGGTGTATGTTTCATAACTCTATGCATGATTTCTTTGTAAATATGTAAACCTTAATAATACATTTAACATGTAAATAAAAAGTTATTGACCAAAAAAATTTTTTTTTTTTATAAAACCAACCTTGAAAAAAATAATCTGTTTTGATTTAATTTATTGTTTGTATAATATTAGATCTAGAATTTAGATATATATTATTAATAATCTAGTTAGATTTTTAAAAGAAAAACTCAAAAAAAAAAGTGAGATTTGTTTTGGTTTAATTTATTATTTGTATGACATTAGAATTATGATGTATATGTATATAAGTTTTTTTTATTTATATGTTTTAAACGTTTCTGAATTTTATTTTGCAAGTTAGGATCTATTTTGATCACCACGGGTTAGTTAGAATAGGATCAGGTCAGAAAATAGGTAGAATAACAGGTTTGTTTCTTTAGGACCGGAAAAGCTAGCCCTGGAATAGTATCCGACCGGCAAAACAGCACCCTGAAGCATACTCGGGCGCCATCTGACCAAGGAAGCCTCTCTACATGCGAAATCTGATGCCTTCCTGACGTTTCTAATGATTCTGGATGCTTTTCTGCTCATAAAGACCGAGGAAAATAGCCTAGTTCCGCACCTTTTCTTGCTTTCTATCGCTTAAGACCTTAAAACTAGACCCAAACCATTTTCTGACCGAGAAAACCTAGCCCTTTTTCTTGTATACAATTCCTTTAGACCTTCTTAGGATTTTATGTTATTTTATTTCCATTATTAGCCTTCTTGGTTTACAATTTGCACCCAAAAAGGACTTGCTGCCCATTTAGGACCGAATGAGAGAGTTGTTGCAGGCCTAGGACCGAATATTTCTGCACCCAAAGGTTGAGGACCGCTACTGCTTGTCAAAGGACCAAAGATTTCCGCACCCAAAGGCTGAGGACCGCTACTGCTTGTCACAGGGCCGAAGATTTCTACACCCAAAGGTTGAGAACCGCTACTGCTTGTCAAAAGACCGAAGATTTCCGCATCCAAAGGCTGAGGACCGCTACTGCTTATCAAAGGACCGAAGATTTCCGCACCCAAAGGCTGAGGACCGCTATTGCTTGTCAAAGAATCGAAGATTTCCGCACCCAAAGGCTGAGGACCGCTACTGCTTGTCAAAGGCCCGAAGATTTCCACACCCAAAGGTTGAGGACCGCCGCACCTTAGGACCGAGGACCGAAAAAAAGTACAATTTTTCGACCGATTTGGATTTGCACCTCGGCTAAAAATCAGGTGTAGAACCGTGGAGGCTAACCACGGTCCTTTAGCTTTATTTTTCAATTTTTTTGGGGTTTTGTTTTGTTTGGTGTGGTTTGGTTTGGTTGGTTTTGTTATGTAAGTTTGTGATTTATGTGATCATAGGTTAGCATAAAATTATTTTTTCTAAAAAGTAAAGCTTAAGAAATTTTTTAAAAGAAAGGCCAAAATTAACTAGTAGAGACCTTAAGGGCGTTGTGGGACATAGCGTCTAAAAAACCATTTCCCACACGTAACCAAACGTCGAACTCACTTCTCTTAATTTTTTAATTTTTGAAATTAGGTGGCGACTCTCTAGTTGTGAGGATTAATTAAAATTGAAAAAGTTAAAGTAGGCCTATGACATACTTCCCATTCCCAGATTCGACGGGAAGGTAAGATATGGAGTTATCTATAAAACCTCATTTTTATAACATAAAATTTTCAAACATTAAAATTAATTCCCCTCACGTTTTTCAAAATTTTTTGAAGAGCATCCCAAAATTTTCAAACTAGTCGATAAAAAAAATGTTTTTAAAATCGATCACAGTTTTCTGGCGACTCTACTGGGGACATTCGACGTTTAACTCCAAAGTAATTTTGGCCAAGTATTAAAACTTTCTTACGCTTTAATTCATGTTCACATTATTTGACTATTTACATGAGACTTGGAACTCCAACATGGAGGTGTGTAAGTATACATCGTTGGATGAAGCTCACACATCTATATTTTATATGCTAAGGGTAGTCAATGTGGATGACACCCTCAACCCATGCCTTGAAGGATTTTGTGTGGTTTGAGAGTTGAGAAAAACAATAGGAAAAACTCGGATTAACCCTCTCTTCTTTTCAAATATCCCTTACCATTAAAAATGAGGGATTTTGAAATAAAGGTGAGGGGGTGTCCAATTGAGAACTCCCCTTACATCGAGAGATCCCTTTAGGGATAGTATCCTTGTCGGTGGAACAACTCTCTCTTAAGCCATTTCCATCTTTAAAACAAAAGCCAAAAAGACAATTCTACCAAGTCGTTGCCTCGTCTCGTCCTGTCGAGCAACAAAGCCACGTCACGAAGCCTTTTACTTGACTACTATATATGATAAATACATGTATGCATATAGATATTTCTAGGTGCTCATTCATCCATTCAAATTTTTAAAATTCCATGAAACATGTGAACAATTTAGAAATTTTGAGGCTAAACCTAATAACTTTAAAGGAGTAAAATAGAGGAAACTTAGAAAAGCTAAAAGAAGAATCTAATGTAACTAGTTTTCTTTCTTTGTGACTTTATTACTCAGATTATAGGCGTAAGCATGGCCAGAAAATACACCATCGAGGAGCGAAGAGAGAATTTGAATGTTCAAAGGAAACTTAAAGCCATGAGGGCCAAGAGATTAAGAATAGCGTCAAAGGAGCTTGGGGCATGGAGAAGAAACGCAAGACTTACTCGAAGGAATGCCAAGAAGGATGAGAGATGAATGGAGAAATATTACCCAGTTGGAACAACGCGAGAATATCGCTCTCTATTTAAACAATGTCATTCTTGAGAGAAAAGCTTATAATGAGAGGATGAGGGGTGCTTGTTTTCTTTATTATTTTATTTTATGACTTTTGTTTGCGATTTTTTATCCATAACACTTAGGATTCTAATAAAATGACTCATTCTATTTTACTCATCCTTTTCTACATGTTATACATTGTGAATGGGTAAATTGAGCGTCTATTGTGTGTTAGGGATGATGTGCATACGAGCAACGCATTACTTGTTTTATTTGATAAAGGGGTTCTAACTGACTTTGTATTCTTGAACACATCATACTCATATTCATTATCATTTACAGTGACTAACCCACCAAGAAGGTTCAATGAGTGAGTCTGTCTAAAGCTAGACGATCTTCGTGATACGCTGATACAATTGGATCAACAACTTGAAGACCTCACCGTAGAAATCGAAACTTATGCGACAATTGAACCCCTTAATCTGAAAAGATTACAAGAAGAAAGAGAAAGGGTATGCATGGAATTCATGGACGGTTGGAAAGCTACAGTAAGGGCTATTCAAAACAAGAGCCAAGAAATTACGTCAAACTCAAGGACAAAATGCTCATCAAGAGAACTCATTTCTCCTAAACAAAGCCAACAATCATCACAAGCAAGGAGTGCCACTACTGCTCCACCTTGTATAAAATTTGACGACTTGGGGATGTCATTGTCGAAGGCCTTATGGAACTTGTTGTATAAGAAGTTGATTCAAACGTTAACACCGGAACCCGAGAGAGAAGTAATGGGCAAGTTCGCAAATGAGTGGTGCGGATATCACCAGACTAGAGGGCATTCCATTAATTGTTGTTTCCCTCTCAAACAGAAGATTCAAGATCTGATCGACGCTAAGGTCATCCCATTACCTAAGGTTAAAACCAATTGATGACATCACAGACAACGAGGAGGACAATCCGTACTTAACAAAACATGCATTTTCTAAAAATAATTCGAACTTAAAATCTATCATTTCTGAATTTCATTCACATGCAGAACATTATTTTAATAAGTCTAAGTCTGTGGGAACTTTGAACAATATTTTTAACAATGAAAAAGAAACTTTTGATTATATGTCCTTCGATAAAACATTTAAATCAGAAATGACCTATGAGATGAGGCATTATCTAGATAAACAAGAGAAGAATTTGTCCACTGCAGAAGAAACAATTGAAATAAACCTTAACACAAAAGAAGATCCTCAGATTGTTTTAATTGGTAAAAGTTTAATTGATTTAGAATGAGAAAATCTAACTAAACTTTTAAAAATAAACAAAGATGTTTTTGCTTGGTCCTATAAAGATATGTCAGGTATTGATCTAGAAATTATCAAACACCGCATACCACTTTATGAAGACGCAAACTAGTGAAGTAGAAGCTCCGGAGAATGAAGGCATATATCGTAGACAAAATCAAGGAGGAAGTTTAGAAACAGCTCGACGCAGGATTCCTCGAAGTGGTAGATTACCCATAATGGATCGCTAATGTAGTCCTAGTCACGAAGAAAGATGGAAAGATCCGAGTGTGTGTAGACTATTGAGATCTCAACAAAGTCAGCCTTAAAGACAGTTTTCCACTACCACACATCGACATGCTAGTGGATCATGCAGTATGCCATCAACTCCTATCATTCATGGACAGATTCTAAGGTACAACCAAGTACTGATGGATCTAGAAGACAAGGATAAGACAACGTTCATCACAGAAGTCAGAACGTTTTGTTATCGAGTCATGCCTTTCGGATTGAAGATGCAGGAGCAATGTATCAACGAGCTACTACGATGATTCTTTACGACATGATCCACAAGGAAGTAGAAGTTTATGTTGATGATATGATTGTCAAATAAAAAGATCGAGAAGGGCACATCTAAAAGCTTGACAAATTCTTACAACGCATCCGGAAGTTCCAACTTAGGCTCAACTTAAAGAAGTGCTCATTCGGAGTGACAACAGGAAATATGTTAGGCTTCCTGATCACACAAAGAGGAATTGAGGTTGATCCGAGCAAGATAGAAGCGATCACGGCAATGCCACCTCCACGGAGCGAGAAAGAAGTGTGAGGCTTTCTAGGAAAGATTCAATATATAAGTCGATTCATAAACAAGTTGACTATGACATGTGATCCTTTGTTTAAACTTTTAAGGAAAAATGAAAGATTCGTCTGGGATGACACTTTTCAGAACACATTCGAGAAGATAAAGGGATACCTCAAGAATCCTCTTATTCTAATGCCACTAAGACCAGGTGTACCGCTAATCCTATACTTAACAGTCACAGAAAATGCAATGGGTAGTCTACTAGCCCAAGAAAATAAGGAAAAGACGGAAGTCGTAGTCTACTACATAAGCAAGCGCATGATATGCTACAAATTTAATTACACTCTAGTAGAAAAGGTGTGTTGGGCCCTAGCGTGGGTCACTAAGAGGCTAAGGCATTCCATGCAAGCTCACACAATCAAGTTAGTATCAAGACTCGATCAAATTCGTCATTTATTCCATAAAATACTTTTGTCGCCAAGATTAGCTAAGTGGATGATGATGATATCAAAATATGACATTGAGTACACAGTTCAGAAATCTATCAAGGGAAGCGTTGTAGTAGATTTTCTCGCAGACCAACCAATCGAAGTTGAAGACGAAGAGAAGTTAGCATTCCTAGACGACGAAGTGATGACTATCAACCCTACAACCTGGAGGCTACTATTCGATGGAGCTTCAGGAAAACAAGGCTATGGCATCGAAATACTACTCATCAATCATGTGGGGACATACAACCCAATCTTAGTAAAGCTCGAATAACCCGTGACGAACAATGAAGCAGAGTGCGAAGCATGCATCTCTGGCTTGAAGATTGCTCACGAAAAAGGAGCGAGACGCCTAAAGTGGTAGGAGACTCGAACTTAGTCATTTCACAAGCTAATGGTGAATGAAAAGTCAAGGGAGAGAACCTCAAACCCTACCATCAACACTTATTAACTCTAATGGCTAAGTTTGAACATGTGACATTCACACACGCTCCGAGAAGTCAGAATCGATTCGCAGACGCTTTAGCCACGTTAGCAGCCATGACACAAATCCCAGAAGGAATCAAGATCAAGCCTTTGAAGATTCATCAGAAACAAAAACGAGATTTCGAGAGAATGATGATTTCCAACACTAAAGTGGAGCCCAAACCTTGGTTTGAATCCTTGCAAAAGTACGTCGAGCATGGAGAATATCCTTCACACTTCCAGAAGAAAGAGAGCAGAGTTGTACGCCAATATGCAACCAACTACGTGTTACTCGTAGGAAAGCTATATCAACGCTCCTTTGACGGCCAGAACATGCTATGCATCGACCAACCTCAAGCATCACAGATCATGGAAGAAGTACATGTAGGAACATGTGGCCCACACATGAACGGATCAACACTCACTAAGAAGATCCTTCACTTTGGCTATTACTAGCAGAACATGGAACAAGAATGTGTAGAATATGTTAAGAAGTGTCATCAATGTCAAGTTTACGCGAACTTGAAGCACACCATAGCATCTCTACTTTACAACATGACCTCACCATGGCCATTCTCGACATGGGGAATATATATCATCGGAAAAATCTATCCTCACGCTTCAAACGGACACGAATTCATTCTTGTAGCTATCGACTATTTCACAAAGTGGGTCGAAGTTCAATCATACAAGGTGCTCAAGTCATCACATGTTTCCAAGTTCATACGCAACAACATTATTGCACTCTACGGAGTTCCTCAAGCCTTGATCTCAGACAATGGTGGACACTTCCGAGGAGAAGTACTCAAAGTACAAGATGAATATAGAATTGAACACCACAAGTCATCACCTTATCGTCTTCAAACGAAGGACGCAGTAGAAGCAGCCACCAATAACATCATTAAGAAGATGACTTAAATGTACAAAGATTGGCACAAGAAGCTGCCATATGCCCTCTAGGGTTACAAAACGACCATTCGAACGTCAATAGGAGAAACTCCATTTGCATTGGTTTACGGTATGGATGCAGTGCAACCTATCGAAATTGAAGTCCCTACTCTAAGAGTTTTACTCGAGACGCAAGTAGTGGAAGAAGATTGGTGTAAGTCACGGTACAATCAACTAGCTCTTATGGAAGACAAGAGGTTAGACGCATTATGTCACACTCAAGCTTACCAAATAAGAATGACGAGAACTTTCAATAATAAAGTGAAACCTAAGAACATTCAAGAAGGCGATCTAGTCTTAAAGAAGAACTTGAGGATACTAGACACTAGAGGGAAATTCCAAACACCATGGGAATGATCCTACCTCGTTAAGAAGGTATTTTCAGGTGGCGCCACGAGATTGACGACCTTGGATGGAGAAGAACTCTCAGCACCCTTCAATGTCGACATGCTCAAAAGATACCTCCTCTAAAGCATGTGTGACCAAATACATACATCAAAGTTCATAACTTCACAAGTTGTGAACTATGTTAGACATGATCTCTCTCGATAGTACGTAGGCAACCCATCCAGGGTGAGGTCACCACTATTAATTAACGACACACGTTGATAGACATTTCGCATTACATGCATTCATTGCATATTCAAAATTCATAACTTCATAAGTTGTGAACTACGTCAGACCTGATCTCTCTAGAGAGTACCCATCTAAGGTGCGGTCACCTCTATCAATTATCGAAAGAAGTTGATAGACATTTCATTTCACATAACATGTACTCATTGTTCATCCATACCAAAGTTCATAACTCACAAGTTGTGAACTACGTGAGACCTGATCTCTCTCGAGAGTACGTAGGCAACCCATCTAGGGTGCGGTCACCACTATCAGTTATCGAAAGAAGTTGATAGAAATTTCACACCACATATATTCATTAAATATACATCAAAATGGGAGTTAATCACACTCTAAGTTGACTCCTAAACCCAAAACCCCTATATCAACATTAGGGACATTTTTAATAAAAATGACCACAAGATCCTCAAAGAGTCCAACTTGAGAAAATATAACACCCAAAGCTAAAGTATTTTTCTCTTTGACTTAGGATCTCAACGTTTTCACAAAATTCAAACAAAACTTTTTCACAAACAATTGCATCGGAACTACGTTAGACTTGAATTCCTCTAGCTATGGGATACGTAGACAGCTTGTATAAGCCCGGTCCTAAATATTTTCAAAAACCAAACCCCTATATCAACACTAGGGGCATTTTTAATAAAAATGACCACAATATCCTCAAAGTGTTCAACTTGAGAAAATATAACGCCCAAAGCTAAAGTATTTTTCTCTTCGACTTAGGATGTCAACATTTTCACAAAAATTCAAACAAATATTTTTCATATACTTAAGTTAATTGCAATTCCAACAGATACTTAAGAAACTCCCACAAATTAAGTCAATTGAAACTCCAGTAAAAACTTAAGAAATCGTCATCAACGAAATGCAGAATCACGATCTATCCGTGATACCATTTTGGAACAACGTTCGGACCTGATTTCTTCTTTTATGAGAATACGTAGGAAAATTTTCACAAGTACGGTCCCAAATCCCCAGCAAGCCAAATTTTGAGTTAGGACAAAATACATCCCCATGGAGTTCAAGCCAATGAGAAATTGGGATCACAAGTCTATCCAAAACAATCAAACCCCTTATATTGAAACTAGGGTTATTTGTGGAAGATATAAACAAGATAGACCCTTGAACCTTTCTAGTGCCAAGAAAACTAGTGAGCGAGGGAAAAAAATAAGTAGGGATGCGGGAAAATACGTGTCCCCCAATGAATGTCTCTTGACGAACCAATATAACTGGTGGGATCCGAGTAAAGCGCTTCGCAAAACAGATTTACCTTGAGCCTAGACGAAAGCTTAAACTGCTGATGTTTAAGAGGGAGCTCATAAAAGGATGAATGCCCAAACTCAGAACCATGTCATCAACAGATGCGATGTATCGTCTCAACTAGAAATCAAGTGCAAAAGATCTAAGACCTAAAGTAAAGTAAAATCAATCAAACAAAGACTGTGTTAGTTGAGATGTGAAATATAATATTGTTGTTCATTTAGATTTTATCTATTTGCCAAGCAAGAACAAAGTATTTGAATCTGTCAGATACACCCCCGGTCATTAAGAAAAGAGGCCGAAGAAAATAGAATAATACTCATAGAGGTTGAGATATTGAAATCGCCATTTGTTATTCATCTAGACTCTTGTCTAAATTATAATACAAGAACAAGAATGTACCGATTCTATTAAATATACCCTGAGTATAGAAAGAGCCCAAGACCTTAGAATCTGAAGTACACTGACCTCTGAATTTGAGAAGTGAGACTCAACCTCATGATACATGGTTGAAATATTAAGCATTTGAGCGAACGAATCCCTCGAAGAAGCTCAGGACGAAACATCTCGGCGAAAGACAAATCCCTAAATCGATGAGCATGAATTTCGAAGAACATCGGTTGCATGTGGTTTCCTCTCGAAACACTCTAAGGAAGAAAGTACAGAACCGATTCTTGAAAGTATTTCAAGACCGCTGAAGAAGACGCTAGTGCTTTGAAAATTAATGTAGTTTAACCTCGAACTATAATCACTAAGTAGAGTTGTGATTAGAATAATCATTAAGATTTTTTCGCTCCAAGAGAGAAGCGAGACAAACATAATCATTAAACAGAGTTGTGATTAATATGATTATTAAATTGCTCAATGAGAAGAGCAATAAAAACACAATCAGTAAACTAAGTCAAGATGTGTGTTCACGTACAATCAAAAGGCTATGCGAGGTGTGTAGTGATATAGTCGAACTAACAAGGTACTAATCCATGCGATTGATAGACCGAAACGGTCTATATCCAAATTAATAAAAATACAATCAACAAACTAAGTCAAGATGTGTACTCATGTACAATCAAAAGGCTAGGCGAGGTGTGTAATCATATAGTCAAAACAACCAGGCTCGATCTACACGATCGATAAACCCGGAGCGATGTATATTCTAAACAGAGGTGAATCATCAACGAGTGGATGATAAACCGACTTTGAAGAATGAAGAGTAAATTACACGAGTCTCCCGAGAGACTCGTCAGGTTTGTTCTCTTTTCATTGAAGGAAGCCAAAAATAAACTATAAATTGGGTGTTTTCAAAATGTAGTGCCTATTTTCAAGATTGGACATGCATTTTTCTAAATCGAGTGTTTTCTACAAATTTTATCCAAGATGGGCATTCTGTAGACACTCATTTTTTACCCCCCCCCCCCCCCCCCCAATTTTATAGTTTATGCTTTTCATAAATCTGAGCCTATACAATTTTCTCGAATTCATTCACGGGCTTATTGCACGATTTATTTTAAAGACGATTATTTTTAGAACAATTGAGTTCTTGGAAATAATTGATTTTAGATTCTTAATAAAGTTAAGGTAGTAATTTGTCTATGTTACAATACTTAGGGAAGTTATTATACTTAGAATATTCAAGGTTTTATTTAATTAATTATCTTGGGTATTTATCAAATTAAAATATATATTAACATTTTAACAAAAAGTCTTTTTTTAAGAAAATTGTTAAGTATATTTTGTATTTTGTTTTCTTTAATTAGATTGGGAAGAATGTCAATTTTATGTATCAAGTTGAGATAGGGTGTCAAATTTATCTATTAAGTATCCAAATTTTATTTATATATATTAATTTGTTAAAAGATGTCGATTTTATTCAAATTAACAGAAATATATAACAGACTTTAAAATTGTACCAGATCTATATTCACCTAGGGCTGCAATTAAGTCGAGTCGAGCTCGAACCAGCTTGAGCTTGAGCTCGAGCTCGACTCGATTTAGTATTTATTAGCTCGACTCGAACTCGAGTTCGAACGAGTTTATAAATTTGAGCTCGAACTCGAGCTCGACTATTAACCTACAAGCTCGGCTCGACTCGAAAAGTTTGAACTATAATTAAATTTTCAAACTCAAGCTCGAGCTCGAACTCGAGCTCGAACTCAAACTCAAACTCAAACTCAAACTCAAACTCAAACTCAAACCTAAACCCAAACCCAACCCCAAACCCAAAGCCAAACCCAAACCCAAACCCAAATTTATTTTCAAAATAAAAATATCAAACTTTCATACATATTCAACATTTAAAACATTATATTTCAAAATAAAATATTAAACAATCATAAATATTAAAAAATTCAAAAATGATAGTCCAAAGTCTAAACTTTAAAAACATCAAACTACCATTACTAATCAAAATTCTAAAACATAAAATTTCAAAATTAAAGTACAAAATAATATAAATTGTTTGAACAATCAATATATTAATCTTTTGTAAGTCTGTTCTTCAAGCATAACACACGTACTTATCTGCAGTACTTACCTTGTAGTACTTACCTGTAGTCAATAATATAAAATGTTTATGTTTAAAAATAATTAATATAAAAATACATGTTAAAAAATATCTAAAATTTAAGAATTAGATACTGCCAAAAAAAAAAAATATTTATAAACTTATTTATAGCTAGAATCTACTAATTATATATATTATAATATACTATTAATCTTATAAATTCATTTTTCTTTTCAATATATTATATATAATATATATACTATAATTTTTTTTATCCCTTCATATAATATATAAAATATATACTAACATTTTTAAAATTTTTATTATATATAATATATTAACATTTTTTTATCTCTTTCAATATTGTATATAATATATTAACATTTTTTATCTCCTTCGATATTATATAATATTATATACTAATTATTATATCTTTATTTACGCATTTTTTCTATCATTAATCCAACCATAATATAAATTGAAAATCATTTTATATAAACCCTGATATAAATTGAAAATCATTATATATAATAATGTTTCTATATTTATCCAACCTCTAATATAATTTCATGTTTATTATATATATATATATATATATAATATTAGTGTTTTTCTATATTCATCATATAAGCATTAATTTCTTATCATGCATAAAGAAATCAAAGTTATCTATAGTAAAAGTAAAAATAGATAGATTTTAATTACCTGTAAACCTTGTGAATGAATGAGAGAAATATTGTAGATAAAATATAATATGAAAAATGGAATCAACATATTATCAATGAGTGAAAGAAATAGTAAGGACGAAAAAAAAAAAGATGAAATGGTGAAAAAGATTAAGAAGAAGATGAAATGCTTAAAGAATAAGATGAAATGGCGATGATGATGAAGAAAAAAATTGTGAAGACAGAAGAAAGAGAAAAAAGAAAGATAAGAGTTATTAGATTGAAATTAGGGTTTTTCTTTAGATAATATAATATAATAATATGGATTGTGCCCTATTATATGGGCTTTGAAAAGAGAGGAGGAAAGATAAAAAAATATTGTTTTAAATTTTAATATTAAAAATAAATAAAAAAATATATTATATTATCAGACTCGAAAAAGCTCGACAAGCCATCGAGCAAGCATTATATGAGCTCGAGTTCGGCTCGAGCTCGGCTTGAACTCGATTAAAGTCAAGCTCAAGTCGAGCTTTGACCGAGCGGCTCGCGAGTAGCTCACGAGCGACTTGACTCATTTGCAGCCCTATGTTCACCTATTCCTTTTTTAATTTTCACCGTTTCAATTATTTTTCTATTTATACAAATCATAACAAACACCAAATAACTCTTCTCTTTCATCCCTCTTTTACCATTGTCTCCCCCATCCAACTTTTATAGTAGTCTTCCAGTCACCCCATCCAAAGCCTCCACAATTGACAGTTAAACTAGATATCTCCTTTATCGTCGTTTTACACAAGTCTACTCGGCTTCCACCTCTTGGGACCTTATTTAGGTCAAAGAAACTTCTATCATTTCCTCGGCTCCTAAATTCAATCACAGTCTTCAAATGATTGATCTTAAACTATTTTTATCGTAAAACAAATTATATTTCAATGATCAGAACATGTTTTCGAATTCGTTCATCCTCGATTGTCCAATCATACATCTTCCTACCACATATTGCTCTCCCCTTTCACCAATACGCCATCCTCCAAAAAAAAATCCAAAGTGAAGACATTCCCTCCGTGACCATGGACTCTACGAGAAAAGGCAAAAGCTGGGAGGACCCTCTCAGTAGCAAGCTCGTTCATTGCGAGCTGAGCAATTCGGTAGTCCGACAAGTACCGCTCCAATTCAATCAAATTTAAGAAAAATCATTAACCGACAATGTTTTTTCCCAATCGGTTGGGGGAGGTTCGAAAACAACGATTTTGGGTTAGGCTGGGGAGGCTTCCGTCACAGCAACAAAAGTTTAGGCTTTTACTGGGAAAGACTTTGGTCACAACGATAATGGTTTAATGTTCGACTGAAACATAATTGGGAAAGACTTCGGTTGGTTGGTTGGTTGGTTGGTGATGGCGGTGAGAGATACAAATTCAGAAATGAAAAGAAAAAAGGAATGAAGTTAAAAGGGTTAAAGAGGTTGGGATATGAAAATGATTAATGTTTGTTTATATATGTCTTGTTTGAATAATGAATTGTTAAAAGAATGAGAAGTTAAAAAAAGAACTAAAAAATAACAGCTCGACAAAATTTTAACCGCTTAAAACATTTTTGCTAATTGGAATAAAATTGACACATTTCGACAAGTTAATATATATAAATAGAATTTGGATACTTAATAGATAAATTTGACACCTTGCTCCAACTTAATACATAAAATTGACATTCTTCCCATTGTTATCTTACGTAATTTTATTGCTTTGGATGATGTTAGACGACGGGTGTTCCTTATGTAATGGAGCAACCTTCCAAATTTTTTAGTCACAAATAAAATGTTTAATTGAAAACAAAAATGATGAGAATCATAATTTGATCAAATAAATTTTCTTGGAAATTCTTGAGCTTAACCATGAGTTAATTCTTATTTTTATTGGTTGAATTCATTTAAAACTTGATAAGAAATATGATAAACAAAAACTTATTTATTCTCAACATTATTTTATTTGGAGTTTTCCCAACTATAATAATTAAGATATTATCAATAACAACTATAATAATAATAACAGTTTATTCCATTCAAAGTCAATGGCTGCTAGTACACATAGAAATGACTACAAATCATCAAAGAAGCTTGTGCAAAAAATCACGATTTTTGCTCATAACCTCAAGTGGTTGAGCTTTGGCCATAGTGACACCATTCCCTTCACTTAAATCAACTAACTCATTTTCACTTAGCCTCTCCCACTGAAAGCATTGGATCAACGAGGCCAATGTAAGCCCTATAACACGCCGGGCTAGCCCTGCTCCAGGACAAACTCTTCGTCCCATCCCAAATGGTACTAGCTTATGTCCTTTTTCAACTTTTCCACCTTCAAATCTCTCAGGATCAAACTTTTCTGGTTCTTCCCAAATATCAGGATCCCTATGCATGGCCCATGCATTTACCAGTAACATCGTTCCAAGAGGTAGGTCGTATCCAGCAATCTTGCAATCTTCTGACGGCATGTGGGGGATAAGGAGTGGTGCCGGTGGGAACATCCGAAGGGTCTCGGAGATCACCGCATTGAGATAAGGTAGTTTAGCAAGATCGGGTTCATCCACCAGGCGGTCTTGGCCGACTTGGGCATCTATCTCAGCCGTCGCCTTCTTTAATACATCGGGGTTATTTACTAATAATGACAATGCCCATTCTAATGACATCCATGTTGTATTCGATCCAGCAAGTATTGTAACCTATAAATTGAAGCTTGTTTCAAAATGATGTATATAAAAAGAACTCCAGATCGAGATAGATTATTGATTAGGTCACTTACTAGAATAAGCCCTTTGATTAAATCATCAGTATAGTAATCTTGTTGTTTTTCTTGTAGAGAAAGCAAGTGGTCAATCATAGAGTTACCACCTTTAGAAAGTCTAATTTGATCTATGAGGAGTTGGAGGACACCATCCATCTTCTTTTGAAGACTGGACAACCTTTTTTCATAATTTCCATTATCAAATAACCTTAAAAATGGTATAAAGTCTGCATAACTTGGTACAAAAGCTTGTACTAAAATCTCTCGTATGAGATTCGTCAATTCCTTGGCCTTCTCATAATCCAAATGTTCTCCTTGGCCGAAGGATATTTTACCGACAATCATCCTCGTTATAACGTTAAACGATAGCTCCGATAACCGTGATCTTTATAAGAATTTAACAAACATATCATCATCATCACATGTTAAAAACAGTTATATGACACGATTTCATAAATCTATGTGGAAACAATATGTACCTCATATCCACAACGGTAAAGGTGGAGGAAGAAGACACTTGATAAAGGCCTCGAAGGAGATGTTTGACTTCGTCTTGTCGAAAGGGTAAGAAACGGTTGAGACGGGTGGTAGACATAATCTCGACTGCCATGAGACGACGCAGGTTTCGCCAATGGTCACCATAAGGTGCATCACCCATGGTGGTGTGATTGTAGCTAAAGTACTCTCCAGAAATAAAACATGGCCGGTTGGCTAGAATGATGTCGTTCTTGGTGAAACATTCATCCACAGCGGACGGAGAAGATACAACCACTGCAAGCCGGTTTCCCAGTTGAAGGGAGAAGACAGGGCCTAGTTTTTGTGAGAGCTCATGTAAGGTCCGATGAGGAAGGCCGCTTATGAGATGAAGATGTCCGATAATCGGAAAAGTGGGTGATGGACTAGGAGGAAGGTTTCTCTTTAATCGTTTATGAGAAGAGAGAAAGTTTAGAATGATGGCTCCAAAGAGGATGGAGATTATAGAGGCGTATAACAATGTAGTAATTGCCATTGGATCCATGTTTGTTCCAAGGAAAGAAGTTAGGTTTGTAAATTGAGTATGTTGTGTGATTTTATTGAAGAAGATGAGTTGTTGTATTTATAGAATTATTATGTACTCGTATTTCTTAATGAATGAGATTTATTCCGATTCAAATAACTTAAACTCCAAGAGTCTTTTGATTGACTGGAAGTTTTAATATTTACAAAATGCATACGAACCCATTGAGCTTTAGAAACATTTGATGATGGGCTTTTCTTCACTTCAATTTAATAATGTTACCTTCAACCATTATGATTCAGCCAATAAGTCATGACTGTGGTATACATTAATGATACATTTGAAATGATATATAAATATAGATAATACAAGTGTAATGATTGCAAAAATTGCCACACATGCGTTTATATCTCGTCTTATTCATCTTATTGCAATCCATCCCACAGAAAAATAATGTAATGAATGTGATATTATACATTTTACTTGAGATTTGTTAAGTGTTACTAATGTTCTATACTTGAATTGTAGTAAATGCACCCTAAGAAGCATAAGTAACAATTTTTTTATCATTCTTCTTACACAAGAAACGTCAATTATCCAACTCAACTATATTTACATCAATTTTAACCTCCCATCAGAAAAAAAACACCCGTAGTGTAGAAATTTGTTCAACTTAGTATCCCGTCCAAAGAAATATGTCCCCGAGACCTTGGTTTTAACTTCGAAGATTTTTTTTTTCAATTAAGAATTCATGATTTTTTAGATCTTAGAAATTCATTTCACTTAATGTGATTTCAATGAGAAGCAAAATGTGATTGTCGTCTTATAGTTTACATTGAGTAAGTAAAGAATAATTGGTACGCCACTTAAAATATAATGTCCTCATGTATGCGTTTGTTTCTTATAATAATATATAAGTTTAAAATAAATTTATTATTAATTTTAAAAATATATATTTATTTAAAGGGGTTAACTTTTAAAATTAATAATAAAAAAATGTATTTAAGACTTATTTGTTAAAAAAACAAAATATTATATATTATAAGAATTTAAAAAATGTCGCAAAAGTATTACGAAAATATTTCAATTAACCATTAAATTCATATTATAATTGGCGTATGGGAAGTGGAGTAAGCTTGACAAAATTGAATTAAAATGATCAGAGTTGAATATGTTTAAAATATTTCACCTTATGTAAGCAACTTTTTTTCTTCTATAGTTATTTCATATCATTGACTTCTCTAATTTTTTCATATATATATATATATATATATATATATATATATATATATATATATATATATATATGATATATGATATGAAATAATTGATTTGTACTTCATAGCCTTGTTCGTATTTGGGTTTTCAAAATAACTCAATCAAATCAATTGTCACTTCACTCCTCCTCTCATCTTTAGTCATTAACTAAAATACTAAAATACACTCTATTTTAAATTATAATTATTTATTTTATTTATACATATCAATACCTTTTAAGTATTTTTACCAAAAAAACATCATCATTTCCTCAAAATTATCACCAATCATTACCAATAATCATTTTTCTCTATTTCTAGGTTATTTAAATAACTTGTACCGAACAAGCCCCATAATTTTTTTTATTTTGTTTAATTTTTTTCTCAAATCATATATATTGCAATGTTAGGTTTTTTAAACGGTAATAGAGAGAATCGTTATAGTGTTTTTTTTTTTTTTATAAATCCTTAAGCTATAAAATTAATATTATAAGTTATCATAACTAGATATTAAATATTTGATGAAAATTGTTTACAATATTTTAAAATAAAAAACTATTATGTTATTTTTGTAGTTATATCTTTTAAGCATGTGAATTTAAAAAAAAAAAAAAAAATAGTAAGATTGTTAATCAATAGTATAATTTACTCATAAATGTTATTTTGAAATTATTATTATATATAAATTTTTAAATATAAATAAAACTAATTAAAAGAATAATAATATATGTATTTTTTGTGTTTATATATATATATATAGTTGCTTACGTTGTGATGGAAATGTAGAGTCAATTAGTCACTTATTCGAGGTCGTCAGTTTTTAAAGTTTGCGTGAAATAAGTTTACTTCGCCTATGGCGTATGGGGATTGCGTGTCTACTGGGAGCATGTCAGCCTGCCCAAATCAAAGACCATGGCAGTAATTTTCCAGCAAGCAACTTCAAATGCAGGTTTGCATCTTGTCTATTATATATGGGATGAGAAGAACGCATAGGTCTTCGGAAGAGTGCGTCAAAGTGTTGACCAAGTTTGGACCGATATTATTTTTGACTGTAGGGGCGTTAATGAGAACCTTTGAGACAAATACCTCAAGGTGAACAAGAATGAGAATTGTGCTATGAGTGGAAGATCTCATAAGAAGAAATCACGAGTTTTGAAAAGGTTAAAGCGAGATAAAACTTTAAGTGTTTGCGTTTCATTATTGTAATTCATTAAACTTATCGTTCTAGGTTGTTAGAATGATAGAGGAAACTATGTCCGTTTTTTACCGTTTTTAAAATTTTTTAATGAAATAACAATAAGTCATTTTTAAAAAAAAAAAATATAGTAGGTTAATAATTTTGATTTATAAATTAAAACTTTATTATATATTATATTAATTTTATTTATTATTAAAGTAAGTGAAAAAAATTTAAATATATATATATATATATATTATATATAATTGAATTCAAATGATCGGAGTTGAATATGTTTAAAATATTTCACCTTTATGTAAGGAACTTTTTTTTTTCTTTTTCAATAGTTATTTCATATCATTGACTTTTATATTTTTTCATATATATATATAATGATAAGACGCTTAATCAAATTTATTTTCATTATTTTCATTATTTGTTTATATTCCGTAGGCTTACTATACACATTGTCGGAAATTTATGAAATAATCTTGGGACAAATTTGAAAAATGATCCAAGGTTGATAAACTTTGCAAAAATGACACATTTAACCTGCGAAATGTCCTTTTTGTCCTTAAGGGTCTTATAACCTCAATTAGTCGGGCATTCTCCTTTTCATGTTCACATATCCCTACAAAACCCTAAACTCTCCAACTCAACCGTCAGTAGCTGCCACGGACTATCTCTACCTTAAACCCTAATCCCCATCCCCACGACTCTCCACACCCCACGACTCTCTGATCGGTTGAAAAAGAACCATCATATTCTCAAATGAGTATGTTAATGTACATTTGCTATAGTTAGTTGCTTTTCTTAGTTAGTGACCTAATTTTGTATATTTAGGATTCAGACTTTATTATGAACACTATGTTATATACTATAATTGTAATGCCCCTATGATATTGTAATGTTCTTATTATAGTGGATCTAACAACTATAATCATCCTCACGTCGTATTGCAATCACCTTCACGCGAATATGGAGAAGAAAGACAATGATAAGGAAGACAAGGAGTAGGGTCTTTAAATTGCATATAGAACTAGTAGGACTTCATCATTTAATTTCCATGGTAGATTTGTATAATTATAATATTTATATCATAAAAGAATGACCTATTGCAAATTGCAACTTAAGTTAAACTCATGATTTTTTTTAGGTGGCTCTTTTAACCCGAAGAACTAGGAAACTTCATCACTAAACCATACCACCTTTTTCAAAGATAATCGGATCAACACTTGATTGAGCACTCAATTTCCCTTTGCTAAAAATTTAAGATGTTCTAAGGAGATGGAGCTTCTTGATTCCAGCACAGGTTGCAGACGACGATCATGGGTAGCTAAGGAATGATTACCAAATACTTATTCTATAGTTTTTTTGGGAAAAACAACTTAACGTTATTTCATTAAAAATTCTTAAAAAGAGAAAAAAAAACAAATGAGTTTATGTATTTTCCTAGACAAGCCTAGAAAAATTTAGTTCGTAACAGTCTGAAACAAATGAATTACACAACACACAAACAATGGAAAGCATTTATCTAACTAAAAAAATTTTCGTTCTCGTGACTTCTTTGAATGTGATTTTCCAGTTCCAGCTTAGTTTCTAGTTTTGCTCAGTCATGGGTACTCGTTTTAACGTTTGTAGATTTGTGTTTCTATCGAATACTATGTATTCCCATGTCTCCTTTACACTTCTTCTTATTTTAGAGTGCACCCTTACGTTCCTTTCTCGCTATATGTGGTAGACGATTGTATCGAAGCCTCTTTTGAAAACACTTGACTTGAAACTTTTTCCCTTTACTTTATGTATGGTTTTCTTTTTAATCTATTTCCATTATGTAGGTAGGCTAACCATTTCTATGCTTCTAGCAAACTTCTTCCATAGCTTCAATGTGTTAGGACAATAAAAAAATAAGTGATCTATTGTTTCTTCATTCCCTTCACACAGCAGACAGCTTGGATCTGGAATTTCCGTGTACTTCCTAATGCGATATCTCGTGTTTAGCCTTTCCTGAAATGCAAGACATATGATATAACCTTTGATGACCAGACCAGATTAGCTCAATCTACTGTTTACTTTTTCTCTCGGATGGTGTTCCATACTTTGTTTGAAATCATCTTCCCGTTTTCCTCGGCTTTTCCATCGGTGTATATCTTTTCTTTCGTTGAATTGGATGTTATCGATATATTCGAGAATGCGTCGCCCCATTGGTATTTGTCTAAGGAGCGAATTCCATAGCCCGTCTTTAATGTTTCTAACCTTGGCAGCTAGGCAGTCTCATCTGATCCTCACGTTTCTGAATTCCTCTTTATTGATTAGCGGTTGGTTCTCATACCATGGAATCATGCGTGTGTTTCTGCCGTCTCCCCAGTTAATGTCAAAAGTCCTGCAATATTGTTTTTTAGCTTAATGATTTTATTTAACGACCATCCCATACCTTTGCGTATTTTGGATGTCCAAACACTTGCTTCGTGTTTCATAAACCAGGTGTGGACCCACTTGATCTAGAGTGATTCTTGTTTGCTCTCGATGGCCCATAGGTGCTTATACATCAACGCTTTATTCCATTCTACACAGTTTTTGAACCCTATGTCGCCTTCTTCCTTTGGTTTGCAAAGTGCAGTCCACTTAACCTTCTTCTTACTTCTCTCGCTGTTTCCCCAAATAAATCTTCTCATTAGCGCGTCATGTTCTTTCATTACCTTCTTCGGGAGCATGAGTTGATGTGACTAGTAATCGATGATTCCCATTACCACACTTTTAACCAACTCAATTATTCTAGTGTATGTAAGTTTCTTTGTTGCCCAACCGGAAATTGAGTTCTTTACTTTCTCAATTAGTGGTCTGTAGTGCGAGATTTAGATTTATTTTTCCGTGAGTGGTATGCCTAAGTATCTTACCGGGAAGCTTCCTTATGCGATGCACATGATGTTGTAGATGTTTGCTTTCATTTCCTCTTTAACTCCTCCGTAGAATGTCAAGCTTTTGTTCTCATTGATAGTCAAACCTGTTACCTCAGAAAAAAAAAATGTTAGTGCAACTCTTACAGTTTTTATGGAATCAACGTCAGCATGCGCGAGAATGAACAAATCGTCAACAAAGCATAAATGGGCGATCTCCTCCTCCTCCTCGCAGAATGGGAGGAAGATGTATGGTCAATTCGTTCGGAACGTCGTAAAGACGCTCTCAAAGATCGACATGATGACGGCGAAAAGGTAAGATGATAGAGGATCTCCCTACCTCACGTCGTTTTCACCCTTAAAGTAGCCTCCGTGGATTCCATTGACGCTAACTACAAAACAAGAGGTAGAAACGCATTGCATGATCCATTCTATAAAAATCATGGGAAAATTCGATACGACCATAAAGTCACGAATGACTTCCCATCTAACAGAATCAAAAGATTTTTTGATATCAATTTTGAAAGTCAGTTTCGGTGATATTTTTCTCTTCCCATAACCTTTGAGGAGGTTTTGCATTAGCAGAATGTTATGTGAGATAGTACGACCAACAATGAATGCAGATTGATTTAAACTAGCTATTTTACCAATGACATTTTTAAATCGTTTTGAAAGAAATTTTGAAATTATTTTGTAAACGACATTGAAGCATGAAATTTGTCTGAAATTTTGAACCTTTTCGGGAACTGAGGTTTTGGGTATTAGAGTCAGGACTGTAGTGTTCCATTGCTTGAGCATCTTCCTGTTCTTAAAGAATTCCAGAACCCCTTCCGTAATATCGTGATCCACAACCGGCTAATTTTCCTTGAAGAATTGACCATTAAAACCGTCTGGACCCTGGCTTTTATTATCGTTGATGTTGAATAGAGCTTTTTTTTACTTCATCCCGTATGACAACCCTAATTAGATCTTGACTGTCTTCAGTAGAACCTTTTTATCAATAATCTGGTATAAGGTGTTCAGATGATTTGGTTGCGCTTTCTTTGTACCCATAAGCTCTTTATATAAGTTGATGGAGAGATCTTTTGTAATTATTTTATAGTCGATTCACTAATATTGTAGTCTTTGACAATTGATAATATTCTTATTGGCTGTTTTGGTTTTCATATTTTCCGATCATAATTAGAACACAGTCTACATTTATGTTTACTAAGGCTATTCATAAAATGTTAAGGACATCCAAATAAAATTGAAATGAATGTATTATGTTGTTATTTCATAATTTAGAAATATGTATTTTTATAAATATATTCCAATGACTTCGTGTATAAATTGAATTTAAAAATATATGAAATAGGTTATTAGGAACACGAGTAAATATCTAGGAAAATCAAGATGATGACTCAATTTGATATAAACACCGACACACAGTAAAAGCTAACTACAGTAAAAGCTAACTATAGTCATCTCAATGGACAATCGAGAAACGAGATGGGATCCTCTGCTACCACTTGAGGGTGTTCCCTCTGTTCCTCCTCACAAGGGGAGGGGCATTATGGTAATAAAAGAAAATTACTTTTCTTTTATTACCATAATGCCCCTCCCCTTGTGAGGAGGAACAGAGGGAACACCCTCATGTGGTAGCAGAAGATCCTATGGGTCGAGAAACTGTAAAATAAGACAAAATAGACAATTCCATCGAGAAGTTTTTAAAGAAACACAAGGAAAATTTTTATTTGTTTAGAATTTATGATTGAGGACAGACTTAGAGACATCATTGGTATTCAGTTTATTACCATACATGTTAATACTTATAGTTGTTGACAGTGAAGATACATGTAATTACATATAACATCCATCATCAAACACACTACTACCGACTACTAGGGAGCTGACTATATATTGATAGTTGCAAATTAGGGTAGTAGATTAATAAGCTTTCTTCTCCGATTGCAATTGATTATATGTATTCTATTGATGTTGTCTCAACTTCACAAGCTCTTGTATCATACATTCTTGTCCCTTTTTAGCTTCGCCACTTCTTCTTCAATACCGAATTTCCCAACTACAACCCAGGCTCCAACCGAAGGACTTTAACCCGTGGCGGTTGTTGTTGTGGTTTTTCAATAATGTTTGTATTTGTTTGGGCATGTTTTTTTCTATTAATATTTCTTAGGAGATGTTTTTGACCTCTATGGAATCCTTCATTTGCGAAGGTTAAAGTTACTAATAAACTATTCAGCAAATGAATAACAACTAATTGTTAATATATTCACGTATTCGTATGAATATATAAACAATTGTGTAAGAAAAAATAATAATTAATGAAAACAAAAGCAACAAACATTTCGGGATTACTCACGAGATCAAGGAAATTATCAGAAGAAATCCAAGCTCTATCTCAGCATGTGAAGCTAAAATGCTAAGAGTAGTCGTATTAGATTCTACCCATACACGTGGCTCTTCCAAGTACTTCCTATAAAAGGACAAGAAATGTTCAAATACATAAACAAAATAGAATTATTTCATCTTTACGTGTGAGGGTGATCTTAATACGCGTGAGGGTGATTGCAATACGCGTGAAGGTGATTGCAATCACCCTCACGCGTATTGCAATCACCTTCACACGTGAAAGTGATTTGATTGCAATATGCTTGAGGGTGATTTTAGTTGTTAGATCCACCCGAATAAGAACATTGAAATATCATAATGGCATTACAACTATAGTATATAACATAGTGTTCATAAAAAAGCTTGGATCCTAACTATACACAATCAGGTCACTAACTAAGAAAATTAACTAACTATAACAAATGTACATTAACATACCCATTTGAGAATGCGATGGTTCTTCTTCAACCGAATAGAGAGTCGTGGGGGTGGGGAGAGTTGTGGGGATGAGTATTGGGGTTTAGTGTAGAGGGAGAGTATGTGGCTGCTTGCGATTGAGCTCGAGAGTTTAGGGTTTTGTATGAAGGCGGAAGGGAGAGAATATGGGGGAGATGGAAAGGGAAATGCCCAGTTGATTGAGGGTATAATTAAGACCCTTAAGGGTAAGAAGGACATCTCGTAGACCCCAAAAGTGTCATTTTTGCAAAGCTATCAACGTTGGGTCTTTTTTGAATTTGTCCCATTATCATGTATTTCGTCAAATTTCTTTATTGCCCTGGCCCTGCCATGACTCGGAGGTTCACTCTTTGGGTTTTTTCTACTAAAACAATAATTAATTGGTCTTTCATAATTTTTTATTTTTTATTTTTTCTCTCATAATATATATTGCAATGTTATTTTTTAAGTAATTGAGAATGTTTAAAAGTTTTTTACAATAATTTTAGAAAAAACTTAGTTAATTATAGTGTTTTTTTATAAAATTTTAAGTTATAAAATTAATATTATAAATTATTATAACTGAACATCAAATAATTGATGAAAATTGTATAAAATATTTAAAATAAAAAACTATTATGTGATTTTTAAACATGTGAATTTTTATAAATAAAAATAATAAGATGGTTAATTAATAGTATAATTTACTCACGTTAATGTTATCTTGAAATTATTATAATTATATATAAATAGAAATAATTAAAAAAATAATCATATATGTAATTTTTGTTTATATAGATATAAATATTAATTATAAGAGAGAATATATATATATATATATATATATATATATATATATATATATATATATATATATATATATACTATGAATTAAAATTATATATATATATATAAATAAAAAATAAGTTATAATATAAATATATATTTATAAACCTGAATATTCTCTCCTCATAATTATATACTTACATTTTTTATTTCCTTTATATATATATATATATATATATATATATATATATATATATATATATATATATATATATATATATATATATATATATATATAATCTCTTAATTAATTTATATATAGAAAGAGAAAAATATAAAAATTAATATGAAAATAATTATTTATAAATATTATTATATATAATTTTTAAGTATAAATAAAAATAATTAAAAAATATTATATATGTTTTTACTTATATAAATATAAATATTAATGATAAAGGGAAAATATAAATATATATGTTGAAATAAAATTATATATATATATATAAATAAATAAATAAATATAAATAAATAAATTATAATATAAATATATATATAAACCTCAACCCCTAAATATTCTCTCCTCATACTTATATAAGTAACATTTTATTTTTTTTATTTAATATATATATAATTATAAATTATCTATTCATTAATTTATATATATATGTAAAAATAAAAACTAATATGGAAAATAATATACATTTAAATAATAATTTTTTTAAATTATTATTATTAAATATATATATATATATATAAATTTGATTTATAAATAAAACAATCAATAGGAAAATAGTATATCTAATTTTTTACATTGAAATATATATATATATATATATATATATATATATATATATATATATATATAATAAATCTTAACTAAATTAGCGGGGAGAGATATTTGTATATTTATGTTAGAGATAATGAATCCAACATTAAGTTAATAGAGTGAATATAAGTTATATCATATATATCAAATGTCTTTTTTTATTATATATAAATATATATTTAAAATATTAATTAATACATATTAATTATGAATTTAAAGAGTCTTCCTTTTAGTTATATTTTGTATTTTATATATATTAATAATTTTATAATCTATATAATTATATATATATATATATTAATTGGTGATATATTATTTATGATATAATTTAAATAAATATAAATTAATTTGTTTGATTATTTGTCTCACTTTTATAATTTTTTAATAAATAATTATAAATACATTAATAATTTTATTAATTATATATATATAACAACCTATATAAAAATTTAATTGATGTAAGCACTCAAAATATACCTACCTAATTTATAATTTTAAAATAATTATTTTTATTATTTTTGAATAAATAAAATAAAATTAATTAACCAAGTAAAAGCAAAAGCCTATTCAAATAACAATTAATTGAATTAATTATTGTAATAATTAAATCTTAAATTAATTAAAGATAATGGCTAGATAAAATAAATAAAATATTTTAGAATAAATGTTGTACCCATTTTATCCTAAATTTATTTTAGAAAAAATCAAAGGATTATAATAAATAATTTAGGATATATGTTGTAACATTTTATCTCAAATAAATTATTTATTAAACTCAAAAATATAAAACATAATAATTAAAAAAAAAAATTGACAAAATAAATGTCATATTTATTTGAAATATTTTATGTAATTTAAAAGATTTAAAAATAAAGCATAAAAAATAAAAAAAAAATCAAATAAACCCTTAAGGTTTTAAATAAAAAATAAATTTGTAATCGGGTGTAGCCGATATCTGAAAGGATTGTTACAATCAAAACCGCGACCGTTAGATGAGCGCTGAATTTTCATCTAACTCCTAGGAGTCGCTCGCGTCACACGCTGCAGCAAAGGAACGTGCATCCCATCTGCGATAAGAAGAAATAGGAACATAACTAATTCGAAAACGAACATTTCCTCAATTTTTCTATTATCCATTTTGATGGCTTTTAAAGTTGATCCTTCATTTGGTTTGGTTCATTTTTTGACTGCGGAGGAAAGACTTATTTCCAATCATCGGTTGGTTTGGTCTAGAAAGACAGGTTGTCCACATTTACTAAACCCAGATGGACGAAACCAGACGTAACGCGGACAAAAAATTATGCGTCCACATTTACGCCCAAAACAGCGTCGTTTCACGCCATGTCTGTCTTCTTCCTCGCGATGAAGAACATATAAGGATAAATCACATCTTTGATTTTTCAAAGATGGAACTTCGCCTATAATCCACCATTTCGGTTGATTCAAAAGCTAAAGTGATCACCCTACCACGGTCATCATTTCACCTATGATTATAGACTTCATTATGGCCTGATCGGGCAAGTTGAATCCAGAACAGCCAAAATATCAATGATGTTTTTTTGACTAAATTTGATCAACTTGATCCTCAAACCGACTTTGGGAGGCTATAAATAGCCTCCCTTAATAAATCTGAAGGCAAGAGATAACATTTCAAGCCCTCAAGCATGAGATTTCAAAACTCCGTCATTGAAGCTCAAAGCTTTTGATTTTTCCAAAATTTTGTGTTAGGGCTTAAAGCTTGGATTCAAGCATCCCAAAAGTTTCCCTAAGGTCTAAGGAGTGTTTTCCAATTCTCTGTATGTTTACAATCACCCTTTAATTCAATCTTCTAGTTTAAAATTGATATTTTTATATTTCAGTTTTCATAAGTTTGTATATTGTCTGGTTATTGGATTTCTTGATTGGAAAACGATCCTATGATCATTTGCAAGCTTTTAGTGAAAGCTAGAATCGATCAATCGATCTAAAACAAACAAAAAAAGCCAAATTTGAATTTGGAAAAATCAAAATCGGATTTTTTGTTCTTGAGCTAACAGCAACCCAAAATGATTCTCAACATGTTTTTAATGATGTTGGACACCTATTTGGATCATGTTTGATCCATTCCAGTCATGTTTGATTAAAATCAAAATTTTCAAAATAAATGAAAAAATTATGTTATTCAATTGGTCCATATGAATAACCAATATTCATATTTTGGTACCAATCAACCATATGAAGTATAAGGGAGCTATTGGTAAGATCCTTACACTTCATTATAACTTAAAAACCAAAAATCCGATTTTGGTTCGTTATTGTTTTGATGAAATCGAACATCATCTAGGTTGAATCAAACCCTGATATGATGTTCATGATGTTCCTGGCAGCTTTATGAATCTACCCAAGCTTTGGATCGACAAATCCAACCTCCATCAAAATTGAAAAACTTGTAATTTTGATATTCTTGAGGACCCACGGGTTCGACCAAGACTGAGAGGTCCGACCGAGACTTTTCAGCCAGGACCGAGAGGTCCCATAGAGGCTTTTCAACAAGGACCGAAATGTCTGACCAAGAAATTAAATCTAGGACCGAGGAGTCTCTCACCTGACAGAGAAGTCCCAAACCTAGGACTAGTGGCTTCTCCACCCTCACCGAGATCCTAACCTAGGATTGAGGGCTTTCAGCCCTGACCGATAAAAACAAACTCAATACCGAGGACACCGGTCCTAGGGCCTATTTGGTTGCGTACTTCAATTTATAAAATTATTTTTGTAATTTTGGGACTTCAAACCAATTTTTAAAAATCCTAAAGAAAATAGAAAATAATTTCAAAACATTTTTGGAATATTTTCCATTAAAAATATTTTGACAAAGGCACGTTTGAGATTTATTTTTGTTAGAATTAAATGAAAATTAACTTAATATAAGTGGCCAACGATTACAAGGTTTTGAATATTTAGATTAAATAATCAAAAATGGAGAAATTGTTAGATAAAATATGTAATTAGTAATTATGATTAATTAATAAACACTCAATCAAGTTAATTTTGTGTAGGATAAAGAAAATCGGGAATTAAAATCGTTTGGTTTTTCATCAAAGATAGTTGCAAGAATCAGCATACACTTGTTAAGAAGACTAGTACTATCTTCGGCTTTATAAAAGTCGACGCAATCGATAGTCTGACCGGTAGACCGATAGGTAGCATATTCGGTAGACCAATCGGTAGTCAAACCGGTAGATCAATCGGTAGCATATTCGGTAGTCAAACCGGTAGACCAATCGGTAGTCTGACTGGTAGTCAAACCAGTAGACCGATTGGTAGCATATTCCGTAGACCAATCGGTAGTCTAACCGGTAGTCAAACCGGTAGACTGATCGATAGCATATTCGGTAGTCAAACCGGTAAACCGATCGGTAGCATATTCGGTAAACCAATCGGTAGTCTGACCGGTAGTCAAACTGGTAGACCGATCGATAGCACATTCGTTTTTACATCAGAAGAGCAGTCGGTAGATTGCTCGGTCATATAAGAGGCGCAACCGATAATATGTCATAATGGCTTTATACAAGGCGCAATCGGCAGTTTCCACATCAATGATATGCAAAAAGGATCCGGTAATTGCAGAAAGCATTCCTTAAGTGTCTAGACTGTCTTATTGCCATTTTGGTGAAAGTGTGATGAAGATCTCTTGGGAGAACACGTCTTCCAACCTAATCTAGATTACCATTTTGGTGAAACTCTGATTATAATCTCTTGGGAACAGACGTCTGCCAACCTAATCCAGATTACCATTTTGGTGCAAGTCTGATGAAGCATATTGGGAACAGTTGTCTGCCATATTATTCCAGAATGCAAACCCATTAGAAAATAAAATTGTATGTTGATTGTCCCTTGGAAATCATTAATCCAATTAATGATCTTTTGGATTATCTTCACCAAAATATAGACAAGAACAAAGCATGTCCTCAAAGATGTACTACACTGATATTCAACCAATCAAATTCAAGAAACAATGTACTATGAAGGGATTATATCCATTGAAGAAGTAGAATATGACTGTTCTCATATTTCTATTTAAGCGAACAAAGTTCAAATGGATCAAGCACCTTTTGCACGACAACCTTGATCGTTATCTTTATTGAAGCTATCCATTTGACAAGCTAATCAATATTCACAAGTGTTAGAGCCTTACAAGTGTGTATTACAATTTCATCTATTCTGTGTGAGTGGTGAGTATTGTAGGTTGACATAATCTGTTTCTTTTCAACAGAGTTAGCTTATTGATAGGTCGAAATCGAGCAGTTACTAAGCCTCGAGTGTTCGACGTAAGCGTTGTAAACGGTCTGAATATTTAGTGAATATCATTCTCAAAGGTTTGAGAAGAAGGGGTGATGTAGGAGTTTATCTCCGAACATCCATAAATCTTGTGTTGTGTCTTCTTTCCCACATTACTTTCGAAACCGATTACTTGTTGTTTCAAGTTGAAACAAATACTTCCGCGCTTGAACTCGGTTCAAAAGTTTATAACAACTTATGTAGAATAGAGACTGATATTAACCTCTAATAGAGTTTTTATCAACCGACGTGTGTGTAAGCGTTCACCTTTGTGAGACCTCAGTCTTCTTTGGCGATCCCGATCCTAACAATTTTTCAATCATAATGCCTTATAAACTGATATTTTTCAGGTATATTTCTCCCTAGTCATCGTCATCAACAATAGGTACCAATATTTAAATATTGTCGTTACAATTTTTAAATACACAAAAATATTTGCATGTCCGGGACTGGAAAAATAATTGGTTAAATAAAACATTATACAACCAATTTTCAAAAGTCAAGACTTTATAAAGTGAGACCATTTTTAAAATAGGAACGAAGGATAAAGGGCGAAAGTCCTTTCCCGAGTGTCACCACTAAATGAAACTCTAGTGAAAAATACGTTTGTACACGTACACCTTTTATTGATTTTAAAAATCAATTGACGATTCTATTTTAAATAAATAATATTTTAATTATTTTAAATTAATTTAAACACAAATTTTCATCAATCAAATTTTAATTTGATTATAACAAATCTAAAGGTTATTTAAACTTGAACCCAAATTAATAATTTTTATAATTAATTTCAAAAGCTGTCAAGATTTATTTAAAATGTTTTAAAATAATGTTTTATTTTTTAAAAAATCATGACACGCAAACCGATGTTAAAATTCCTCGAACATCGAGCTTTTCCGAGACAAGGGTTTTCCGGGGGTTACAGCTTTCAGACAACTCTGCAAGGGATTAAATGTATAACTCAAAAACATAAACTTGAATTTTGAAAAACATTTGTATCACGTTTTCAATTTAATAGGCATATCCCTAACGGTACAACACTTAAGGGATGTATATGTTTTATTCCATTAAATCCTTATACATGCAAAGGATACATAACCCTAACATTACTTGTAAGAAGTATACAATTGTAATCAGTACTTCTACACCTATGTGCAAAGATTGTCAATGAAGAACGACAACTAGTTACTAAATGAGTGATGTTGCAAGAGGAAAAACTAGAATGCATGGGATTGACCCCACCATTTGGCGAAGAGCCTTCCGATAGGACATTGGAATTGTTGAGGTGGGGGAAATTCTCGATTGAGGTTATATTCCCTAGTTTATGGTGGTGGTTTACCTCTCCACTATCGGTGAATGATACTCTCTTATGATTCCTCTTAGCACAAAAAAATTGGATACTCTCTCCTAACCAGTTGTTTGTCGTGCCTAAACAACTAAACCTCGTCGCTACAACCCCTGTGTGACTACAATATATGTATTATGTGTATGCATCTATAGTCTACATGAACATCTAAAAATAATCCTTCTTCAAAACAAGCAAATTTTTGTAAATGTTTTAAATTTTCAATCTCAAACGATGTCCATGCTAAAGGATATCGCCCTGATCCCATGGATCGATAACTTCCACAAAAACAAGTGGAACCATGAGATCTATGGACAGACCCTCATCATGAGTTTCATAAACTTCAAGATAAACAAAACCTTCATGATGAAAATAAAAGGAGGTGGAGCTCCGTGGGACAAGTATACTTTATGAGAGAAAGGAAAATGTATTAAGCCATAAAATAATTTCGAGCTATCCTGATAATGGACAACAAGAATATTATGCATTTGAAGTCATTTGTGGAATCAATGTCCTTGAGAAAGCTCTTGCAAAAGGAATAAAGATATACCAAGACAACATCCGAGACAATCCTTAAAAAGAATGTCATAAACTTCCAAAAACGGAGGTAAGAAATGTAGTAATCCCCTTAACCATGGGCACCTCCATGATGAAGATAATGGTCCTATTGGCTCACTTCTTCCTGACTCCAGCAGATGACAAGCCATCCTCCAAAATCCTGTAGGTAACATACCACATGTGTATGGGAAACAAAGACCCCTCGGGTATCTTTCTAGTTGGGACACTAATGAGTTTGAACGATTCATTCATAACCTCCATCGTTAGCAAAAGAGGTTCACCTCTAGTTCTCTACATATGGTTGCTCGATAAACTCGGACACCTGCCGCTAGTATGTCCTAAAGATATCTTGTCCCATTCTCTTCAATATCGAAAGATGAGGAATGCTTCGCCTGAACCTCTTATAGAGAATGACGATGAATTCAGGGAGTTACTCCATTGGTATCCCATCAAGAAGATGACTTACATGATGGATGATCAACCCATGATCATGCTTATGGGCTTGGAGTAGGTCACCTTCTATTACACTCACGATTTGTTCAAAGAGTTCGGTCATAACTTTATGCCCCCTTACACATGAAATATCATATATATAGATAGGTTGATTGACCACAAGGCCTATATAGGATATCTCGAGAGGTGGCACAATGCCTCCTAGATGAGAATCCCAAAGGAGCCAAAGAACTACCTGATTGTCATTCTCGAAGAATACGAGCAGGTTAAGAAGAATGAAGAGGATGAAGTTTCTAGTGTAGGAACAGGCTACGGCATGACTTAAAGCCTACAACCTCTATCGACACTTTTTCCCTTTTAGACTCTCTCTATAAATGTCAACAAGAGAGATACGTCTGTAACAAACTTAACGATTGTGTTTTGTATAAAAACTATTTGTTTGGCTTTTGAATCACAAGGAAATGTACATTCCCTATGATTCATTTTACATGCATATGCATTGCGTTGTACTTAGTTATAATTGCAAACTCTCACTTCTTTCTCTTTGTAATAGTCCACGACTACGACAACTATCACAACCCCGGAAAGAGAGACTCATAAACTGGACGCTTTATTCGCCACAATATGGCCGAGGAAGCACCAACACCTGAAATAGTCTCTACGATCAAATTCAGGGAAATGAATGCATCTTTGCAACATGTGACGGAACAACTCGCGATGATCACAAATTCTTTAGCTAATAAGGAAATACCGTCCACATCCCAAGACATGCCTTCTTCCTCTTGATTTCCTAACTAAGCTATCCCAGTTATGTTCACTCTCATCAATCCCCGTCCTATTGGTCCTAGAACTCAAGAGGAAGAAATTCTCTATGAAGACTCTAAAGAAGATTTCGATCAAACCACACAGGCACAACATGGGACACATGAGGAAATCCTTAACCCCCTGGAACCACATGAATGACCAATTTAAGTGGCCGAATAACCATCGCTAACGGAATATGAATGCTAGATGATTGAAGTTCAAGGCATGCAGACAGAGATTCAAGCCTAGCTAAATAAAATTATTAAGGGCAAGATGAACACTATGACTAGAAAGATGCCATGAGGACTGTTGAACAAGCAGTCATTCTATTGGGCATAAAATTACCAATCATATCCAAGTACATCGGAAAGAGAAATCCATCTGTCTTTTTCAAAATGTAAACTTCTGTAATAACTCCACTATGACTTGGAGAACCGATAGTTCTTCATTTATTCCCCTAGTACGACGCTTCTCTACGCTGGTATCATCAGCAAGATGTAGTGTATCTATAAATCATAGAGGAACTGACTACAGCGTTCATATAACGCTTATGCACCTCAACTTGGAACAACTAGAAAAGAGGTTGAAGAATATCAAATAAGAAGTAAATGAGAAATTTTTCGTGTTCATCGAAAAATGGAATGACTTAGCCAAAAATATTTCGTTTAAGCTATTATTAGCAAAACCTCAAACAAAAATGTGTGAGCTATGTAAGAAGTTGTCATCAGTGCCAAATTTATGCTAACCTAAATCATACTCAAGCCTCGCTCCTTTACAATATGACATATTCTCGACCATTTTCTATATGGGGCATCAATATCATTGGGAAAATTTATCTCCACACTAGTAAAAAAATGTCGTATAGCGATTGGTAAACCAATCGCTATTAACCTCCAAACCAATCGTTATAGGCCTAGAGCGATTGGTAAAATACCAATCGCTCTCAATCGTTAGAAATCTCCTCGCAATTGACTTAATGGGCAACGACGATATGTATATAACCAATCGCTATAAGCCTATAACGATTGGTTTATTAACCAATTGCCACTTACTTTAACAAAAAAATAAATAAATAGAGATTGGTTTATTAACCGATCGCCACTTCCTTTAACCAAAAATAAAAAATAAAAAATTATTTTTTTAAAAAAAATTTTAAAATTTTTAATTTTTTTTTAAATATTAGTGGAATCAGACCTTCTTCTGTGACACACTAGCAATCCATGGGCCAAAAATATGTGAACAGAAGCAGATTCTACAACACCCTGTAATTTTGAAGCAAATATTGCTGGAATAGCAGCCTTATCAATGAAATCAACTGATAGGGAGATTTTTGTTGGTTTGCTGCTACTTAGCTCAATATTTTGACCATACCAAACATCAAGAAACTTAATAAATTTACCAAACATGATACACAGTAATATGTGATGCAAGTGCCACTGAACAAGCTAGTAAGCACTCAATTTCGGGGCCTCGTGTTGACTGCATCTGCTCAACTGGCATGGAAGAGAACTGTAGAAGTCCATCACAACTGTCCTTGTAACCCCCCCCGATAAGAGTTGATGGTGGAGCAGGAGGAAACTGAGCCAAACTCTCTGCACAGTTGTTTCCTCTCCAAGGGCGGGTTGTTTTGTGCCCTACATCACAAAATCAATTCATTACCTAATAGACTGTAAACATCACAATAATTATTCAGAATTTAAGGTTTTTTTACTAAACCCTGATAAAGGACTACAATTCATTGATATCAAAAACAATCAATCAAAACACAAAAACAAAAAAAACAAAAAAAGAAATTATATGTTCTCCAATTTGGTCGACTTAAGATACCTGATTGCTCTAGCTTTTCTTGTCTCATCTTCCACTATAGTAGTAGTGGTGGTTGTGGTAGTAGTATTTGGAGCAGCAGCAAACCTCTCAAGCCTAGCTTTCTTTTTCACATCAGCAGCAGTTGCAGTAGCAGGCACAAAAGTCCCAAACCTAAGAGAACAACAAATCTCAAGAACAAAACGAAATGCAAAAGGGAGAACAAAAACAAATGCTGTAAAACCTTTCTGCTCTTGTCTTCCTCTTCTGATCCTCTGAGTTCTTCACTAATTCTGATGTGGAACTATATATTGTTTTATAACATAAGTAAGATGTGTGTTAAAACACAATCACACCCATATTTAAAGAAGTGGATTAAGAAAATGATGTTACCATCCTGACAACAAAAAAAAGCTTCAACTGCCACATGCCATGCAATCTTCTCGGTTGGTTAAGGAACATATACCATCTGTGACTTCTGGGTATCGAGATCATCATCTTCTTCTTCTTCTTTCACCTTGGTCTTTCCCTGCATTACATTGCATTTCCAGATAGAAAGAGGACATAATGATTATCTATAATTGCATTGCCACATAGAACGGGGACATCATTATTATCTATAATTGCATTCTAAACTCAAAATATATATATAAATATATTATCATTACTTGGAGAATGGTTGTATCAACTGTGAATTTTATTACATCAGCAACATCACGGGTTCTCAAGTAATACATCCTTGTTTTCGAACCCTTCGCCAACCCCCAAAACAAACACATATTAGCACAATAGGATTTCCTACCAATCATTCTATTTATTTACCTGTCATAATAATGTCAAAGTTAAACGTTTATGATCAAATAGATGGTTTAATATGAATTGTCAGTCGAGAATACCAAGATGCATTATACATTGAATAGATCAATTGTGCATTTCAAAATGAACACGATTACAGGCCTCAGCTTAATATCTTCCTCCTGAAAACATAAGGAAAGAAACATGACCAGCTTATTTCATATCCTTTGCTTTAATGACAAAAAGAAAAAATTAGGTGCAAGCCAAGTTGAGTAATAAGAAAACAAATTAGAGAGAAAGCAATTACCATAATCATTGATTTAAGCAAAGATAAGAACAAAATTCAAATCCTACCTTCATTTTCAGTTTTTTTGCTCTTCTGTATATATTCCGTTGAGAAAGCTCTCTGCTTTACTGATCCTGATAATTACATAACAATACAACATAAAAAAAACTGTTAGAAAAACAAGGTAATTAATATGCTTAAGAGGATCCAAACTATGATCAAAGAATGCAAAGGCTACTTAAGATTGGAATGGTCAATTCAATACATAAGAGAAATGAAACCTAAAATACATATTAAATAGACATGCACTTTACAGAAGCTAAAATGGTTTAAACAAAAATCAACTCATCAACCAATAGGATCATAAAATTGCATGTGAACAAATTCACTAGGACGTGATTGAAGAAACAGAAGAACCAATTGGAAGAAAAATATATAATCAAACAGTGATAAAGATGAAAGGTTATTATGGACCAAAATCTGACAATTAGCATAAGATGGCTTTCATAAACCTGATCGAGAGACACGCTGCTAATGAACGGGGAAAAGAATATGAAAACGCTGGGAGGAAAGAACGGCTGAGTCTCTTGGGTTGAAAGGGTTTTAATAGGTTTATGGCGATTGGTATTGTAACCAATCGTCTTTACTTCAACTAGTAGCGATCGGTCTCTTGACCGATCGCCATTAAGACAGTAGTTGCGATTGGATTTCAATCCAATCGCCATTAAGACAGTAGTAGCGATTGTTCTTAATACCAATCGCTATGTTTGCTAGATAATTTCCCTTTTTTCACTAGTGTCATGTTTTAAATGGACACGAGTTCATACTCATAGCCATGGTATACTTTACCAAATGGGTTGAAGTAGTCTCTTATAAAGTCTTGAAATTATCTCAAGTGGCAAAGTTCATTCGCACTAGCATCATAACTAGATATCGAGTCCATCACTCCCTAATTTCAGACAATGGTCAACACTTCTAAGGAAAAATGTTGCAATTGCTCGACGAATTCAAGATTGAGCATCATAAGTCATCGCTCTATAAACACCAAACCAATGGTGTGGTCGAAGAGGCAAACAAAAACATGACTATGATCGTCAAGAAGATGACAAACACGTATAAGGATTGGCATGAGAATCTTCCATATGCCTTATGGGGATATCGTACACCTACTCGAACATCAACGGACAAAACTCTCTACTCCCTAGTTTACGACATGGATGTCGTACAACCTATCGAAATTGAGATTCCTACTCTAAGAATACTCTTAGGAAAAAAAAATTAGTGAAGAATATTGTCTTAAATCTCAATATTATCAACTGATGTTAATGAAGGACAAAATGTTAAACGCTTTATGTAAAACTCAAGCCTACCAAAAATGAATGTCAAATACCTTCAAGGAAATTGTAAAACCCAGAAACCTCAAAGAAGGTGATTTGGTTCTTAAACAAATCCGGGAACTCTTAGACCCTAGGGGCAAATTTCATCCCCAATGGGATGGACCCTTCCTAATCAAGAAAATCCTCTTTAGAGGAGTTTTCCACCTATCTACAATAAAAGACGAAGAGTTCATTGCACCAAGCAATCTCGATGCGCTCAAAATATATTTTGTATAATATCAAATTATGCACAGAATAATTTAAAGCTCAATCTTGAAAGAATCTTATTTCAACATAATTCAATCCCAAGTTTTTTGTATAACTTGCACCATGGATAGATACCTCATGTCCGAACTATGATAAACCTGATTCTTCTCATGCAGAAAAATAAAGGAGAGAAGATACGTAGGAAACTCGCATGTTTGCAGGCCCGATCTTACCCTTTCCTCAAGAGAAAGAGAAAATCTTTTGAGAAAGGAAGAAAGCCTTGATCCCATCTTAAAAACATTGAGACGAATTTTAGGAAACAAGTAGGGGCAAAGTTAAGAGCATCGCTTTCATTCAAGTGATATTCTCATAAATAAAACCGATGATTTCACAATGACTCCAATTCAAGAGATATTGGTCATAAGCTCTATTTCGTTTGTACGTGATTATCCAAAGAGTAACCCTCCATAGAAGGTTTTTAAAGGGAAAAAAACTCGGAATAAACCCTATAAAAGTAAGGTCATGAGCTACAAATCGAGAAAAGACACCTCATTACTCCTTTTGTTAAAGAAAGAGATGTTTAAAACTCGACGCTTTGGGAAGAAAAAAACCAAAAAAATGAAAATTCCAAAAAGAGAACCGGAATAAACCCCGAAAATATCTAAAAAGAATTGAAAAGTGTTTTTGTGTTGGTTGAGGTATTTAAATTACTATTCGTGCTCACTCAGACTCTAGTCTTGATTGCTACGACAAAAGAAGATTGTACCAATTCTACCAGATATACCCTGCAAACCAATAAAACGGCTCAAGAGGTTGAGGTATTGAAATCACCATTCGTTGCTCACTCAGACTCTAGTCTTGATTGTTACTGCAAGAGCAACTATATAATAATTCTACCAGATATACCCACGAGTCAACAAGAGAAAAAAAAGAAAAATAAAAAATGAAAACTCAAAGTAGAAAGTTGATAAACCTCTCCAAAAATGTTGTAGGATGAGTGAACTTTTAAGAAATATGGTTCAAGGCCACACAACCCTAAATAGTTGCACCCTTGTCAAAATATAAAATTTTTGACTATCTTCTTCGAAGGTTATGATTCTGAATTATCTTTTATAAATGAGATTGACCCCAAAACTCTTTTTTACACAAATTAGCCCCTCACAGAATATGGTGAGGCCCTTCTCCTTTTTCAGTTTTGCGATCTGACCCCGCATTGGGAAAAATGGCCTAGAACTTATTTTTGGACTATTTTGACTCCAAACTTTAGTTCTCACTAAGATAAGCCTTGACGCTCTTAGTTTGGGCCTTAAGTCTTTCTTTGCGCTTTAAATTAGTCTTTACGTTGGGATAAATTGCATAAAAAAAATATTTGTGGGCAACTTTTGACAAACTGTGTTTTTTTAAAGAGATTTTAAGAAAATATATATTTAGAGAGGCAATTCTATCTTAATTGCATTAACTTTATTTATAAACGTTATTTAGGTCATAATGACTAAAACCTAAACCCATTAAAGCCAAAATACTTGTTAAACTTTGTTTGAAAATAATTTTAATCTTATTTTGGCCATAACTTTTACGATTCAGTTAAGATAAAAATGATTTTTTTAACTGTTATAGGTCAATCCGAAACATAAACATTATTTTTCTGAAAGAAATCAAAAAAATGTTTTGAATTTTTCTTTGTTAGCTAAGGCTTCTTAAAAATTTAATTGACGAAATTAAAATTGACAAAAATTAGATAAAAATATTTTGAAGTGTAAAAGATTCTACACCACTCTCATTGAGGAACTAACACAAAATAACTACTAAGGAATCATGATCATGAATAACAACTTAAGGTTTATGATATTCTAAAATAAAAAACCTCCACCAAAACCGAATGTTGTACTCTGTTTTCTTTATCCTTTAATTAAAAGGTTTGTTCAACGACATCATATTTATCCTCGCGAACCACGAACCTTGAGATGTTTTTTTTTTTCTAGTCCCTTCTTTACTTATTTGTCTTTAAAGGCATAGTGGAGACATGTTGTAATTTATGAGTCACTAGTATAATAAATAAATATATACTAAAATAATGTGATCTCATATGAAATTAAATTTATGATTTATGAGTGTATTTATCATGAATTTAAAGTTAGAATATATTAAGTGATATTTCTAATTTTATGAATGGACTAAATTATAATTATTCAAGCTAATATAAATAACATGTTACTTATTTTGTAAAGGTATGATCTCATTTGAGATATGATCAATTTTATTTTTGTATCTCATCAATAAAGAGAGATAAACTAATTTGGACTCACTCATAAAATTTATTTCAAATAATATTATTGTGTATATATATTAGTTTTTGATAATTTTAAACTATAATATTAGGAATGTATATATAAAACCATAATTAATATATATGTATATTTATATTTATATTTATATTGATTTTAATAATTTCAATCAATTTAACAATAGATTTAGAGATATTATATATATATATATATATATATATATTAATTAATTAATTTTTTGATAATTTTAAATAATTGATATTATTTAATAAATAAATTCTTTTTGACTAAGTAATTATCATTAACATAATTAAATGGATATTATATATATATATAGTAATGATATATATATACAACACGCACCTCCCTCATTTTGAAAGAAAGAGAAAACACATCTTAGAAAAAATATAAGAAAGAGAAAAATATTTTTTCTTTCTATATATATATAGGTGCTGTATAAGGGTGTTGTATATATATCATTACTCATATATATATATATATATATATATATATATAAATGATTAATTAAGATTTAGTTAAAAATATAATTTTATTTTTTATAATAAAATAAAATAAATTTTAAATGTTTATTTGGTCTAACTATATATTATTGATTTAGTTATATACAAAAAAAAAAATGATATTATTGTTTATTATGTGAATTGTATTGGTTATACAAATAATCACTAAAGTGACAATGTTGATTGAAATTGATTAAATAAAATTTGGAATGGTAGTATTGTGTAATTAATTAAACTAGCATTTATCCCGTGCATTTGCACGAGTGCACGAGTGATAATATAAAAAATCGTAAAAAATATTACAGTAAAATTTTTATGGGCAATCCGACCTGAGTATCTATTTACTCTCACATATATTCAAATTAACCAAAGCTCTCGACCCGGCAATCTGGACACTTTAAAAATTAAGCATCATTATATATATATAGATTAGTTAATTAAAAAGTTGAACTTATATTGTTAAAATGTCACGTGTTTATCAAATTTTGGGTTGAATTTAAAATATAAAGTGTTATTAGTCTAGTTGGTTAAAATGTTGTACTTGTTTTGTTATGTTGCAAGTTCGAACCATACCTATAGTATTTTTAATTTTATTTTTAACCGTTTTAAGTTTATGGGCGGGTCAACTCACAATCCGACCCAAATATCCATTTACTTTCACATATATCCAAATTAACCACAGCTCTCGACTCGGCAATCCGGACACTTTAAAAATTAAGCATCATTATATATATATATATATATATATATATATTAGTTAGTTAAAAAGTTGAACTTATATTATTAAAATGTCACGCGTTTTTCAAATTTTGCGTTGAATTTAAAATATAAAGTATTATTAGCCTAGTTGGTTAAAAAGTTGTACTTGTTTTTGTTAGGTTGCAAGTTCGAACCATACCTATAGCATTTTTAATTTTATTTTTAACCGTTTTAAGTTTATAGGCGGGTCAACTCACAATCCGACCCAAGTATCCATTTACTTTCACATATATCCAAATTAACCACAGCTCTCGACCCGGCAATCCGGACACTTTAAAAATTAAGCATCATTATATATATATAGATTATACTATTTACTGAATGACATAATTACATAAATGTTTGTGTTGGTAAAATGTAATAATAATAAAGTCTTATTTATGTCAATTATTTAACATGTTTTATTATTAATGTTTGATCATTATAACAAAATAGTATTAGTAATTAACAAGACAATGTTAATAAATTCATTAAGTACAAATTCACCAACCTCAAAATTAAGTGTCTTTGCGATAATTTAGTTTAATCAAATGACTCTTTAAAGAAAATTTATGGCACTCGCATATTTTGATATGAAGTTTCACCAAAATATATATTAAGGAGTTTCTCAATGGAGACATTGAAAAACAATTTGGTATAAGGAAAAAACTTTGTGTCGAGACACCAAATTAATATGGTTTACAAATTACAAAATTAATCTATGGACTTACAGAAGCGTCTCGTTAGTGGTATCATAAATTTCACAAAATAAGTCTCTCTTTTGGTTTTGAGGTAATTTAATTGATTATTTGTGTATCATAAGTTCAGTGAAAGTAACACATATTTATGGTTTTATATATGGGCGACATTTTGTTTGCCACAAATTTTTTTTGACATTAATTAGTCAAATAGTTATGAGATATTTAAAAAGAACTAAGAATTAAATGCACACATATAGGAGGTCAGGTGGTAGTCTTGAGGTCATTGAGTATTCTGATTATGATCTTACGGGATGCCAAAACAATATGAAATCCACTTTGAGTTATATTTTTCGCTAGCTAGTTTAGTCGTTTCTTAAAAAAGTGTCAAATAAATACTTACAGCTCCATCCACTATTATAGCTGAATTTGTGACATGTAATATGCATCAACTTAGGTGATATTGACATCAAGTTTCTTGTTATGAAATAAATGATACAAAGTTGATAGATTTCTATAAAAATATTTATGTACAAACTCTATGGTTATGAACCTCTTGACAATGAGTTTATCACCTAATATCTTTCATGAGAATATTGCTCGTATGAGTGTCGTAGAGATCGACGATTTCTAACTTCAGTGGGAGTTATAGTTTGATTGTCTTTAGTTTAGTTATTTTATAGATATTTATAAAAGTTTTTATTTTGATTAAAAATTAAGTATTATTCAATTAATTACATTGTATAATTATATTTAAAGTATGATTTCACTAAAATCAAGTACAACCAGCTGAAAATTGGCATGAAAAGATCACATTGTATGGAATTTTCATTCATCACATTCATGATATTATTTGTCAATTAATTGTATTGATTTATGTGATCATTATTGGGTCTAGTTGTGCTTAAATACAACGACGAACTCTTTGGTACTATATTGATATAATTAATTGATAAAATTGTTTATATAACATATGATTGAGATGACACGAAACTTCGGGCGCATTAATGTTGACACATTTATTATATGTACATATGTGACCTAGTGGGAGATTGTTATAATTTATGAGTCACTAATATAATAAATAATTGTTCAAATGTCATCTTTAATATAAGTTAAAATAATATAATCTAATGTAAAATTAAATTTATGTCTTATGAGTGTATTTATCATTAATATAAAATGAGGATACTTGAAGTGATATTTATAATTTAATGAAGGGGCTAAATTAAAATTATTCAAACCAAAATAACTAACATGTTAGTTATTTTGTAACGATATGGTCTCATTTGAGGTACGGTTACTTTACTTTTCTTTTTGCGTCTCCATTAATATAGAGAAACTAATTTGACGTACTCAATAAATTGGAATAACATTTCATCTAATGAAAGTCTAAGAATATTATATATCATTTCTATTATAAGGAAGAGAAGATTCAAAAAATGAATTCAGGCATGCTTCCGTAACATTCAAATTTAAATTCCCACAATTTAAATTATTATCTAATTTGGATAATTCTAACAAGACGGAGTCTGAAACAAAATCTCTTTAATTTTCTTATGTTCAAAACCCTAGATAAAGTGGTGACGTTTCGTTTTCGTTTCGTTCGAAAAGATGTCGATATGTCATCTTTCTTCATTACAATCTGTTCTTAATTCAAAATATTTTAAAATTTATATTTGTGTTTATTGTTATTATTTTTTATTTGATTATAATAATATATACATAATTATCTTATGGTGGATTATTATCATTCATAATCCTATTATTTTTTGACGATTTTTTTTAATTCGTTCAAAAAAGTTAATGAAGTTTGTCAGAAAGTTAATCGTATTTTAAAGGATTTACGTACTCGATAAGTTGGATAATTTTCTTTGGTTCAAAACTCTAAACAAAGTTATCTGAAAAGTCAATGAAATTTGTTTGAGAGTTAATTATTTTTAAGGATCTACAAACTCCATAATTAGTTAATTTTCTTTTGATAAAGTGGCCTTGTTTCATTCAAAATGATTTTTATCACTTTTAGTTTTTGAAAATAGTTTGGTACTTAAGTTCATGTACTTTATCACTGAGGTATACTATTCTAATCACTTTTTAATACAATTGACCATTATAAAATAATAATAATAATATATACATAATTAAAAGTCTCCGTTTAATATTTCTAGTATTTATTTATAAAACGTGAAATTAATATTTAATTATTAAATATTTTAATAATTAATTCGATAATTAATTGATACAACATCCACACTTTATTAAAAGATAATTCTTATAATAAGTTTATATACAAACTATTTAACAATAATTTTGTTAATTTATTATTTACAAAGTTATAGTTGAGGAAGGGTTAAAATACATTTATATTAAAACATATAAATACATATACATATAATAAACATGTTACTATATATATATATATGTATATATATATAAGATTTAAATTATGTATATATACAAATTGTACAGATTGTGTATATATATTTTAGGAAGTAGATTATATGCATATATATACACAAATTTATTTTCTTAATTTGTCATGTTTTCTATATTTAAAAGAATAAATAAATAAATTGAAAAGGTTAATTATAAATAAATGTAAAAAATAAATGTCACTGAAATAAATTATATGTAAATTATATTGATTTAATTTAAATAAATAATTTTTAATTTGCACATGTATGTTGTCCTAGACTTTTCCATCTTGTGAGTTATAGTGTTTTGGCAAGAGATACTCGTGCAGCACAATTGAGACTAATTGTCTTTATTTATATATAAATATATTTATATATATTAAATAACTATAAATAAATCAATTAAACTGATCTTATTTCTCTTTACAGTTTTTGTTTTCAAAGAAATAAAATTAAATAGTTTACTATTAGGCTGTTTATTTAAATAATTTGTATGTATATATTTATATAATTACTTTAATAAATTATGAATTAATTTAAATAACTCTTGAGTAATCAAATAAATTTCAAATGGCCCAAATAGGCACCAAATTAATGGGCCAAAATTTTGAAACCAAATTAAAGATTTTTAAATTCCCACCAAAAGAACCCGCCTCTCCTCTTTATAAGAAATTTAATATTTTCTCCACTTAATAAAATCTCAAGCAAAGCAAAGGTAGACCCGCCGTACCTCTCAAAGGTAACCTGCACCAGATTCCTATCTCTAAGCTCTTTCTTCTTCGTCGGTCGTCGTCAGTACTTAGCTTTTAGGTTTCTCTCTCTTTATTATTCTTATGGGTTTATGCTTGATTTGAAATCAAATTGTTCAAATCTCTAGTATATTGATCTTTCTGATGTCCTGCAATCAGTTTATGTTTACTGTTTATGTTTACCTTTATGATATGAATCTCATGTTTACTGTTACATCAGATCAGTCTCTATTTCAATGATAAAATTAAGGGTTGATCTATTCTTTGTATTTGTATGTAAGTAAAACCCTTGTTAAGAAAATCTTGATATTGAATTCTTGTCTTTTTTATTGGATCTGTTATGGAAGTGTAGAAATTGAAAGTAAATCATATCTGGGTAGTTTATTATCTTGTCAAGGAAATCTTGAAGCTTTTCAAGAAGTCTAATTGGAGTTTTTATTGAGATTTTTCAGGAAAGAAAACATGGCTGGGAAGGGAGGAAAGGGACTTTTGGCAGCAAAAACCACTGCAGCAGCAGCAGCAGCTAGTAAAGATAAGGATAAGAAGAGACCCATTTCGCGTTCATCTAGAGCTGGCCTACAGGTATAACTATTATAGCTTTGGATAATGTTTTTCACATTCTAAAACAAATATATATGTATCTGTATCAAATTGAAACTTCAGTCTTAAGATATAACCAATGATACAGGTTTGATGTGTTTTTTATTATAGCTGAAAGTGAAAATTGTTCAAGTTTAGCAGTCTTTTGATTAAAGGGTTGTTTGGTTAAAAAATATTAGTTATGTTTATGTATAATTGCTAGGGATTGATAATGGAATATTGAAATATTTGATTTGATATCAAATAAACAAAAACCGAATCAAATAAATGATTATTAAGAATTGGATTGTCAATTTTAGTCTTGATTATATCTTCATATTAAAGGGGTTTTTGTTTAAGAATGAAGGGTATACTCTTGTTAGTAAAAGCTTCTTGTACCTTGAAGATGATAAATTCATGTCTCATTTGTTACTTCAATTTGATAAATTTATTGTTGGCTTTTGAGAGTTATGAACTGATTAGGTTAGAGGGGTTATTCTTAATGAATTTGTTTACCCACTCGCAGTACAGGTACAACAAGTCTTGCTTAATATAGATACCATTGGTTAATGTCGTGCAAGCAATATGAGAGTTTTAGGAATTGCTGTTTGAATAATAGTTAATATTGAAAAAATAAAAACCTCTCTATTATCATTTGAGTTGGCTTTTGGTTGTCTTTGTTTTTGTTGTTTGGTTCTTTTCTTCTTCCATTGTTTTGTGATACGATTACCTGCATGTTGAAGGACAGTTTCCAGTGGGGAGGATCCACAGGCAGCTAAAGGCTAGAACCTCGTCTCATGGGCGTGTTGGAGCAACAGCAGCTGTTTACTCAGCTGCAATTCTTGAATACCTAACTGCAGAAGTCCTTGAACTTGCTGGGAATGCAAGTAAAGATCTGAAAGTGAAGAGAATCACGCCAAGGCATCTTCAACTAGCCATCCGAGGGGATGAGGAGCTTGACACTTTGATCAAGGGAACAATTGCAGGAGGAGGTGTGATTCCTCACATTCACAAGTCTCTCATCAACAAGACCACCAAAGAATAAGCATCAAGCCTGTTTTGGTAACTGCTAAAAATGTTGGGACATTGGTTGATATTTATTATAATCTAAACTATAGTTGGTAGTTGGTAGTAGTAGTAGTAGTAGTAGATCAAGTAATAGCTGATGGTAATTGATGTTTCCAGACATGAATGTTTAGCTAGTTTCTATCTGGGTTAGTTTCATTGATTTCAAATTTGTACTTTGTTTTTTGTTTTTAAAAGATGTTTCAGCTTATGTTCTTAAATTAGGTTGCTCATTGACTTGTTTTCATGAGTGTGTTTTCTCAATTTCATTTGTATTATACAAGTTAACTCCAGATGATAAATTACCCAAACCAATGGAAAACATGAATGAACAGAGTTAAGATTCAAAAAAATCTCACTCTTTTGGTTTGATAAGCCCTTAAGATATCACATCCCATTTAGGCTTGCATTTATATGTTTGAATGATGCAATCCTTTTGTTGGTTAATTAACATATCTATTGAAAGAATAATATGGCAAGACTATGATCTATTGATAATGTGAGTATAAATTTATATTGTTTCAATCATTTTCTATTAGTTTCTGATACATATGTTGATTTGTCAACATTTTGTGTATGCATAATAAATGGGGTTAAAGAATTTGATATCAAAGAATTCTAATAAGCAATATGATTTTGTGTATGCATAATAAATGGGGTTAAAGAATTTGATATCAAAGAATTCTAATAAGCAATATGATATCGTCTTATTGTTAACAATTACTTTTTAAATTTTGTTTTGTGATTGGATTTTGACATTGGCCCAAAAATCTAAAAGATTTGCAATCATCAAAATCCAAAATTTTATTAGCAAAAGTAATAACTTTTTTTTCCAGAAATTTATCAAAACAAATATTTATTTTGAAACTATCTTAAAAGTATCAGACTCTTTCTTAAAAATCATTTACAAAATTAAATAATTATTCTCATATATCATGGAAATTCATTGAAAGGTTCTCTTTATGATGAACTATATATATATTCCATTGTCCGGTTTTAACTGTCTATCTCCTCTTCTTCTTGGACCTTATTTTTCTATTTTAGTTTCTTTCTTACATAAATAAAATCTTGCATCTTATTGGCTTTCCAAAAAAGCAACCACGTAGAGTCTTCTTTTTTCATATGGGTGTCTTCCTCCGCTGCATCGAATGCAAGATATTTTTAAAATTTTTATTCTCAATCACTGCTTCTACCATTATTGAGCGTGTTTGATAAATGTATATGATTATTTATTTAGACAAATTTTGAATTATTTAAAAAATTAATTAGTATTAATTTTGAAAAAAATAGTAATATAATTATAATATTTTAATTTATTGGATATAAAAAATATGCAATGTTGCATTATATAAGAATTTTAAAAAGAAAACATTCTAATCAGGTTATTCACTTCTTTTAACTATCCATCAAAATGTTTTGGGTTTAGCTTTATCTCTTATAAGTCCATACCATTAATCCAATAAAAAATTGTATCTTACTATATATTTATTCAAATGGGCCTTAAGCTAATACATTGATCTAATTATTTCATTATTTGTAAAACCTTTTAAGGGAGAAAACACATTATTATTATTTTTATTTTATTTTTATCGAACCAATAACATGAGTTCGAGTTCTTGACAATAAAAATATCCTATCTATGTTGATAGTGAAAAATCTTGTTTCTAGTTGAGAATAGAAAAGAATATTACTTATTTAATTGTGATTTAAGTCTCCAAATCCAAACAAAATAAGTTTGCAGGCTTATCTATGTAAGACTGTCACTTGTGTCCATAACCCATCTTTTTTATTAATATTTTCATCTGTCATTGCATTTAATATTGCATGTTGTGACAACTTATTCCTATATGTATACTATGCAAATCTAGTCCAAAAGAGTCCAAATAACATAGTGTTTGGGGAAGCCAAATTGATTATAATAGTGTACAACTATCTACTATAATATTGAAATTTTTGGAAATGATAAGTTATTTTATTTGTATAACTGTAATTGTGGTTGTTTCTTACATAAAAAATGATAATATTTTTAAATGTCTAATATATATGTAAATCACTCAGTTTATAATATTAAATAAGTAATATAAATTAGGTTTTCATTTAACAACTTATGAAGTTTGATTAGTGATGATTGTAAGACAATTTGAAAACTAGCTAGTATTTTGTTATTATTACTGCTAAAATCATATTCACTTTTGAAAATTGACAAATTAAAAAATGAGAGTAATTTTATTTTCATTTGATATAAAATATGTGAATAAATTAGATGAATTTGTTTAGGGGAGAAGTAAATGAAAAAAATTATTATTTGATAAATTTTTAAATCTAACTATAAAAAATTATTTTGATTCTTTTTTTAACCAACCTTATTAATTTTGATTATTAAAGAAAAACATTATTGTAGTCAATAAGTTCTCTTTTTACTAGGTAATTTGATCGATCAATTTTTGAACACTCGTGAATTCATACAAAAAGAGTGGCACAATAATTCAGTTTTATTAACTGCCTTAATTCATGATATATCTGTTAGTCAGTTATGATGTCGCTAGCTAATATTGATCGCATTTGGATTATAATTTGATATTTGATTATTTGTATTTTTTTTAATTTTGTTTGATAGGAAAGATGAGTTATTTGTGATTTAGTTAAGATAAATTATTAAAATGTCTTATGTATTTAAAATTTAAATTTAAAAATATTAAAGTGAAGAATATTTTAATATTTTTATTAATAAATGAAGTTATTTGATAATTAAAAATAGAGAAATGATTAGGTGGGGGAATTTGGTGAGGGAATGACGTGGCATAATCTTATTCGCTGAAAAAATCAAATAATTTCTCTCTTTACTCTCTTTCCTCCCACTTTTATATTTTTCAAAACCAATGAAGGTGATGCCACGTCATTCCCTCACCAAATTCCCTCACTAAATTCCCTCCCTCTATCACTTCTCTTAAAAATAAAAATAATAGAGAATAAAATATTTTTTTTAATATTTAAAAAAAATAAAAAAAATCAAAATAACTTATAAATTATATATTTTATTTCATTATCGAAAATATTTTATATTTAAAAAAAATATGATATTATATATTAATAATTTTTAAATTGAAAAATAAATTTATTAAAACTTGGTAAATCATTTTTTTTTCTAACCGAGGTAGATAAGATCAAAAGAATTCAAGATGTTATTTTAGGATAAATATAAATGAGACTGCTATTCCCAAGTAATAAACAAAAATGTTTGTAGATCTGAAAAAAGAAAAAGGTATCTAGTAGAAATGTTTTCATTGAAATGCTCAATCTCCCAATTTTGTTGTTTTCTTAACCTTGGCAACATATGCTATTATTCCCAAATATTTTAGTCACTTCCATAAATCCATCAATTATAAGTTTTAATTTTAAATAAATTTAAAAGATTCTTGTTTCACTACATCCAATTAAAGGGCATATTATTTTCAATGACTCCAGGGGCATATTATTTTCAATGACTCCAGAGGGAGGGATAATGTGAGTAGAGAGAAAAATAAATTATTTTATTTTTTTAGTCAAATTATATTATATTATTCTCTCTTTCAAATTCTCACACCTATCATTTCTTTTATAAATAAGTAATATACAAAACTTAAATATTTAAAATATATTACATAGTTATTTTTATAAAAAAAAAAATTGAATAACTTAATAGTTTATTTTTTTTATATGTATTTTGAGTAATCCTTGATATTGTAATGATCAAATTGCATTCATACTTATATTCATGTTATATGTTGAGTATGACCAAAATATATAACTTACTTGATATTATTATTATAGTCCGTATATATTTTATGATTTCTTTTTAACTTTGATAAATTTTAAATTTAACTGCCTTTATATACAGAATTCCTCATAATTTAATCTCAGATCATAACAAACATTTAGAAGAATAAGTGATTGAACTTCTCGGCTAATTTGAAATTTAGCACTGAAAGTTCTTACCAAATATAGACAAATGAGGGAAAAAAACATCACCACCATTGTACATATAGGAAAAGTGAATGTTAGTCTACTAGCGGGGCCGGTCTCGGGTCCGAGAAGTCTTGAAATTTTGAGGGTCATTTGCAAATTAAAATTTTCGGGCTCTTAAAATATTAAAAAAAAAATTAAAAAAATTTAATTAATAAAATAAAATATAAATAATTAATATATTATAATACGAGACTAAAAAAAAAGTTATTTTTATAATATATATTTAATATTAAAGAAGAAAAAAAGGAAAAAATAATATTAATAATATAATATTATTAAATATAAAAAAAATGGAGGCCCTATAAAAGTGGGGGCTCTATGCAAGTGCATTGGTTGCCTTACCCTAGGGTCGGCCCTGTCTACAAGAGATGCACAACTTTGCTGGGATGGATCAGATACCCGACGAATCATGGATGAGATACAAACAGAGATACTTGTCAGGTTTAGGGTCGAATAATAATTTAAATATCGGGTTCGGGGATGGGTACTTCATTACCCGACGAGTAGGATACCCGTTGTCATCCCTAGACATAGTATTCTCAATGGTGATGAGTTGATGACATGTTGATCACTTCGCTGGGCTTTCTTACTAGTCACAATGATTCAGCTTTATTTGTCAAGCGTACAATGACATGACATATTCTTCTATCCTTGTATGTTGATAATATGATTATTACAGGTGATGATCATGATGGTATTGAATAATTGAAGTCTGAGTTGGCACATTCATTCGATAGGAAAGATTTAAACATGCTACGTTATGTTTTGGGAATTGAGGTAGCTTATTCTCCAAAAGGTTATCTCATATCTAAATCAAAGTACATTGCTAATTTGTTTGAGTGTTCTTGATTAACCAACAACCAAATTGTTGATATACCCCTTGAGACCAATGCTAGATACTCTCTGTCCGATGGCACTCCTTTGGAGGATTCTAGTTTTTATCGTACCATTGTTGACAATTTGGTTTATCTTACTATAACTCGCCCAAACATTGTGCATGCAGTTAATGTGGTTAATTAGTTTGTCATTGCCCCTACTATAGTTCATTGGGCTGTTGTTCTTTATATTCTTAGGTATCTTCGGGGCACTCAATTTCATAGTCTCATCTTTCCTTCCACGTCTTCATTAGAGCTACGCGCTTACTCTGATGCTGGTGATCCTACAGACCGCAAGTCGACCACTAGATATTGTATTATCCTTGGTGATTCACTTATTTCGTGGAAGAGGAAGAAACAAGATGTCATCTCTCGGTCTTCTACAGAAGTTGAGCATCTTGTTATGGCTTCGACTACCTATGAAATTGTTTGGTTACGTCGATTACTTACTGATATGAGTATTTCTCTTTCTCACCTACTCCGCTACATTGCGATAATCAGAGTGCTATTTAGATTGCATGAAATTCTTTTTTTCATGAGCGAACCAAACATAACGAGATTGATTGTCATGTTACTCGTCATCATCTACAGACTCACACCATCACTTTGTCATTCGTTACTTTGTCCTTGCAGATTGCTGATATATTTACAAAAGCGCACTCGACTTCGCACTTTCGTTTCTGACTAACAAACTCTCAATGTTTATTGTTGTTGCATCGTGAGTTTGAGAGAGGATGTTAGATATATTAATTTGATTATCTTTATTAGCACTTAAGGGTAATTTAGTCTATTAACACTTAAGGGTATTTCAGTTTAGTGTAATCACTAACTATATAAACTCTTTCATTACATTAAGTTTATTTTATGATTGCTGATAAGAAACTCTAATTTCTCTCTTTATGTTCGCACTTTGATTGTTGTTGCTTCGGTTTTCCAATGAAAAATCTCTCAAAATGGATATGAAAAATGTTTTCTTGAATGGTGACCTTCATGAAGAGGTTTATATGATGTCTCCTCCGGGTGTTCCTCGTCTTTTTGGTGAAGTTTGAAAACTTCGCAAAGTTCTTTAAGGTTCCTATTACTATTGTTAATATCGATTCCTTTCGAGATCTACTATTTGCGGGGTGTAACATGGATAAAGTCTTCAAAGTATCTGATTCAAAGAGTGTGGATGCAAGAAATAGGAAGGCAAAAGAAAAGGCAAAATAAGAGTGTGCATTCAAAAGTCAAAGAAAAGGGTCTCAGCTAATCACATTCAATTGTGACATCTACCGTGTTCTCAACAATTTGTAATTCATCACCTCCATGTAGTAAATGAATTACGTGAGATCTGTTTTTCTTTTTTTATGAGAATATATGCAACCTGGTTCCAATAAAATAAAAATAAAATCCAGAATAACATGAGGAAAAAAGCCCACTTAAATTATGGATATTTTTTTATTAAAATGAAAATAACTATTCTGAAATCCTATTTGAAATTATGAGCATTTTTATTAAAATAAAAATAACAATTCTAAAATCCTTCTTGATATTATGGATAGTTTTTATTAAATTAAAAACAAAAATTCCGAAACCCGAAATAAATTAGGGGAATTCTCATCAAATGAAAGTAACAATTCTAAAATCCTAATTAAAATTTGGAAACATTTTTATTAAAGTGAAAATGATGATTCCAAGACTCTAATTAAAATTAGGAAATAATTTTATTAAAATAAAAATGATGATTTCAATAATCCTAATTAAAATTAAGAAACATTATTTTAATAAAATAAAATGATGATTCTAAGAATCCTAATTAAAGTTAGGAAATAGTTTTATTATAATAAAAATAATGATTCCAAGAATCCTAATTAAAAATAGGAAATATTTATACTAAAAAATGAAAATGATATTCATTATCTCTAATTAAAATTATGGCCATTTTTATTAAAATAAAAATAACAATTTTTATTTATTCTCAGTACTTGAAATTAGGGATATTTTTATTCTAAAACCCTAATTAAAATTATGGATATTTTCATTTTCATTAAAAATTTGGAAATCCTAATTAAAAGTAAGGAGTTTTCATTCAAGTGAAAACAACAAATCCTAAATAAAATTAGGAAACATTCATATTAAAATAAAAATGATATTCTAAGAAATCATATATAAATTAGAAAATATTTTTATTAAAATAAAAATGATGATTCCAAGAATCTTCATTAAAATTAGGAAATATTTTATTAAAATGAAAATGATGATTCCAATAATCCTCATTAAAATTAAGAATATTTTTGTTAAAATAAAAATGATAGATTGCAAGAATCCTAATTAAAATTAGAAATATTTTTGTTAAAAATAGAAATATATTCCAATAACCATAATTAAAATTAGGAAACATTTTTGTTAAAATAAAAATTCTTTTCTTAAAATGGAAATGACAATTTTAAAACCCTAATTCAAATTAAGAGCATTTTTAGTAAAATAAAAATAACTAATTCAAAATCCAAGACTGTAATTAAAATTATGGGAATTTTCATTAAAATGAAAATAATAATTTTGAAATCCTATTTGAAATTAAAGATGTTTTTATTAAAATAAAAATAACGACTCTAAAATCTAATTAAAATTAGGGACATTTTTATTAAAATGAAAATAACAATTCTGAAATCCTACTTAAAATTAGTGATATTTTATTTTATCAAAATGACAGTTTCGAAACCCTATTTAAAAATTATGGACATTTTCATTAAAATAAAAATGACAATTTTTAAAACCCTGATTAAAATTAGGAACATTTTTTTATAAAAATTATAATTTTAAAACCCTAATTAAAATAATGAAAAAATAATTCTTAAGCCCTACTTAAATTATGGACATTTTTTATATATAAATGACAACATCAAAAACCCTACTTAAAACTAGGAGTTTTATTAAAATAAAAATGACAACACAAAGGCCCGGCATTAAAACTATGGATAGTTTTATCAAAATAAAAATGATAAGTTTGATTATGATCGCATTGAGACGAGTGCAGACCTTTTAATCCTTCTAGTGAAGAGTGGGTAAACAAAGAAACATAAAATGTGAAACGAGAATTTATAAAATAAGTAAGGATAATGAAATGTTAGTCAAAAGGACCCAAAACAATTCTTGAAATTCGATTAGAGTACTATACGATTGAGCTCACTCAAAAGTCTTACGAAGCATCCGAAAACTTATTAAAATGGGATCATGGAAAAGTTAAAACTCCCAAACTCGGAACCAATGTTGCCAACAGAGGTATTTGATCTCTAATGGAGATTATGTATGAGAACTCAAGGACTCTAAAAGGAGAAGATAAAAAGATAAGGACTTGCATCAAATAAGACTGTGTTGGTTGAGATATTGAAATCATCACTTGTTGTTAACCTTAGACTTTTGTCTTGTTTGTTAAATGCAAAACAAAAGAGTATCGATTCTATGAGATATAACTAAGTATGTTTAGAATGCAAAGGAAGGAAAAGAACTTCGAGGCCTAGAGTTTGAAGTACATAACTTCTAAGGAAGAAGTAGAATCTAACATCGTGGTATGTGGTTGAAAGATTAATCTTCACGCAAACTTCAATGTCCGAGCACAAAAAGATCCCTCAAGATAATTCGAAGCTATCGTCTATACTAGAGTTTGAATTCATAAGTGATAAACTCTATATCGAAAAAATGTACGTATAATTGGTCTCCTTCGGATACAATCAAAAGATGATATACATAACCAATTCTTCAAGATGTTTTGATCCAATGTCACCAAAAATGAATGGACAAAGACGCTAAATACTTGGAGGGTTAAGAATATCTAAATTTTGTTTCTCAAATGTGGTTGACTAGAAAAGTGATCAGAAAACGACAAAAACATACACTAAGGGCATTTTTATTAAAATAAAAATGACAAAAGAGTTTTCTATTTATTAGCTTGATTCAACAACTAACCGGAATTAAAATACTACACAGGAAACATTATCTCAGATAGTCATCGGCAATGTGTGACTGTTCAAAAATGATTAATAGTCATCCATGAATGTTAAAATATTGAGTATTTCGATAGTCATTGGCTATGTATGACTGCACGAAATGTTTCAAAATCACACGAGTATTTACTCAGAAGTAGCGCTTTAAAATACCGACAATCAAGTGAACCAAATGTATAACCATTGTGATCTGAGTTCTCCAATAAATGTCAAACATGCATCAAGTTAGAAATGTCATGAAAGCATCATCATGTTTTATATTTTAATTTCTTTCAATAATAAAAACAAGTTTGAGAAAAAATAATAAAATTGGGAGATTCAAATGAAGTGTCTATTAGTCAAGTTTGGATATGCATTTTACTAAAATGAAAATTCTCTCCAAATTTGTCTAAGAGGGGCATTTTATACACTCATATTCGATCTCCAAATTATAATTTTTAATAAGCAAATTCCAAGCCTATAAAAGTATTTTTATTTTTAAATCAAATATGGGCTTGTTGCACGGGAATTGGAAAATAAAATTATTTTATGAAATAATGTAGTATCGATTAGATCCCAAAATTGTTTTTATGAGGCCACTTTTAATAAAATAAAGTGTTACACATAAAAGAAATAACAATTTGATAAATAAGTAGAATTTAAATAATTTAATCTATTATTAATGTGTGTTATTTTGTAAAATAAAATAAATCAAAATAAATAATAAGTTGATAATTGGGTTATGCTTAAATGAATTATTATATTATTAATGTGTTATTATTTTGTTTTATAGGTATTGGAGAAAAAAATATATATTATAAGTTGAAGTTCGCCGGAAACTGTAGTGCACTATCGTGCACGACAGATGAAGCAACGTCGAGGACTGTGCTACTGGTAGACCCCGACAAAGCCACGACATCACCTAGACATAAAGGTATAGACGTACAACAACATCCAATCCCATGTGTGAAAGAGGCCCTGCAAAGGTTAAAGGATGCACTAGTAGATATAGAGTTTTTAATGACCAACATTAGCGACGACGAACATACGCCGTGATTGATAAATATTATTAGTGTCGGCGATGTAACACCGTGGTTAATAATATTTATCAGCCACGACTTTCGTTGTCGATATCGTGGCTAATATTTTGGATTTCCCGCCACTCTCCCGCCATTATTATCAGCCACAGTTTCATCATGAACGCTGTGGCTAAAAGTTAAGTTTCCCTGCCTTTTTCTCTTCATTTCTAAAAATATTATTAGTCACGGAGATAGCATAATTCTGTGGTTAATAATCGATAATATCAGCCACAACAATAACATAACGTCGTGGCTGATATTAAAAAACTATTAGCGACGATGATAGCATAATGTCGTGGCTAATAATATATATTATTATTAACGACATTAAATTATCGTCGTCCCTAATAATTGTATCAATGTCACACCGACGAATGTCGCTTCTGATATTCTTTTCCAAATAATTTTTAAGGTCTATAAATAGCACGCTCCTCTCTCTTTTCTTTCTTAAGGAATTTGAGATTGCCAAATAAGTAAAACTATTAATTTTCTTCTAACTAATATCAAATCGGGGTCCTTTCAATCTCTTCTAAGATATCTCTATCTTCAATTTGTTAAAAGGAAATTGAAGATTTCTCAAAACACCCCGATTGGATATTGGTTAGAAGCACATTGATTGAAGATCACAAGAGAATATTAAAATATTATTAACATCGACAGAATGAAAACTAATTTCCTTCTAACCTATATGCAATCGGGGTTCTTGTGAGATATCTCTATCTTCAATTTGTTAAAAGGAAAATGAAGATTTCTCAAAGGATCCCGATTGGATATTGGTTAGAAGCACATTGGTTTAAGATCATAGGAGAATATTAAAATATTATTAACGTCGACACAATGAAAACTGATTTCATTCTAACCAATATGCAATCGGGGTTCTTCTGAGATATCTTTATCTTCAATTTGTTAAAAGGAAATTGAAGATTCCTCAGAGGACCCCGATTGGATACTGGTTAAAAGCCCATTGGTTGTAGTTCACAAATATAATATTAAAACAATATTAACGTTGGCACAATGAAAATTGATTTCCTTTTAACCAATATGCAATCGGGGCTCTTCTAAGATATCTCTATATTCAATTTGTTAAAAGAAAATTGAAAATTTCTCAAAGGACCCCGATTGTATATTGGTTAGAAGCACATTGGTTGTAGTTCACAAATATAATATTAAAACAATATTAACGTCGACACAATGAAAACTAATTTCCTTCTAACCAATATGCAATGGGGGGTTCTTCTGAGATATCTCTATCTTCAATTTGTTAAAAGGAAATTGAAGATTTCTCAGAGGACCCCGATTGAATATTAGTTATAAGCACATTAGTTGTAGTTCACAAATATTAAAACAATATTAACGTCGGCACAATGAAAACGCAGACGTTGATTTGTCTTCGGTGCTCTATTAGGGACGACGTTAGCATAATGGTGTGGCTAATAACCTTTTTATTAACCATGACATTATGATAATGCCGTCCCTAATAATCAATATTCAGACTATTAACAACCCACCAACAAATGTCGTCGTTAATAGTCTTTGCCAAATAATTTTCAAGGCCTATAAATAGAACGATCCTCCTTCGTTTCTCTATAAGTAATTTGAGATTCTCCTAAACTACTGATTTTCTTCTGACCAATATGAAATTGAGGTTCTTTTGATATATCTCTATCTTCAATTTGTTAATGGGAAATTGAAGATTTCTTAGAAGACCTCGATTGTTTATTGATTAGAAGCACATTGTTTGAATATCACAAGAAGAAATCAATTCTTGTAGTCACTTAGCACGCTCCTTCTAAGGAATTTTCTCAATGATCATAAATCACATCTGAGATATCTCCATCTTCAGTTGTTTAAAAATAATTAAAGATGAAGATATCTCAGATGAGCTTGATTGTCTATTGTCTATTCAAGTCGTCCATCAAGTGTTTAATTATTATTCCAAAACAAATAATTGAGGATTGTGAGGTGTACTACTAACATTTGATCTTGATCATATTCAACAAAACTCTTCTATTTTTAATTTGAATAATCTATCATATTCAACAAAAATCTTATATTTTAAATTTGAAATATCTATAATATTCAACAAATAAGTGAGAATTGTCACAAAATTTCAATATTTAAAACAATTCCATTTTCATTAAATTTTAATAAACGAGAGTTACTGAAAATGAAACTTTGTTTTGGAGATGATTAGTAGCGTCGGCTTTACCTTATAGATGACATTAATTTATTATAATTTTTAACGTCGGATCTAGAGGAAAACTGACTTTAATAAATGATAGCTACTGGAAAATGAAACATGTTTTTTGTAGATAATTATAGCATCGACTTTACCCTATAGCCGACGTTAATAATTATATTTGTAACGACAATTTTACCCCTAAAAACGACGTTCGACACACGCTAATGTCGACTTTGATAACCTGTATAAATCAAATACGCTTCTTTTTTTCCTTCTTCTTTCTTCCTTCTCTACAGTCCTCATTCTCTCCTCTCTCTCTCAATTCTTATCCTTATTATGTCGTTCTTTCGTCGTCTGCGATTCAACCTTCTTTAGTCGTTCGTCCGCCACCCGCCGTTCAACCTTCTTTCTTCTTTTGTCGTTCGTTTGTCGCCCGTCGTTTGTCTGCTATCAGTTCTCTCAATAACCCAGCAACAATCCAACAATCAACATCAGGTATTGATCTTATATCTAGTTAGGTTAAATTGTAAATTGTCATATCTATTTAGTTTATTTGACATTGAAGCTTACTAGACATTCTACATGTATTGAATCATTAAATCATTGTTCAAAATGAAATATTGAAAGTTCTTAATGTATGATTTCATAATGAAATATAATATTATTTTTGCTTTTGAATACAAAGCAAAACATAGATATTATTGATTTAGGTTTGAATGTTTAATCTATTTGATATGTTTGTTGATTTTTGTTGATTTAGGTTGTTTTGATTTATGTTTGTTGATTGATTGCTATTGTTTTTTATTTTCAGTTTTACCGATTGGAATCAATTCAATATTCGATATTTACTCTTTGTCGGCATTCTCTATTTTGTAAGTTCTAAAAATTTGCCTATTTTTTATGATTAGGGTTGCATGTTTATAGAAATGACTTACTTGGATTGTTAGAGTTGCATGTTTAGAGAAATGACTTACTTAGATTATTAGGGTTGAATGTTTAGAGAAATGACTTTACTTGGATTGTTAGGGTTGCATGTTTAGAGAAATGACTTACTTGAATTATTAGGATTGCATGACTTATTTGGATTAGTATGTTGATTAATTGATTATAGGTAGATGATAATTTCATTATTAGTTATTCATTCTTAGTTAAAATGGAAGTCCCCGATAAAAATTGGATGACTCTACGCTGATATGATCCAAATTATATTCAAGGGTTGAAATGTTCATAGACTTCACGATTAGGTATACTAACATAAATTCAATTGCTTGTCTGTGTGTAAAATGTGCAAATCGAACCTATGAGAATAGAACAATGGTGAAATATTAATTGTGTTTGGAATCCTTCAAAATTAAAATTTTCGGTTCTGTCATGGAGAAACGAGATCTTCAAATGTAAGGGTCGACGATGATGAGGATGATGAATTAGATGACCTTAGAGATGAAAATCAGGGTGGAGTAGGAGATAATACCGTTAATGATGAAATGAACGAAGAAATTGATCAAGATAATGATCAATTTATGGAAGACATCATAAATAATTTGTATCCAACCATTGAAACCTCAAATAATGGATGCCTTTTTAACGATGCTAAGGCATTCTACAGGTTGTTGAATGATTCAAAACTTTCATTGTACGAAGAATCTCGAATTTCAAAAGCCTCCACCATACTTAAATTACTCCACATAAAAAATGTTGATCAATGGACCAACACTTCATTCGATTTGTTATTAAAATTTCTCAAAGAGGAAATATTACCACCTAATTCGGAGTTGCCAAGTTCATACTATGAGTGCAATAAATTTATTACAGATATCTGTTTAACGTATGACAAAATTGATGCTTGTAAAAATGATTGTATGCTATTCCGTAAAGAAGTTAAAGATTTGGAAGAGTGTAAAGTTTATGGTATGTCTAGATAGAAGATCAACCAATCAAGTGGTAGGCTTTGGGAAAAGGCGAATGGAAAGTTCATTCCAAATAAAATTTTGCGATATTTCTCACTTGCATCAAGGTTGTACATGTGCTCTAAAACTGCTCCTTAGATGACTTGGCATAAAGATAATATTAAAGTTGATGATAAAGTCTTAAGGAATCCATCTAATTCAATGACATGGACGTCCTTCAATGAAAAGTTTAAAGATTTCTCCTCCGAGTCTCGGCATGTAAGACTTTCTCTCGTAAGTGACAGGTTCCAATCTTTTGCAAATGGAAAGACTTTTTATAATATTTGGCTTGTTGTTATTATTCATTACAACGTTTTTCCTACAATTTGTATAGATAAAAATAACTTCATTCTTTCCATGTTAATTCTTGGGTCAAAAAGTCCCGAGGATTTGATTGACATGTTTCTCCATCCATTGAATGACGAGTTAAAATAGTTGTGGCATACTGGTGTTATGACTTACGACGTGATGCGTAAAAAATATTTCAATATGCGGACAACTATGTTGTGGACTATTAAAGATTTTCCGGCATATACAAATTTATCTAGATGGATTTCGAATGAAAAACTTGCATATCTGTGTTGTAATAAGGATACAACTTCACTGAGATTGGTACACTTCAAGAAATAGTGTTACATAAGTCATCGACGATTTCTTCCACCTACTCATCGTTAGGGCAGTGAAAAAGATTCTTTTGATGATAATACAGAGTTAAGACTGCCACATAATCTTTTATCTGGAACCGAATTAATAATGCATGCAAGAGATTTAAAAGGCATGTGTTTGACTAAATACCTTTCCAAGAAGGTAAAGATTAATCATTAATCTTGTGGTGATAATTGGAATAAACTCAACATATTTTTTGAACTACCATACTAAAAAACATTGTTATTAAGGCATAATTAGGATGTGATGCATATTGAGAAAAACATTTGTAATAGCGTGTTGGGAACTACAATGAATTTCAAAGAAAAAATGAAGGATGGACTCAAAGCTCGTAAACATTTAGAATTATTGAACATAAAGTATTCATTACATCTCGTTAAGGTCAATAGTGCTCTTCAATATCTGATAACCACATACACACTTTTCTCGGATCAGAATAAACAATTATGTAAGTTTCTTAAAGATATAAAAATGCTAGAAGGGTTCTGTTGCAATATTGGAGGGTGTGTAAACATAAGTGATAAGAAAATTTCCGGATTGAAGAGTCATGATGTCACATCCTATTATAGTATTTGATTCATTGCCACATGTGTTTTACTTTCGGATGATGTGTACGATTCTCTAGTGCACTTGTCTAGGTTCTTCTGATTTTTGTGGCAAAAATCCTTAAATCGAGATGAATTAAAAGAGTTGCAGGATGATATTGTTTTAACCCTTTGTAAATTGGAAAAAATATTTCCACCTTCATTCTTTGATATAATGGTATATTTCTCTGTACACTTGGCCTTTGAGGCTTTTCTAGGAGTCTGTCTAGTATCGATGGATGTATCCAATTGAAAAATATATGGGTACCTTGAAACCTTCAGAACAAAACTTTTTTGAAGGGTCAATTAGTGAGAGTTACCTTTTGCATGATAGTATGAGTTTATGTGCTCGATATTTAGAAGATCAAGAGTCAATAGAGACATCGATACAACCAACTTTAACACTTTCTATATTCTTCGCAATGAAAAATTTATCGATTGCAACACTTTACACATATGAACCAGTGATCGGGAGTGTGCTCACGTATGCATTTTTAGAAATTGTATCGAAGCCGAACAATATTACAAGTAAGAGTTAATAAGCTGATTAATGATTAAGTGTGAATTTTGTAATTCACAAATTACAATTAAATTTCATTATGTGCATCAAATTTACGCAAGAGTTGACCGATACAGGGCAACTCAATCTTTATAATCTTGAACGCGATAAAATTTACATAAGTTTTTTCAAGACGAAAGTGGCGCAATTGAATGATGAATTAGATCGAACTTTGATTTTAAAGATTCTTGGTAGTGATCTGATAATTATGCTAAGATGTATAACTCCTATAAAATAAACGGGTACAAGTTCAACACCGAGAAGAATGACGAAGGGTTAACCACGTAAAATAGTGGTGCTTATGTAATTGACAACAATGGGGCCAAAACGATATATTACTATAGAGTACTAATAGATATCATAGAACTTTAGTATTTTGGTGGTAACCGAGTAATTATTTTCAAGTATAGATGGTTTGATGTACATTCTAAAGACCGTGGTATAAATGTAGATAAATACGGGTTTCTAAGTGTTAATTTGAATAGGACAGTGAGAACTCAAAGTCATGATCCGTTTGTAATGGCAAATCAAGCACACCAGATTTTTTAGGCTACGAATATAGCATCTAGACATGGATGGAAAATTATCACAAAGATAAATCCCTATTATTCAAACATGTAGACATGTTTTATTTGTGTGAGTCAAATATGATGACTTATTTAAAATTTTAACTTTAGTTTTTTTGAAGATATCATGGAACCTAAACGGGTTACTATACAAGCACTATGGAGACATTTAGACGAACTCCGAGCTTGTACAGATGATGTAGAGTCCGATGATTTTATTCACTTTATGGGATCATAAATTCATGATATTGAGAGATAGGATAATCACGATTCTAGCATTCCCAAGTAGTCTGTCACCCTAGAGGTGGATTCTCCCATTCCTGAGACTACCGGTAGTTAATAATAACTTATACGTGATATTTAAATGATTATATAAGTTTTAATAAATGTCGTTTTAATATTATTTTGCGAGATCTTCATCGAGGAGGGGACGGGGGAATAATAAAAACACGGTTCTTGCGAAAGGAAAGCGAGGAGAAGATGAGGTTAGAGTTCAGGGACTTGGATGGAAAGCCTATATGCGATAACGCCTGTTATTAGTCTCGCATTGTCTCAAAAATTGGCAACGCTGTCCGGAAACCTAAGGTAGTTCCACACCATCTCAAAAATTGTCTGATCTGTCCCAATCTCAATAAACCATATATGGCAGTCCATCTCCGTGAGTTTGGTATTTTTTTTAATGTGTTATCTAATAATTTGACTTTCACAATCTTAAAATATGTTGTTATTTTTCAGGATCTTTCCGAGTCTTCAACAACCATTCCCATTGACTCCTATAAAAATAAGGTGATTCCACAAGAAAAGAAAGAATGAGATATGTGGAAATATACAAACAAGAGGGATTACATTAACCCATATATTGAGGACGAAGACAGAATTAGATTAAATCCTTGGGATTTTTTTTTCGAAAATTGGAATTATTTGCTTAACAATCATTACTTCAGGTCTAAATTTAAGGTATAATACGTAGTCATTTATATTTCATTATATTTTTTTCGACTATTAACTAACCGCTACTATCTTATAATTGCAGAAAAAAAGTAAGATTAACGTCGACAAGATAAAAAAAGAAATTGATATACCCCCCCCACCACATAGACAATTAACCATTTTCGCAGATGGAGCGGCATATGGTAAGTTTTAGTAAGATTATTAAATTTTAATAATATCTAATAGATAATATGTATGTTATTTATACATGAGAGGGAGATTGGACACCCTTATAGTCATGCAGACTTCTTCCTACACACGCATATTAGGAGAGTGACCATCGAGGATCCGACTTCCATGTCTTCTCCCCAAGTTTAGCATACTACCGTAAGTTGTAATCATTTCTATCGTTTTAGTTTGCATGTCTTATGAAGTTTAAATTACTAACATTAATGTTGTATATGATTGTAGCATGTGATGCGTGAGCGCTAAAATCAAACCCTAATATGTCGTCGCTTGAGGTCTATGAGGCTACTTTAGAACGACAAGGACATGGAGGGTGACCGGGATGGGATCGGGAATACGTCCAACTCATTTTAGACCCGATCAACGGAAAAGTTCTTTCTTGAGCGTCAACATCTCACGCGTGTCAGAACAAACATTGATCGAGGAAAATAGAATCCTACGAGAGGAGATGGAGAAGATGCGCGCACATTAGGAAACTCTAAAGGCGCAAATGCGCACACAGAAGGAAGCTGAGGCTCTAAGGGTAACACATTAGGAAGCACAGAAGGACATTATACGGGCGTAGATGCACGCACAACAAGAGGCTATAGAGGTGCTTATGTCTAGGATGCCCCCTCCTCCCCTAGTAGTACTAAATTGACATATGATTTGAGATTTTTGTATTACGATTTGAGATTTTTGTTGAAACTTGGATTATATCTTAATTTATGAATGGTCAATATATGAAACACGTTTAATAAAATTCAAAACAATTTCAAAAACCTGAGAGCAAGCATTATCAACGTCGGCGTTAAGGGAGTGTCGACGTTGATAAAGAACAATATTAACGTCGGCATTGGGGAATACTAACATTAATAAGAGAACTATTTAAGTTTCAAACAACCCAAGAGCAAGCATCATCAACGTTGATTTTAAGGTAAAACCGACGTTGATAAATAATGATATCAACGTCGACGTTACGGTAAAGCCGACGTTGATAAAAGAATGATATCAACGTAGGCGCTCTTAACGCCGATGTTAATATCATTATTTATCAACATCAGCTCTCCTCCCCTAACACCAATGTTAATAGTCGAATCAGAAAATATTATGAACACCGACTTTAGGAGAAAATCACCGTGGTTAAAAATTAAAAACTTTTAACGTCCAAATCTTTAACATCGACGGACAACGGTTTTAGTCGCCGACGTTAATAAGTATTAACGTCGGTATTAGAGATTTTAATGACGAGTTTTTTTGTCGCAAATTGTATAATTTCCACTAGTGGAGGAGGCCACGATGGAAGTCACTTGAATTTCCACTAGTAGGAAATAAAGCAATACTGGTACGAAGGTTGGTGAATCTGAAGTACATTGATAATAAATCAATTGTTGAGCACTTGAATGAATTTAAAAATATTTTGAATCAGCTGGGTAGTATAAAGATAAACTTTGATGATGAGGTGCAAGCACTTTTAGTCCTTGGATCTTTGCCTAAAAGTTGGGAGACACTTATTATCACTCTTAGAAACTCAGCACCAAATGGTAAAGTGAACATGACATTTGTCACCAGTTCCTTGCTTGATGAGGAATATCGAAAGGGGGATAAACCCTCTAAGTCTGATATGTTGGTGATTGATAGAGGAAGATCAAATTATAATAGAAGTGGTTCGAGTAGGGAAAAGTCTAGAAATAAGTCTAGAGCTTCAAAGAAGGATGGTGCTTGTCATTACTGTGGAAAAATGGGTCATTGGAAAAACGATTGCTGGAAATTTAAAAATGATAGAGTGAAGGGTACGGTGAAGCCCAAAGAAAAGAAAGAATAGAGTGTAGATACACCTACTTATGCTTCAGATGGTGAACTGACATATGCTTCTAACTGTTAAGACTCTTGTCTTAGTACATCTTCAAATGAAACAACATGAATTGTTGACACAGGTGCCTCATTCCATATTAGTCCACACAAAGGTTACTTCTAGTCCTACAAAGCTGGTGATTATGGTGAGGTTCGCATGGGTAACAATGGTGTATCCAAGATAGTTGGTCTTAGTGATGTTAGAATCAAGACAAACATGGGTTGTTTACTGACATTGAGAGATGTAAAACATGTTCTTGATTTGAGAATAAATTTGATTTCAGCAGGTAAGATCGATGATAGAGGCTACCATAATGTTTTTAGTGGTGGAGCATGGAATCTAAGCAAGGGTGCATTGTTTGTTGCATGAGGTAAGAAATGTTATTCCTTATACAAGACAAATTTGAAAATTGTCTATGATGCAGCATATTATGTCATGATGGAGTCATCCTCTGAATTGTGGCACAAGAGACTAGGTCACATTAGTGAAAATGGGCTGAATGTTTTGATCAAGAGGAATGAGTTGCCGAATCTCAAGGATGCTCATCTTGAAATTTGTGAGAATTGCTTGAAGGGTAAGTAAAATGGAGTCTCCTTCAGTAAGTCGAAAGTGGAACTGAAAAAGAATATCCTTAAACTGGTCCATACAAATGTTTGTGCTCTATGAAGATTAAATCCATAAGTGGTGTTTCCTATTTGGTAACCTTCATAGACGATGCATCTAGGAAGGTTTGTGCATATGCTATAAAGTCCAAGTATGAGGTTGTAACAAGGTTTGAGGTCTTTCACAAGCTGGTTGAAAGAGAGACACGAAGAAAACTAATGAGGGTGCAGTCAAATAATAGGGGAGAGTACATAGACTCATTTGATGATTATTGCAAAGAGCAGGGTATTCAACATGAACAGATTGTGCCCAAGAATCCAAAACAAAATGGAGTGGCAGAGAGGATGAACAAAACCATATTGGAATGGATGGGGAGTATGCTCTCTCATGCCAAGTTGGCTAAACATTTCTGGGATAAAGCCATGAGCACTATAGTGTATGTGATCAACCGTTCTCCCTCAAAGTCATTGAATAATAAGTGAGTAGAAAGCGTGTGGTCAGATAAAGATATTAATTATGAATATTTACGTGTTTTTGGTTATAGAGCTTTTATGCATGTTCCAAAAGACGAGAGGTCTAAGCTAGATGCAAAAACCAGGCAATGCATATTTTTGGGTTATGGTGATGAAAAGTGGGGATATAAGTGTTATGACCCAGTTGACAAGAAGGTTTTGAGAATCCGATATGTGGTATTCCTTAAAGATCAGAGTATTGAGTATTTTGAAGATGGTGAAAAGTTTGATGCATATATACATGATCTTTCTAGTATTGAGATGTCTCATGATGTTTATGAGACAAAGCCACATGTAGCTTCAGACTCAGATAATGATGATGATGTTCCTCAAGATCAAGCTGTAGGCCATGAAAATCATACAGAAACTGATTTTGGTGATAATATTGAGGCTAATTTTGAAGTTCAACAAGAAGATGAAAATCAACAGAATCAACAAATAGAGGTACTTAGGAGGTCTACTAGGGAGAAAAAATAAACTTCTATGTACCCTGCTACATAGTATGTCCTTTTAACTAATTGTGGGGAGCCTATTAGCTATAAGGAGGCTATTGAGGATGCTCATAAGGATGAATGGCTAGCTGCCATGGATGAAGAGATGAAGTCATTGCTGAAAAATGGCACATATGAACTGGTTGAAAGACCAAAGAACATGAAAGTATTACAAAATAAATGAGTATACAAGATCAAGCAAGAAGGTGTTGATAGAATTGTCAAAGGTTTTGGTCAAAGGCATGGAATCGATTATGATGAGATTTTCTCACTAGTAGTGAAGATGACTTCTATTTAGGTGGTGTTAGGTCTAGTTGCTTGTATGGATCTTGAGGTTGAACATCTTGATATCAAGACTTTATTTCTCCATGGTGATATGAATGAAGATATTTATATGGAGCAACATGAAGGTTACAATAAGAAAGGTGAGAAAAGCAATGTGTGCAAACTTGTCAAAAGTCTGTATGGTTTGAAGCAAGCACCAAGGTAGTGGTATCTTAAGTTTGAATCATTCATGAACATCCATGGGTACTTGAAGACGTCTACAGATCACTGTGTCTTTGTGCAAAAACTTTCTTCTAATGATTTTATTATACTTCTCCTATATGTTGATGACATGTTGATTGTAGGGAAAAACAAGCTCAAGATTGTCAAGTTGAAAAAAGATTTGGCTAAGTCTTTTGAGATGAAAGACTTGGGTCAAGCAAGACAAATTCTTGGAATGCAGGGCATTTGTGATTGGGTGAATAAAAGACTATGGTTGTCTCAAGAGAGATATATTGAGAAGATTCTAAAACGATTCTGTATGAACAAGGCAAAGCCAGTTGCTTGTCCATTGGTTACACACTTGAAAATAAATAAGACAATGTCTCCCAAGTATGAAGAGGAAAAACAAGAAATGTGTAGTGTTCCATATGCTTCAACAATGGGAAGTCTGATGTATGCAATGGTCTATATAAGACCGGATATAGCTCATGTGGTTGGAGTAATTAGTCGTTTCCTTTTAAATCCCAGTAAGACACTGGGAAGTGGTTAAGTGGCTAATGAGATATCTTCGAGGGAACTCCAAATACACTTTGTGTTATGGTACTGAAAGCCACATGTTAAAGGGTTTTCTAATTCATATATGAGTGGTGATATTGACACAATGAGATCAACATTAGGGTATTTGTTTACTTTTGGAGGAGGAGCTGTATCATGACAGTCTCGTCTACAAAAATGTGTTGCTTTGTTTACTACATAAGCTGAATATATTGCCATTACTGAATATTGTAAGGAAATGAGATGGATGAAGGAATTATTGAAGGAAACAGGTATGACATAAGACAAGTTCGTGGTGTTTAGTGACTCACAAAATGTTATACATGTGAGCAAGTTTCCATTCACGTTCAAAACACATCCAAAGAAGGTACCATTGGATCTGTGAAGTGCTCGAGAAGAAAGAGTTATACTTGGAGAAAGTGCATACAGATGAGAACGGATCAGATATGATGACAAGGGGATTTCCAAGATGCAAGCATGAGATATGTTGTGCCAAAGCCGAAATGGTTCTGGCAGGAGCGTCAAGTCTGATGTATGCAATGGTCTATATAAGACCGGATATAGCTCATGTGGTTGGAGTAATTAGTCGTTTACTTTTAAATCCCGGTAAGACACTAGGAAGTGGTTAAGTGGCTAATGAGATATCTTCGAGGGACCTCCAAATACACTTTGTGTTATGGTACTGAAAGCCACATGTTAAAGGGTTTTCTAATTCATATATGAGTGGTGATATTGACACAATGAGATCAACATTAGGGTATTTGTTTACTTTTGGAGGAGGAGCTGTATCATGACAGTCTCGTCTACAAAAATGTGTTGCTTTGTTTACTACAGAAGCTGAATATATTGCCATTAATGAATATTGTAAGGAAATGAGATGGATGAAGGAATTATTGAAGGAAATAGGTATGACATAAGACAAGTTCGTGGTGTTTAGTAACTCACAAAATGTTATACATGTGAGCAAGAATCCAAGTTTCTATTCACGTTCAAAACACATCCAAAGAAGGTACCATTGGATCTGTGAAGTGCTTGAGAAGAAGGAGTTATACTTGGAGAAAGTGTATACAGATGAGAACGGGTCAGATATGATGACAAAGGGATTGCCAATATGCAAGCATGAGATATGTTGTGCCAAAACCGAAATGGTTCTGGAAGGAGCGTCACGATGATGAATTTTATAGCAACATTCTCCTATAGCTCGGAAGGGGGAGAATTATTGAGGTGTTCCTTGCCATTGCGGGCAGGTTTTAAATTCCAGGTAAACGGGTCAGGGTTTTCTGTTATGAAAACGGGTTAGAGTATAAATATTTTTTTTGGATATTTTTCTCATAACATAGTAAGGTTGAGAGAGAGTGAACAGATCTAGGGTTTTCTGGTTTCCTTGTTGTTCTTTGGCTAATCTAGAAAGAAAGATTGGGGAAGTTGTTGATTTTGGAGTATTCCAATCATTCCTAGTGTAATCACTTCTTTCATTTGAGAGCATGACATGTTTGATTTCTAAAAGATCCGTAGTTTTGCTGTTACAAAACCCAACACTGAAAGCCTTCTAAAGCTTCAGATTTCGATTAAAAATCTATTGTAAGTTTGGTTTCGTTCTTTAATTCTACTTGTCGATTAAAATTGAAATTGTTTGAATCATTTTTGTGTTTATATTCAATTTATGTCTGAATCCTTAAACTATTTATGGAAGGAATTATCGAGACGAAGTCAATTACATATTTTTACTTATCACGTTAGTTGTCTCTACTACTGAGTTTTTAAGATTTGTGCCTAATTATTGATTCCTCACTTTCGATTAAGAACAAAGTCTTTATAGAACCAAATTTGGGTAAGTTGTTCTTGAGACTCAGTTCAAGAATGACGAACCCAAAATAGTGATATAACGCGTTAGGGACTTTAGGGAGTGACATGAGATCAATCCATGTTGAGTCTGGATGTTGTTTGGCGAAGTTCCCCTTTAAGCTTTCTTTAACTGTATTAATTATTAGAATTATGATGTTTTGGATTTGTTTATGGTTGGTCTATCATGAATCGAAATGGGATAGGGAAGGTTTCTTCTTAAGAAAAAAATATCGAATTTTGGTATAGTGCTTTGTGTTTTATTTATCCAGTCGAGGATTGTGTTTGTCTGGTGAGGCTCTGTCGGGGCTGTTGGGAAGTGTTCCTCATGTTGTGAGGAACATCTCTGTTTGTTTATAGACGAAGATGGATGTCTAAAAACGAGACCCCAATAGCCTTACTTAATTGGTGTTCTTTCTCTTAGAGCATCTTTATCAATAACCAATTTTTTTATCATGATTATAGTCATGATCATGAAAAGAGCTTTATGACCAAGATTTTGGTTATGGTGCTTATCCATGACCAAAAAAATCTTGATCATGAATTAAAAAATATTATTTTTATTTTTAAATTAAAAAATAATAAATAATAAATAATTTTTAAATATAATAATAATATTTAATTGTAAATAAAGGAGGATAATTAGTAAGAAATGGAGAAAATGGTGATTTTTTTGTGCTCCAAAATATTGCAAGAGTTGTCTCTATTTATAGATCTCGAAAAATTATGAATTTTGGTATATTTTATTTATTTCTTTAAATTATAAATAATGCTAAAATTGGGTTTTAAAGATAAGAGATAAAAAAAATTTGGGCAACCAATCAGAGGCCAACAAATGGCAGCATTTTATTGGATGAGTTTGGTTATGATTTTTGTCAAAATTTGACAAAAAGCAAGACGCAATGAACTGATTGTGGTTTGGTCAGGATAAACCCACACAATCAACGACAACCGGCATCATGACCCATTTTTGGGTCATAGATAGCCATGCTCTTATGGCGTTTGAAAGAAGGAAATGAAGGATTCGTCCTTGTTTCATGTCTGAAATCGCAACCTAAAAAGCTCACCCGCGACCCTGGCCTAGAATCAGGCCCATACCCGTGACCCATGTTTGGCTGACCCAATCCAACATCTGAAGACAGGACCCAAAATGAATTGACCAACATGCCAAAAGCCTAGGAACTGGTCAGGGTTGATTTGTTTATGTTTAAATTTTTAATTTGCCTTTATAGAATTTTTTTTTTAATTTTCATGTTAAAGATGCTAGATACATTAGACCGGTAGGAATTTATATGTCAACATGCTAAAATAAGTGTAAAATAATTTTAAAAAATAGTTAAAATATTAAAAGTAAATATCGTTTTTAACGAGCACGTGTAATATAGCATTGATGTCCTTTTCACATGTAATTAAGCACTTAACCCTAAGAAATCTCTTTTCAATTACATAATCGTTTTACACGTCAAAAAAAAAATATTCTGTGGCGACCTTTTAAGTCACAAACTAATTTTTAACAAATTTTTTGTTTTTATTTAATTTAATTTATTTCAAAGAGATTTATATATTTTGATATTTATTTTTAAAATTTAAAATTTGCAAATATTTTCTAACAGACTTTTTAAACGCCTATAACATTGCATATGTTATCCTCTTGCTATAGACAGTGTGTACTAAGTCCATATAGCAACTCATAACCCAACACTTAATGAGACCTTTTTTTAATTTAATTTAGGATTTGCAAATTAAAACTATATTACAACTATTAAAAGCTCAATTAAATGGTTAACACACTAAAAACTTTTGAATCTGTTAAAACAAATTATTTAGCCACAAAACATTACATGTTTCACTTTTCTATCTAAGACAACATAAAAGCATGACAAGAGAAATGAAATTGTGGACATAATCATACAATTTAAAATATAAATTATTATTTAATTATTTGGATTTTGTAAATATTATTTATAATTTAAAATATTAAAAAATGAAAAAAAAAAACCCAAAGTATGGCATCTTGAATAAATGATATACCCATTAGTATGGGACAAATAGATTTGTATAAATATGTGAGCATATAAGAATTGTGGACATTTCTCTCTCTCTCTAAGAAACATATCGATATGGAGGCCCAACTTATTCATGGCCAAGGAAGCCATTTCCTTAGTAGGAAAATAAAGAAAACCCGGATTCCAGTTCTTTGTGTATTGGCGAAGCCAAATGAAGGAGAAATAGCCATGGCAAGAACCTGCAACTCAAAGATAAACAACCATGGTAGAATTGTATACAAAGACAATTTCCTTGAACGTTTCGCCATTAACCATCTCTCTCTCTCCGTCCAGTCTGCAACAGGTCTCTCTCTTTCTCTCTTTCTTTCTATCTTGTATTCATAGAGATAACTTTCTAAATCATTTTAAATGGATGTCCATTTACTTTTATATATTTATTTACTTTTTTTTAAAGGAATTGGGTGTCTTTAATTTATGTTGGTTTTTCAAAACATTAAATATTAGTTATGGTTTAAAATCGTGGTTGAAGGGTGGATATCTCAGACTCCTTGAGAGGTTCTGGGTTTCCTAGCGTAGGGTGCTTGGCCTATTTCTTTTGTAGTAGAATCCCACTAAAGTGGGAGCAAGGGAGGGGAATCTGGTCGGTAAGTTCTGAATCTGGTTAAATGATTAAGTGTATTTGCGGGGTAGCCACATTTTTTTAAGCGTTTTAAGAAACTTTTTGAATTTGAAATACAGTGAGTTCATAAATAATAAATAAAATTTGTCATTAAATTGATAAGGCTATCGAGATTTAGCAACCACATAAATGTTACTCCATTAGGGATATTTATATGTTGAATATAAAGAAAAATTGCAACAAAATCCAACAACAGATTTATTCATTTTTAGAAGGAACATTAATTAGAACCACACAAATTATATGATTTTAGAGAGAAATTACCCTGTTATAGAATATTGAGTTTATTTCCTAAAAATAATATATTTTATTAAGTCATAAATCAAAACCTATTATAAAAAGTTATCAAAATTCCTTTTTTTATAGCTTGTTTTCAAAATTTATGTAAAGTTGGTCAAAACTTTCTATTTTAACAATTTAAAAAAGTAATTATAATTGTAATTGTTAATATCATTCTTATTTTATTGTAAGCTTGTCTGATATCATAATAAAATTTGAATCATTTTTTTTTAAATAACATTTTATTTTATTTTATCTAACAAATGATACTAGAAAATAAACATTTACTTATTCAAATTTTGGGCGGCTTATACCCGATAAAAATAAAAGTTTTTTTTTTGTTGCCCTAGGTATAATATTAAAAATTGATAAAAAAAATTATTTTTTGATAAGATTAAAATTTTATCTTAAACCACTCAACTAAAATATTTTATATTTAAAACCATATAAATTTATATAAATATCTTATCATCAAAAGTCTTATCCATGCTGACTTTATTCATACATTTTGATGTTGTATTTCTTTATAATTATTTAATAAAATTTAAAAATAACAAAAACTAATCAATACTAGATATTATAATAATATTAATTTTTATGTGAAGACTCAACACAAACTACATAAGTAATTTGCAAGTTATGAGTTCAATTTTTTATATCTTGGTAATTAAAATAAATAATAGATTAATATTTTGTATTCATATAAATGATTTAAGCAGGATTTAAAGTAAATAAAGAAGGATACGAAGGGCTTGTAGAGGCAGCCAAGACTACGTCGGTTAACTTCAACCCAACCCAACAACATGACCTGGTGTTAGATGCTCTTGATAAGGCGATTCCTAAATTTGTTACATTGATGGTAAGTTATTCTTTTATTTAAATGTAACAAATTTGATTATTATTTAAAACGTTTTAAGTTAAAGTAAATGTGATAACTTACTCTATTTAATCTAATTTTAAATTTAAAAACAAAAACATATAAATAATAAATCTTCGATTAAAATTAATTAATTTTTTATATTGATAACAGATAAGAACAGTTCTAAGAGATACCAAATTTTCAAGGGAACTATTTTCTGCCATTACAGCTGTTTGTTTCACTTGGCTAATAGGGCATTGTGAGGTAAGAACCAATAATTTTTTATTTTTTTATTTTTTAAAGTTCGTTATAAAAATAACAACTAAAAAATTATCATTTTTTTATGACAAGGTGAGAGAATCAGAGATGAACAATGGAAAAGAGAAGAATGTAGTCCACATTAAAAAGTGCAGGTATTGATTATTTTTATATAGAAATACTTATTTAAAACTAATTTAAACAAAAAGTAAGATGACTTTTATTTTATTTTTTAATGGGATAAATTTTCATTGACTTTATTTATTTTTCTATATAAAGGGTTTTTTAAGATGTAAAATTTTAGTAGATAAGAACAAAACAAAGATCTAGTTTAATTTGAATTATTCTTCATGTAATCTTGATAAAAACTAATCAAGTGACATGGGTAAGAAATTTGGGGAAGAGATCGAGAAAAGATGTGACATCGCCTCATTGGTTTGGTAGAAAAAAGAAAAAATTTTGAGTAAAGAGAGAGAAATTGTTTGTTTTTTTTTTACCAATTAGATTGCGATAAATTCCTCTCATATTTTTTTAGTCCAAATTTCCTCTCCCAATCATTTTTTCATTTATTAATTTAAAAAATATATATTTGTTTAACTTGCTCTAATTTTTATTATATTAAAAACTTATACTTTTGTATAATTATCTACTTATAGTACCAATGTAAACAAAATCTCTATATCATATTTTTAATTTTTTACTTAATTGGAGAAATTATTGAACAAAACGTAAAGATGAAAAAATAAAAAACTTTAACAACCCTAATACAAGTTTTTAAACACAAGAAATAATGTAAGCAAAATAAGAATCTGAAATTCGAAATAAGATGTGGATAATTGAAAATTGCATGAACCTTAAAGTAATGACCTCCATTTCAATTTTATGCGTATTTCTCCACTTCAACTTTATGCGTATTTTTATGAGAATCGAATATGTGATATTTGAATTCTTAGACATCGACTCTAACCAATAAAACTATTTTAATGAATTCTATCAATTTCTTTTTTCTTAACCAACTATGAGAATATTAAGGAATTACTATGATGACATTTCAGGTTCTTGGAGGAGTCTAATTGTGTGGGGATGTGCACAAACCTTTGTAAAATGCCAAGTCAAACATTCATCAAAGACTCATTCGGGTTGTCGGTAAATATGGTCCCAAGTAAGTTATCGAAACTCAACAACACCAACATAGACATATCATTCGAAATTCTTTCTTGACAATAAAGAACTAGTAACCGGAAACTGATTGAATAAAAGAAAGTAGTAATTAAGTAGTAGCAAGATTAACAGTGCCAACACTAAAACACAAAGAGCCTATGCCCATATATATTCTCAGTGGAGGGTCCCAAGTGGATCACTCAATTGAGAAAACTCTGCACTTTTTTAAGTACAATTTCATACTATCAATGAATGTGCTTCTTCACTCATAGTAATGGAAATAACTATACTGTGAGTGCTACAAAAACAAATAGGCAGCTTATTGGGATGCAAAAAGCAACAAGATTGCGTTTTGTGACATCTTTCTCAATTAACATATACTAATCATTGTCTTATGCAGACTTTGATGATATGAGTTGTCAAATGATATTTGGCCAGGAGCCTCCCTCAAGAATCGATGATCCTGCTTTTAAAGAACCGTGCTTCGCTCTCTGTAAGAACTCGGGTGACTTGTTGAAAATACTTGTAATTTAGTAAAGAAATTGATTGTTGAAAAGACATTCAAAAAATTTAATCTGCAAAGGTTTTGTGCAGGCAAAACAAAGCAAAAACACAGAATAACAACATGCCCTGCTTCAAATCTGTCAAACTGAGGAGAAGAAATTCAAGAATCAAAAGAAAGGTTACAAAATTGAATTCTTACGTTTCTATTGATTATTTTCTCTGTTTTTTCCTTAATGGTATAATTAAAGGGTGAAGAAATAGATTGATGAAAAAAGTCTTGCCTAAGAAATTAAAGGTCGCAAATTCGATTTCCACTATGAACATTATGTGTTCCATTCTAATTTCTTACATTCATTATTTTCTATGTGTGTATTTTTCTTTTTGGGACAATAGTTCTTGTCCTGACACAAAACTCCTGATAGAAACCACTATAGCATTGCAAGCTCAAAGAAGGCAACTTGCAACTTATAATGGGACTACATCAGCTATATAGATGTGGGGTAGACAAGTTATAATGGGAAATACAACTTTAGCATAATTAAATTGGACAAGCTAGAAATAGACATGTAAATGGTAGGTACATCGTACATGCATGAAATGCCCAGATAATTTATGAAAATGGAATTTTTGTTTGATGGACCAGTTGCCTCAATCGAAATATGAGAAATTTTGATAACAAGGTCCATCCTGCGAAGTTTATTGTGAGCTCTATTTATTTTTATCAGCAAACATCAAACTTCATTATTATAAGAAGAACAAAATAGAATTCTATTTATTTTTATCAGCAAACATCAAACTTCATTATTATAAAAGAACAAAATAGAATTCACTACCTCCAAGTGGCAAGAGTTATTACCTAAGAGACCAAGGTCACATCTTCGATACTGACTTAGAACACCTTAAGTTGAAGTAAAGATCATAACTGGGGAAAAAAGAGATAAAAAATAGATCAGAAAAACATTATAGCCGAAACTATTACAAACCATACATTTGAAAAACACCATAAACAATATTGGAAATCCATGTGCATTTTGGACCTACTTGAGTACCTCAAAATTTGGTAGTAGATAGATATCCCTTTTTAAATTTGGCCTTTTATTCGCTTAATTTGGCATTTGTATGCTATGGCTTTCCTGCTTTTGTTTTGTTGTTTTGGGTAAACGGGTCAATTTTATGTGCAACAACCTTAGTTAAAATAAAAAAGAAATGGCAGCAAATAATGATAGTGGCAACTTCTGAAAAGTTCTTGTAGAAAAAATAAATATCTCTGGGTCTCAAAATTAGATATTGATATTTATTAATAAAATAACATATACACTCTAATATGACCAAACCAATAACTTGTGTCATTTGGAGATTTTTTTCTTTGACTGAAAATAAAATATAGAGTTTAAGGTTGGAAATGGTGGACCTCTTGTGTCTCCCACTTTTCTGTGTTTCAAACTATAGATTATTGCCAATATGATGTAGTCATGGTGCATTTTGGCATTATTGAAAGACACTACAGAGTAACACCCACACAGTATGGGAGATAACCCACTCTAAGCCAAATGCAATTAGCTAATCTATGCAATAAAGAAGAAGGCTAGCTATATCTTAATCAAATTTTGGAAGTCAATAAGTTGATATGATGTGAGCATCTTGTCATGAATATTGAATCAAAATCATCAATTAGAAACACATAAGCATATCTCATATAGCATTCAAGCACTTTCTGTGTTCATATGCATTTTCACAATTCAAGACATACATCAACTCAATTGATTGCATTCAATGAAGCATCATTCATCAACATCATAATTTCTTCGAAATAACTGAACACATACTTCTTTGAATCCTCTTAAGCCTAGAAGGATTCATGAATATCATCTCGAAGCATGCAATTCACATTCTACTCATCAAGGCCATTTTCATGATACAATGTTCAACTATCAACTAAAGTATGGAAGCATTTCATCATTCAAGTTATTCATGCTTGAGCATCATTCCAGTCATCTTTATCGATTTATATCATCCTTCCAAAACATGTATTTCTTCATTCAATTTGCTGCTATTTAGAAACTACTATGAAGTTCAACTCAAATCAATTCAAGTGAAAGAAAGTTGAGGAAATCAAGTTTAGTCAAATGAGTCGACCTTATCGGTTTTTAGGCAATCATCTTGTTAAGGCACATTTGAATTCAAAATGTCAGTTTTGAAATCCAACTTTAAAATTCATTTTCTTTCATTTGGCCTGAAGTGACACTAAGAAAATTCCCTAACCTACATTTACGTCTTAACTATCATATGGTAGGTTTTCAGCTTCAAATGATAAAGGAAAGTTTGCTTTCAAGTTTTACAAGAGGATGCAGCAGGCTGCCATGAAAACAGAGGACTAGGGAAACCTACTGTTTTGGTGTTTTTGAATGTAATTTGTATTTCAAATGCAAATAAGGCCCAATCTAGGCTCATTAATCAATCTTAACATCAAGTAAAATGTTTACCATCTAGTTCAACAACAATATCAAGTTCTAATATAATACAATAAGACCATTTGATTTTCCAGATTTAACTTTCAGTCTTGCAGCATTTCAGAAAACATGTGATTTAAGCTTCCAGATAATTTCAAATGCAAAACTTTAAAACACGAAAGATGTCCAGAACATATCTTCCTTGAGAAGTTCATTTTGAGAGAAAAACGCAAATTACACAAGTATTTAAATTTGAAAAATTCCTGAACTGTCATATTTTAGGTTTCATCAAGTTAAAATTCAATTCAACTAGGTTTATGCAATTAATTTGACTCCATCGTTGTCATAATAATGAACTAAAACTTGGCAACATTTTAGCTCATTTCATGAAGAGAAAAACAGTTTGCAATCTATCGAAAGGGGAGTGAAAAGATACTGGAATTTTGAATTAAAAAATTTGTCTCGCTTGGAATTGATCTCAAAACGACCCTCAACTCATCTAGATCAACATCAATGAAGTTTACAAGATCTTAGACAAGGTACTCAACTATAATTTGGCAAATTCTTAGACCATTTAAATCATTAGATCACAAGTTATGTTCACATACTCATCTAATTTTCAGGAAATACTTATTGAAACTTGATTTAAACACTTCAAACTATTTCAACTAATATCAACTTCAAATCAAGAAATCTTCACTGCAAATTCAAACAATCATTTAATCAAACACCTCATATGCATAAACTCAATATCTACACACAATTCTCATCATTATTCAAACATTCAATCATCAATTAAAACATATTTTAACAATTTATGAACAAATCATCTCAAATCATTCAAATCAACTTGAATCAAACATGAATCATCAAATCAATCTGTAGAATTAACATCAACACTTCAAAAACTCAATTCATTATTATTTCAACAAATGTAAACCATTACAATAACTCAAGAACATTAAACCATCAATACACTTGAATTTATCACATTAAATGTAGAGAATTACATACTTGAGCTCCATTGAGCTTTGGAGACTATAAAATTGAAGAAAAAACCGTACGGTTGAGCTCTCGGCTGATCCAACTCCGGTCAGAGTTGTTTCCTCCTGAAAATGGTTCCAAAACGGTTATCAAGTCAAATTCCAGATTTTCCCTCAGATTCTTCAATGTCTTGTGCAGCATTACACGGATTTTCGCGCGATTTGGTGAACAATCGAGCCTCCCAGCGCCTCTCTCTGCCGCGGTCTGGAGTCTCGGGCTATAGCACCTATTTTTATTTCTTTCTAATTTTAGCCATTCAACTCTTTTGTGTTTTTAAATAGGTCCTGGACGTTTATTTCGTATAAGACCAGACCTGAAGTTTAAATTCCTCAATTTTCTTTTTATACAATTTATTTTTTAACGAAAGTTGAACATATGTTCTGTACTAGGGGTGCACTGAAACGACCCATAAATATTTTCTCGGGGGCCAAATACATAGTAATGTAGTAGTTTTTTGCGATCAAATAAATGCATTTTCTAATTAAAATTTTACTATGTAATTACATAAAAATACTAACCGGTTATACAATTATAAAATACTAACAAACACAATTATTAAATTATTCTTGTCCATGAGTCTGTACAAAAGAAGACAAATTTATTCTATGAGATTTCATTTGTTGAAAATATTACAATATAGACTCATTTTCAATTGTTGAGAAAATATCTTTTTCAACATATTCAACTAAACTATCATTTATCCATTCATCTCCCATTCGATTACGCAAATCAGTCTTGTAATAAAAATGCACAAATAACAAGTCGACAATGGAAAAACCTGTAATAAGCGTAAACTGTAGGGAAGCTTGAAGACTTGAAGCTGAAATGATGGTGGAAATAAAATGAAATGATGTTGGACTTCTTGTCGCTGGTGCCTAGAGAAGAAAGGGAGATCGATGTCCGCTGGAGCCTAGAGGAATGAAGGAATAGAGATTAAAGAGAATGAGAGATCAGATGGATAGGAATTAGGGCAGAGAGAAATAGAGAGAAGGAGAGATCAGAGATGGGCCATACGGTAGAGAGGAAAAGGTGGAGCCCAATTATTATATTAAAAAAAAATTAAGGTTGGGGGAGGCCCGGCCCTCCAAGGCCCCCCTAGTAGGTCCGCCACTGTAAGGGTGTACACGAGTCGAGGCACGCTCGAACTAGTCTTGGCTCGACTCGTTTTTTATTGTCTCGGTTCAAACTCGATCGAACTTTCAATATTAAGCTCGATCTTATAACCATAGGTTCGAGTTCGGCTCGAAATGCTCGAATTTAAATATATTTATATATTAATTTCTTATGTTAAAAAAACATAATGAAAGTCGAGAGTCCATTCATTGGACTGTACAATCCTCCACATATTTTTTTTATTTTACGCCCTATAACTCTTTCTTAGCAAGAACTTGGTTCACATAAGAATGCACATAGAATATCTAAGAACCTTCAATTAAGTCGTGTATTGTATTTGAGATGAACTTGAAAACACATTAGACTCTATTATGTTTATTTTGAAAAATAAAACACTTTATAGTGAAAAAAAATATTTTTATATCTTATAAAATATAATACATTGAGATTGCATATATTAAATAATATTACAGTATAATTATATTTTGATTTGATTTTCAAAAATTATGTTACTATAATTAAATTAATATCAAATTTATTTATTTTCTTATAACTAATGAGTATTATATAATATATATTTTTTAATTTATAAATATTATTTTGATATATCTTATAAAATTTTATAGTGAAATAAAAATAGTTTTATATCTTATAAAATATAATACATTGAGATTGCAGATATTAAATAATATTATAGTATATAATTATATTTTGATTTGACATTCCAAACAAACATGCAATCCCATTTTGTTCAAAATCTTCTTAATCTGAAAATACAACCAGGGAAATATTAATGAGATACTTTCCATTGGCTGATCTCGTCAGAGGAAATCAAATTAATTATTCAAAAATCTACTACAATTACAAAGATGAATGACTTCGACCAAGCATTTCAAAATCTTAATCCTACAAATTACTAAGACATGAAAATGGCGACAACAATCATTTGATGTGATTATGTGAATATCGCTGGATCGACAATGAAATGAGTTAACAACTTACATAAACCCTTCTAATCTATTCATTTCATCGCTGAGGTAGAATCCATAAAATTTTGATTGTGCGAGAAAGAAAGAGAGAACCTAGTAGTGTAGAGAGATGAGTGAAAGATCTAATGAGAGATTTTGGCTATTGAGTCTTACTAGGATAAAACCCTACAACCCACAAAAAAAAATGTCTATCTATAACGGCTTTTAAAGTACCGTTATAGACAGTAATGGAGTTTCTATAACGACATTGATTAGTGCGTTACTAATACCGTTCTTTCAAAAAAATTGGCAAAAAACTATGTTATCAGTAACGACTCTTAGAAGCACCGCCATAGATATATAATATCAGTAACGGCCTTATAATGTCGTTACTAATACTACATATCATTAACGACTTTATAAGGCCGTTACTGATACTCTATATCTGTAACGACTCTATAAAGCCGTTACTGAGATTCGTTACATACAATCTTTTTTCTACTAGTGTCGTTTCTGCAAGAAAGGTATCACTAAAATCAGGTAATGCCAAAATTGGTGGGATACACATTGTTGTTTTTAATTTGTCAAAAGCTTCTAGTGAGATTTCAGACCATACAAAACTATATTTTTTCAACAAAAATTAGTGCTCTAGCAATTAAACCGTAATTACATATAAATTTTATATAATAGTCAATACTCAATATTTCACTCATCGGTCGCTGGCTACTTATTTGTTCCGCCTTTCTTCTCTTCGTTCTTGCCTTCAAGGGCTCGTGGATTCAAACTTGGTTCTAGACTACAACGGTCAATACTCAATACTTCACCCATTGACCGCCGACTACTTATTTGTTCCGCCTTTCTTCTATTCGTTCTCGTCTTCAAAGGTTTGTGGATTCAAACTTGGTTCTAGTTCCCGAAGATTCACACTAAAAGTCTGAAACTTAATATTCTGTTAAATAACAGATTCATTTTCGAAATGGACTCCTCACAAAATCAAGGTATTAATTTGGATGTTGATGAATTTGAAAGTTCTAAGCATGATGAATGGTCATCTAAAAAGTCTAGGAAATATTCTGATATTTGGATGTATTTTAAGAAAATGAAGGGTATTGATAATATAGAAAAAGCTGAATGTAATGGATGAAAAAAGCAGTATAAATGTGGGGGTAAGCATTATGGGACTTCTACATTGTGGCGTCATGTTAAAACTTGCAACAAATTGAAGTTTCACGACGTAGGACAAATGATTCTTGATCAAGATGTAAAGATGAAGTCTAAGGAAATGGACCAAAAGATTTCACGTGAGCTAGACAAGACTCTTGTTTGGTGTGTATTATGACTATTTGATCATGTTCTTGAACTCTTGTTTACTAGAAATAATAATTATTTTTATTTGTAGTGAGACAACACGCGGGATGGCCCGCCTAACCCGCAACCCACCTTGGGTTGGAGATTTTCAGCCAATCGGGATGTGGGCCGACCCGTCGTCAACCCATCAAATGATGGGTTTTGGTGGGTAGGTCCGCCCCACCATGGGTTGGCCCGTCTGACCGCTTTAATAAGAGGTGTGTTATCAATTGGTAGTTGATTTATTGAAGTGGGGGTAAAAGATGTCGTCTAAGATTGATAGGTTATTTACCGAGGGATAAAGAGGCATATGAAAAATGTGAGTCACAAGATGAGAGTCAATTGGGGAATTAGTGGTTTGTTTGACGAGAGAATAAAAGGTATGTGATTGATTGGAATTGGTTGTTGATTTATTGAAGTGGGGGTAAAAGAGGTCGACTAAGATTGGTGTGTGGTTTGTCGATGGGGATCAAGAGGCATATGAACAAATGTGAGTCATAAAAGGTCGACTAAAATTTGGTGGGTGATTTGTCAAGTGGATAAAAATACTTATGAAAAAAGTGAGTCACAAGAGGTCGACTAAGATTGGTGGGTGGTTTGCCGAGAGAATAAGAGGTATGTGAGGTCACGAGATGAAATGTCAATTGGGGATTTATTGTTGATCTTCTTAACAAATTAGATATTACTTGTTAAAAATATATGAATAAGATGTTGATTGACCGAAGTGGTCGATTGGAGGATTGGTTATTGATTTGTTGAAGTGGGGGGTAAAAGAAGTCACGATAAGAGTAAATATGATGATATGGGAGGTGGGGATTTGTGGTTGATTTGTCGGGATAAGAAGCCGATAATAAAAGGAGATATCGACAGTTAAAAATATATAAATGAGATGTTGATTGACCAGAGTATAAATGTGTGTGTGAGGTCACGAGATTAGATGTCGAAATTAGGATGGGTGAGTAGTTTGTCGAGGGGATAAAGAGGCATATGAAAAAATGTGAGTCACAAGATGAGAGGTCGATTGGGGAGATTGATGTTTGATTTGACGAGAGATAATAGGTGTGTGAAATTGTGTGTGTGTAAGGTCATGAGATGAGATGTCGATTGAGATTTGGTGGTTGGTTTACCAAAGTGGGAGTAAAAAAGATGTCGCAGTAATATAAAAGAGGATGGTAATAAATGATATATTAGTGGTTAAAATATATGAATGAGATTTTGATTAATCGAATTGTAAAAGTGTGTGAGGTCACGAGATTAAATGTTGATTGAGATTTGTGGGTGATTTTCTGAGTGGATAAAGAAAAATATAAAAAGTGTGAGTTACAAGATAAGAGGTCTCTATTGGTGGTAAAAGAGGTCGCGATAAGGGTAAAATACATGTGATGAGAGGTGAGATTTGTGAGGATAAAGAGACTAGTAATAAATGAGATATTGGTGGTTAAAAATAATATGAATGAAATTTTGATTGACTGAAATGTGAAAATGTGTGAGCTCACGATACTAGAGGTCGATTGAGATTAATAGTATGTATATCGAGTGTGATAAGAGGCATGTGAAAAATGTGAGGTAATGATATGAGAGGTAGATCGAAATTTTGATGGTTGGTTTGACGAGAGATAATAGGTGTGTGTAAGTGTGTGAGGTCACGATATGAGATGTTGATTATGAGATTAGTGATTGGTTTGTCGAAGTGGTGGTAAAAAGTCGCGATAATGAATAAGTGGTTGGTAATAGTATAAAACACATTTAACATTACTTTATATAAGACCAAAATGTATGACACAACTTTAAGTAAAATATCTGATATAGTAAGTAAGAAAATAAATAGTTTAATTGACTTGATTTTTATTAAAAATAAATCTATCTTTCTTTTAACTATTTTTTAACTTTAATTATTTAATAATTTTGAAAATATATGTTAACATTAAATTTTAGATTAACTTAATTTTTACGAACTAAAATTAATTTTAAATTAATTAAATTTAAACAATATTAATTTTATTTAAAATATTTATAAATAAATAATATTTTATTTATATTTTTAAATAAGATTCCTATTTAGTTTGTGTAATTCTTCTACTTTTATATATATATTTAATGGAAAATGTATTTTTTTTGGTGAATCTCTACTAGTCCGAGGTATAATTTGTGGACAAGATATTTTTGGATAACTAGTAACAAATTCATCAGTGAATTGATTAGTGTGTCGTTCCGATTAAATTGTTCTTTTAATCGATGAAACCGACAGTTTAATTCAATTTAGTAAACCGATGACAAAGATTTGAATGTGCATTTCGGAGAATAAACTTATCAAATCGAATCATTTACAACCTTAAATCAAATCCTCAATCATTGCATCTAACATTTTTTTTCAACCATATCTTTATGGATGGAACCATAAATTAAAGTTAGGGGTTTTATATTAGTGTAAAAAAAATGAAAAATTTATTTGCATGAGTTACCTATTATGGTAAAGATGAAGGTAAAACATTTACAAATGCTGAAAAATGATGGACAAATTCAGCATTATTTTCAAAATAAATGAGAGATTACATAAACACGTGGTTCCCCAAATTCGGCATATAGGAGTAGTGGCAGTAGTCTCTGTCTCATCCTTCACGAGAGGAAGAGGTAAGCTCTCTCCATTTCCATTTGAGCTTTTGATTTCCTTTAGAAAGACTACACTTGCATGACCATCAATTCACTTCTAGATCGAGTTTATCAAAGGAAGAACAAATCCCACAAGCGCAAAGCAAATTTCTCGTCCAATTACGGTTCAACTTAGATATTCTGTCAGCTTCCGTTTCCATGGCTTCTTGCTTGCTTAATGGAATCGGAAACATAGGAGGGGTCAATAAGCTATCCCCCAAAGGCTTAGGCTTTGCTCGCTCCGATTTGCATGGCAAACATTTCCTTAGATTCAATTCTGTGAGCTGCCAGACTAGCATTAGGGCTAAAAGTTCCAAAACCCTAGGACCCAACTGCAGCGTTTCGTCATCCAGGCCGGCTTCTCAGCCTAGGTTCATTCAGCACAAACAAGAGGCGTTTTGGTTCTACAGATTTCTGTCAATCGTATACGACCATGTTATAAACCCTGGGCATTGGACGGAGGACATGAGGGATGAGGCTCTTGAGCCGGCTGATCTGAATAATAGGAATATGCTTGTGGTCGATGTGGGTGGGGGAACTGGGTTCACTACTTTGGGCATAGTTAAGCAGGTGGATGCCAAGAATGTCACCATTCTTGATCAGTCACCTCATCAGCTTGCTAAGGCTAAGGAAAAGGAGCCTCTCAAGGACTGCAAAATCATTGAGGGGGATGCAGAGGATCTCCCTTTCCCCACTGATTACGCAGATAGATATGTATCTGCTGGCAGGTGAGTATAATGTGCTTCTCAATTAGATGTACCAACATTTTGAGAAAATAGATCCAAATTATTGACTGTTTTGTTATAGGTTCTTTCTTTATGTTGATTTTGGTTGATAAATTGAGTGATTTTTAGAGTTGAGGGATTAATGTTTAATCTTGGGTTATTTGAATTATCTGCTATCTAATCAACCATGACTTGTTCAATTACATAATTCAAATCATCAACTAAGGAATTTTTCTTTGATTACATTTTTCATCAGCATTGAATACTGGCCAGATCCTCAAAGGGGAATCAGGGAATCGTATAGAGTGTTGAAACTGGGAGGGAAGGCATGCTTGATCGGCCCAGTGTATCCTACCTTCTGGTTATCTCAGTTTTTTGCAGATGTGTGGATGCTGTTCCCGAAGGAGGAAGAATACATTGAATGGTTTGAGAAGGCTGGATTTAAAGACATTAAGCTAAAGAGAATCGGCCCAAAGTGGTACCGTGGTGTTCGTCGTCATGGTCTCATCATGGGATGTTCAGTTACGGGCATTAAGCCTGCATCTGGTGACTCTCCTTTGCAGGTAAGAATAATATAATATTAATATGCTTCAAATTTGGAAACAGTTTTGTATCTAAATATGGAGTTTGGTATAAAACTTGTGTTTTGCTGGGATACATCATAAATTGCATAACCGTTTGATTACCATAAAATTGGATTGTTGGTAGATCTCTCCAAGTCAAACACTGCATTTGTCTGAACGAGGATTAGGCCAGAATAAGTTCGTAATACAAAAACCCATATGAAAAAACAGAATGAAATGAAGTCATTATTCATTAAAATGTCTCATCTTTTTTGATTGGGCTTTGTTGTTGTTGTTGCATGCAGCTTGGTCCTAAGGAAGAGGATGTGAGGAAGCCTGTGAATCCGATAGTGTTTTTGTATCGGCTCATCTTGGGTGCGATGGCGGGGGCATATTATGTTCTGGTTCCCATTTATATGTGGATCAAGGACCAAATTGTTCCCAAAGGTCAGCCAATTTGATTGAACCGAAAACCACCACCACCACCAAGGACTAGAGAAACAAAGAGAAAGTGGTTGTCCCTCCCTGGTTTATATCTCCTTAAATATCATATCCTAAAAGACTGTTAATGTTTTGTTTTTGTTGTATTGTTCATACTCAATCTAAATAGAGAAACTAGTTAATTGGGGCTTATATCTTCTTTACCAACCAACTGATGGGACTACTTTCATCATTCTCTAGTGACGTGTCACTCTCTCCTCCTTGCATGACTTAAATCTTTCACATTGTTTTAGAAAAGCAATAGATATCTACCTCAGTTAATTAAACTGAGGCCTGATTCACCTAGTAATTTACAAACTATTGATTGATGAAGTCAATTTAATCTTCAATGTCTTTTTCACATTCAGAAAGAAAAGACATACCAAGAAATATCGAAATCTACTTATTGTATGCGGATAATTGTAATGGATTTTGAATTATTATATTGAGTTCAAATTTTTAGTTTAAAATATCACATTTTTAAATATTAAATAGGTATTAAAGTTTGATATTTTCATTTTAAAAATAAATTTTAGTTAATATTTTTCTAATTAAGCTTGTAGGTATATATTGAGTTCAAGTTTAAATCAAACTAATAAATACTGAATTGATTTGAACTTGAGCTTGAGCTCTCATGACTCATTTGCAACCTTAAGCACGACATTTGAAAAGTTGTGTAAGAATTGATTTGAACTTGAGCTTGAGCTCTCATGACTCATTTGCAACTTTAAGAAGTTGTGTAAGAAGTTTGGGATATATAATATGTACCTCCCAATTTAGGGAAGGATAATGTTTAGTTTGTATTTAAAAAAACTTACCATCTACAAAAAGTTAGAGATTTGTCAAAGTTTTCTTTTTAATTAAAGGAAAACTAATTTTAATTAAAGGAAAATTAACATGACACCTCACAATTATGCCCGTTTAAACTCAAAGCGTTCTCTGTAACTTTTTGATCTCTTAAGCCGACTTCTATCAATGTACTACCTTGGTAAGGTTTAGTTGTCAACAATTTTAAAAATACTCATAATGACTTATCCTCTGTTGGATTTGTTGCATCCAAATTAGACACATTCATGTTCTTGTATCACAATTGTGGTATATATGTCTTCTTACTTATGTGGACCACATCTTTACTTATCTCACATCTTTATTTTATAACTCAATTATAAAATATGATCCCATCCATTGGTTTATATCTTAGCCATGCCAACTACATCTTAAAATTAAGCGTACAGATATGTACAATCAGGGCCGACTCTAGGATAAGCCCGAAAACTAACGTGCTAGGATAGCCTATTTAATAAAAATAATTAGGTGTTTAGATAAATTTATTAATTTTTTAACATAGGAGTGTGTAGTTTATTGGTGTAGGATGAAAAGTTCTAATTTTTATTTGGTTATGAATTCTAATCTCACTAAAAACAGTTTGTTTAACAACTTTTGTTAACAGAAATTAGAGCAAGCAAAAATTGATTTTTTTACGTTTTTCTACATGGGATCGGGTAACCCAATTCTCGACATTATGTACAATGTGAAACCTTTTATTCTGGTTGTTGTTGGGTCTTCTCTCTCCAAGTTGTTGTTAGCAAAGAGTCTCAATTTTGGGCTTTAGCTCATACGACCGCTGAACTTTGTCGGTTACATTCCCTTCTCAGCGAACTTCGATTTTCAATGTCTAAGACTCTGACACTATGGTGTGACAATATTGTAGTGTCTCTCAATCCAGTCTTTCATACCCGGACTAAACACATTGAAATCGACTTTTACTTTGTCCGTGAACGAATCGCTCAAAAAGGCTTTCACCATTAAGTACATCTCCGTTAAGGATCAGATTACTGATATTCTCACCAAAAACTTTCTTTTAAACATATTTCTCTACAGAAACTGAAGAGTACACGTAACATTTATTGTATTTGTTTCTCAAATATTTTATTGGTTATATAAATTTTTCGTATATATAACATAGTCCAAATAATCATTTCATTTGGTTCTCTTTTTTTTTTTTATCTCTATTTTACAAAAATTTTAATTGACAATGATGCAATTGTGTGATCAAGATTTGATGTCTCCAACTAAGTAGTGAGTCATGAAGGTTGTTTTTCATCAATCTTTGAAAGTTTAGTTTTAAAAACTTTTTGAACAACCTTCTTTTTTTTACGAGAGAAATTGAAAAATTACAATTCCATACATTGACAAGGAAAAGATAACACCACAAAAAAAACAAGATTTGGTGTATTTCACTCTAATTTTTGTCTTTCATCACGTTATAGTGAAAAGAGAAAGGGAGAGTATTGTTATACTAATATCTCTTCTACCCAGCATTATTTGTACCAGCATTTACATATGTTTTTTCCTACGTAAGTAATCCTATAAAGATCTAGCTTTATAATTAAAGCAAACCCCAAATTGTGGACTAATTAATAGATTAAATACTACATCTTGTAACATAAATATAATTTAACTCAAAACTATTTGTCAACTCAACTTATCACTAAACCCAAGTTATTTTTTTTTATAATTTACAAATATATTAGTATTATTTATGGGAAATCTTCATTTTGAAGAAAAGGATATAAATATATAGCAATGTATATATCATAGTTAAATATCTAAATTATTATTGATATATATATATACCAAATGTAAAATATTGTTTTTATTTCTAATTTTTTTATTCAACTTGTCCTAAGGAGGAGTATGAGAGAAGAGAATGTGAGGAGACAGACAGATACTGTGTGAAATGATTTTTATTTATTTATTTAGAAGTTATACTTAAAGTGTCAAAATATTGGCCTTGAAATTTTGACAGTTATTTTTCTCCATTAAAAAAAGGCCTTATTTTAAAATAAGTTGCACATTAAATACTTATATATTCATACATTAAAGGCAGATTTCAAATCTGCCCATAAAACTTGTCATTCAAAGTAGGAACATTCTCTGTTTAGATTGAGCATCAACAACACAACAAAAACAAAATATTAACCTTCTTTTAGGATATAATGTCTAAGGAAGGGACAACCTCTTTCTCTGGTCCTTCTATTTCTCATTCTCATTCTTCTGGTTCTCATGCGGTTCAATCAAATTGGCTGACCTTTGGGAACAATTTGGTCCTTGATCCACATATAAATAGGAACCAGAACATAATATGCCCCCGCCATCGCACCCAAGATGAGCCGATACAAAAACAGTATCGGATTCACAGGCTTCCTCACATCCTCTTCCTTAGGACCAAGCTGCATGCAACAACAACAAGCCCAATCAAAAAAGATTGACATTTTAATGAATAATGGCTTCATTTCATTTTAGAATACCATTACATTCTGTTTTCTCATATGGGTTTTTGGATTATGAACTTATTTTGGCCTAATTCTCTTTCAGTCAAATGCAGTGTTTGACTTGGAGGTATCTACCAACTATCCAAATTTAATGGTAATCAAATTGTAATGCAATTTGTGATGTATCCCAGCCAAACACATTGTTTTTTTTACCAAAATCCATATCCAGATACAAAACTGTTTCCAAATTTGAAGCATATTAATATATTTCATTATTACCTGCAAAGGAGAGTCACCGGATGCAGGCTTAACGCCCGTAACTGAACATCCCATGATGAGACCATGACGACGAACACCACGGTACCACTTTGGGCCGATTCTCTTTAGCTTAATGTCAGTAAATCCAGCCTTCTCAAACCATTCAATGTATTCTTCCTCCTTTGGGAAGAGCATCCACACATCTGCAAAAAACTGAGATAACCAGAAAGTAGGATGCACTGGCCCGATCAAGCATGCTTTCCCTCCCAGTTTCAACACTCTATACGATTCCCTGATTCCACGTTGAGGATCTGGCCAGTATTCAATGCTGATGACAATTGTAATCAAAGAAAGATTCCTTAGTTGATGATTTCAATTATGTTGATTAGATAGCAGATAGCTGACTAATTGAAAATAATCCAAACAAGATCAAACAATCCCTTAATACTCAAAATTACTCAATTTATCAACCAAAATCAACATAAAGAAAGAACCTATAACAAAACAGCCAATAATTTGGATCCATTTTCTCAAAAACTTGGTAGATCTAATTGAGAAGCACATATACGAACCTGCCAGCAGATACATATCTATCTGCGTAATCAGTGGGGAAAGGAAGATCTTCTGCATCCCCCTCAATGATTTTGCAGTCCTTGAGAGGCTCCTTCTCCTTAGCCTTAGCAAGCTGATGAGGTGACTGATCAAGAATGGTGACATTCTTTGCATCCACCTGCTTAACTATGCCCAAAGTAGTGAACCCAGTTCCCCCTCCCACATCGACCACAAGCATATTCCTATTATTCAGATCAGCCGGTTCAAGAGCTTCATCCCTCATGTCCTCCGTCCAATGCCCAGGGTTTATAACATGGTCGTACACGATTGACAGAAATCTGTAGAACCAAAACGCCTCTTGCTTATGCTGAATGAACCTAGGCTGAGAAGCCGGCCTGGATGCCGAAACACTGCACTTGGGTCCTAGGGTTTTGGAACTTTTAGCCCTAATGCTAGTCTGGTAGCTCACAGAATTGAATCTAAGGAAATGTTTGCCATGCAAATCGGAGCGAGCAAAGCCCAAGCCTTTGGGGGATAGCTTATTGACCCCTCCTATGTTTCCGATTCCATTAAGCAAGCAAGAAGCCATGGAAACGGAAGCTGGCAGAATATCTAAGTTGAACCGTAACTGGAGGAGAAATTTGCAAGGGGGTTTGTTTTGCGCTTGGGGGATTTGCTCTTCCTTTGATAAAGTCGATCTAAGGGAGAATTGATGATCATGCAAGTGTAGTGTTTGACATTTTGAAGCTCAAATGGAAATGGAGTCTGAGCTTACCTGTTCCTCTCCTCTCGTGAAGGATGAGACAGACTTGAGAGTAACAAGTGGAAACTACTGCCACTACTCCTATATGCCGAGTTCCCGACATTGGGCAACCACGTGTTTAAGTAATTTATTTTGCTCAAATCTCTAATATGATGCTCCAATTTGACTGATTTTTATAATATTAATATCAAATTTTGAATTTGATATATTCTTATTTTAAAGTATTTAATTTTTTTATTACATTTATAAAATATCAATTTTTTTTAAGTTGGGTTTCGCAACTCCGTTGAAGTGCGACTAATCCATGCTGAAGTGCGACTAATCCATGCTGGGTTAAACATATGAAGGTTCTAAACATATAACCTGCAGACACAATCAACTTATTTAATGCGATTTGTCATTTGACAGGCTCGAACCCAGAATCTCAAGGAATATGGTTATATTCACGTCTTGTTCAAGTATGACCGACATGGGAAAACCTTATCTTAATCCTTGATCGAGTATGATCGGTTTAAATTAAACATAACCTGCATCTTGGTAAAGTATGATCGACATAGGAAAACCTCATATTAAACCTTGATCAAGTTCGATCGGTTTAAAGAAAACCTCAACTTACGTTCTGGTCAAGTTTCGATCGACGTAGAAAACTTTATCTTAATCGGGAGAGGATCTGCTGTATCACAGCATGGACCCCTCTCCTGTACCACAAGGTAAAAATCTTCAAAGTGTCAAGGTTGAGAGAAGATTTTTGCCTTGTGGTACATGAGAGGGTCCATGCAGGCCGGCCCCGAGGGAGGCCCAATGCAAATTCAAATGTTGTGACCCCCAAAAATAAAATAAATATAATAGTTGTACATTTTATCAAAAACATATTAAATATACAAATTAAAAAATATATAACTAGATTAATGATTTAAAAAAAGAAAAAAATATGTATGGTGGTAGGTATTGATATGCTTTTGATGATTTTGAAGTCTTCTTTAATAATATTTGTGATATATTGTGTATGATGTTTCTATAATAAAAAAAATATTATAGATATTTTAAAATGAGAAAAGATGATGAAGATAAACATAAGAATAAGAATAAATAAAAAAACAAATTTAAAAGCATGAAAAATGTAATGATAAAAAACTTTAAAATATTAGAGATGGAAATACGGACACAATATAAATAATATAATTATAATTAGTGAGGTAAAAGAGTTATAATAGAGATAGATAGAAAATAAGTATAATATTAAGGATAAAAAAATGCTATAAAAATAATAAAATCTGTTTAAGATAATTACTCGAAAAAATTAATATATTATAATATTAGATATAATATGTAGAGAAGGAAAAAATTAATATATAATTATATTATATATGATATATAGAGAAATCAGTTATATATTATTATATAATATGGAAATAGAAAAAAAATATTTTTATATATAATATAGAAAAAGAAAGTTAGAGTATTATAAAGAAATAAATATATAAAATAGATACTTTATAATATATAATTAATAATATTATATATTAAAAATTAAAAATTTTGGGGCTCTTACAAAATGGGGCCCTATAATTACATTGCCCTTGGACCGGCCTGAGTCCATGTTGTACCACAACAGATTCCCTCCCATCTTAACCATTAATCAAGTATGATCCACTTTGGAAAATATTATCTTACACTTTGATCCTGTGTGATTGGTTTAAAAGACACTGTCTTAAGTATTGATGTGATCAACTTGAGGATTGTTGCCTTAAATGATATTCAACACCGAGTGTTGATATTATTGTTTATAAGCTTGACTGCCTTGCTCGGAAGCGTCTATGTAAGGAGACGATAAGCTTGTTCATCGGAATTCGATATGTTATTATTGGAAGGTTCCAAACACACATGTTGAAAGAGGCATGCGCATGACGAGGATGAAGTTAAGTCCGCAAAGAGACTACTGACCGAATTTGAAATGTGAAGAATTTTTATACGAGTCTCCCGATATACTCGTCATGTTTGCTCTCTTTTCCTTAAACAAGTCCGAAAGAAACTATAAATTGAGAATTTCAAATGTAGTGCATATTTCTCAAGATTGAACATGTGTTCTACTAAATCGAGTGTTCCCGGGACATAATGTAGACTTATTTTTTACTTCTCAATTATATAGTTTATATATTTTAATAAATCCCTCGGTTATTGTTATATAAAATGCATATACGAGTTTATTGCACAAATTATTAAATAAATAATTATTTTTGTACCCATTTTCCTGTCGATCGAACTACAAAAATAATTAATTTTGGACAAAAAATAAATAATAATATATATAATGAGTTAGATTTGAACAATTTAACTCATAATAGATATATCAATTTTTTTAGTAAATAAATAATAATTTTTGAATCTCTAGTCGTGTCGACTAGACTCTAAAAAATTAATTTCGAGTAAAATAAACCAAAATATATAAGATAAGTAATATGTTGATATATAGATCAATTTTGATCAATTTTGATGAATTTATTTGATATTAATATGATTTTATTTGTCTTGTAGGTATTTTTGAAAAAACAATTTTGGTCGAAGATTGCCGAAAAAGTCGTCGGCCGACAAGGGTTCCGATAGAGCCACTAGCGAACTTCCGAAAGATCCCATCGGACCAGGTCAATAGGATGGCCGAAGATCAAAACCTAAATGTGCCAGGGGTTGATCATGGAAACTAGGGCAATAACGATGAAGGAATTTGAGCGCTGATGTAACTAACAGGAACCTGAATACTCGATTCATTAAGGTCGTCGGACTAGCGGGCCAGTCAACGACCGTGCCACAAGCTCAATAGCCAGCCTAGAAACGTGGCCTGAATTTCAACCAAGAAAAATAGGTCGGTCTGGTCTTCGACCGAGGGCCTGACCGAAGACCCGACCCAAAAATGCAGTATAGACTATGGCATGTTTTTTTACCAAGGGCCTGACCGAGAGCTCAACCGAGGAAGCCCATAAGCGTGTTCTTTAATATTATTTAGTATTCTTCAATTAATTTCCAAAAACTAGCGAGCATCCTCGTGGAAACTTCAACAGTTTTTTAACCCATGTTTTTCTCCCTTGTTAAAACTTCGAAAAATTCAACAGCAATTTCAATTAATGAAGAACAACAATTCCACCAATAAAGTTGGAACCAACTATGGTCACGTAGAGCTTTTTTCGATAATTTGAGCTCTATACTTTGAATTTTCAGCTGAAACTTTTAGGAAAGTTTATAAATACTATTTACAACTGCCCTAAAAAGAAACTCAGATCTCCTAGAATCCTTAAAACCAAATTTCCAAGCAAGAACATCAATTTGGTCTTTTCGGTACTCTAAAATAAGTTTTTCTTGTGAAATTCAATGTGCTGTCTCATATGGATCTCTATAAGCTTTATAAGGAATCATTTCCCTTTAATTCATTGTTTACATTTTTAATTTTCAATAAATCCATCTTTTGCTATTTTTGAATTATTTTTGCGTGATTGTTAGATTGTGAAATTGATTGTATATTATTCAAATTAAAGTAGTTTAAAAACTTTTTATTCTTGACAAAATTAAGTATTCAGTCAAGAATAAAAACGTCTTTAAATACTAAAATCTACAAACCCAATTTATAAAATTAAAAAAATTATTTAGTTTTAAATAAATAAAATAAAAAATAATTAACCCAAATGCCAAAATCTAATTAAATTTTTTATTAGATTATTTATTGTGATAATTAGAATCTAATTAATTAAGGAAAGTGGCCAAAGCAAAAAAAATAAAAATTATTTGGGATAAATATTTTACTCAACTTACCTTAAAATAATTTTAGAAAAATTAAGGGATAAAAATAAATAATTTATGATGAAATGAGATACTTATGTTATCCCAAAAATTAATTATTTAACCCAAAATATATATAATTTTTTTTTTAAAAATTGGTAAAATATTTGTCATATTTATTTTTAATATTTTTGTATTTTAAAAGAAAAAATTTAAAGCCAAACAGATGAAAGAAAGATCAATTTCAAACAAACCCTTAAGGTTTTAAATAAAAAATAAAATTTGTGATCGGGTGTAGCCAAAATTTTATGAAATGGCTACAGCCGAAACCACGATCATTAGATGAACATTAGATTTTCATCCAACGCCCATCAGCAGCCCGCTGCAACGAAGGAAGCGTGCGCCCACGCCACACAGGATCAGCTAACAACCCGTTAGCTGAAACGTGGACAGAATGCACAAAACGCAACAAAACCGAGACAGAACATCAATGAACCACTTAGTGTCCGCATTCTCGCCCGAAATGACGTCGTTTCTCAACCCTTTTGGTTGATTCGAAAGGTGACATGATCACCCTACTCCGGTGATTATTTCCCCTATATTTCTAGGCATAATCACTGCGTATTCCGACAAGTTGATCTAAGAACAACCAAAATATTATTAATGACTTTTGGCTGATTTGATCCACTTGAAGCTAGAAACCAACTCCGAGAGACTATAAATAGACTCCTTCAACAATTCTGAAGCCAAGAGAATCCATCTCTAACTTCCAATCAAAGAATTTCGAAAATCCGTCATTAAAGCTAAAAACTTATGTTTTTTCGAAATTTTTGTATAAGACTTTAAAGCTTGAATCCATGCATCCCAAAAGTTTCCCTAAGATCTAAGGAGTGTTCTTCAATCATTGGTATGCTTCCAATAACCCTTTAATTCATACTTCCAGTTTAAATTTGAAATTTTTATATTTCAATATTCACAAGTTTGTATATTGTCTGGTTGTTGAATTTTAAGATTGGAAATCGATCCAAAGATAATTTTTAAGCTTTATGTTTAGGTTAGAATCATCAATCAACCTTAAACAAAAAACCCAAATTTAAATTTTAAAAATCTAAAATCGGATTTTTTGTTATTGGGTTAATCCTCAAGAACAACAGTTCAAAAAACTTCCAAACATGTTTCCAATAATGTTGGACAACTATTTGGATCATGTTTGATCCATCCCGACCATGTTTGATCAAAATCAAAAATTTCAAAATAATTAAAATTTTTGAGTCCTTAATTTGGTCCAAATGAACAACAAGTGTTCATATTTTGGTACAAATCAAGTATATGAAGTATAAGAAAGTTATTGTCAAACTCCTTACACTTCAAAACAACTTTAAAATCAAAAACCCAACATTGGCCATAAATTGTTTTGAATGAATAGATCATCATCAAGGTCGATTGATACATTGGGATGATGTTATAAATATTCCTAAAAGCTTTTTGAAGCTACCGAACCCCTTGGATTAAATAATCGAAGCCTCCAACAAAATTGAAAAACTTGCAATTTTGATGTTCTTGTGGACCAACAGGTCTGACCTAGGACCGAGTGGTCCAACCGAAAAATTAACTTAGGACTGACAGGTCCGACCAATGTTCTTCATCTAAGACTGATATGTCCGACCAATGATTTTTCCATCCAACCGAAAAGTTAGACCTAAGACAGAGGAGTCTCGCACCCGATCGAGAACTCTTAAACCTAAGACTAGTGACTTCCACCCAGAATTGAGAGGTTCGACCGAGAAGTCACACTCAAGACCGAGGAGTCTCGCACTCGACTAAGAACTCATGAATCTAGAAACGATGACTTCCACCTAGGACCGAGAGGTTCAATCGAGAATTATGACATCCGCCCGAGAGTACAAGCCGATGACCGAGAGGACTTAACACCCCGACCGAGGGAATCCTACATCTCAACCGAGGATCCTGAACCTAGACTGAGGGGTTTCCATCCCAAGACCAAGGGCTCTTAGTCCTCGATCGATAAAACGAACTCAGGACCTAGGACATCGGTCCTAAGGCCTATTTGGTTCCCATTTTAAAACTCCAAAATTATTTTTGTAATTTTAGAACCCCAAATCATTTTAAAAAATCCCGAAAAATTAGAAAATGATTTCAAAAAATATTTTTGGGATATTTCCACAAAAAAATATTTTGACAAAGGCCTATTTAGGATTTATTTTTAAACCCTAATGCGTTTTAAACTAATGTTCTTCATATATTTTCCTCCTTAGTCAACGTCATCCACAACAGCTACCATCATTTAAATATTTGTTGTTACAATTATTTAAATAACGCACCAATCTATGCATTTTTAGGACCTGAAGAATAATCAGTTAAAATACGTTAAACAACCGATTTTAAAAGCCAAATTTATAAGTAGAGACTATTTTCAAAACGGGTATAGAGGATGAAGCACAAAAGTTTTTTCTCAAGTATCACAAAATTACGAACTAAAAAGAAACTCTAGCTAAAAATATGTTTGTACACGTATACTATTTTTATTGATTTTCAAAAAATTAATTGGCGACTCTATCCATAATATTTTAAATTAATTATGTTTAATTAATTTAAACAAAGGATTTCTAAAAAAATCAAATTGTAATTTGATTATAGTAAATCTCTAGATTATTCAAATTTGAATCCAAATTAATTATTTTTAATTAATTTGAAAAGTTGTCAGGAATTATTTAAAACCTTTTAAAATAATATTTTATTTTAAAAAAAATTCCTGACATGTAAACTGAGGTTAAAATTCACGAACCTTGAGCTTGCCACGAAACCAAAAATGATTTTTTCGAGGGTTACAACGTCCAATTTGACAAAAGGTTTTTAATTTGATAAAATAATGTATTTGGGCCTTTGTTCGATGACAAAATCTCAAGAATATGTGTATTATTGTATATTAAATGAATTGGGAGTTTACATTCTCAAAAAATATTGTTTAGATTAAACTAAAAAAAATTAAAAAATATATTCAAGTGATTTCCATGATTTTCTTTAATTTAATTAATGTTATGGATATGATTTTGATGATGGATTGTTGTTACTATAATGTAAACTCTAACATTTGAGTACATAATAATTTCAATTTTGGATTGTTTTTGGGCACTCTTTGTTCTTGATGTAGTGTACATTTTTTTTTTGTTTAGGTTGTCCGACTAGTCGTGTCCTGGTTTCTGATCGAGGGTTGAAACCTCTGGCATTATTTTCGATTGAGGAAATGATCGAGGATCACCCAAGGCTAGAAAAACTAGTCACTGATCGAGAATTTTGGATATGGCCTGATTCTTTACCGAGAATATTAGCCACAACCTGGTTTCTTACCGCATTTTTGAAGTAGCGACCATGTTTTTCAGCCTAACTCGCCTTCGATTGTGTTTTCCATATTGTGATCGAGAAATCCATGCTGAGACCGTATTTTCTAGCCACGCCTGACTTTCGACTGAGTTTTTTTTAATAACAACCTAGTTTTCGACTAAGAAAATACACGATAAAAAATCAGGCCAACAAATGATAAACGCTTGGCCGATTTTCCAGTTTGCCTAAACCCAATCTAGACCATTATACACATTGCTCTATGCCCTTCCAATTGCAGATTGACTATCATAGTGTATACAAATAGCTGACACTCGTTATACCCAATCATGACATCTTCTAAGAAAAGAAGAAGTCATTTTGCCACTTCATCACATTTATCGAAAGCAATAAATTCAAATTCCGTGGATCTGGCTATTATAGTTTATTTAGACGATTTCTAGGCAAATATTGCACCTCTTAGACTGAATATAAATCCACTTGTTGATTTTGAATTATTCATATCAGATATCCAATTAGTTGCTTCCAAACTATGGACTGCACTATGGACTGACTCAGAACTAATCCTTCCAAAGTTCGATGTATTTTAATTCCAAGGATGGCATCGACAAAACTCATATCTTTCATGTCAAATTTTGAGTTCGAAAGTGCCTTAGTGAATTTAATCATCCTATCATTGTGTTAGGCTTTAAACTATAACCGGGCCTTTCAAGTTCTTTAATTCAAGAAACAAGTTCTTGATTGTAGGGACCAGAGACGAAATTCAATTCTCAAACGCAGCGGACATAGAGTGAGGAAAGAATTCGAGGTTAAGAGAGAAGAAATTGGGGTGAGAAGAGAAATACCACTAGATTACACCTAGCGGTCCAAGAAGGGAGAGGAGGGCCGGAAGATAACTTAGAGCTCCAAGTTCCACAATATTCAATTCATAGCCCCAAAAAGTGGGGTGGGCATCACCATTTAAAGAGGCTGGTTTACCCAAAAGTATTCGGTTACAACTACTTCCAACATAACAGAATTCGGTTTCAAGAGAGATAAGAGAGAAAGTAAACAAAACAAAATTATTCCATAAAAAACATAAACTGGCCCATATAAACACTTGGGCCAAGAGACGGGTGCATAAAATATTTTTGGACCGAGGTTTTTGATGAGCAGCCCGTAACATAATCTCCCCCTTCGAGGTTCATCGCCCTCGACGAAAAGAACGTGGACTGGTCAGCCTCTAATACGCATCTTCAACTTTAAAACTATTGCTTCGGTCGGGCTTCGGCACATTCAGCAAGGGTCGCAGCATAAGACCGTATTTTCTCAAAAAACTTTCGGCAGAATCGCTTCAGCTTTAGTAGTGGAACTGGCCTGGTCCTTGCGGTCTTTTGCGCTGTCGGGTCGCTAGCCACTCCGCCCATGTGAGGAATTTCTGTGCTCCTAAGGTCGAGTTTTTTAGTGTTTAGAGCTGGCCTTGGTTGCTGCAATGTCCCCAGCGCCTGGTGCAAAAATAATTTCTTCCAACTTCGATTAAACTCCATACTTGGCTCCAAAATCCAGGCCAAGTCTTTTTACCGAACCAGCATAACAGCAACATCAAAGGAGCCATAACTTTTAATTAGATCGTTAAGAATATCTCCAAGGTCATTGCCACGAGTGAAACAGTTTGGCCTTCGGGCTTACTCTTTATTTGCATTTTGACAGCAACACTATATTCATCTAAGGTCTTTTCCAGCTGGTCTCCATGCATCAAACTGGCCTGCGATCGAGGAATCCCCTTTAGGACCGTAGTTCTGTCTTGCTTCTCATAGGATAGGGTCAGCTTTTCAAAGTCCTAAGAAGACGGGCCTAGAGTAATCCGCCATTCAATTCCCAGCACAATATCATATCCGTCCATGGAAATTACATTCATTTCTGTTTGATATTCATTGCCTTCCATCGACCACTTCAAGTCCTTGCAAACACTAGAACATAACACATTAGACCCATCGACCACTCTAACCGATTGCACCCTGGTTGTTATGCTTTTGTGGTTTATTTTTTCCAAAATCCTGCTAATGATAAAATTGTGGGTGCTGCCTGTATCAATCAGGATCACCACCAATAGGTTCCCAACTTTGCCAAGAATCTGGAACGTTTGGAAAGCTTTAGACCCGGTCAAGGCATGTAAGGATATGGCTGGTTCATCCCTTGGGTCGAGCAATGAAGGTAGATCATCCAAAAAAAGTTCTTGGTCAGGTTCTTGATCTTCTTGATTGGCCGAGACCATGAATAACTTTGATTTAGACCTATGGTTTGGTTGCCATTTTTCATTGCAAGAGTAGCATAGACCCTTCTTTCGCTTTTCATCCATTGAGGCTGGGTCTAATTGCTTAACATAGCCCTGGTTTGCATTTGAAGAGGACCCATATGATGAATTCTTGAAGTCGTTATTGGTGCTCGGCCCGGCTGTGTTGATATTGGATGGCGTGGGCAACAACGGTGCTTCAACGCTGTACAAGTTACCACTACTCATTAAGGACCGATATGTTGCTTCTTGGACTTTAGCCATGGCCATGTCTTCGTTTAAAGAATTTGGGAATCGCAACCTGATGCAGTTCGCAATCTCTTCCCTTAGACCGGACAAGTAACAATCAATGACGTAGTCCCTTGGCACATGTAATAACTTTTGAGAGATCGACATGTACCGGAGATTATATTCTTGAACCGACCCAACCTGTTTTAAATTCATCAGCTGTCTCATTGGTGTGTCATGTATAGAGGGCCCGAATTGACTCATAAGGTCTCTCTTGAACACGTCCCAAGATAAGACTTCCATGTGATTTCGGTTTTGAAGATATGACCCGTACCACATTCTTGCTTCGCCAGAAAAATGAATGGGGGCGATTTCTAATTTAGTGGCATCCTTAGTTTTGTCCACCCTGAAAAATTGCTCGGCAGATATTAGCCAGCTCTCGACATCCGACCCATCAAACCGAGGAAAATCGACCTTGGTTAGCCGAGTAGGAGGAGCATAGAGCTCGTTTGATGAATGGGTTATTTGGATAAATCCTGGTTTTTTCCAAATAACCCTTATTTGATAAAATAGGTTAAAAATCTAGGTTTTTAAATTTTGTTCCTATTTTACCCTTTCTTTTATTTCATATCTCTCTTTTCTCACACCTCCTCTCTCTCTCTCTCTATATATATATTTTATGATTAATAATATTTTTTTAAATGAAATAATTTAATTTATATTAAATAAAATTTTAAAATATAAATAAATATTAAAAAACTATAAATATATTAATATTAACTTTTATTAATATATATAAATAAAAATTTTATAAATAATTACTATTATAATTTAAATATTACATTAAATAATATAGTATATTATAATCTTATTTATATTGTGTATTTATTTTTATTTAATATAATTAATATAAATTTTTTACATGAAATTAATGTTATAAGATAATAACTAAAATTCAAATAAATTTATTAGAATATTTATTTAGAATAATAATTTAAAGTTAGTTTATATTAAAGAAAATTAAATATTTTTTTTATAAATATTTAATTTAAATGAAATATATTTATAAATTAATTAATATTTTTATTTAAATATATTTCATTTTATTTTCTAATATAATTATTTATTTAAACTATTTAAAATTTAAATGGTATTTTAGATAATATAGTAGGTTATAATTTTATTTATATTTAATATAATTTTTTAAATGAAATAATTTATTAATTTAATTTATATGAAAATAAAATTTATAATATAATAAAATAATATAAGATATATATATATATATATATATTATTTATTAATATAAAATAAAATATTTAAGTAAGGGTAATTTAGGTATTTTGATTAATAAAAGGATTCATTTGATTTATGATGGGATTGTTTGGTTTTGAGATAAAACCTGGGTTTTATCCCAAAAACCTAAAGATCAAACGAGGCCATAGTGTTGGTCGCGGTTCTGGCCAGGGTGCGGGGGCCTAAATGGTGAAGGACCGTAGCAAGAATTATCATCATAGAATCTGTGGCGGGGTTCTTGCACATTTCCAGATGCCCCGCTCTCAAAGGCTGCCATTCTTTCTTCAGCCGCATCAAATCTTCGGTCTATGGCAGCTTGCATCGCAGCTGTTTGTTGGGACAGGTTTTCAATGAGGGCCTTGAGCGCATCCATTTCTGATTGCTGGCGAGTTTCTATCATGTTGAGAATCGGCCAGCTCTAATACCAAGATGTTAGGCTTTAAACTATAACTGGGCCTTTCAAGTTCTTTAATTCAAGAAACAAGTTCTTGATTGTAGGGACCAGGGACGGAATTCAATTCTCAAACGCAGCGGACATAGAGTGAGGAAAGAATTCGAGGTTAAGAGAGAAGAAATTGGGGTGAGAAGAGAAATACCACTAGATTACACCTAGCGGTCCAAGAAGGGGGAGGAGGGCCGAGAGATAACTTAGAGCACCAAGTTCCACAGTATTCAATTCATAGTCCCAAAAAGTGGGGTGGGCATCACCATTTAAAGAGGCTGGTTTACCCAAAAGTATTCGGTTACAACTACTTCCAACATAACAGAATTCGGTTTCAAGAGAGATAAGAGAAAAAGTAAACAAAACAGAATTATTCCATAAAAAACATAAACTAGCCCATATAGACACTTGGGCCGAGAGACGGGTGCATAAAATATTTTTGGACCGAGGTTTTTGATGAGCAGCCCGTAACACATTGCTACCAATAATTAACATGTCATCTACACAAAGACACAAAATGACATAACAATTTTCTATGCTCTTAACGTAAATACATTTGTCACATTCATTGACCTTAAATCCACTTTATAACTTGAATTTATCAAAATTTTCATGTCACTGTTTTGGTGCTTGTTTCAAGCCATACAAAGACCTTACTAAATTAAAAACTTTGTTTTTCTTCCCAGGTGTAGAAAACCCTCAAGTTGTTCCATGTAAATTTCTTCTTCTAAATCTCCATTTAGAGAAGCGGTCTTTACATCCATTTGGTGTACTACAAGATTCCGCAAAGCGGTAATTGTGAGTATCACACAGATATAAGTTATTCTCGACACATGAGAGTACGTGTCAGAATAATCAAGCTTTTCACGTTGACGATAACCCTTAATGGTCAGTCTGGCTTTATATTTGTCAATAGTTCCATCTAACTTCATTTTCCTTTAGCAAAATCCACTTATAACCTAGTGGTTTACTACCTGGAGGAAGATCCACCCGTTCCCATGTATAATTTTCAAAATGGAGTCTATTTTTTAATTTATAACCTCTTTTCATTGAAGTCCCTCAAAGGATTTCACAACTTCTTGAAAGCTTTAAGGTTCACTTTCTATCATGAAAGTGATGAAATCTGGACCAAAGGATTTTTTAGTTCTAACTCTTTTGCTACGTCTGAGTTCAACCTCATGTTCAGTCTCATGATTGATTTCTTGTTCCAAAGTCTCAAAAGTTCTCTTGGATGAACTCGGTTTATTTGCAGATTTGCATAGAAACACATGTTCAAAGAACAGTGCATTTCTTGATTCCATTATTGTATTCTTATGAATATCAGGAATTTAGTATTCATATACAAGGAAGCGATACACACTACTGTTTTGAGAATATCCAATAAAAATGAAATCAATAGTTTTAGTCCAATCTTGAACTTTTTCGGTGTAGGTACTGCTACCTTAGCAAGACACCCCTACACTCGCAAGTATTGGTAAGAAAGGGTTCTTTCTTTTCATAATTCATATGAACGTTTTTCTAGTTTCTTATGGGGTACCTTATTTAAAATGTAATTAGTTGTTAGAACAAATTCCCCGCACATGTTTTGTGACAAATCAGAACTAAGCAACAATGCATTCATCATTTCTTTCAATGTACAATTTTTCCTCTCTGCAATACCATTTCGTTGAGGAGAATAAAGGACTGTTCTTTCATGTTGAGCACGAGCTCAGCAAATGGTGATTCATATTAACTCCAAGATCTCTTCTTAATACTTTGATTTTCTTATTAAGTTGATTTTCAACTTCATTTTTGTAGTGGATAAAATTTTCAATTGCCTCGTCTTTATTTTTGAGAAGATATACATAACAATATCTTGTACTATCATCAATAAAAGTAATAAAATATTTATTTCCACCACATGTCTGCACTCCATTTAGATCACATAAATCAGTGTGAATAACATCATGCGATTCACGGTTTCTTTGAATAGATTGAAAAGCCGATCTCATGAGATTTGCCTCAACAAATGTTTTACATTTGTGTAGTTTATCAATTTGGAATGTAATAATGAATTTCAAGTGAATTAATTTACGAATAGTATCATAATTAACATGTCCAAGTCTACAATGCCATAAATTTGAAGATTCAAGCAAGTAAGCTGGATAATTTATTTTATTCATAGTAGGCTTAGTTGCCATTACACTTAGTTTGAACAAATCATTTCTTACATAGCGTTTCCTTATAAACATTTCATTCTTAGAAAAAACAATTTTATCTGTCTCGTTAACCATGCGAAAACCATGACGGCTCAAAAGTGAACTATACACAAGATTCTTTCGCACCTCTGGCACATACAACACATTGTTGAGAGTCATCTCTTTCCCCGAAGTCACCCTTAAAATCACTTTCCCTTGTCCTTTGGTGTCTGAGGTAGCATAATTACCCACAAACAACTTTTCACCATTAACTGATTATTTGAGGGTTGCAAACATCTCTTTGTCATTACAGACATGACGAGTGGCTCCGGTATTAAACTACCACCCCCTTGGATAAGATCTAACAAGATTGATTTGAGAAATAACAGCACAAAGATTCATATTTGAAACCTCTTGAGATATGTTCTCCACCATATTTACTTCCTGAATTTTCTTTGGCTTCTTGCATTCGGTTGCATTGTCTCCAGTACCATTACATTTGTAGCATTTTCCCAATAATTTCCTCTTTGAAATGTCTGCCCTTGGTCCGAGCTTTGTCCTTTCACTAGCATGATTAAAGTTTCTCCTTTTAGAGCTTTAATCATGCTCAACAATGTTTACCTAAGCAGTATATGGAGAATTTATTTTTTTCTCAGACTTCTTGTTATCTTCCTCAATACGAAGTCTAACAATAAGTTCTTCCACATTATTTTCCTTGTGCTTTTGTTTCAAGTAATTCTTGAAATATCTCCATCCACGTGGTAACTTCTCAATAATAGCAGCTACCTGAAAAGACTCACTTAGAGTCATTCCGTCAGCGTGAATCTCATGAAGAATCACTTGGATTTCTTGAGTTTGACTCCAATTGAATTTATAATCCACCATCTTAAAATTAAGGAAGCGGACCACAAGAAATTTCCTGGCCTGACATCCTTAATTTTTTATTTCTTATCGAGGTAGATCCAAAGTTGTTTAGCCGTATTCCATTCATAATACACATTGTACAATAAACTGGCTAGTCCATTCAATACGTAATTTCGACATAAGAAATCAAAATGTTTCCATGCATCTAACACACTAACGGTTCAACACTACTCTCACCCTCCTGGAGCATTGGAGCATCCTTAGTGAGAAATCTAGCCAAGTTTAGAGTCGTCAAATAGAACATCATCTTTTGTTGCCACCTCATAAAATCCACACCGGAGAACTTTTCGGTTTTTCACCATGGGTGTTATGCGTAGGAATCACAGCAGAATGTGAGACGATATTAGTTTCCTCTTGAACGCTAACATCATTTGGTTTAGTATCCATAACTGAAAAACAATAGCACGTAATGAGTATAAGAAAGTGAAAATATTTTAAGACGGTTAGAAATCTATGCCAATAAACTCAAAACGTGAACATAAAATTCCAAACCGATGCATGTACAAAGTACAGTTTCTTTAAAATAGATTCGTCCCCTCCGGTTGTACTTCGAAGATTAAACGAACATCTATTTCCCAAGATACAACGAGGAAACCCAGTAATTACTTAGAACAAAAGTATTACTCAAGCGAACTGAATATATACCTAAAACTAATATCGATAAGGATCAAAATGATCGAAAAACAAAGAGAAGATATGAGATAGAACAAAAGGAATGTTCTTTTCAAATGGGTGTCTTTTATAATCCTATTTTTGGCAAAAATGACTTAAGCGTCATTTCATTAAAAATTCCCAAAAAAGGAAAAAAAAGACCCACGAGTTTTAAGGGATTATTCTAGATAGGCCTAGAATGATTTTGAGTTCGTAATAGTTTCTGAATAAAAGCTAAAAAGAAAAGAACGTGAACGTATTATCTCATTACAATACTTTCAATTCTAGTGATTTTCGTAATAGGTAGATTTTAACTTCTGCATATGTTCCAATTCTGCTCCATATTTGGAATTCTCCTCCATGTTCCCGCGAGGGCGTCACAATCTGAGACGATATCTCTCCATAGCTTTTCGATGCTCCTGCAGGTTCTACCATAAACTCTTGCATTCCGCTCCTGCCAGATATTGTATACAACTGCTCCAAAGCCGCACTTGAATACGTTTGTTACGAATCTGTTTCCTTTGGCTTTAATCATTGATATCTCTTTAATTTCTTTCCATTCTTTCGGGAAAATAAATAGCTTCAGGCTCTTTGCAAATATATTCCAAAGTTTCGATGCGATACTGCATCTCCCAAACAGATGATCAATGGTTTCTTTGTTTCCGTTGCATAAAAGACAACTCATGTCTGGGACGCTCATATACTTGTTAATGCGGTCTCGAGTGCCGTGTCTTTCCTAGAAGGCGAGCCATAGGATGAACTGGTGTTGTAGAATGATCTTGGTTGACCATACAAGAAGAGACTTTTCTACTTTCTATGCTTTTCTTGCGTTGCCTCCCATATTCTCTTTAAAACCAGCTTATTGTCTTCGGCTTTCCACTCATGAACGTTGGGTCTATCGTGAAGTTGTTTGTTGCTTATGTGATCCAATATCCTCTGTCCCTTTAGAACTCTTCTCAGGAGCGAGTCCCAATTCCCGTCTTTGATGTCTCTAATATTTTCCACTACACAGTCCCTTCTGATGCGAGTATTTTTGAACTCCTCCTTATGAATGATTGACTGGTTTTCGAACCAAGGGTCGTGCCAGAACAAAGTTCATTTCCCGTTCCCTAGTCGAATGTCATATAGATCTACAATATCGTTTCTCAGTTAAAGAATTTTTTTCAGAGACCAACTCATACCTTCGTTGATTCTACAAGTCCAGATACTGGTTTTGTGCTTCATAAATCTCGTGTGTATGCATTTGAATCATAGTGATTCCTAGTTGCGTTCCAATGCCCACAAATGTTTGAAGGTAAGAGTTTTATTCCACTCGACACAGTTCTTAAGACTGATGCCTCCCTCCTCCTTCGGTTTGTAGAGAGTGGTCCATTTGACTTTCTTTCTTCCTCTTCTGCTACTGCCCTATATGAAGTTCCTCATCAGCGTATCAAGCTCATTCATTACTTTCTTCGGAATGACCATCTGCTGCGCCTAGTAACCAAATATGTCCATGACTACACTCTTGATAAGCTCAATCCTCCCTATAAGAAAGATTCTTCGATGTCTAGCCAGATATCGTGTTTTTTACTTTTTCAATCAGCGGTCTGCAGTGTGATATCTCAATCTGTTTAGCGATTAACAGAATGCCTAAATACATTACAGGAAAACTGCATTTCGCTATGCCCATGATGTTGAAGATGTCCTACTTTGTTTCGTCGTTCACACCTCCATAAAATGTCACACTTTTGCTTTCGTTAATAGTAAGACCTGTAACCTTAGAAAAAAACGTTAGTGCAACCCTAATAATTTTAATGGAATCAACGTCAGCGTGCGCTAGGATGAAAAAATCGTTAGAAAAGCATAAATGGGTTACCTCCTCTACCTCACAAAAAGGGGGAAAGATGTATGAACGACTCTTTCGGAACATCGCGAAGATGCTCTCAAAGATTGCCATGATAGATACGAAAAGTAAGAAGAGAGGGGTCCCCATACCTCACCCCGTTTTCATCCTTGAAGTAGCCTCCGTGGACTCCATTGACGCTAACAACAAAATAGGTTGAAGAAACACATTGCATAATCCAATCAATAAAAATCATAGGAAAAGCAGAAACAATCAGAAAATCCCAAATAGCTTCCCATCCAATAGAGTCGAAAAGTTTCTTGATGTTTATTTTGAAAGCCACTCTCGGGGATATTTTCTTTTTCCCGTAGCCTTTGAGAAGGCTCTGCATGAGAAGAATATTATGGGATATTGTTCTAATGGGGATGAATGCAGACTGAAAGATTTATAATTTTTCCTATGACATTTTTAAAACGTTTAGAAATAATTTTTGAAATTATTTTATAAACCAAATTGCAACAGAAAATTGGTCTGAAATCTTGTACTTTCCCGGGCACCGTAGTTTTGGGGATCAAGGTCAGGACAACCGTATTCCATTGCTTCAGCATCTTTCTGTTCTTGAAAAACTCCATAACCCCGTCAGTAACATCATTATTCATTACTAACCAATTGTCCTTGAAGAACTGTGCATTGAACCCATCCAGACCCGAGCTCTTGTTCCCATCGATACTAAATAGAGTCTCTTTAACCTCAACTCTTGTGACAACCCTTATTAACTCGCGACTGTCTTCGACAGAGATTTTTCTGTCGATAATCTGATACAGGGTATTCAGGTGACTTTGATGTTACTTTCTAGTACCCATTAACTGCTTATATAACTTAATAGCCAAATCATGCACACATTTCTAACCCTAAACGTACTCGCCATCGTCGTTCTTCAGCCTATACACATTGTTTCTCATATTTCTGGTCTTGCATTTTCTATAGAAGAAAGTCATATTTTTATTCCCAGCGAGAGCTAGTTCTGTCTTGACTTCTGTCTAACAAAGTTCTCTTCAAGGAGACTCAGCTTTCTGAAGTTTTCGAGTGAATCCCTCTCTTCCTCATTGAGTTGTTCATCGTTGTCCTCCTTTAATAATCTTTTCTGAACCTCATCCAGTTTATCCATTGCAACTAGAACCCTGTAAAATATATTGCTGAACTTTTTCTTGTCGAAGCTTTGGAGATGATTCTTGAAGAGCCTTAGTTTCTCGAAAACTCTATACATATTAGAACCTCTGATTTGTTCATACTAGACACTTTCAAGAATATCCTTAAATTTGTTATTTTCCATCAAGAAATTGAAAATTTTGAAGGGCCTCTTTAACATTTCCTCCTTCTCCCAGAACAATTTAATCGGGCAATGATCAAAGATTCCTGGATTCATAATGTGAATTTGGCTCCTGGGAAATTGGTTAATCCATTTCTCGTTGACTAGGCATCTGTCAATCCTACTTTTCTTGATATGCTCATCACCTCGCGTAGAAGACCAGGTGAAGAAGATCCCAAAATTAGTAGACTCAATACAACCCATATCTCTGATGTAGTCATTGAAATCGATCATATCCTAAGTGATTTCAAATCCTAAGTGATTTCAAATTCTAGGCTACGATCAATTTCATTTCTAGTTACGTTGTAGTCACCGAGGATGGCCCAAAGCTTATCACCACCAATCCAGTTCCTAAGGAAGCTCCAAAGCAGCCTTTTTTCAATGCTTGAGTTGCTAGCATACACAATAGCAAGATGGAACTCAATTATAGTGATTATGACTTTGACCTCGACCAGAATGGTTTGATCATTAGAGAAGAGAGGCTTGACCTTAGCGACTTTATTATCCTAGGTAACCCAGATTCTGCCCGTTTTGTCATTTGAATTGTGTATAAGTTCCTAGCTGTCTATACACAACATGTAAACCTTGTTAACGTTCCGACTTTTGACTTTTGTTTCATGAATACCCATTATCGTAATCTTCTGGTTCTCAATGAGCCTCCTGATTTCTCTGCATTTCAGAGGGTCATTGAGACCTCTTATGTTCCTTGTTACTATATTTATGAATGGATATAGGTCTTCGATTCCTAATTTTCAAGGTTGTCTTAAACCTCGTCATCGGAGAAGTCTTTCAAAATGTTTGAACTCACCTATTTATAGGTCTCCAAGAGGGAAGCTGGTAATCCAAAGGTCTTGGACATGTGGAAAGCCCAATGCCTTCCACATTCATTACCAATGAATGTGGAAGGACTTTTCTGCCTTCCACATTTATTACCAAGGTATGTGGAAGGACTTTTCTCAATTTGCAAATCGGGCTCTTGATTTGCATCCCTTCCAATTTTTTCAGCCAACTAACTTTATTGCCCAATTGTCCATTCAACTAATTAATTCCAACACTTTTTGACTGAATTTGTCGACTTCTCACATCGAACCTCATATAATGTTAGGAGGATAGCATTGTGAAGGGTCCACAATGGTTGTTTGAGATTATTGAAGGTACTACGATTTCTCTCAAATCAAATTACCCATCAAAAAATAATGGGGATATAACCTCATTGTTTTAGGGAAGACTTGATATTTTTGTAAACCAACTAGACTAGACAAATCCAATCCATATTTGCTTATGATCATATTAACCCAGAGACTTCCCTATTCCGAACTAAAACGAGCACACCACTTTGATAATAAAGCCTTATTAAAAGAACATAGGTCACGAAAACTCAAACCTCCTTCATCTTTGGACATTTTATTTTGTCCCAACTAACAAGATGTGAAAACGAAGACTCGAAAGACCCCCATAAAAATTTACACATCAACCTCTTCATTTTACTGCAACGCTTTTAAGAATCACAAATAATGACATCATGTAAGAAGACATAGATTTCAACGCGCTCTTGATGAGAACCATACAACCTCCTTTATAGATCAACTTATTTTTCCAGATACATAATTTTTTTTCATCGTAGAGATAGTGAGATCCTAAGAGACTTTAGATTGAGTCTTTGCACATAGTGGAAGACCAAGATATGTAACCGGAAAACATCCAATTTTAAATCTCAAAATACCCGCCAAACGAAATCTTCTTCTAGCCGACATAAAATTAGAGAAGAATATTCCAGACTTGCCAAGATTAACACGAAGTTCCGAGCAAATGCCAAATATATCCTTTATTCATTTTTATTACATCTGTGTTTTCAAATAATGTTATGATGTTCAATCATCTTCTTTCCTCTCTTAAAATCTAATATTTTCCTGGTTATCTCTGTCATTTTAAAACATGAATTTTTACCTAAAAATTGTTTTCATTAACTAAGAGTTGAAATTTGAGTTTTAGATATTTTACTTGAAATATAACCTTCATTTCATTCATGATGTTTTATACATTAATCCCAACAAACTGTTTTTTATTTTAAATTTATCATACAAATTTTAAAAAATAAACCAATTTACCCTAAAAAACTTTAAGAGCTGAATATATATATATTAGAAAGAAACTTACTAGGTGGAGCCAGAGACAAGACACTGCCATTGGGATGTTAGAGCTCTTAAATATAATTCTTTTTATTTTATAAATGGACCATCTACCTTTAAAGACATAAATTTCTTAGTTTCACCAACAAAAGCGACTTAAAATTTGAAATTAATTTGGATTAAAAATACTATATTGATAATAAAATCAATAATCCTATCCCTTAATTATATGTATATATAATATTTGTGGGCCACTACTGACGTATAAGAAGTATGTAGGCTCTTAAACATAAATTTATCAATAAAATGTTAACATCACCGGATCAAGTCAACTATTCTCTGTCTTTTCTGCCAGCAAGATGTTGGATATATAATAAGCTTTCAAAATAAATAATAATAAAAAAATTTTAAAAAATCTACTTGACCTGTAATATTATAGTGAAATAGTGAATATTTTGTCGAGAAATTGGAAACCCAATTCACCCTTACAGTTCAATTTTTAAAAGAAATAAGATATTAGGTTAATAAGGAAAATTTTGAGCAAGGTTAATGATATTGATGAGCTCGATATAAAGGAAATGGTTGTAATCCTAATTAAAATGAAGAAATATATCAAAAATATTAATTTGATACAACAACGTGTCATCACGACATACATTTTATTAGTTAGTTGTTGAAAAAGCTCCAAAAACGACTGAAATAACACCGAACTGCCCAAACCGATGTTTTGAGATGTTTTATAAATATATAACCTTACCAACATTGTTTTGAAGTAATTTTCAAATACAGAAACGTGAAGCCTTCAACCTTCTCTTAACTAGGTCCATATAGGGACCGGACTAGCTCTCAAATGTGATTTAATAGGTCTATCAAATTTTAAGACAAGAATAAGTAAAAATACTTATTATAAAGAAGATTTATGTGAAGATACACTGTAAATTATCTGATCATAATAAAAATTGTACTTGATTTTTAAATAAAAAGTAACTACTCCTTGGTTTATTGTTTATTTAACTTATATTGCCCTGTTTTAGATTTTTTTTAATAGTTTAAATTAAATTATTAAATAATTAAAATAAATGGTTCAATAGTACATGCATATAATTTATAAATATGAATAAGCTATTTATTTACATTATTATTTATTTCCAATTAGCCATTAATAAAACCTGACTAATACATTTATTTTCCAATTCTTGAAAAAGAGATTTTTTTTTCATCTTCCTTAGCCATCTTTGTTTTTTGAGTTATTTGATTAGTTAATTGTTTTTATTGTCCAAAGTTATTTTATGAGAAATTTATTAATAAAAATGTTAACTTTATAAAAATTATATATTTTTGTTATCCCTAATTAAACCTAAGGATAATCATATCCTATAATCATGTATTTCAATTCAATTTAGACGAATTTAGTGAAAATCGAATTTCTGATATTAAGTCTTACCTAAACTATTCTTACTTGCTAATTAAAGTATATCATGATAGATTTATAAGAAAACATAATTATTTATAATTATTTAAACCAAATATACAAGTAGCATTTACATTTTGGAAAAATAAGTACAAATTGGTAGGCACCACAGCTGGAAGAATAGTCTCTATCGCAATTAACAGCCAAGACTTGCAGGTCCAACAATCTCATACCACTTCTTAATTTCGCTTTCATGATTTGTTTTCACCAGCTCTATTATAGACTTTATTTTTACATTTCAAATTCTCAATTATTTTGGCTTCTCAAAAAAAAAAAAATATATAAATTCTTGCTTATTTTGACTTCCCAACAAAACAAAAATCAAGGGCACAGTTTTGGTTTCAAGCTATATGTGATTATAATATAATTTGATATTTATTTTTATTTATTATTGAAATCAATTGGTTTGGATTATACTTGGAACTATCTAGAAGATTTAGCCCCCACCCCCAAAATGAAAATTAAACAAATTAGTTGATTTTTATTGCAATTGATGCATCAATAAATGAATGTGATATCTCATCATCAATATTAAAATTGATGAACAAATAGATATGTAGTAAAATATCATTATGTCACAATCTTTACTTCATTCAAAGTGTTACCATTAAAAATTAAATCCTTGAACTTTTAGTCTGTTATGTTTAATGGTCAATTTTTTAAAATATTTAATAAAAAAATTATAATAATATCAAATATAAGTTGTAATTTTATTATTCTAATTAATTAATAATTTTTTTTATATCTAAAAAATGAAATATTTAATTAATAATATTAATTTTGTGTAGAAAAATGATACACATTGGTGGGGTCCTTTAATAAATAAGTATTGGTGTTCCAGAAGTGAATATATTATGGTTGTTATGGTGTCATTAAATAGGAAAGACAGTTTTAATCCAATACATTGTTCACATGTCACTCTTGTTTAGTAGTTATATGTTAAATCGTAATTAATAAACTAACATTTAGCCTATGCATTTTTACAAGTAAAAATATAAAAAATCGTGAAAAAAATTACGGATAACATTTTTAATTTTATTTTTAACCGTTTTAAGTTTATGAGTGGGTCAACCAACAATCCGACCCAAGTATTCATTTACTCAACATCATTATATATTAGTTAGTTAAAAAGTTAAATTTATATTAATATTAAAACGTCCCGCGTTTATCAAATTTGGTGTTAAATTTAAAATATAAAGTCTTTGTAGCTTAGTTGTTAAAGAGTTGTACTTGTTTTGTTAGGTTGCAAGTTCGAAACATACCTCTAGCATTTTTAATTTTATTTTTAACCGTTTTAAATTTAAAAACGGGTCAACCCACAATCCGACCCAAGTATCCAAATTAACCACAACTCTCGACCCGACAATCCGGACACTTTAAAAATTAAGCATCATTATATATAGAGTTAGACGTGGACGTTTAACTCCTTTAGACGAAGTCTAAAGGGAAACGTAGTTAGACGTGGTAGTCTAACTCCTTTAGACGAATTCTAAAGGGAAACGTAGTTAGACGTGGTAGTCTAACTCCTTTAGACGAAGTCTAAAGGGAAACTTAGTTAGACGTGGTAGTGTAACTCCTTTAGACGAAGTCTTAAAGACGTAGTTAGACGTGGTAGTCTAACTCCTTTAGACGAAGTCTAAAAGGAAGCGTAGTTAGACGTAGTAGTCTAACTCTTTTAGACGATGTCTAAAGGGAAACGTAGTTAGACGAGGTCGTTTAACTCCTTTAGACGAGGTCTAAAGGGATGCGTAGTTAGACGAGGACGTCTAACTCCTTTAGATGAGGTCTAAAGGTTGCGTAGTTAGACGAGGACGTCTAACTCCTTTAGACGAGGTCTAAAGGGATGCGTAGTTAGACAAGGTCGTCTAACTCCTTTAGACAATGTCTAAAGGGATGCATAATTAGACGAGGTCTAACGGAGCACGTCTAATGCTTTGCTTCAGCAGCCGTCTGGAGAAAGCATACGTCTAACCACGATCAACTAGCTCTTTCCACTCACTTCTGTACAGTCTGACAAGCCAGCTAATTGTATCAAATGAACGAACGCCACGTACGCAAATATCCTTTCAACTGTATGTCTAGTACAAGACAATATCAGAGGATATTCGGCGCACTACCAGTTCGGTACGGTCACGATCAATTTGCTCAAAGTCTGCTGTATTCTGGTACTATGGGCGGCCTTCCAACGGACACTTTCCACGAAGAAGATTCGACCGTTGATGTCCTTCTACTACAAATATATTCTCAAGGATAACGGATGAATCTCTCGATCTCTTGGTTATGGAATTCACAAGTTTACTCTTGCTCTTACTAACTTCTAATTTCTATCATCATTTAAGATTAAGAGAGAAAATCAATTACTGTCTAGCTGTGAGAATATTGTAAGTTGAACAGAGGTTGTTCTGTTTAACAGAGAGTTTGCTAGTTCAGTAAGTTGTATTCGATTCAAGTATTTAGTGGATATCCTTTCGGTTGTGAAAGAAGGGGTGACGTAGGAGTTTTATCTCCGAACATCAATAAAACTCCCTGTGTTCTTTTACTTTCTGTCATTTACATTCAGTTGTTCAAAGCTTTAAATCCGACGAACATATATTAATCCCTCACAAGATTACTATCGAATCGTTTATCATTAGATGTTATTAATAGTCAGACCCTAGTCTCTATTGTTAGCACTGATTCTATCACAAACACACTTAACCATTTAACTAGGCGCAAAACTTGCCACCTGACGGGTTCAAATTCAAAAACTTAGGATTAGTATCTGTTATGGTCTACGCATCAAGGCCTCGGTCCTAGAATATTTCCGGCACCCTTTTCTCGGTCCTATGGTGCACATGGGCCTGATTATGTTTTTTGTTTAATAATTCTGTTTTGTTTCCCTTCTCTTATATTTCTCTCAAACCGAATTCTGTTATTTTGAAAGTTGTTGTAACAAGTTGTAACCGAATACTCTTGGGTAATTCAGCCGCTTTAAATGCTGATGCCCACCCCACTTTTTGGGCTATGAATTGAAGCTTGTGAAAGTTGTTACTCTAAGTTATTCTCTCGGCCTTGAACCTCTTTCTTGGACTACTAGGTGTATTCTAGTAGTATTCTCTTCTCACCCCGGTTTCTTCTCTCTTTAACCTCGAATTCTCTTATCACATTACATCCGCTGCGCTTGATTAAAGAATTATATACTCGGCCCCATCAATCAAGAACACGTTTCTTGAATCAAGAATTTGGATAGTTAAGTTATAGTATCAAGTATAACATATTTATATCAGAGTTGGTCGATTCTCAACATGGTAGAAACTCACCAGCAGTCAGAAATGGATACGCTCAGTGCCCTTATTGAAAATATGTCCCAACAAACAGCTGTGATGCAAGCTGCTATAGACCGAAGATTGGATGCGGCTGAAGAACGAATGGAAGCCTTTGAGAACGGGGCATCTGGAAATGTGCAAGAACCCCTCCATAGACCCTACGATGATAATTCTTTCCACGGTCCTTCCCCATTTAGGCCCCAACACCCTGGCCAGAACCGCGACCAACACTATGTTCCTCCCACTCGGCTAACCAATGTCGATTTTCCTCGGTTTGATGGGTCGGATGTCAAGGGCTGGCTAATATCCGCCGAGCAATTCTCCAGGGTGGACAAAACTAGGGATGCCACGAAACTAGAAATTGCACTCATTCACTTTTCTGGCGAAGCAAGAATGTGGTATGGGTCTTATCTCCAAAATCGCAACCATATGGAGGCTTTATCTTGGGACGTGTTCAAGAGATACCTTATGACACAATTCGGAACGTCTATACACGACACACCAATGAGACAGTTGATGAATTTGAAACAGGTTGGATCGGTTCAAGAATATAATCTGCGATACATGTCGATCTCTCAAAACTTTATAGCATGCTAATGAAATACGCCATAGATTGCTACTTGTCCGGTCTAAGGGAGGAGATTGCAAACTGCATCAAGTTGCGATTCCCGGATTCTCTAAACGAAGCCATTGCCATGGCTAAAGTCCAAGAAGCAACGTATCGGTCCTTAATGAGCAATGGGAACTTGTACAGCGCTGAAGCACCGTTGCTGCGCACGCCATCCAATATTAATACAGCTTGGCCGAGCACCAATACCGACATCAAGAATTCATCATATGAGTCCTCTTCAAGTGAAAACCAAGGCCACATTAAGCAACTAGATCCGATCTCAATGGATGAAAAGAGAAAGAAGGGCCTATGCTACTCTTGCAATGAAAAATGGCAACCAAACAATAGGTGTAAATCAAAGTTATTCATGGTCTCGACCAATCATCAAGAAGACCAAGAACCCGTTCAAGAACCTATTTTTGATGATCTACCTTCGTTGCTCGGGCCAAGGGAAGAACCAACCATATCCTTACATGCATTGACCGATTCTAAATCTTTTCAAACGCTCTAGATTCTTGGCAAAGTTGGGAACCTGCCGGTAGTGATCTTGATCGATACAGGTAGCACCCACAATTTTATCAATAGCAGAATTTTGGAGAAAATAGACTATAAAAGCATAGCAACCCGGGTGCAATCGGTTAGAGTGGTTGATGGGTCCAATGTTTTATGCTCTAGTGTTTGCAAAGACTTGAAATGGTCGATGGAAGACAATGACTATCAAACAGAAATGAAGGTAATTTCCATGGACGAATATGATATTGTGCTGGGCATTGAATGGCTGATTACTTTAGGTCCCTCATCTTGGAACTTCGAAAAGCTGACCCTATCTTATGAGAAGCAAGGCATAACCACGGTCCTAAAGGGGATTCCTCCGTCGCGGGTCACCTTGATGCATGGAAACCAACTGGAAAAGACTTCGGAAGAATGTAGTGTTGCTGCCAAAGTGCAAATAAAAAGTAAGTCTGAAGGCCAAACTGTTTCCCTCACGGCAATGACCTTGGAAGATATTCCTGAAGATTTCCAGCAACTATTTGAAGTGTTCAATGCTCTATTCCAGCAACCTGAACACCGACCACAAGTTAGGAGAATAATTAGAAGCTATGGCTCTTTCGCTTCCCTTGTTATGCTGGTTCGGGAAAAAGACTTGGCCTGGATTTTTGATAACACCATAGAGTATAATCGAAGCTGGAAGAAGTTTTTTTTTATATTTGCTCCAAGTCTTGGCGACATTGCAGCAACAAAGATCAGCTCTAAACAATAAAAAACTCGACCTGGAGTGCACAGAAGTTCCTTACATGGGTGAAGAGGCGAGTGACCCGACAACGCAAAAGACCGCGAGGACCCGACCAGCTCCACTATTGAAACGATTCTACTGAAAGATTTTTAAGAAGTCTGGTCCTATGTTGCGACCCTTGCTGAATTTGCTGAAGCCTAATCGAAGCAATAGTCTTTTTTGAAGTTTTGAGGATGCGCATTAGAGGCTGACCAGTCCACGTTCTTTTCGTCGAGGGCGACGAACTTTGAAGGGGGAGATAATGTTATGGTCTACGCATCAAGGCCTCGGTCCTAGAATATTTTTGGCACCCTTTTCTCGGTCCTATGGTGCGCATGGGCCATATTATGTTTTTTTGTTGAATAATTCTGTTTTGTTTCTCTTATATTTCTCTCAAACCGAATTCTGTTATTTTGAAAGTTGTTGTAACAAGTTGTAACCGAATACTCTTGGGTAATTCAGTCGCTTTAAATGCTAATGCCCACCCCACTTTTTGGGCTATGAATTGAAGCTTGTGAAAGTTGTTACTCTAAGTTATTCTCTCGGCCTTGAACCTCTTTTTTGGACTACTAGGTGTATTCTAGTAGTATTCTTTTCTCACCCCGGTTTCTTCTCTCTTTAACCTCAAATTCTCTTATCACATTACATCCGCTGCGCTTGATTAAAGAATTCTATACTCGGCCCCATCAATCAAGAACACGTTTCTTGAATCAAGAACTCGGAAAGTTAAATTATAGTTTCAAGCATAATAGTATCCACTTCTTACAAACTTTTAAATCTTACATATATTTGTTTAGAATGTTTCTTAGTCACATTTTTTTTATAAAATTTTTGTAGTTAACACCGCTCATAGTTATCTATCATACCGTCTTTTATAATCAAAATAATACATATAAGAAGCAAAGCATTGTTGCAAACCAAACACACAACGGGCAAAATTAAAACAAACAAATAATAACACAAGACAATAATCATTTAGAGTTGTTGGACCAAAATACCTAATGATATCAAGACTAGGTTATGACTTCTCTCAATAAGACTCACATGTTTTTACAAGATGGAACACACAAATTCCCAAGATGAACTCTCAACTTAGCACCTTTAAGGACTCACAAGTTTTTGGCTCTTTGGATGGAATTGTTCTCATAGTGTATATGCTCTCTCAATTTAAGTGTGTAATCATAATGCAACATTTCTTCTATTTATAGAGACCATAAAGGGAGAAGAGGAGAACCCCTTATAACAAAAGAAAACTTGACAATATACTTTAAAATGAAGTTACAACTCAACTAATATTATAATGTTCATACAAGGTTTGTCTAAATAAATAATTGTACTCCAATCATATGAATCACTTTCTCAACAATCTCCCCCTTTTATTAATATGAGATACCATCTTGATCATCTCCATTCTTCTTCACTCATAGAAGTCTAAACACTCCTCTATGTTGGCAAGCTTCATCCAATGTTGATGTTTTGATATAAGAACACTCTTTGCTAGCATATCAGCTAATATACTTTCTTAACTAATTTACTTTTCAAACTCAAATACCTTAATTTATTTTATAATTTAATATTTTATTAATATTATGACTTAATATTAAATATATTCTAGATTTAATTATTTAAAAATGTAAATGTATAACTTAAATGGTTACTTTATATAATATGATATAATATATAATATAATTATTATCATAACTTTAATTTTAATTTCTCAACTTTTATATTTTAATTTTTAACATTTGTAAAAATTTAAATATATAATCTAAAATTTTTAAATGTCTTTTTTTTAGCTTCTGATATTGATGAACAAATTCTCTTGTAATTCTCCTAAATATAAAATTTAATCATTTCACCCATGACTCGTTGCTTGTTAAATTAAATATAAGGGAACAAATGTTAAAACAAGTAAGATGAGATAAATGAGAACAAATGTTAAATCAAGTAAGATGAGAAAAATGGTTGGTTACGACTAGAGAAAAAAAAATCTAGTAAGTCACATATAAACAACTCAAGTTCTAAAGATAATAAAAGTCCAATTATTGTTTTATATTATATTAAGAAGAAAGAAATCCAGTTATTTGTAAATCTGTTACTTTCCATCCTTCAATTTTGTTGCAACAATGGAATTACAGATAAAAGAATTCTGCAAAAGAATATTTTAATTCGGGTTAGTTTACCAATGTTTTCAAGTTGAAAAATATCATCAATGTTGAGCCCAATAATGGATCTAGATCATGACGGTTAAAATTTCGAGTTTACTCTTAAAATCTTACGATTTTACGATTTCTCATAAGACTAACGAGTCTGATTTAAGTAAACTCTTAAATATGTAAATTTTTACGATTTTAAATTTACGATAATAAGATTTTACGATTTTACGATTTTACGAGTTTATAAATAATTTCGATTTTACGATTTTATACGATTTTACTTTTATAAAAACAAATTTATATTAAGTAAATTAAAAATTAATTAATTATAGTGTTATTTATTTTTTATTATTTTTTATTAAATTAATAAAAAAGTTATTATTTATTTAAATTAATTAATTAATATAATTAATTTTGTAAATATAATTTTTATAGTGTTATTTATTTATTATTATTTATTATTTAATTTTATATTAAAATATATAATTTCTTAAAATTAACTAAATACAAAATATTTAATTATATTTATAAATAATAATACATAACTATTATTTTTTCAAATTAAATTCTTACGATTTCACGTACACTCTAGATTTTACGAGTATATGACTTACTAACGATTTTATTCAAACTCTCGATTTTAACCGCCTTGATCTAGATTCTAGAAATTGAAGTTGGAGGTAGATTTGAAAAAACATTAGGGTGGACTTACATTTTGTTTGGAGAATTATGAATAAAACGAGTAGATCAACGTATATTTTTTTTTCCAATTTCGTAGAATTAGATAAACAAATGGTTATTAAATTTAAAAAATAGAAAATTAGGATTATATCATATTTTTGAACAAACAATTTTTTTTTTTTGGGTGGACTTGAGTTACCTCCGCCTTATCCTAATGTAGATACGCCTCTGCTTAAGCCTCTATAAATTTTGCAAAAATTCAGCTATGATGGGACTTGAATTTCAATTAGTATTTACACCAGAAGAACTTATTTTAGATTGTCTTTTATGATGGATTTCATTAAGATGATTATGCTAGGACAAATCTAGAAAATAGAGTTAAGGACGAGTTTAAAAATATTTAAAGTGTGTTTGAAGAAAATTTTGGAGAAATATTTAAAGTGTGTTTGAAGAAAATTTTGGAGAAATTATAAATGATCAATGATTTTTCCTTTTTTTACAAATCATATAAAAAATAGTGAAATAATTTGTAAAAAATAAAAAATTAGGAATTCATGTCACATTCCTACCACGAAAAGAATAATTTATTTTTTGAGCTGGCATAAGCCAACCTCAATCCCTAACGTAAATTACATGCTCTAGGCATCTCATCCTTATTGTTATTCGTCCACAACAGCGAATTTCAGACAACAATTGTAAGGTGTTTGAGGCTTTAATTCAAATCAATGTCAACTAGAGAATTGCTCATAATTAGAAGGGGAATAACATTTTAAAAAAATGGTCAGCTTGGTTCAGAAACAAAGAAGATTAGTTCCTGAAATTCGTGTTCTTGAAGAACACTCGAATGAAGGTTGATTTGGCGATTAGAGATGAATTGATGCTTTTGATGGGCTTAGAAAGAAAGTTTGATAATATTAGAATATTATGGAATCAATTGGAGAGATCGAGAACAAGTGAATGAATGATTTCAAGTTTCTGGAAGCAAAACAAAGGTGTTCTTGAGAGTCTATGTGGGTGTAGAATCACTGATGGGGAGTTTTGAAAGGTTTGGAAGAGTTCTTGATTGAGACTGTAGATAGTATTGTCGGGTGTTCCCAAAATGAATAAAATGGAAGCTTATCAAAAGCTTGATTTTTTGAAGCTAGAAAATCTGATTTGATTGAAATAAAATAGAATTTCTGTTGTCCCTAGTCAACTTTAAGCACCAATTTCAGAAATGTTTCCAAAATTAACCCCACTTGATTTTGTTTCATTTGATCCAATTTTGAAGAGGGAATGCTAGATATTTTGTGTAAAACTATTTTAAAATATCTGATTGGGTAAAAAATAGTGTCTACAAGAGTTGTTGCGATTTCAGTTGGATGTTCTACTGAGTTCTGCAGTTTTAAGTTGGATGTTCATGGACTCTCTGGGTTATGTTGCCTTCATAGTTTGAATAAGACTACTATAGTTGCTGTCGATTTTCTGCAATTCAAGTCTCATGAGTCTAGTCAAGGTTATTGTTTTTGTTGTATGAAGGATTTCTGGTTATGAATGATGGCTATGCTTTGTTGCCTAGTTTTGTGGGTTGGCTCATAGAGTCATTGTAGTGCTATTGATGCTAAGGATGACAATTTGAAACCGCCCCGCGAAAATCGAACCGAATTGTCCCGTTTGGGACGGTTTTTCCCCGAAACCGAATGAGGATGGGGCGGGGATGGTATTTGTGTCCCTCGACCCGCCCCGCCCCGATTTCACCTCGTTTTTACCCCGATTCTGCCCCGAATACCATAAACATAATTAAATATATTAAATCACCAATATATTTATTTATTTACTATATTTTATAAGAGTATTGAAATTATTTCTTTATAATAATATAAATTTTTAATATATTACAATATATATTATATTAAAAAATTAGTTTATATAATTTTATTGTATAATATTTATTTATTTTTTTAAATAAAAATTATTAACGGTGCACCGCGGGAATCCTCGAAACCGAAAAAAACCGAACGGGGCGGGGATGGTATTAAAAAAATCCCCGAAATTAAAACGGTGCGGGGATGGTAATTGCATTCCCCGCTCCGAACCGCCCCATTACCATCCCTAATTGAAGCATTTGATGTTGTTTGATGTTAATTTCGCCCGAGCTCTTGGGTTTTTCTGCAATTGTATTGAAGCCTTGGGGTTATTCTGCTTGATTTTCTGTTGTGTTGATTGTTAATATTTTTTAATTGTTCATATTGTGCTAATTGTCTGCAGTAATCCTGGACCGTGCATTGGTCTGATTGTTCATGCCTTCTTGAGATTATTGTTGAATTGGGAAGTGTTTATTTTGCTTAATTGAGTCAGAGTACCTTAACTGAGTTTGCTTGCATAAGATTATTATGCAACTATTGATTATTGAGCTGATTATTCTGTATGGTCTATTTCGTTGTGGTTTTAAGCTTGGTCGATTATCTTCTAGTAATGTTGCTTGAAATAAGTGTAAGAAAATGGAAGTATAACAAAAATATACTTTCTGTATTTACTTGTAAAGACGGGCACATATATTGATATATATACAAAGATAATTGTTTGGATGATGACAACAATAAGTAGATGGAAGTTCCCAATAGCTTGTGTGTCTCAAGATAGGGTGGTTATATATATGACTTCGAATTTGAGAAGATATGTTGTTTAAAAAAATCATTAAACAAAAAAGAATTTTTATCAAATTATCTTTATTTAGTCTTTCTTTTTAGTTTATTTATATATAGAGTAACTCGAATTAGATATTATGTTTACTACCATATAAGGTGTTGCGCTAAATCACAATTTGTAATGGAGTGAGAAAGATATGACGACGATGAAGAGATTTTTTACAGTGAACTCCTTAGATTCACATCCGTGAATCTTGACTATATTACTGAAATGATAAAATTTATGATCATTCATTTTTCTTTTCTATTGATTTATCATTATTATCAGGTATGAAGATTCCAAAACATTAATAAATTGTAAGTTTCATGTGTTTAATTACATGTCATTACGTGACTTGATTTGACGCATTTCAGGGGAATACCTCTTCTATAATATAAGCTCACAATTTCAATCTTTGTTACTTTAATTAGTGAAGAATCACTACAAATATTTACACCTTCTATATTGATATAATATTATTCACGGTTCTCATTTTTTTTTTTTTGAGTATTTTGGTTTTAAAATTTCTAAAAAGACTTTTTTTTGAAGAGCTGAGTAAATTTGGCAAGATTAAAAAACATAAATATTTGTGACAATCTTGCAGATCACATGGTAAATTATTTTTCTTAATAACATTTTTTAGATATCAATGTATAAAAACACAATATAATTCTATGTCCAAGCGAGTAACAAATGTACTAAATAAATTGAGTGGATGCTTGATAATTATCATTGACTTTATATATATATTTAATTTTTTTTATTAATATAATCATAAACTTTTTCTTATAATGATTTATTAGGACGACCCATCATTATTGACTTCTCATAAATAATAGACTTACGTGACATGTCTTCACGTAGTAAATGCGAAAAGAATATATACCACCGTTTTGATTATTCTAACCATTTGCATCTCAAAAATATTGATGGTTAATGAATTTTATATTATTTTTTACTCTTAAAAAATCAAAGTTTTTCATTACTAATATAACAAAAATTAACATGAAAGTCTAACTATCTTTATGTTGAAACTTTCAAAAATTTAATTAAGGGTAACATATACACTTTTTTTCCATTATTATTTTTTAAATAATTTATACACATTCTTTAAATCTTCATACATCTATTGGTGAAGAACCATGCAAATATTTACACATTTTATGCTTAGACTTCAAATTACCCTAAGAAGTAATTGTAAAGATGAATTGTTCAAACTAAAAGTTGACATCCTGTAAAATATTGTCATTTTAACTTATATATTAAATTATTCTTTATTCGTTTTAAAATTTATTTGACATTATATACTTATTTTTTTTAATATACTAAATTTTAATATCATTTTGGTCAACAAATAAAGTTTTTGACATTTTGTATTTAAAATTGATCATAATACTCGTTATCCCCTAATTATGATCCTATTAATTTTTAAATAATATATGCACATTATTTAAATATTCATACATCGATTAGTGAAGAACCATGCAATATTTACACATTTTATGGCTTCACGACGAATTATCCTAAAATGTAATTGTGAAGATGAATTATCCAAACTAAAAGTTGAGTTATCTAATAAAAATATTGTTAATTTAATTTATATATTAAATTATTTTTTAAATCTTCATACATCGATGAGTGAAGAACCATGCAAATATTTACACATTGCATTGCTTCACGACGAATTACCCTAAAGTGTAATTGTGAAGATGAATTGTCCAAACTAAAAGTTGAGTTATCTTATAAAATATTGTTAAATTAATTTATATATTAAATTATTGTTTATTCTTTGACATTATACACTTATTTATTTTTAATATGCTAAATTATAATATTTTTTTTGTTCAACCATACTTTTTTTTTTTAGTTTTAATCTAAAATTGATCACAATATAACCCCTAATAATGATCCTAATACTCATTATCCCTTAATTTTTTTTATTAACTGTCATTGTTATTTTATTTATTTATTATGAGAATGTATATTTTTACTATATATGTTGTCTAAATTTTATGATTATTTCTTTAAAATTAGTTTCAGTTAAACATTTTGTTTATTAAAAAATGTTCAAAATGTTAAGTGGGAAAAATTATATTGGTGGTTAAAATATATAAATTCGATAAGTTGATTTGACTGATGTGAAAGTAAAGGCACTAGACGAGAGTATATATTAAATTTATAGATAAATGTGAAGTGAAATTGTTGGTTAATTAAAAAAAATTAAAATTTCGAGTAAAAATGTTTGAAAAACGTTAGTATTAATAGTTAAAGGAGCAAATATTAATATTTTTAAATAAAAATGTAAGTATATATTTTTTTAAATTATTAATATTATTTTTCTTTGAATATATTAAACTTAATTTTTTTTCTTAATATTCATATTTTAAAATTATTAATTATATATATATATATATATATAATATAATATAATAAATATGTATAACCAAAAACAGAAATATTTTGACATGTTTTTGTTAATAAAGAAAATTATTTTAATTTATAGTGGTCTTATATATGTATAATTTTACAAAAAATATTATATTATAAAATTGTTTTTATTAATTATAAATAACAATTAATGTTATTATTTAATAAAAAAAATAATAATTATAAATATTTTTAATATATTATTAAATAAAAAGAATAAAAAATGTTTCATAAAAATAAATTAAAAAACACAAAATTTACTTAAGATAAATAATTGGATAAACAAATAAAAAGTATATTTAAAAATATATTTAAATAAATATGTTAAGTTTTAAAATAATTGAGACGTAATTGAGACTTATTTATTATTATAAAATATAAATTAAAATACTATATATTTACAATTTAAAGAGAAAAATATCAATTACACCATATTATTAATTTATTTAATTATATATATATATTAATTTTAAATATATATATTTTTTTGTTTATCCAATTATTTATCCTAATAATATTTTTTAAAATAATTAATTATATTAAATTTCTTTTTTTTTCCTTTTCTTTTTTTATAAATATCAATTTGTCCTAAATACTCAAAATCAATATAGATATATAAAATGCAAATAGATTGGTTATGTGTTTTTTTTAGTATTTTTGTTTATTAAATAAGCAAAATAACAATAAATAATATATTCCAAAATTTTATATAATTTGAATGATAATTTATTCCAAAACTTAATGTTTGAAATGTTTATAAATTTTATCTTTCTTTAATTGTGTTTTAAATCAATAAAACTAAATTTTAAACTCATAAAAATGATTTTTTTTTTATAACTTTAGATTTTTGATATATTTAAAATATATATTAACATTAAATTTTAATTAAAATTATTTTTTATAAAAATAAAACTATTTTAAAATGAATCAGATTTGAATAATATTATTTTTCTCTAAAATAGGTATGCATAAATATTTTTTTTTATTTATGCGCATGATTAATGCTAATTTATTTAATAATATATCAAAAACACGTGTGTATATATATATATATATACAGTCAGTTAAACCGTCGATCTTTTATTATCTAAATCATCAACCGAACCCGCTAGTGTCGATACATTAAATTTATTAACCGGCAAAACTCGGTTTAGTCGGTATATAATTACTTCGGTCGATTTTTCATCAAATCGATTCGTTTTTTCAGTTTTACTTGCACCCATAGATATAATCTTGTGCAATAAGTCTCCTCAACTTACTCGATTCATGAATAGATTTTAGTAATTTTTCATTTAGTTTAATACCCCTAATCATGAGTTCATAAGTAGATTTTTGCAATTTTTATTTAGTTTAATATCCCTAAATACATGGTTAAAATTTTACAATTATTTTTATGCAGTTTGATACCTGTATATGGGTTCATAATTAGATTTCTACAATGCATTTTGATACCTTTCAATAGGTTTATAATTAGATTTTCGCAATATTTCATTCAATTTGATATCCCTTCATTGGTTCATAATTAGTTTTCTACAAATTTTCATGTAGTTTGATACCCGTTCGTAATTAGATTTTTGAAAATTTTCATTTAGATTGATACCCACAAGCATAGGTGTTTTAATAGATTCACATCCCAATAGGCCAACATTCATCGATAAATACCATTGGTATCATTTGTAATTTTGAGGCGAAGAAAGAATTTTATAATTATAAAGTCTTTGATTTTGATTTAGAACGAAAGAATCTTCTAAGTATCCATAATAGTATTTCCTTTTAATTACATGAATACCATTATCATCATATTCAATTTTTAGATAAAGAAAGAATTTTACAATTATAAGGTATTTGATTTTGATTTAGAATCAATTGATTTTTTTTAAGTATTAAAATTTGTTCGATACAATAACCAGATAAGACAGTAATAGTATGATAATGTCTAATATCTAAACAATGATCATATATATATATATATATATATTTTTGAAAGTCTTGTTTTTTTTAGAATTTTGATTATATTTTAAAATGTCACTTTCTTAAAGTTTGTTTAAGTCCATATAGACTAATATTTAATTTACAAAATTTTGATTTTAGAATCACATTTAAAACCATATGTTTTATTATATAAATGTTTTTTTTCAATAGTTCAATAAAGATTTACTATTGACGTCGATTTTGTATAAAAACAATTTGTTTTGAAGTTGTTAGGGTATTTTTAACTATACAAAATGTCACTCGACAAACAACTGTAATGGTATCAAATCGTTCGAAATATCAACAAGTCAAAGGTGAAAAAATATATTAATGATAATAAAAGATTGTATTTATTTATGTTTGTGAAAATTGAAATTGCATGGGTAACTTTTCACTATCTAACATGAATTATTCTTACTATAATATTATTGTTAATTTTATTTATCTGATCATATATATTTTAAAATTTGATGTATATAAAATTAGAATAAACTATATGCAAATTATATATATGTTTACTTATATGCATATATTTCAGTATATATATATTACAAATATTATTACTTAGAAAAAATGTTTTATTTAATTAAAAATATTTATAATTTTGGGAAGCTTAGTATTAGAGAAAATTATGTATATTTTATCTGATTTTAATTAAATAATTTTGTTTAATTAATTATTAGAAAGTTAGAAATTAGAATAAAATAATATTTGATAATAAAATAACATCCCAAAACAAAACCAAAATTCAATTTATTCAATAATTAGATTTAGACAATATGTTGTTAAAACCTAATGAGAATTTTAAACTTTCTCCCTAGATGCATACAGTTTAGCATTAGAAGTTGCAACTCCTTCATTTATACTATCTCTAATACAACTACATTTTCCTTCATAACAATCTACTAAAGCGGTTGGGCCGCATGGTGGACAATCATTGACAGAACGACATGGGGTTGATGACTCCGTAAACAGTAGACCTACAAATATCATCAACAATGGAATAACATTAACTAAAATAAGAACTATAATAAATCTTAGTTTTGTTACTAAATAAATAGAAATAAGTACCTAATAAAGTTATAGATACAATTAATAGAATAGAAAATTTCCCCATATCTTTAAGTGATTTATAAGAAATAAGCAAGAAAATATATATCTTATATATAGAGATGAAAACAAAATATATAGATGTGAAATAAAGTGAATGTTATAGTTGTGAAATTAAATGAAAGTTGTTATCATGTGATTCAATACATTTTTGGGATATTTTTAAAGATTGAGTGAATACATTTATTATTTTAAGAAAATATATATTCTTGTTATATAATATATGGTTGTGAAATAAAAGGCAAATCTATATAGATATTCATGTAATCCATAGATCTCTACATATCTTTTAAAAGATGTTTAATAAATAAATTTATTATATTTTAATAAAATATCTATCATGTGTGAAAATAGTTGGAGAAATTAAATATATCTTATCATCTAATTCATGCATTTTATAAATGAATAAAATTATTATTTAAATAAACTCTCTATTATAATTATATAGTTGTAAATAAATGATAATCTATAAAGTTAATGTTATTATGTAATCTATATGCAATTTTAGGGTTGATTTTAAAGATTTTTGATGAATAAATTTTTATTATTTTAATAATTCTTTTAGCCTTAATAACATATAGGTGTGAAATAAAGTGTAGAACATTAATCTTACTTAAAAATTTGTATTTTATCATTATTATTATCATCACAATTATAGTTATTTTTTAAATATCTAAAATAAGAAATGAGAATTATAATTATTTAAAATAAAAAATGCTAGTGATATTAATTGATGAAAAAATAATTACTTAATACAAGTTTTTTTTGTAACAAATTAACTCTTTTAATTGTATTCTCTAATCCATGCATTTTAATTTTATTTTACAAATTTTAATTGAATTAATATTATTTTGGTAAACTCTCTATTCTTAATTCTTTTTTAAATAATTTTATTTCTTAGATGATAATTTAATGATTTTAATGAATATATTAATTATTTTAATAAATTATACTATTAATATATATTGTTGAAAAATAAAAAGGTAAATCTATAATGTTAATGTTATTATGTAATCCATGTATTTTAATAAAAAAAAATTATGCTTAATAATATATGGTTTTGAAATAAAGTGTAACTAAATATTTTATGTAATCCATGTATTTTAATATAAAAAAAAAATTATCCTTAATAATATATGGTTGTCAAATAAAGTGTAACTAAATATTATTATGTAATCCATGCATTTTAGGTATTTTTTTAAAATTTTAATTGAATAAATTTATTAGTTTGATAGATTTTCTCTATCCTTAATTATTTTTATAAATAATTATATTTTTTCGGTTAAAAATTCAATGAAGTTAAATGAATACATTTATTATTTTAATATATAATGTTGAAATAGATGGTAAATCAACCAAATTAAACAGTGTTGAATAAAATTAAATATTAAAATTTGTATATTGAACACAAATTTAAGTATTTAATAGTTTAAATATCTAAATATAAAAAATCAAATTTATAAATAAAAACATATAAACTTTAAATACTCAATATCTAAATTCGTTTTTAAATTTTTTCATAATATACTAAATTAATATATGAAAAAATCATTAAGACTATCTTATCCTTATATATTAATTATATTACTTTATTAGTATATTATATTATATTATATTTTTATTTTTATTTTTAAAAAGACTAATTAAAAATAAATAATTTTTTTAAATTAAAAATATATTATATTGCATTAATCCAATCTGGATCAAGCAATGCTTCATTGATTTTCTTTGGCTCAATTTGAAAAATGAAGGCGGAGTTTGCCATTTCATCCAATAATTGGTGCCTAGTTCTAAGAGGAGCATTAGGATTACCAATTATTAATTCAGGTGGATGATTTCTGTTCCATTTAAAGCTTGGTCCCAAATGATCAGACGTATGGTGAGAAGACCCCGCGACGTCTGAACTATTAGCCGTCAACTGACTTGTAGTTTGGACATCTGGTTGACTCTCAACTAGATCAGCCATCTGATCAGACGAGTAAATTCTATAGACCGGAGCTTCATCATCACTATCAGATTCAAGACTTGTGGCTTCTAATCTGTTATCAATTTCAATGAATTCGTCAGAATTATTTTCAATAGATTCATCACAAACAACATGATAGGATTCTATAAAAGTTAGAGTTCTATTATTATAAACTCTATAAGATTAACTAAAGAATATCCTAGCATGATTCCAGCATCTTCTTTAGCATCAAAAGTAGTTAAATGATTTTCCCATTGTTTTGAATAAAACACTTACACCTGAAAATTTGAAAATATAAAACTTTAGGAATTCTTCCATAAAAGAGTTCATAAGGTGTTTTTCTAAAGCGTTTATTAATCATTGACCAATTTTGTGTATAGCAAGTTGTGTTTATGGCTTCTGCCCATAACTTCTGAGAAACACCTAAGTCGGCTATCATAGATCTCGTTGCTTCTTTTAGTGTTCCGACTCTCCTCTCAGCAACACCATTTTTCTGTGGAGTTCTAGAACTAGACAACTTGTGTCTAATACCAGAATCCTCAAGGTAAGAAGATAGGCGTTTATTGGTGAACTCAGTTCCCATTCACTTATAATTTTATGATACTTAAAGATTTTTCGTTTTGAATTCTTCTAAGGATCTTTATCAAATTCTCAGCGGTCTAATCCTTAGAAGGTAGAAATATAACCCATGTAAATCTTGAAAAATCATCAATTATGACTAGAGTAAATCTCATTCCTCCCAAGCTTTTTACTGGAATTAGACCGAACAGGTCCATATTCAATAGTTCTAGGTATCGGTTGGATTGAGATTTCCCTTTACTTTTAAAAGTTGATCTGACCTGTTTTCCCAACTAAAAGACCTTGTCTTTTGAAAACTTCAATTTAAGTAAACCAGAAACTAAATCATGTGAACAAATATTGTTAATAGTTTTAAAATTAAGATAATATAATATCTTATTCCATAGCCAGTTTTGATCATTTTTGGCTATCATGCATACAAGATTAAATATCTTATTTTTCTAGTTCATTTTGTAAGAGTTTCCTACTATGCTTCCAATCAACAGGGCAACACCCTACTGATCATTAACCAGACATGCATGAGTTTGAAAATCAACAGTAAATCCATTGTCACACAATTGGCTTATACTAATCAGGTTATAGCATTTTCAACAAGTAGCACGTCGTTGATGGTGAGGTTGCCATGGATAATCTTACCATTACCCATGGTCTTACCCTTGTTATTATCACCAAAAGTGATCTTAGGCCCAGTGGACTTCGTTATTTGAGTTATCATCGGTCATGTGTCTGGAGCAGCCACTGTCCAGATATCAGACCGATTCTTCCTAGCAGCTAACTTGTTGTACCTATAAATAAACATATTTATAGATTTTGGTACCCACATTCAATTGGGTCATCGGTTCATTAGTCCTTGGTAATCTATATTTGAGTTATCTTGATGGATTTTCCATATTGTGTTGTGAGCAGTGCGTATGATTTAGGCTTAGCAGACGTCTTCCTCTTAGCAGCTGTTCTATTAATTTAGAATGATGGTTTTTATCTAAAACTCCTTGACTTTTTGTCAGGTTTTGGTTTGTCAGACTTCTTGGCTGCCCTATTATTAGGCTTCAACCAGCTTTAAGTTGACTTTACATAAATAATATCATCCTTTAATGTTAAATCCTCACAGCCTGGATTAGTCCCTTTATCAGTTAAACTACCCTGACAAAGCTTATTGGCTTAAGCTTGTATTTCGTCGGGTTTAACTTCTCGTTGGACTTGTCTGGGATGACATTGTTAAATCTTAAACCAAATTTTTATCCGGTAGGCCTCAATAGACTAATCAACTGTCTGACTGCATCTTCAGACCTCGTCCAGAAACTGACCACATAAGTCAAACGTTGGTTTTCAAAAGAAATAGTTTGAACATTTTCCTTGAGATTCTCATTCTCAAATGAGAGCTCAACAATTTTGTTTTCAAAATATTTTGGTTTAAAAGTTTGAGATGAAGAGATGTTAACAGTTTCATTTTTCAATCTCATCTCATTAAGAGCATCTGAAAACTTCTTGTACTCAATGACCATGTGATTAAGTGCAATAGTTAAGTAATCTCTTGTAAACTCTCCAGAGGAGAAGTGAAATACCTCAGATTTTTCATCTTCCATAAAGCAGGTAACGTCTTCATCATCCCTGTCGTTGGATGATGAATCATCTGAGTCGCTTTGGACCCACTTGGCTTTTCTATCAGCAACCATGAGAGCCTTCAACTCTTTCTCGTTCTTCTTCTCATCCTTTCTCCTGTCATTACGCTTTGGCTTCCTGCATTTCGCCTTGAAGTGTCCTAGTTTATCATAGTTAAAATATTTCAAGTTAGCCTTATAATTACTCTTATCATTATCGTTATTATTTGAAGAGCTTGAGTTATGATTGCTTTTCTTCATGAATATTCTGAATTTCTTCACAAAGAGTGCCATGGCGTCACTATTGATTTGCTCGGCATTAGTCTTCATAGCCGTGGAAGTAGGTGTCTCCTCAGCAGTCACTAGTGCCTTGGTAGAGATGGTAGATGTGGAAGGCTCCTCTTTGTTCCTAGAGTGTATCTCAAATTCGTAGGCCTTCAGACCGGTTAACAAATCATAGAGCTCTATCTTGTTGAGGTCTTTAGACTCCCTCATGGCCATCGTCTTAATATCCCACTCTTTGGCAGAGTACACATGACTTTGATCGCAACCTCTTTGTTTTTGTAAGTCTTGCCAAAAGTGGAGAGAGTAGTGATAATCTTACAGAATCTCTCATCGAATTCAGTTATCGTCTCTCTAGGATGCATCTTGGTGTTATTTAACTACTGTGTGGCAACCATGAGTTTGTTCTCTTTTGTTTGCTCATTGCCCTCAGACAGTTGAGATAGCCTCTCCCAAATTTCTTTAGAAGTGGGGCATGTGATGATCTTATTGAACATGTTATCGACCAATGTCTTATAGAGAATGTCTTTTGCCATGTTATCGATGTTGTTCTTCCTCTTATCTTTACTAGTCCACTCAGATCTCAGTTTCTACTTCATCAGAGGAGTACCATCGGGGTTAAGAGTGGAAATGGCCTTCATTATCTTCATCGGACTATCGGTGATGGCATACCACATGTCATCATCTATGGCAGATTGATGAACTTGCACTCTCACTTTCCATCCGTTGTAGTTTTCCTTAGAGAACATAGGAACCTTATTGGTGACAACCATAGACATGATTCAGGAATTTGATGATGCTTGAGAATAGAAATTAAGGCTTTGATACCGCTTGTTAGGATCGTTGTTGACAATAGAGACGGGGTCTGACTATTGTTAATAACTTACAAACTTCGATTCGATTTTAACTCTGTTAGAAGGTAAAATATGTTTCTATTCTTCGCAAATCTTCACAAACTCTTGAACAAGTTCAAGTGTGGAACAGTTTGTTGAATTTGAAGCTTCAGGAAGATGAATGTAAATGGTAGAAAGTAAAAACACAGTGAGTTTTATAGATCTCCAGAGATAAAACTCCTACGTCACCCCTTCTTCCTCAACGGGAAGGATATTCACTAAAAGGCTTTGATTTGTATAGAACACACTACACAAACCCAGTCAGAAACCACATGACTTACCAACTGCCTACTTTTGAACTTGTTAGATAAATTAGATAGTTAATTAATAAGTAATTAACTATCTAAAGAACTTAACCAAATTCACCGTTTCTGTAGGAAAAGCAGGGAGCGATCATATTCTCAAATTGGCCAGTCAACCGATACCATAAAATCGACACAAATCGGAACTCCCAAATTAATCTATCTTCTCAGCAACATTCTTAGTAGAAGATCGGTTCGGCTCAACTTCTAAAATCGGTGAAACTTCCTTGTCAGAGATCGGTTGTTACTCTTCAGAAGTAAGACCGGTCAACCGATGTTGAAACAACAAACCGGTACGAAGTTCAATCGGATCAAAATTATTGGATCAATCCTAAAGCGATCGTACAAATTAACGGGAAGTGCAACAGATCAAATCAAAGATATGGAACTGCTGGAAGTTTCCATTTTGATGCAATATGTTCACTTTGGGAATATACAGAAGGAGATTTTCAAATATGCAGATTGTGTCCTTTCTTCTTTGATATAAGTCTGTTGATAAACTGCATACTCCAGAAGACTGCAAAGTGGTCAGAAACCTATTTTGGTGTAAGTCCAAGAGTAGCCTCAAAGGAGCAGGTACAAGGCAAAACCGACCAACTGTTAAGCTCAATTGAAGACAAACTGGGCGACTGTGTTGCTGCTTGGGAAGCATCAACCGCATTTAATGCCATGCAGCTCCTTTTGACCAACCAATCAGATTCAAGGATTACCATGTAAGTATCCGTTGAAATAGAAATATGATCGTTGTCATATTTCCACTATTTAAGGAGAAGATGAAAAACAGAAGACACGGTTACTTTACCAAGTTTTTCAAGAGAGTTACCAGAAAGTGACCAAGTGATACACTATCTTCTACACAAGTCTATTGTTCTTACATTACAATCTGTCTAAAAGTGTATTACAATTCATTCCTTGTAAGAGTTCTAAGTCAATAACGAGCAGTAAATAAGCCTCGGTTATTTGACGTATTGTAAGGTGTGATTGAATATTCTTAGTGAATATCCTTCTCAAGGTTTGAGAAGAAGGGGTGACGTAGGAGTTTTATCTCCGAACATCCATAAATCTTGTGTTGTGTTCTTTCTATATTCCTTTCATTCTTGTCATTCAATCCGTGTGTGTGTTGCTTCAAGTTGAAACAAACTACTTCCGCACTTGAACTCGGTTCAAAGCTTGTGACAACTTGTGTAATGTTGAGACCGATATTAATCTTTAACCGAATTAGTATCAACCGTTGTGTGTGTGTAAGCGTTCTCCTTTAGTCGGACCCCGATCCTCTATCGGCGATCTCGATCCTATCAATTGGTATCAGAGCAGTTAGTCTCAATACTCAAGCAACCTGAAGCAAGCATGACTCACGACGAGAAACCTCCAATGCTTGAAAGTGAAGAGTTTGTTAATTGGAAGATTCAAATGCATCTGCACTTGACCACCATGGATGATGAAATGATGTTCATCATTTCTGACGGTCTGATAAAGATCGAAAAAGACAAAAGTGAATGGACAGTTGACGACCGGAGAAGGAACAATCTGGATAATCACTGCAGAAGTTCCATTTACAAATCATTGGATAGAAACACGTTAGCTAAAATCAGAGAATGTGAAACTGCAAAGGAAGCATGAGAGACGGTCATTCAACTTCATGAGGGGAACGAAAGAACCAAAGAGAACAAGATACTGGTGGCCACTCAAAAGTTCGAGAACATCAAGATGCAGCCCGGTGAAACTATGAAAGAATTTAGTGATCGGTTTACTAGTGTGGTAAATGAGCTCTCATTACTTGGAAAGAAATATGATAACAAAAAACTATTGTCAAAGCCTTAAGATCACTTCTCAGCGCTTGGGATATCAAAACAATGGTGATGAGAGAATCAAAAATCCTTGACAAGATGAAGTTGCACGATGTTTTTGAAGATTTGAAGGCATACGAGTTCGAAATGAAGTCCAGAATTGAAGATGAAGCCTCAACTTCAATCGCTACCAGAGCCCTGGTGACATCGATGGAACCAGCAACTCCTGTACTGGTCAAAACAATCGAGCAGTTCAGCGAAGATTCTATGGTCATGCTATCAAAGAAGTTCGGAAAGTTCATGAAGAAGAGCCAACCGACTAACTCATACAACTACAACTACGGTGATAAATCTAACATTCGATGTTTTAATTGTAATGCTTTAGGTCATTACAGGTCGGAGTGCAGAAAGCCGAGAAGAGATGACCGGAAACCAGCTGATCACAACCAAAGGGATGATCATTAGTAAAATTTTCAAGGCAAGGAGATTCAAAAAGCGTTGATAGCCGATGATGGTGGGAGCCTGTGGGAACATACCGATTTAGATAGCGATGATGAAGAAATGTCATGTCTCATGGAAAATGAGGAAGATGTATTCAACTTTGCTTTGAGGAATTTACCCGAGAAGATTTAGTTACTGCACTCAATGACATGGTCATTGAGTATATGAGCTTGTCAACTCTTGTACCGACCCGGTTAAACTTTCAGATCGGTGAACCGAGCAAAACTGAAATCGATGAACCGAGTGAAATCCAAACCGGTGGAACAATTGAACTATCCTCTGAGAATGAAAAGCTCAAGGAGACAGTTCAATCGTTGACCGAAGAGAATGAACGAACCAACTATGTAATGGCTGCATGGAAGAGATCTGGAGATGATGTGAGCCAGATGACGAGTCATCAAAGACCATATAACTGTAAATTTGGTCTAGGCTATGTCAACAACAATCCAAGTAAATTAAATCTTCTAACCGCCAAGGATTGAATCTCAGTAAACACAAGTTGCCTTTAGTAAACTTTGTCAAGAGTTCATTAACCAACAGTGAAGAAAGTCATGATTCAAAATTGGTAAAGGAACTAACATATGTAGGACCAACCAACACTTCAAGATGGCTTCATCCTAAGAGAAGGAGAGTCATCCGGTCGGTTAGAACAGAGCATGATAGATATTCAAATAGGACCGATCAAAGATCACCACGACATAATGAGTTAATCAAAAATAGACAGAGAGATGTCAAGCCTAGTAAAAGCAGATCTATTAAAACTATCATAGGGAAACTCATCCGATTAATTAAAGTATGGATTCCCAAAGGACTAATTAACTGTGGACCCAATTGAATGTGAGTACTAAAAAGGTGTAAATAGTTCTATTTTGCAGGTCAAATAGATTAAACGTTTGGGAAATTCGGAATGGTACTTGGACAGCGGTTGTTCTAGGCATATGACAGAAAACGACAAGCTTCTGACCGAAATTGTGCAAGAATCCGGCTCAATGATAATATTCGGTGACAACTCCAAAAGTAAAGCCGTGGGAAATGGTAAGATTGTCCATGACAACCTAACTATAAACAATGCACTTCTTGTTGAAAATCTACATTTCAATTTGCTAAGTATCAGTCAAATATGCGATGAAGGATATACGGTAGAATTTCATAAAATGCATGCTTAGTTAAGAATCAACAAGGTAGCATTTTATTAACCGGAAATAGGTTAGGAAACATTTACAAAGTAAACTAGAAAACTAAATGTGATAACCCGATTTGCATGATAGCTAAGAATGATCAAAATTGGCTTTGACATAAAAGGTTAAACTACTTGAACTTCAAAACAATTAACTATATTTGCACTAAAGAACTAGTCCAGGGAATTCCTAACATGAAATTTGCTAAAGATAAAGTATGTTCTACATGTCAAATGGGTAAAAAAATAAAATCCACTTTTAAAAGTAAAGGAAACACTCAATCAAGTCGATGTCTAGAATTACTCCATATTGATTTATTTGGACCGATTATGGTCACTAGCCTAAGAGGAATGCATTATACCATGGTAATTATTGATGACTATTCTAGATATATTTGGGTTATATTTTTTGTATCTAAAAGTCAAGCTACTCCAAATCTGATCAAAATGCTTAGAAGAGTACAAAATGAGAAATCAGTACGTATAAATAAAATTAGAAGTGATAGAGGTACAAAATTTACAAATAGTACATTAACTGCATTTCTTGAGGAATCCGGCATTAGACACGAGTTGTCTAGTGCTAAAACTTCTCAACAAAATGGACTGGCCGAGAGAAGAAACCGAACACTCAAGGAAGTCGTAAGATCCATGATAGCCGATACGGGTGTTGCTAAAAAAATTTGGGCAGAGGCTATCAACACTGCATGTTATATATACTCAAAACTGATCCATGCTAAACAAACGTCTTAACAAAACTCATTTTGAAGTGTACCATGACAAAGTTCCTAACATCCGGTATTTTAGGATCGTTGGATGTAAGTGTTACATTCATAAGAATGACAAAAATTACTTGATCGCTTTCGATGCAAAATCCGATGTTGGCATCATGCTAGGTTATTCTGAAGTTAGTAAAACATATAGAGTGTACAATACTAGGACTTTAACTGTTGAAGAATCATCACACATTGTTTTTGATGAATCGGTTGAAAGTAATACTGCATCATCCTTTGATCTACACAGCAGATTGGAAAACTTAAATATTCATTCTGATGGTGAAGATGAGGTTCCGGTCTACAAAAGATTTGTATATGACCAAACGGTTAACGCTGAAATTCAGCAGGATCAAGCTGCTTCACAGCAGGAAGTTGACACCTCAGTGTTTGCTGAGGAAATCGGTCAACTTGACATTGTTCAGCCTACCGATATGTCTAACCTTGATCAAATAACCAGTCATTTAGAAGACATTTCTGGACCGAATCTCAAATGGAACAAAGATCATCATCCTGGGCTTATTATAGGTAACCCCTCTCTACCCATCCAAACTAGGCATCAACTGTTGGAAGAATATGAAAACTCAACTTTCATATCACAGATTGAACCGAAAAAGGTGGATGAAGCATTGCTGGATCCCGATTGGATTTTAGCAATGCAAAAGGAATTAAACCAGTTTGAGAGGAATAAAGTCTGACACTTAGTTCCAAGACCGAAAAATCAATCGGTCATAGGAACAAGATGGGTGTTCAGAAATAAACTCAATGAAAACGGTTTGATTACGAAAAACAAGGCTAGATTAGTGGCCCAATGATATAAATAGGAAGAAGGCATTGATTTTGAAGAATCATTCACTCTTGTGGCTAGACTAGAGGTAATTAGAATTTTTCTTGTATTTGCGGCTTTCAAAAATTTTAAAGTCTTTCAAATGGATGTTAAAAGTGCATTTCTAAATGGTGAATTAAGTGAGGAGGTGTATGTTGAGCATCCTCCAGGTTTCAAAAATCCTGATTTAATTAGTCATGTGTATAGGCTAGACAAAGCACTTTATGGTTTAAAACAAGCTCCTAGAGCTTGGTATGACACTTTAACAAAGTTTTTATTCAACATCGATTTCACTATAGGATCGGTAGATAAGACCCTATTTAAATTTGAGAAAAAGGAACATATCTTATTTGTTCAAATTTATGTAGATGATATTATTTTTGGCTCAACTGACCCTAAGTTATGTGAAAAAATTTCAAAGATGATGACTGACAAGTTTGAAATGAGTATGATGAGAGAGTTAAGTTTCTTTCTAGGTCTCCAGGTTCGGCAGATCGACGAAGAAACTTTTATAAACCAATCCAAGTTTACAAAGGAGCTGCTAAAGAAATTTGGGATGGAAAACTGCTCTACAACTTCCACTCCAATGAGTTCATCAATCAAGCTGGATAAGGATGAAGACGGTCCAGGAGTAGACATCATAGCCTATCATAGAATAATGAGATCACTTCTATACCTAATAGCTAGCCGACCAGACATCCTGTTTGCGGTCGGAGTATGCGGGAGATTCCAGGCTAATCCTAAACAATCTCATTACACTACAACTAAAAGAATTTTAAAATATCTAAAAGGGACTCGAGATGTGGGACTGTGGTATCCGAAGGATTCCAGTTTCAATCTAACAAGCTACTCTAATGCAGATTGTATAGGTTGTAAAATCGACCAGAAGAGTACCAGTGGGACATGCCAGTTCCTAGGTGACCGGCTTGTTTCCTGGTATAGAAAGAAGCAAACTTCAATTGCAACTTCAACAGCGGTAGCGGAGTATCTCGCAGCCGGCAGTTGCTGTGCTCAACTTCTATGCATTTAACAGCAAATGAGGGACTTCAGTATTACGGCTGAGGAATCTCCAATCTTCTGTGATAACACCAGTGCAATAGCGATAATATATAATCCGATGTTACACTCAAGAACCAAACATATTGACATTAGGCATCACTTTATCCGGGAGCATGTGCAGTAGAAGCATTTCCGGCTAGAGTATGTCTCAACCGAACAGCAAGAGACCGACATCTTTACTAAGACACTACATGAAGCTAAGGTCTCTTATTTTAGAACTATTTTGGGACTTACTGATAGCGGTCAACTTATTCCTTAGATTCTTCTGCATGCTGTTAGAAAATCGATACTTACTCATGATATACATTCATAAAAAACTGGGCATGATCTCAGGGAGAAGCTTCCGCTTCTCAAATCATGCTCTCGGCACTCTTATAAAACCGATCAGATTCTTCAAATATATGCATTCTCTTTAAAAATCATTCAAACACTTACACGCATTCGTTATGTGCATAAAAGATCAAAAGGAAAGAAAATCAAGTATATAAAGCCGGACAGCTGTCTCCTCTTAAAATCGGTTAAATCACTTTACCGAAATAACTATAAATAAATTGAGCGGCTTAAGTGAATAAGATAAAACATATAGAATAACATATCTCTATAAAACTGGTTACCAAAAGCCAACCGATTACTTACACTATAAATTCGGTAATTTCATTTTCCAGACAACATGGGACAATTGGACAATGTTTGTCATATATGCTTGAACATAATCCTGTGAAAAATAAAACAGTCTCACCTCAAACAATGTGAAGACCTATGTCTATCATTGTTCAAAGGAAAGACTTACATTTCACTAGAATAGTATTTCTTGAAAATATAATACACTTGCCTTTCATCATTAACCATTTTGAAATGACCATCATTCATATCTAACTATATACTTAGATTGTAACCAGATATGTAAACTGATTCCTTGGCTATTTAATAGCACATATTTCATATTCTCAAATCACTCAATATCAAACACAAAGAAACTATTCTTCAAAAATGACTCGCTCTCTCTCAAACACAATTCTTCTAGCCGACTTCGAATCAATTTCACAAAACGACGACATTGAGGTCTGCGCAACTTTCCGGCAGATTGGGTATTCCGGTCTAAGACCATTCCTAGAGGACAGATATGCCATAAACTATGACGTAGTCCTCGAATTCATTAGCACTACCAAAGTCATTCGGGAGGATCTTATCCTTGCCAAAATCTAAGGTCAATCTTTTGTCTTCAGCAAGATAGACTTTGCACGTAGTTGCGAACTACCTACTGAAGGTTTCACCGAACTCTCCTTTCCACCCATGGTCATCAATGAGATGCGCCATCACTTCTCTATAACCATGACTCTGGTCGACACATATGGTTCCAAAAGCTCTCTTCAAACTGAATTCCAGATTTTGAGTGAGATCATTGGTAAGAATATTCTTGCAAAAAAAAAAACACTCAAACATATTCTCAGAAGGTCTTTGAGATGATGGTTGCCATCACCGAAGGCACTCCGGTGAATTTTTCTTGGATCATCTTCAACAATTTGAAGAAGATGATCTCCTCAAACGGAAGAATGACCGGATACGCCCCTAACTGAGCGGTTTATTTTTCAACCTTGATGTCTTCCTCAGTCGAGGAGCTATCCTCTATCCCATCCAACTCTTGACAAAAGAGAGGATCCAGGCGTACATCGACCGGGTGAATAGAGTAAGAATCAGAAGAAATCCAGCTCTTGGACCTCCAAATCATTAATCCTAGGATCAAACATTTTTTATATATTTTGAAAGTAAACCGATTATTTTGCATCTCATGTCGGTTATGTACTATATTTTCAATGAACCATCGGCTTAAATGTATTTCGAATTTAATTTTAAAAATGGTTATCCTCAAAAATTCATATATGGTTATATTATTTTCAACCTGGCATACTCTCAGGGAGACGCTACCGCTTCTTCTATCATAATCGAATATTTCAAAATACCGGTCGTTTTTCAAAAGTGTTCTCAAGCAAGCGATTTTAAAATTTGACCGGTTATTTTTAAATTGGTCAGTCTTCTTTGCACCTTCCCAAGATATTCTTCTGAAAAAGAAACTCCTTTTTCCAAGTCTCAAAAAGTACCATTTTTGGGAAATATGACAAGATGTTTCATAACGGCTAAATTCCTCATTTAATGAGATTTTAAAATGCCTTCAAAACTGGTCTCCTATTTAAAAAAGAAATTCTCTTTAATTAAAACCACAACATTTCTGCTTGGATTATCTCTTTAAAAGTAGGCCTTCATCTTCTACCTCATATTCTCAACATGAATCATTCAGCTCTTCGAACTTTTCTCGTTATCAACTTTGATCCAGTTAAGTCATCTCGTGACATCGAAACAAAAGAAATCGTTTTCGAATCACTTGAGAACTTCGGTCTGAGAAAATTCCTCGAAGGATCTGAATCTATCTTAGAGAGTGAAGTCATCGAATTCTTTTCTCATGCCATCGTAATGGGTGGAACAATAGTATCTTTTGTTAAAGGAGAACCTTTCCAGATCACTAAATAAATTCTCTCCTAGTTCTTTGATCTTCCTTCCGAAGGATTTTCGGATTTCCCCTCTCGTCTCACAAATACAAACGAAAAGTTTTCATTCTTTTTCTCCAACTCCATGAGTCCGGTCAACAACCACGGTCTCAAATCCAACTTGAACCCACACATTCAAGTCCTTCATGATATCATCGGCAGATCTATCTTGTGTCAGATACCAAATCAGTTCTATACAAGAAAGGTATATGATATGATGATTTCCATTGTCAGCAACACTCCAATCAACTGGTCCTCGATTATCTTCGAAAACTGGAAGATGATGATCTTATCTCGTCGAAGGAATATCGCTTACGCTCCTCAACTCAGTCGACTTCTTTAGGCTCACAACCCTAATTTCGATCCGGGATTCCATGTGAACCCGACCAACATGCTAACCAAGGAATTGGTGGAAAGTTGGATTAGGAGGGCAGATGCTAGGTGTTAAGATTATCATCATTGTACTTGTCTTTAATGAAAAACCGGTTGTTTTGCTTCTCTACTAGTTGTTGCATTTTTAAATTCGACCGCTATATGCTTATAATTGTTTTAACATAGCTGTTTTTCTATTAAATGCCTATAGTTAATTTAATTCGGTCTCATCTTAAACTGCTGCAAAATTACCACACATTAATGAATCGATTTTAATTACCTTAACGCACAAATTTACCGCCAAAAAGATATTGCCTTTATTTTGGAGGTAAATTTTTAGCGCCTTTTTAAGGTGACCGTAAGATAACGTGTGACGGTTGAGTGACTCAACCGTCAAACTCATCATATATAAGGGCACCTGTACAAATATTCAATCACAACTTATCTATTTTCTTAAAATTTCTCTGTCTTTGCATTCTCTCTCTACAAAATCACTCAATCTTCAAAGCTTAATCATGGGACGATATAATGCATTGTTTACTCACATCGTTCAGGTCGATTTCGAAGATATCATGAACGCTAGAACAACTGAAGTTCAAAAGATCATGGACAGCATAAAGAAATCGGGGTTGGAGCACTTCCTCGACGGTCCATTCATATGCTATCAAGGCGTTGTTCGAGAGTTTTTCAATACAGCAAAAATAAAGAAGGAGATCATCCATGCTGAAGTAGGCGGAGAAAAATTTGAGGTTTCCGAACAGGTTTTCGCAGAAGCCCTTCATCTTCCAACAGAGGGGCGTGACTTTTCAATCGACCTTATAGAGGATTCAACCTTAAATATCCAAATTATTCTTTCCAATACTAGTGAACTGGCGCAATTTAACGGAAAGAAAGGCTCCTTGCGGTTCGAATATCGGATCCTCTACGACATCGTATCTAAGGCACTTCAGGCCAGGGGTAATTTCGACAACATCACCCGGTCGAAATTCGAAATGATGGCCAGAATTCTATCGGGTGACCAGATAAATTGGGCGGGTATTCTTTTTGAAAGTCTGTGCGAGATGGTGTCTCCTAAGACCAACCGGTGCTTAGGTTACGCCATGCAGATCGACAAGATTCTGCTCCATCTCAATATTCCTACCGGGCCAAGTATCCTCCTCTCTAACATCAAAATTTTAAATTATGAAAACATTGAGAAAAGCTATGTTAGAGCCGCTAAGGGTAAAGAACCCAAGGTGAAGGAACCAAATGTGAAGAAACCAAAGGTGAAAGAACCAAAAGGGAAGGCCAAGAAAGGGAAGGGTAAAAGACAGGTCGTTGAAGAAACCAGCAACGATGAGACCGAAACCGCTCCCATACCCACCGCTCCGGAAAACCGCGTGGCTTCTCCCATCAACATCCAGACTCATGCCGAGTCTACTACTAGTGCGGGACTCCTCTCCCAGAACAATCTGTCCACAATGAGGTAAATATTCCTATTTCCTCTTCTATTCCTATTGCCAGGTTCAACTGATAGTGTCGGATGTAATTAACAACGTTGTGGATGGAGTCGATCGGATGGAAGAAACCGATGTGACTAGTAATGTTGATGCGACCGGTTAGAATGTTGAAACTGACCGGATAGATTCTAAAGGTGATCGGCAAACCGACTTTGAGAAAGAAAATGTCGAGGAGCCGACAAAATCGAATGAAGATCAGGAAATGACTCAAGCAGAAACCGGAGTCAATCCAAGTCCTCGTGAGGAGGAAGTTATTGTTGAAGATTCGGTTGAAACACCGGACCCTCAAGAAAAAGAGAAAGAGGCCGAAAATATATTGACCAATATTCTTAAGGAAGTTGATGAAAGGGCTATGCACACTTCCAACATGTTCTATGTATGGGCCAATTCAAGAATGGAGGTCAGTTTCAAAAATGTTCTTCCCGAGGTACCGAAGGAGAAGAAATGGTCGGAGCTCTTAGATTTAGAAGAAGTGGTCTTTTTTTAGCAAACACAACCTCCGTCCACGAAGCTTTATCAAGATATCACTTCGCTGAAGTTAATGCAAGACGGAATGAATTGCTACCAAATATTGCGAAGAGGGAGGAGGACCTCAAGGTAAATGAAAATGTCACCGGAGTGAACGATATTGTCCTCTCAATGCTGAAATATATAATGAAAGATCTTGATGCAATAGTTTACAAAAATGACGAAACATCGGCTGACAAAGAAAAAGATATTCAACAAGATATAAACCAAGCCGAGAAATCACATTTTAAGGTCGGTCAATCTTCAAAACTGCTACGGTCTCCAAAGGTACAGGAAATATTCGAAACTGGGGACCAGCGCGGCAGGTCAGAAAACGAACACTCCTCCAGTCACTCGAACTCTCCTATCAACACTCCGGTAAAAGAAGAGGAACATGACAAGGAAACCGCCAATCTGTCTCCCTCTAAATTGGCCAAGACTCCATCGGGTAAGTCTTCTGACCGAAATAAATCAATAGAAACTAGCATTGATAAACCGGTAGGTGCAGAAATGTCTCTTTCGCTCATTCTCATGACGTGACTCTAGTGCAACATCAGTCGGTCGGTTCTCTGATTCCAATTTCTAAAGACCGAATAAAAATGCTGATTGAGGAAATGATCAAGAAATCCATGGCCCCATGACAAACATCCATGGAGGCTCAAGTCAATCAAATTCGGAAAGAACAAGCCTCCTCATCTCAATCCCATTATAATAATTTGGCGCAAGTCAAAGAGGTAACTGAGAAAACTCTATCATCGGTTCAAGCTATTTCAATATAGCTTTACGAGATAGTAAAGAATCAAGGAATGACCGACGCCGAAAAACTGAGATTAAATGAAGAAGCTACCCAACGAATCCAAGATGAAGAAAATGCCAAGGCTAAGGCAGCTGAAGAAGAAAATGAGAGAGATGCTCGAATCCTTCAAGAGCAGATGGATAAAAAAAAGATGTATCCCCTCCGATTGCTCAAAAGACGAGGGCAGCGTCTAAAAGAAAAAAGGGCTCAAGAGTCGGCAGCAATGAACACCGGACCGGAAACTGATGCACCAGTGAACTCCGATCCTAACTCTGAAAAAGATCGATGAAGATGATGATGAAGATGACCAGCCAGTAAACCGCAAACGAAGGTCAAGGCCTCAACCTATCGAGGTAGTTCCAATTCGAGTTGTCCCTCCTACTGCCTAGTCAGATCAGCGAATGCACAGAGGAGAAAGCTCGGTTGGCAATGTTGTTCAAAGTCAAAGAAATCTTGGGTTTAGTATTCTTGTTCAAACAAGAAGGGGTCCCTGGTCAGTCGGAGCTGTTACTTCACCGGGCCGCGGATTCATATATAGCTACTTCACCGACCTACTCAACAAACCGGATGGAGGGAGCCACTAATTACTACTTTTACTTTTATGCTTATATTTACTTCACTATTTATTTAAGCTACTATTTTGGGAAATTATGAATATTTTTAGGAACTTAATGATATGGCTTTAATTTCAAAAATGCTGGTTTTGATAATTTTTAATTAAAAATATCAAAAAGGGAGAAATTGTTAAAGAAACCAAAAATTTTTTAATCTTTCTCAAATCCAATTTATTTTTAATTTTTTTCAAAATTTTCAAACCTTTCTCAAAATTTTCAAATCAAATTGTTTCCTTTTAACCAGCCAATAAATATAAGTTCTTTAAACCGGCCAACGATTACAGGGTTTTGAATATTTAACTTAAATAATCATAAAGGGAAAAATTGTTAGATAAATTAGTTAGTTAATTAATAAGTAATTAACTATCTAAAACTTAACCAAATTCACCGTTTGTGCAAGAAAAGTAGGGAGCAGTCATATTCTCAAATTGGTCGGTCAACCGATACCAAAGAAGCGACAAAAATCAGAACTCCCAAATTAATCTATCTTCTCAGCAACAGTCTTAGTAGAAGATCGGTTCGGCTCAACTTCTGAAATCGGTGAAACTTCCTTTTTAGAGATCAGTCGTTACTCTTAGGAAGTAAGACCGATCAACCGATGTTGAAACAGTAAACCGGTACGACGTTCGATCGGCTCAAAATCATTGGATCAATCCTAAAGTGATCGTACAAATTAACAGGAAGTGCAACAGATCAAATCAATGATATGGAACTGCTGGAAGTTTCTATTTTGATGTAATAGGTTCACTTTGGGAATATGTAGAAGGAGATTTTCAAATATGCAGACTGTGCCATTTCCTCTTTGATACAAGTCTATTGATAAACTGCAGACTGCAGAAGACTGCAAAGTGGTTAGATACCTATTTTGGTATAAGTCTAAGAGAAACCTCCAAGGAGCAGGTACCTGTCAAAACCAACCAGCTATTAAGCTCAATAGAAGACAAACTAGTCGGTTGTGTTGCTCCTTAGGAAGCATCAACCGCATTTAATGCCATGAGGTTCCTTTTGACCAACCTATCAGATTCAAGGATTACCATGCAGGTATCCGTTGAAAGAGAAATATGATTGTTGTCATATTTCCACTATTTAAGGAGAATATGAAGAACAAAAGACACAGTTGCTTTACCAAGTTTTTCAAGAGAGTTACCAGAAAGTGACCAAGTGATACACTATCTTCTACACAAGTCTACAGTGCTTACATTACAATCTGTCTAAAAGTTTATTACAATTCATTCCTTGTAAGAGTTGTAAGTCAATAATGAGCAATAAATAAGTCTCGGTTATTTGACGTATTTTAAGGTGTGATTGAATATTCTTAGTGAATATATTTCTCAAGGTTTGAGAAGAATGGGGTGACGTAGGAGTTTTATCTCCGAATATCCATAAATCTTGTGTTGTGTTCTTTCTATATTCCATTCATTCTTGTCATCCAATCCGTGTGTATGTTGCTTCAAGTTGAAACAAACTACTTCCGCACTTGAACTCGGTTCAAGAGTTTGTGACAACTTGTGTAGTGTTGAGACCGATATTAATCTTTAACCGGATTAGTATCAACCGTTGTGTGTGTGTAAGCATTCTCCTTTAGCAGGACCCCAGTCCTCTATCGGTGATCCCGATCCTATCAGAACTTCTAGTTAACTCTCTGTTGAATAGAACACCCTCTGTTCAACTTACAACATTGAAGATTCACACAAAAAGAACATTGAATGAATTACAGAATAATCACTCAGACAGACGGTGGGTAATTCGTGCTTGAGCTTGAGAGAGATTTGATAATCAGAAAGAGAAATCTTAAGCAAGATATGACCAAAAGTTCAGTTAACTATAGCTCATTAGTTGTTCATCCATTGTCCTTGAACTTCTATTTATACTAGAAATGCACTAACGGTTGAATCTTCTACGTGGCCTGTGTCCATTGGATGGCCGCCAAATAGTACGATAGTACATCAGAGCATGTGCATGAGGATCATGGTTGTACCAGACAGTTAGTTCGTCGAATGTTCTCTAAGATCGTGTTGTATTGGAACGTGCAACACAACGTGAGCAACTTGAATACTGGCGTACGTGACAGTTGCTCATTTGTTAGGTCAGCTGGCTTGTTAGACTGCTCATAACGAGAATTGAAGATGAGCTGAATATGTAGTTAGACGGATGCTTCCTTCATACATCTTCTAGCGCTCTTCTTGAGACCACGTCTGATGAAGATAAACGACGTCTGCTCGCGCTCTTCTTCAGACCACGTCTGATGAAGATATACGACATCTGCTCGTGCTCTTCTACAGACCATGAATAATAGACGATTTCTACTCGTGCTCTTCTTCACACATATGATGAAGATAGACGACGTCTACTCATGCATTACTTAGGCCACGTCTGAAGTATTTAGACGATGTCTACTCACGTATTACTCAGACCACGTCTGAAGTAATTAGACGACGTCTACTAGTGCATTATTCAGACTGCGTCTAAAATAATTAGACGACGTCTGCTCGCGCATTACTCAAACCATGTCTAAAGTAATTAGACGACGTTTGCTCGCGCATGACTCAGACCATGTCTGAAGTAATTAGACGATGTCTGCTCACGCATTACTCAGACCACGTCTGAAATAATTAGACGACATCCAAATGGACAGACTTCTTCAGATTTGTACTTGCACAAAAGTAATTTACCTAACTTAGTTTTATTCATTTGCATCATTAAACTAAGCTCTTTAGTTTTGCATGTGCATAACTAAGTTTATTTTGATTAACCCGCACATCATCTAAATAATGTCATCCCATCATCAAAACATTGTTGTTCTAAATAAACTTATTTCCTAAGTTCATTTTAATCAATTTGACTAGACTCAACAACTTCCCAACATGATTGTAAAGATGTTAGGAAATTATTTGGATCATGTTTGATCCATTCCGATCATGTTTGATCAAAATAAAATGAAAATTTTGATTTCTTGACTTGCTCAAAATAAAACAGTTAGTGATCTTATTTTGGTACCAATCAAGTATATGAGTTATAAGGAACCTATTGGATATCTCCTTTCACTTCAAAACAATTTTTAAATTAAAAACTCAAATTTTGACCATAAATTGTTTTGAACAAATTGATCATCATCTAGGTCGATAGATTCTTTGAGATGATGATCAACATGTTCTTGGGAACTTGTGAATCTATCCAAGCTCTTAGATTAAAGAATCAAAGCTAAAAAATGAATTTTAAAAATAAACTAGGGTCGAGACCTATGACCGATGTTTTTGACTCAAGACTGAGACTTATTACCGATGTTCTTGAGCTAAGATCGACAAATCCGACCGAAGATTCTAAACTAGAACCGAGAGAATCCCAGACCCAGGACCGAGACTCATGAGACCAAGGACCAAGGAACATAGCCTAGAGTTAGCCCCAGATCGAGAGGTTTATACACCTCTACTGAAACCTAGCCCCAAGTTAGTTTAGGACTGATAGGTTTTTACACCTAGACTAGTAAGATCAGCTAAGGATCGAGAATCCATAGCACCTCGATCGAGAATTCATAGCACCTCGATTGAGAAACTTTGGTACTCAAACCAAGAGCTCCCGTGTCCATGCTAAGGGTCTTTGGACCCCCGACCGATAAAATCGGACCCAAATCTTAGGACTTCGTCCCTAAGGCTTGTTTGGTTCCACTTTTCAAAATCCAAAGTTATTTTTATAATTTTGGAACTTCAAATCATTTTCTAAAAATCTCGAAAATTTAGAAAATGCATTTTAAATATTATTTGGATATTTCCACACAATTATTTAACCAAGGGTTTATTTAGTGTTTATTTCTAAACCCTAATACTTTTAAAGAATGACTTCTATTATTTAGGTATTTCCACCCTAGTTATCATCCGCAGCTGGTTCCAGCTTTTGAATATTGATGTTTTAATAATTTAAATAACGCTAAACCTAGAAGCATGACTAGGACCGGGAAAATAATTGGTTTAAAACTCAAAACGGTATACAACCGATTTTCAAAATCCAACTTTATAAGTATGGAGTATGAAGTGCAAAAACCATTTCCCAAGTATCACCAAACTTCGGGCCACCCCTCCCCCCTCTGTCCCATGTGTTTCAACGTGCTTGTGGGCACGTGCTAAGCTACGGGTTTGAGATTCCTGGGGGTTATAGTTTTCTGGCGACTTTGTTGGGGATTAAAATGCTTAACTCAAAAACATAAACTTGGCTTTTAAAATGTTTGTATCACATTTTCACACTTAATATACTTGTTTTACAAGGTACAACACCTTAAAAGACACATAGGTTTTACCCTATTTAAAGCATTTATCCTTTATGTGTAAAGGATACATCCCCCTCTTCTTGTAAAGAAGTACTCGGTCGGGATCGGTACTTCTACACTTATGTACAAAGATTGTCAATGTGGAATGACAACTTGTTACAAACTAAGTGATGTTGCGAGAGAAAAAATAAGAAACTAGGATCGACCCACCCTTTGGCGATGTGTCGTCCGATAGTATGCAAGCATTGTGGAGGTTGGGTAAATTCCCAATTGAGTTAATAATCCCTAGTTTATGGCGGGGGTTTATCCCTTCAACTATCGGTGAGTGAGACTCTAAGAACTAAAAACGTGGTTACTATCACCAAGTCGGTTATTTGTCGTGCCCAGACAACCAAAAGATCTCGTCACTACAACCCATTATGTGACTACTATATATGTATTACGTGTATGCATGTATAGTCTAAGTGAACATTTTGAGCATGTTCATTCCTTTCCAAACAAACGCATATTTGTAAATGTTATGAATTTACAGTCACAAACGATGTCCATGCTAACGGAAGTCGTTCTAGTTCCTTGGATCGATAAATTTCACGCAAATGAATGGAATTATCGATCTTATGGCCTCTATTTTATCATGAGGTTCATAAACTTTATGATGGAAATACAGGGAATGTGGAACTCATTCAAACGAGCTTACTTCCTTAGTGAAAGGTCTATGTGCCGAACCATAGAGGAATTCCTGGCTATTCTTATGACGAACAACAACAAAATTTTACTTTTAAGGAAGTTTGTAGACTCAATTCCCTTCGAAAATTTCTTACAAGAGGAGTACAGATACTTTAAAGTCACATCTTATACGATTCTAGCAAGGACGTACTTCAATTTCCATACTTGGACTCAAATGAAACTAAGAAATGAAGAGATTCTTCTAACGTTAGGATCATTCATGATAACAATGCCAATCCTACTAGCTCATTTCTTTTGAGCACCAGCAAACGGTAAACCATCCTCGAGAATCATCAAGATATCACACCAAATGTGAAGAGGCAACAAAGATCCCTCTCGTATTATTCTAGCGCAAATGCTAATGGGCCTGAACAACTCATGTCTATCTTCTAGCATGCGCAAAAGGGTTCCCCTTAATCCTCTACATCTGGTTATTTGATAAGCTCAAGCGCTTACTGCTAGTTATACCTGATGGCATTATGTCCCCTTCTATCCAATATCAAAGAATGAAGGAAGCCTTGACTAGACCTCCTGTATAGAATAATAATGAAATTTGGGACATTCTCTTGTGGTATCCCGTCAAGAAAATGACTTTCATGATGGATAACAAGCCGCTAATCATGCTTATGGGTCTGTAATGGATTACTTACTATTACACTCATATCATGTTCAAGTATTTAGGCTACAACTTTATTGAAGTTGCCTTCGTTGTGGATAAGCCCATCAACCGTAGGCCTATGTAGGAAATCTAAAAAATGGCATGATGACTTTCAAATGAATATCCTGTCAAAGCGAATGAAATACCTAGATCACACCCTCAAATAGTATGAGGAAGTTCAGGAAAATGAAGTGGAAGAAGATGATAGTGTTGGAACAGGCTATAGTTGGACCTAAAGCCTTCGATCTTTGTCAAGCATTTTTTCCCTTTTACACTCTCTTTGTAAAATATCAACAAGAAAGTCATGTTTGTAACAAACTTTGCGAGTATGTTTGTTAGATTAAGTTAAATAAAGAAAAATGGAAAATTAATTAAAAGATAAATAATTAATTAAGGTGAAATAAGAAAAACGTTTTAATTGATTAAAATGAACTTAGGTGAATAAAAATAAGTTTAATCAATACGACATAGTTTTAATGATGAATTCATAAGTGAATAAAACTAAGTTGTGCAAATGTCTAATGTGCATGTACAGCTCAAGAAGCGCGAGCAGACGTCTCTCTTCAACAGCAGCAGTCTAAAGAAGTGCGAGCAGACGCCTTGCTTCAACAGTAGTCTAAAAAAGCGCGAACAGATGCCTTACTTCAGCAGTAGTCTGAAAAAGCGCGAGCGAACGCCTTACTTCAGCAGCAGTTTGAAGAAGCGCGAGTATACATCTTTCTTCAATAGTAGTCTGAAGAAGCGCGAGCAGACGCCTTACTTCAGTAGCAATATAAAAAGCGTGAGCAGACACCTTGCTTTAGCAATAGTCTAGAGAAGTGCGAGCAGACATCTCTCTTTAGTAGCGCGAGCAGACGCCTTGCTTTAGCAGCAGTCTGAAGAAGTGCGAGCAGATGCCTTACTTCAGTAGCCGTCTAAAGAAGCACTAGCATCAGCTTTTCTTCAGTAGCCGTCTGAAGAAATGTTTGCTTATCTGCATAGCTCATCAGCATAACTAATAGTAGCGTTCGTTATCAGCAGTCTGCCAAGTCAAATTTATATGACAAATATTCAATTGCCATGTATACTATTATTCCACTAGACCGCATTGTACCCTCTAGTACACCACGTTCTACCGAATATTCCGTAGTACAATTCGGTATGCCACAATCCAACAAATATATTTCGATGCATTCTATACCGTACACCTAGCATACATCAAACGGAAAGCTGCCGCATATCCAAGAATCAGATTCGACCGTTGCTACGACTTCAATATAAAAAAGCAGCAAAGTACAACAATGAATCTCTCCACACTAATCTCAAATCAATTGACTCTCTCTCTAGCTCATTTCTCTTAAGTGTATTTTATAATTCACTAAGTTAAGTTGATAGATAATCTACTTTACTACGTGATAGTTATTTTTAATGTGTTGTAAATTGAATAGAACGTTGTTTGTTCAACAGTGAGTGATAGTTAGAAGTTCAGAAGAGGCAGCTGTTAAGTCCTGAGTTCTATCTAGGTTTGTGTAGCCGCTATACAAATCAAAGTCTTCTAGTGAAATCCTTCTGGAAATAGAAGAAGGGGTGACGTAGGAGTTTTATCTCTGAACATCCATAAAACTCCTGTGTTATTTCATTTCTGCATTTAACAGATCATAATTTGCCGCTTCAAGTTTAGCAAGCATTTCTACACTTGAATTCGTTCAAGAGCTTGTGACAATTTGTGAAGAATAGAAACAGATTTTCATATCCAACAGGATTAAAATTGAATTGAAAGTGATAATTAGTACAAAAATATTAAACTCCTTCTATTGTTGTCATCGATCCTAACAAGTGGTATTAGAGCAAGGTTCTCTATTCTCAAGCATTTTCAGATATCAAAATCATGTCTATCTTAAACAAAATCCCAATGTTCTCGAATGAAGATTATGATGACTGAAAGATCAGGATGCAAGCTCATTTGGTCGCTCAAGATGATGTTATGTGGTAAGTCATCACTGATGGTCCAATGAAGATTATGAAGGTCAACATAGCCACAACTTCAACTGATGGTGTTCCTGAGATGAAGGAGAAACCAATATTTGAGTGAACTTCTGAAGATATGAGGAAGGTCAACCTCGACAATATGGTCAAAGACATTCTCTACAAGACGCTGGATAAGAATATGTTCAGAAAGATCAACTCATGCTTCACTGCCAAGGAAATTTGGGAGAAGCTGACTCAACTTTGTGAAGGCAATTACCAAACCAAAGAAAACAAGCTCATGGTTTCCACGCAGAAGTTTGACAGTATCAAGATGCGGCCTAGAGAGAAAATGACTGAATTCGATGAAAGATTCAGTAGCATTGTCATTGTACTCTCCACTCTGGGAAAGACATATAGAAATAGAGAGGTTTCCATTAAAGTCATGAGAGCTCTCTACCCAAAGAATGGGACATCAAGACGATGGCGATGAAGGAATCCAAAGATCTCAATAAGCTTGAGCTACATGACATGTTCGCCGATCTGAAAGCCTGTGAGTTTGAAATAAACTCAAAGAATGAAGAGGAACCATCCACATCCGTCTCAACAAAGGCGTTGGTGATTGCTGAAGAGCCACATGCCGCGACAACTACGAAGTCTGCTGAGTAGATCAGCAGCAATGCAATGTCACTCTTCATCAAGAAGTTTGGTAAATTCATGAAGAAGACTCATTCTAACTCTAACTCTGATAATAATAATTATAAGAATGTATCTAAAGTTAACTTTAAATGCTTTAACTGATACAAACCAGGTCACTTCAAGGTGGACTGCAGAAAGTCCAAGAGAGATGATAAGAAGCCTTATGATAAGAAGAACAATAAGAATCAAAAGGTTCTATTGGCTGAGGAAAGTAAGAGAAAGTGGGATGACAACGACTCAGATGACAGCTCATCAAGCGAAAGTGAGGATGAAGTCGTTAAATACTTCATGGCTGATGACAATGATGTATTTGACTTCTCCTCTAACGAGTTCACAAGAGATAACTTAACTACTTCACACAATGACATGGTGATTGAGTAGAAGAAGCTATTAGATTCTTTTAATGAAATAAATTAGAAAAATAAATCTGACAGCAATCCGTCATCTCAAAACACTAAACAAGAAGTTTTGAAAATAACTCAGCTCTCATCTAAGAATGAGAAGTTCAAAGAAATAATTCAAACTCTTTCTACTGAAAGCCAAAGGTTAAACTACGTGGTTAGTTCCTGGACAAAATTTGGAGACGTCGTCAGACTATTGATTAGTCAACAAAAGCATGTTGGATACAAATCCGGTTTAGGATTTGTTAATGGCGACCCGAATGAGTCCAACAAAAAGTTGAACCCAGTAAAAGGCGAGCTTAAACCCATAATTTTTGTCAAGGGAAATTTAACTGAAAGTGGAATTAATCACAACTATGATAACTTGACTTTAAAAGATGGACTTAAGTATGTTAAGCCAACTGACCAAAAGTCAAGCTGGCTTAAGCCCAATAAGAGGGCAGTCAATTGGTCTGGTAATCAAAATTTGATAGAAAGTCAAGAAGTTCTCTTCAATACTCATCTCCTAAGGTCAAGGGATCAACAACAGGAAAAAGACGTCTGTCAAACCTAAATCATTTGTTTTATTAATAACCTAAAATGGGAGATCCATAAAAAAACCCAAATATGGATCACAAGGGACTAATTAACCACGGACTCAAGTGAATATGGGTACTAAAGCTGTAAATATGTATATTTGTAGGTAAACGAGGACAGCTACCTGGAGGAGTCTGTTTGGTATCTAGACAGTGGCTGCTCTAGAAACATGATAGATAATAGCCAGCTGCTAACTGAAATAACGAAGTGCACAAGACATAAGATCTTCTATGACAATACCAGCGCTATCACGAACACATACAATCCGGTGTTGCCCAATTGGACGAAGCATATCAACATCCAACATCATTTCATTTGGGATCATATTGCTTAAAAGCATATTCGGATGGAATATGTGCCAACGGATCAACAAGTGGCCGACATCTTCACGAAACCACTTCCCAAGACTACGTTTTCTTACTTTAAAAATATTTTGGATCTTTTAGACTTAAAATAATTTAATTTAATATGAAAAAATTTAGGGGGAATTTGTTGATAAGCTGATAAGCCAGACGTGTTAAGACAGACGTCTCAAATTGTGTTGAAAGAACAGTCGTCTAACGACACTATACATCAGACGGGTTGTGACATAGCAGCTTGTAATTTCAGCATTGTCAGACGCTAAGTTGTTAGGCAGGCGTCTGTTGACAGATTTGTTGTTGTGAGTCAGTAGACGCCTTCAGATCAGATGTCTCACTAAGCTTAAATGCAAGATATGTAGACAGCATAGTAAGTCGGCTGTGTAAATGTACTTCAGACAATTCGTCTTAAGCCGAGTGGGACAACCGTCTTAATCTTATCAATACGCTATCGTTTTAATTCTTCTTTGGACAGTGAACGGTCACATTTTAAAAAGGAGAATGTTTTCCTCCATTTATTTTGAATTAGATTTCATAAGATAAATATTTGTTTTTTCAATTGAATTTATCTCATAAATATATTTTAAACAAATAACATGAAGACACATGTCTATCATGTCCTTAAATATGACCCACATGCATAGTTAATTAAAGTAATAGACGCATACCTTAATTAATGGTGTCTTTTAAGACACGCATTGGTTATAATCTATATAAAGGGTGCTCTGTACACCTAAGACGACTATCTCACTATGCCTTTGTGTTTTCAAACCCTAAAAACTTTTTTCCTTCTCTCTAGAATCCAGTGTTCTTCTTTATCGTCTAATCTCTAAACCCTGAAGATGACTTACTTCGCTCAAAATACAATGCAGGTGGACATTGAATCGGTTTATGCTTTGGGGATGCCCGTGATGATTGAGATGTTAAAAACCCTAGAGGCCTCCGATCTAAAGAAGTTTCTAGACGTTCCATTCACATTTCACGAGCCATAGATTCGTGAGTTCTTTCTGAATTCTAAGGTGGTTAAAGACATCGTTCAGGCGACGGTGAAGGGCTTTAAAGTTTTCATATCCGAAGATATATTCGCTCAACTGTTTGGGATTCCGATGGAAGGGCTTTCCACCTTCGATGAGATTTCGGTCGAGGACAAATCGGAAATGCAAATCGTCTTCTCAGATGTCTCAGGTCCCGTTGAGACTCATGGGAAGAAGAAGTTTCTCTAATCAGAGTTATGTCTCCTTAACGATATCATCTCCAAGTCTCTCCAAACAAGAGTAGGGTCGTTTGACACCTACACCGAGGAACAATTCGAAATCATGGTGATCATAACTAAGGGAGCAGCCATCAACTAGTTTTCCATTATTTTCTCCACTTTGTTGATGATGGTGTCTATGCTGAATAAGTAGAGTGTGGGCTTCTCTGTCCAACTAAGTAGGGTTCTTGAGCACCTGCAGGTGACCTTGGGAAAAGGTGTTAATGTTCATACCAGTAGGGTTATGACATGTAGCACTGTTGGCAACTACATTCTAAGGATGAAAGCGATTAAGGAGGCCAAGTCCAATTCATCTGTCCAACAATCATGTGGTCATTCGACTACTCTGTCCAATTTCCCAACCGCCTTTAGTCGTCCAACCCTAGTAAAGAGGAAGGAGTTGAGGGTGCAGGAGTCGACTGCAAATTACACCAGTTAGAAGCATGCTTCTATCGTAGAAACCGCTAAGGTTTCCTCTGATGCGGAGAAGGCCAGACAAGAGGAAACTCCTACTACAGAGGTGCCTCCATTGGTAGTCTTTGTTTTTCCTCCGACCGTAATTCCTATTGAGGTATCTACTGAGAAATAGTTTAAAGAATCAACATTTGTTGAGCCTGCTGGCTAGACTACTGATATACCTGCTACAGAGGCTTCTCCCAAGGTAATCTACGAACCTGCTCTGGCCAAGTGCCTACTAAAGTTCTCACTATGGAACCGATTGAAACACCAACTGATGTGTCAGTTGGTGATATTGTTGAAGAAAGGCCTATGAACGATTATGTTGCCTCTCCTATTGCTGAACCAATTGATGTGTCAATTGGTGTTTGTTGGGAAAAATTAAAAGTTAATTAACTTAGAAGAAATTGTTTGGAAAACTATGTAAAGAGTTAATTAACAGAAAAATGCTAAATATTAATCAATTGAGTTTTAATGATGTTTACATATAAACGAAGCTAAGTCATCTAATTGTTTCTATGCAGGTGCATTAGATCTACCTAACTTAGACGTGGTCTAAGCAGGCTAATTAGACGTGTTACATAGTTAGACATACTAGTCTAACAGATACGTAGTTAAATGTGTCAGTCTAACAGATAAGTAGTTAGACGTGCCAGTCTAACAGATACGTAGTTAGATGTGCCAGTCTAACAGATACGTAGTTAGATGTGTCAGTCTAACAGATACGTTGTTAGACGTGCCAGTCTAATAGATATGTAGTTAGACGTGTCAGTCTAATAAATACGTAGTTAGACGTGTCAGTTTAACAAATACGTAGTTAGACGTGTTAGTCTAACAGATACATAGTTAGACGTGCTAGTCTAACAAATACGTAGTTAGACGTGTCAGTTTAATAGATACGTAGTTAGACGTGTCAGTTTAACAGATATGTAGTTAGATTTGTCAGTCTAACAGATACGTAGTTAAACGTGTCAGTCTAATAGACACATAGTTAGACGTTGGCGTCTAACTCTTCCAGATTAGTCTGAAGTGATTCGAAGTTAGACGTTGTAGTCTAACTCCATTAGATGTGGTAGTCTAATGGAACTCGTTGTTAGACGATGGTGTCTAACTCCCTTAGACTTGACAGTCTAATGGAGCACGTCTAATGCCTCTCTTCAGTATCCATTTGAATTTAGCATACGTCTACTCACGATCAACTAGCTGTACGTTACTTTTACTCCACTTTCTCTTGCAGACCAGTACGCCAGCTATTTGCATTCAATGAATGAACGCCACGTACGCGAATATTTCTCCCACTACTTGTTCATTACAGGATAGTTGCAGAAGGATATCCGACGCACTACCATTCAGTACGGCCACGTATCATGAGCACATAGTATGATGTACTCTGTCCTTTAGGCGGCCATCCAATGGGCGTGTGCCACGTGTCCATAAAGAAGATTCGACTGTTGGTGTCCTTCTACTACAAATAGATGCTCAAGGACAACCGACGAATCTCTCGGTCTACCAGTTATTAAATTGAATTCTTCTTACTCATTTGCTCTTGAACTTACTGATTGTACATCATTTTCCAAGTTTAAGAGAGAATCAAAAACACTATTTAGCTGAGAGATATTCCGAACATATTATAAGTTGAACAGAGTTTGTTTTGTTCAACAAGGTGTTAGCTATTCAGTAAGTTTAGTAAAATCCTTCCAGTTGTTGGAAGAAGGGGTGACGTAGGAGAGTTAGCTCCAAACATCCATAAATAACTTGTTGTGTTCATTACTTTTAGTCATTACAATCTTATTGGTTTAAAGCTTCATACCCAAACAAACAGTTCTGCACTTGAATCGTTTTCAAGAGTTTGTGAAGGTTTGCGAAGAATAGAAAGTGATATTAATCCCTAACAGTATTTCTATCAATCTGTTTATCCGAAGTTGTTATGAATAGTCAGACCCTGTCTCTATTGGTTACATTGATCCTATCAATTGGTATTAGAGCCCTGTTTTCTATTCTTAAGCAACAAGAACCTGAATCATGTCGAAAGATGCTAGCTCCTCCAAGATTCCTATGTTTTTGAAAGAAAACTACATGGTGTGAAAGAAGAGAGTTCGTGCCCATCTTTCTTCCTTGCACGATGACATGTGGAGTGTTGTCACTGAAGGACCCATCAAGATCGACAAAGAAAAATCTGAGTGGACAAATGAAGATAAGAGGAAGAATAACCTCAACTACTTGGCCATGGAGTACATATCCCTTGACGATAGCATGTTCAACTACATCATATCTTGCGAGTCTCTCAAAGAAATTTGGGAAAGACTCACTCAACTTTGCGAAGGCAACGCACAAACCAAAGTGAATAAGATTACGATTGTCACCCAACAGTTTGACAACTTCAAGATGCGTCCAAAAGAGACGATAACTGAGTTTGATGCAAGATTCAGTCAGATTGTTACCACCATATCCATTCTAGGCAAGACCTACAACAATAGAGAGATTATTGTAAAGGTCATGCGAGCTTTGCCCAGGGAGTGGGACATCAAGACTATGGTGATGAGGGAGTCCAAAGACCTCAATAAGATGGAGCTCTTCGACTTGTTTACCGATCTAAGGCCTATGAGTTTTAGTTGAACTCAAGGAATGAAGAGGAGCACCCCACATCCGCCATCATTACCAAGGCTTTGGTGTCTTCTAAGGAGTCACCAGTTGCCAACAAAGAAAAGGCGTTTGCCCAGAAACTCAGCAGCGACGCAATGAAGAAGAGCATTCCTAACTCAAGCTCTTCAAATAATACCAATGATGATAAAGCTAAATAGAAAGCTAATGTTAAGTGTTTTAACTGTGGTATTCTAGGTCATTACAAGTCGGAGTGCAGAAAGCCGAAACATTATAAGAAGAGGAAAGACAATGAAGGCGAGCTGAAGGCCCTCATGGCGGCAGACAGCAAGGCCAAGTGGATTCAAAGCAACTCAGATTATTCATAATCCAGCGATAGTGATGATGAAGAGGTTGTTTGCTTCATGGCAAGAGAAGAGGAAGATTCTAAGGAATCTGAGGTATTGGATCTCTCTAGAAGACTTCTCACGAGATGAACTAATGGCTACATTAAGTGATATGGTCTCAGAGTATAAGAAGTTGTCAGAATCTCAAAACAAAACAAGCTTTGAATCTGAAAATGATGAACCACCTTTTTCTCAAACCTCCGAGCCAAAAGTTTTTGAAAACATGGATGAGCTTTCATCTGAGAATGAAATGCTCAAGGAAAAGATTAAAACCCTTTCTTCTGAAAACCAATGTTTAACTTATATTGTAAGATCTTGGACAAGGTCTGGAGAAGCTGTCAAATATAAGATTAGTCTATTGAGGCCTGCTGGATGTAAATCTGGTCTAGGATTTGATAGAATTGACTCAGACAAGTCCTATAAGAATTTAAACTCAACAACTGATAAACTTAAGTCAATAAGCTTTGTCAAAGGGAGTTTAACTGATACCGGAACTGATTCAAGCTGTGAGGATTTAACCTTAAAGGATGAGATAACTTATGTTCAACCAATAGTTAGCTAATTGAAACTTAAGTAAGATGCAGCTAGTAAATCTAGCAAACCAAAACCTGACAAGAAGTCAAGGAGTTTTAAAAGAAAATCATCCTTAAAAGTTAAGGGATCAGTGGCTAGAAGGAAGGCGTATGCTAAGTCAAAATCACATGCACTTATTGCAACACAGAATGAAAAATCCATAAAAATTACTCAAATATGGATTCCCAAGGGACTGTTTGATCGAGGACCCAAGTGAATGTGGGTACCAAAATTTATAAATATTTTCTTGTGTAGGTGATACAGGAAAGCTACAGGAAGGAAGATTGGAGGATAATCTTCTGAAGATTTGTTCTAGAGGATCAATAGTGGCTCATGCCACTTCAAAGGACAAAGTGTCTTCTTCCTTAAAAAAAAATTGGTCTTGAGGACCTCAAAACATTTGTTTATTCTTTTTATTCATGCATAAATTGAAAGGAAATTTTATTGTGTAAATAAAGATGTACGCAGATGAAAGCTTTAATCGGTCTATTAGACGAGGACGTCTAAAAGAAGAGCAAGTACTTAGACGTATACTTAATTACACAATCTAATGTGAAATGTCTTGGTGAAAAACCTACGCGGTTAGACGTCGAAGTCTAATAGACGTTCAAATGTTTATAAGACAAGAGTAGTTGGACGCTCACGTCTAACCAAACACACGTCTAATACGTATTGCTCATGCGTAATTAGACGTCTACGTCTAATAGACGATTAGACATCTATAAGACATGTGATTAGACGTCTGCATCTAATAGACTCATGCGTCTAACAAACACTCGGTCCACACATATTGTAGAAGTAAGTAAAACGTCCAACTACGTGTGCTATTAGACGCTTCATCTTCAGAACTAATTGAGGACAATTGTCCTTTATGCGATGTCATCTAACTTTTCCGCTCAAAATATTGAACAGACACTTCCTAGAAACCTAAAGACGCGTGTCTCTCAAGGATAAGGAAAATGACTGATATAGCCTTAAAATTAATGATCACTACCTTTGGGAAAAGGTGTCTAACATTAAATTGATGGGCCCTCCTTTTATCAAATATGACGGTTAAGCTATGCGACTGTTGGGATTCTATTTAAGGGCATCGTGCATGCGTCGAATGCCTTTTACGATCACTAATTTCTTAAGAAACCTAGTTTTCTCTAACTTCTCTCTAAGAAATCGTTTCATCTTCTTCATCTTTTCTCAAAATGGATAACAAGAAGATTACTCTTGGTCACTGCACTCTGTAGGTGGATTTCTCCTCGGTTTACACTTTCAATCAATAGGATGTGGTTGATATGTTCTGATCTTTGGAGTATTCCGGTCTCAGAAAGTATCTCGGCGGTCCGTTTATATTCTTGGAGAAGGAAGTTCGAGAGTTTTTCAAGTCGGCGGTATTGGTCGGAGAATCCATTACGGCGACTGTAAACGAAACGCCTTTATCTTTCAACGAATCGGCCTATGCGGAGTTCTTTGAACTTCCATCGGAGGGTCATAAGTTTAATCTTGCTTTACCAGCAGAAGCTATCACGGAGATGAAGACGGTTTTCTCAAACGACGGTTCTGTGATAAGGCTAAACGGGAAGAAGAAGGCTCTAAAGCCACATTTTATTCTCCTAAATGACATTGTAGCGAAGGCTCTCCCAGAGCAGGCACATTCGATTCATATAGTTAGGATCGCTTCGACTATATGACAGCCATCTCTTCAAAAGAATAAGGAGAGTGTAGGCTTCGCAGCCCAACTCAGTCGATTTCTAAAGTATTTAGGTATCCATATGGGCGAGGGTGATGCTATTAACCCGAGTCGCATATACACAAATTTCTCCGTGAAGAGTGCTCTTGCAAGAATGAAGCACTCAAAGGAGATGGGTTCTGGCTCTTCCAGCCAATAGATAGATGGTCAGTCGGTCACTCGTTCTAAAACACAGACTGCTTCTGTGATGTCTACGGGGGCAAAATGAACCAAATCTGTAATGGAGTCCGTGGCGAATACGAATAGCCAGAAGAGCTCCCAAAAGAAGGACTCTAGAGTAGTTGACTCCAGGGCAAGGAGAAATCTTCCTCCTATTGTCGTTGTTCTTATTTCATCTCTCTCTCCATCCCCCAACCCGTTGAAGAAACCGGCTAAGTCATATGGTCCTGTTGTAGATCAGAAGAAGGCTTCTAAAACATCCGGTGCGTCTAAGGCGTTTAAAAAGTCCAATAAGGTAAAATCCTCCTATCCTTTGTGTTATGTGCTCATTTGTGATGTTCCTATGACGGAACAAGCTGTAGGGCCGACTGTTGAGTTAGTCGGTCCAACTATTGAAAATGTTGACAGGGTTCCTTCGCCTGTCCGTCCCGAAGTGCCAGCGGTAGTTGTTGCTGCCAGTATTATTGAAACCCCCCACTGAAATAGAGCAGGTCATTGTTCCAACGGCAACTGTTGTTGTTCAGTCTGGAGAAATATGTCTTAGCCTAGACCTGCACCAATGAAGTTCACGAGACTCTCAAGAGAAGATAGCTCGTTGTAGCAATTGTTAGAGGGCGTGCTTTGTTCCCAATCCTTTGCCAAAAGGAGACAAACTATGACCCTCTTGAGAGAACGACCTGAGTAGATGGAAAAGTAAATAGCCGTCTACAATTAATCTTGGATTCATACAGCTCAACAACCCTGTCATTCATTCATGGCACGACATCATCCAAGATTGATAAACTTAAAAAGGAGATATCATTAACTGCGCTGAACAGCTCAGATGCCGAAGAGCAACAGTTGTTCATTGAAAAGTTACAGCCACCTCCTGCTAAGAAGTAGCCTCTTCCTGATGTAGATAAGTATTCCATTCCTGATGTTGAGGAGTTGTCTCAAGATGCCTCCCCTACTCAAGAAAAGGAGCCCTTCTCTTCTCCTGAATAGCCCATCTCCTCTGCGTCTGAGCAGAAGTCATTTACTTCAAAAAAGGAGTCATCTATAGTTATTGAGCGACATTCCTCGTCTACGTCTGAGAAGTAGCTATCTCATGTCGTTGTGTAGATCTCTTCAGACCAGGAGCAGCAGACGTCTGAAGAGAGGAGATCCTCCCTAAAATCCAAACGTTTAACCTCTTCATCATCCAAGAAATACCCCCTGCTAAATCTATGAACTCCGAAGAGGTGAAGGGATTTCTCAAGGATCTGTGCGAAGAGATTGAAGGAAAAGACGGTGAGTCTCGAGCAATGATGCAAGTGCCTCGAGTCTCATCTTCCAAAAGACATTCTAAGTCGTCTGTAATTGAGGTAAGTTTTCGAGCCTCACCTCTTCGCACCCTCCAAGTTGGTTCCCATCTTAATTATTCGGCTCCCACTTCCCCTGAGGATTTCTCTCGGGGAACAGTTGATCTCCGCAACTTTATCATTGAAGCTTTCGCGCCTATGCAGCAGAGTATTGCATCAATCATCGATGAGCTGGAGTTTCTGAGGGGGCAATCTGCTTCGAACTCTAAGGCAACAGCCGATGTTGCCTCGGCACAAGCAATTGCCCAGAAAGAAATATCAAGGACTTCTATCGAAGTGACGATCATTTGGGATGCATTGAACATGCTGAAATCTACCCTGCTCAAAACTGGCTTCGACCACCACGGTGATCTTGCTGGAAGAATTGATATTTTCGGCTATCAACTTCTCAAAATATCAAACCACCTCAAGATAGTAAAAGTTGAGCGCATTCAATATGTCGATGCAGCAGCCAAGCGCATTGAAGATGTTAGTGCCGCAACATATCCTATTGAAGCTGAAGTTGGTGATGATAATATTAAAAATGGGGAAGGTAGTGGTCGAGGGGGAAGGGAAAGTTGTGCTCGAGGTAGTCGAACTATGAGGAAGTCAGGCCGAGGAGGAGGTCGTGGAGGAGGAAGAAATCGAGGCTGGGAAAGATTTCTCTTCAACGATTAAAAGGTGGGAATCTCAAACTCTGTATATTATGTGTATTTCATATTTATATAAATATCTTATTCACTCAATTACTCTTTAATCTCATGTTTTTAACTTAGTTTTAACATCATCAAAAAGGGAGAAAATGTTAGATTAAGTTAAATAAAGAAAAGGGGAAAATTAATTAAAAGAAAAATATTTAGTTAAGGTGAAATAAGAAAGACATTTTAATTGATTAAAATGAACTTAGGTGAATAAAAATAAATTTAATCAATATGAAATAGTTTTAATGATGAATTAATATATGAATAAAACTAAGTTGTGCATATGTCTAATGCGCAGGTACAGTTCAAGAAGCGCGAGCAGACGTCTCTCTTCAACAGTAGTAGTCTAAAGAAGCGCAAGAAGACGCCTTGCTTCAGTAGTAGTCTGAAGAAGCGTGAGCAGACGCCTTGCTTCAGCAGTAGTCTAAAGAAGTGCGAACAGACATCTCTCTTCAGCATCGTGAGCAGACGTCTTGCTTTAGCAGCAGTCTGAAGAAGCGCGAGCAGACGCCTTTCTTCAGCAGCCGTCTGAAGAAGCGCTAGTAGAAGCCTTTCTTCAGCAGTCGTCTAAAGAAACGCTTTCTTATCTGCAAAGCTCATCAACATAACGAGCAACAATGTTCGTTATCATCAGTCTGCCAAGTCAACTTTATACGACAAATGTTCAACTACCACATACGTTATTATTCCACTAGCCCGCACTGTACCTTTCAGTACATCATGTTCTACCAAATATCCTGTAGTACAATCCGGTACGCCACGATCCAACGAACATATTCCGATGCGTTCAATCCCGTACACCTAACGTACATCAAAAAAAAAATTGTCACGTATCCAAGAATCAAATTTGACCGCTGCTATGACTTTAATATAAAAGAGTAGCAGAGCACAACGGAGAATCTCTCCACGCGAATCTCAAATCAATTCTCTCTCTCTAGATCATTTCTCTTAAGTGTATTCTGTAATTCACTACGTTAAGTTGTGAGATAATCTACTGTACTACATGATAGTTATTTTCAGTGTGTTATAAGTTGAACAAAACGTTGTATGTTCAATAGTGAGTGACAGTTAGGAGTTCAGAACAGACAGTTGTTAAGTCTTGAGTTCTGAATGGGTTTGTGTAAACATTATCTCCGAACATCCATAAAACTACTGTGTTATTTCATTTCTACATCTAATAGATCGTAATCTGCCACTTCAAATATAGTAATCATTTCCGCACATGAATTCGTTCAAGAGCTTGTGATGATTTGTGAAGAATAGAACCAGATTTTCATCTCTAACAAGATTAAAATCGATTTGAAAGTGATAATTAGTACAATAATATTCAAACCCCCTTCTATTATTGTCATTGATCCTAACAATGTTTATATACAACTCTATGTTTGTTTAATCGAATCACAAAAGGAGATGCACATTCCCTAAGATTCATTTCATGTGCATTGCATTTGTAATTTGTTACATATATAAACCCCGACTTCTTTCTCTTCGCAATAGTCCACGACTGTGATAAGCCGACATGGCCCCAAGAAAGAGATATCCAAAAACCAGACATTTTACACTCCACCAGATGGTCGAAGAACCCTCTGTACATGAATCAGTTTCAACGGTCGAGTTTAGAGAAATGAAGGAAACTCTACAACATGTAATGGAGTAACTCGCATTGATCACAACTTCTATAGCTAATCAGCAAATTCCGTTTACATCCCAGAATATCTTTCATTCTCCTCGTTTTCCTAACCTGAAAATCTCAGTTATGTTCACTCCAATTAACCCATGTCCTACTGGTCAAAAGCTCAAGAAAAAGTCTCTCTCTACGAAGACTCCGAAAAGAATATCGACCAACTTACACTAGTATAACGTGAGGAAGTAATCAACCCGCCGGGTCCATAGGAAAATCAAATTTCAACGGTTGACCAACCACCACTAATAGAATATGAACGCCAAATGGTTCAAGTTCAAGAAATGTAGGAAAAAATGCAAGCCCAATTAAACAAGTTAGCTAAGGGAAAAAGCATTAAAGAACACCATGGTTGGAAGGACGCTATAAAAATTATTGAACGAGCAGTTATGCCAATAGGTGTCAAACTTCAGCTCTCTTTAATTACATATGAAAAAGCAATATGTCTGTCTTTTTCAAAATGTACGCTTTCACAATGACCCCATTGCGACTTGGAGAACCAACTATTCTCTACCCATTCCCCTAGTATCTTGACGATGCTGCTCTGCACTAGTATCACCACCAAAAATGGTTTATCTACAAAGCATAGAAGAATTGACTATAGTGTTCATAGAACGCTTCTCAATGCATCTCAACCTCAAATGACCAGAAAAGAGGTTGAAAAAATCAAATATGGAGAAAATGAGAAATTATCTGTGTTTATCGAATGATGGAAAGTGTTTGCCGAGGAAATCGATTCCCCTCCCCCACCCCGAGCGAACAACATCAAATCGACATGATCTTGGAAAATGTTAATGGACGATATTCTGTTAGACTCGCCGTCAAAACTTTCCAAACTATACATTTTGTTACTCACCGTCAAAACTTTCCAAACTATGAAGAAATTGCTTAAAACTTGAATTAACCTCGATGACGCTATCGAGAAGGAAGGAAAAGAGGGAAAAGTATTCAAAGTTACCCCACCTTCAAGTCGTTTACCAAGAAAGTAAAAGACCCAAGTACACTAGGTAACTACTGCCTAGCAGGAGCAATCGCCTTAAAAGACGAGCCCAAGTAAGTCTCCACTGCCCAAAGTACATACAACTACTCCTACCAAGGGCACACCTTCAAAGGAACATAAACTCTTATAGTCTTGACGACCTAGGGATGCCTTTTAAGTCAAGTGATGAAGATTCTTCAAGAGAAGAATCTCGTCAAACCACTTTCCCCAAGAATAGACAGACCTTTCTTGGGAAAGTATGAGAACACTTGGTGTGACTATCATCAAACAAAAGTCCACACTACTGACAGTTATAGTGCCCTCAAACACTTGTTTCAAGACTTGATCGATCAAATCGTGATCACCAAGCTGGAAATAGCAAAGAATCCGCTACTGGATCACAAAGTCAATATGTTCACCACTAACGAAGCATCTCTAGACTACAATGTGTTACTGGACCTAATCTATGACACTGAAATGGAGATCAACATGATTGATCTCTGTCCCAAAGAAAAGTCTAAAGCATGTGCCGGTGAGACTTCTGAATTGTGGAAGTCAAACACAACCGCACGCATCTATGCCCCAATTGACATCGCGACGAAGCGTGGTTGAACGGATTTCTAACCCAGTTTCATGAAAACCATATTGGCCAATGTGTCATCCACCTCCCAGCATCCTGTTGGAACTAGAAGGGAGGATGGGCCCATAGCTCTTAACCCAAGAGACAGTCTCCCCAATCAATTGAAAAGGACAAATGCTAATATTTCTATCTAGGAAATCCTGATGTACTCTATCGAGTACAGGAAAGCATTCATCAATTAGTTAAGCAAGGCTAACGTCTCTATCAAGACTGCCTCTCAAGAAGTAATAGGGATCATATCCACTAGTTCGCAACACAATGTGATTAGATTCAAAGATAAGGATCTCCCATCAGCTAAAACAAATTATGACAAAGCCCTCTACATTTCTATTTAAATGGAGGAAAAGATCGTTCCAATGGTCTTTATAGACAATGGATCCGCTCCCAACATATGTCCTTGGAGGACTCTTCAGTAATGATTTGCGAAGCTTGAAAATACTTTTTTTCTCTTTTAAATAAACATCTAAAAAATACTCACTTTCAAGCATATCAAACACAACCTTAATGAAATATGTGATTAAATTTCAGGTTAATCATAATCTTATGTAAGATGTTGATAGTGTTGGCTTCAATGTTAAGGTGAACGTAAATTTACATATGTTAATGTGAAATCATATATATGCTTATGTAAGATGTTGATAGTCTTGGCTTCAATGTTAAGGTGAACTTAAATTTACATATGTTAATGTGAAATCATATATGTATATGTTAATGCTGTAAGAAAAATCAATTTATAATAATATGTTTAATAAATAAATTATATAGTAAATCTAATTAGTTATGTTGTTAAATGTATAGAGATTTGCAAAAATAAAGATATAACAATTATTAAAGTTTTGGAAATCTCGATTGAGTGAAGATTATACATAGCAATGGATGGTGTGAAGCATCAAATATTTTGAATGATATTTAATATTTTTGAAACTTAACTACTTGATTGATTTGTTTTACAAATGTATTTTACAAATATGTATTGAATTTTGTTAGTTTAAAATGAATTCATCATATAATTTATGTTTGTTTTGGTTATTATTATTATATATATATTAAACAGGGAATTATTTGAAAATGGATAGAATTGAATTAGTAATATTAATTTTAAAATAATGGGTAAAAAGTTGCAAAAAAATTTTGCAAATTTAATACAAAATTTTAAAAAATATTATACAGAAACTATACCAATCTTGTATTCTAAATAATACAAATAAAGTTATAGAAGTGATTGTTGCAAAGTTATGTATAAGGTACTTGCATTCATAGTTGCATAATTATGCGCCGAATATATTGCAGTATTATCAATTATATATAATTTTATGTTTGAACATTGTGAAAAGAGTTGCAGGTCAATTATATAAATATAATGCAAATGATAATGCTGTAATATAAAAAAATATATATACACAACCAAATATTGCAAATAAATTTACAAATAGATTTTCAATAATAATGTAAATTATAAATATAGATATTGCGAAAAATATTACGTTATGTAATTTTAAAAGGTTTATGTTAAATATATTTTTATTGAATATAGTATAGATATTGTTGCTTAAAATAAGAAAATTTTATTATTTCATTTTCATATATTCATTATACTTGGTATTGTAAAATATATTGTATTACGTGATTTTATAAGATATTATAGTTTATATTGAATATATTTTTATTATTGGGTAGATTTATCGTATTTCAATTTTATTACAAAATAGTGAGTTTATTAATAAAAACAATATTGCAAAACTTATTGCATATTTATATTAACCATGATTATTAGAGTTTGAGATAAAAGTGATTGTTTGCATCACATTTGGGTTAAGTGCAAATATTGTTGAAATAATTGTTATATAAAATATTGTAGTCATGGTTGTGAGTGTCATGCTAATTCTTCTAAAAAAATAAAAATTATAACTAGGTTATTTGGAATGTGTGAAGAGTGCTTTAGATTTAGTTGTGAATGTCGTAAATATTGTTAAAGACAAATTTATTAAAAAATAATATTGATAACGCAATTGTTTGAAAACGACATTTTTGTTTAGTGTAATGCAAACAAAAAGTTGCTATTTAAATTTAAATACATAAAGAGGTAATAAAATTATGATGTACGTTTAGCCTTCGTTTGGTTGGAGATACAACACTGTATATATAGTATAATAATAACTACAGTAAATTTAAGTTATTGTTTGGTTATAAAATATTATATATACAGTGATGTTAAAGGTACAATTTATCCCTTAAATGGGGTATAAAATTGTAACAAGTATAGTTAGGTATAAAATTGTCTATTTTTTTTCTTCCTTTTTTAACCCTATTAATTTCTATTTTTTCTCACATCCTATATTTAAATCATTCTTCTTATTTTAAACTAAGTTCTTCACTGCATTTTTTTATTTATAAGTTTAAAAACCGTCTTTAGTTAATTTTATTTTCAGCTTGAATAAATTCTTATTTTCATCAGTATAGAAGGTACCAAAATTCTTCTCAGGTTTATTTTGTTATTATATATTTAATAATATTAATTATTCATAAATATGTATTTAATTATAGGATTTAAAATATAATATATATATATATATAGCATTATTATTTATTTATGTTTAAAAATATTTATATGATATTTAATTATTTTTTATTAGATTAAATAGAATTAATAAGAAATATTAAAATAATTTATATAAATACAAAGATAAAATAGTCTTTTACTCTTTTTAATACTTTATTATATCATAAACAAAACACAAAATTATAAAACCTATATAATTTATACCTCATTTATTATTTCAACCAAACACTAATCATCTATATAATTTATATTTCTTAATACCCCTATATAAATTATATTTCCTTACATCTTATACCTATATAACTAATAACATGTACCAACGATACTTTATTATCATTATATTTACAACATTCTTTCTATACCCTAAATTTATAACAGAAGTTGTGTAAAAAATAATAATATCAATGCCCTAATATAATCCAAAAACAAGTGTTCGTTTAAGATAAAGCCTGTCATTCAAAAATATGTTAAATATGATTAGGGGTGTCGGTAACCTTAATTTTTTATTCATACTTTATACCTTACCGAAAGTTTCGATATATAAAATTTATACTTTTATATTAGCTTGATTTCGGTATACCTTGATTTCGGTATACCTTGATTTCGGTTTAACTTAATTTCGGTATGATATTGATATTATACATTTAATACCTAAAAATATAATAACTTAAAAAAACTAATTTAATATAGTTAATACATAAACGTTACATAAAATTAAAAATTAAATAAATTTATAGAAAATAAAATATCTTTTTTAAAATTTAAATTTTTTAAAAACTTCCTAATGTTAAAAATTAAATTTAGTTACAAAATGAAAATTATCAAGAATAAACATAAGAATAAACATAAGTATAATCTTTATGTTAGACTAAAGTAGATATCAGAGAGAGATTCAGAACGTTCTTCAATCAATCAATTTGTATCTGTATTTTTTTGTATTTTTTTATAAGTGATAATACAATTAATGTTAGATAATAATAATAAATATTAGTTAATTTAGGACTCAAATTACTCCTAAAAATATCAACTATATTTTACCTAAGCTAAAATTAAACAAACTCACTAACAATTATTAAGGATGAGAATGCAAAAATATCATTGACAATAATTGAAAGGATTAAGGTACTTAGTTTTCACTCAATTTCATTATTTCAAGAGATTGAAACTTTGGTTAGATCTTTTTTCAATCTTATCTCCAATGTAGAGATGGTATATATTGAATAATATTAAAGTAGTAATTATATTTTATTTTTTAAAAATTATGTTTTTATAATTAAATTAATATTAAATTTATCTATTTCCTTAAATATTATATATATTAATATATAAATATTATTTCGGTATTTTGGGATATATCTCGATATATCAAAATTTTGAAAATCTCGTACATTTACTTTATAAATAATTTTTGTATTGGTACCATACTTTACATCTTTTAGGTATACCTTAAAAATTAATATTTTTGATGTATTACGATACACCTATAATATTGGTAATTTTTCTCATTCCTAAATATGATTGTATATACAATATATTATTCTAAAAGTTACTGTAAAAAAATTAATAAACTTATTCTAATAAAAAATATTTTTTTAATATATTGTTATTTAAAATTATATATATAAACTTACAACGATTGATCATATTAAAATATTTCAAAAAAAAATTATTATCTCAAAATATATAATTCTAAATTTTTATTATTTTTGTGATTTGATTGGATATTTATATAATAAATATTTAAATAATTATTCTAAATAAAAAAATTTATAAATAGATTTATACATAAATTAAAACTTTTAATCTTATTAAAAAAATAAAATTACTGTTAAAAATTATTTAATTTAAAATTATCATTAATTTTAACACTTATAAATAATATATATATATAAATTAAAATTATTAATTTTATTAAAAAATTTAAAAAAAAAAAAACAAATTATCATTTCAAAACACTTTATTACATTTTTTATAATAAAACTTAATCAACTAAAGTTATTATTAATTTATATAGAATTATATTACATACATATATTAATAATAGTATTTAATTAAGCAATTAATTAAATTAGCTATTATATATATATATATATATATATAACATTATATTATTAACGGTGGTGTTTATGTGTTACTGATCATTAATAATATTAACTAATGTATATATAATAAATCATGAAATGGCCATATCATTAATAATATTAACTAATGTATATATAATAAATCATGAAAATGCCATATTTTGCTCTCAAACCGATTCGTCAACTCTATCTATTTTAAAATAAAATATTTTGAATAATATAAATTTAATAATGTAATTTATGTGGAATTAATAAGAGATAATGTCAAAATTTAATTACATGTAAATTTTAAGTAATTGGATTAATTAAATATAAACATTTATAAACAAATAATCTAAATAGTGAATTATCATGCTTATCTAATTTTAAAGTCTCATTATATTATTTACTGAAAAAGGAATTTGGGGACACATTTAATATAATAAAATTTTTGATGGTTGAAAATGTACAACCATGAATCTTAATGACCCTTAACATTAATTCATCATGAAGGGTGTGGGTGTGGGGGTGTTCATATTTTGCTTTTCATATTCCAAGAATCTTATTCACCAACTTTACTCTCTCTCTCTCTCCTCCCATATGTATATATATATAATATATTGTTTAGAACATAACATAAATCGGCACAGAGCGGCGGGCAATTTGAAGAACAATCGCGCGTTTATGATGACAGATGTGTTGACAGATGAATTGATAGAACAGTTTAAGGATGCGTTTTCATTAATCGACAGAGATTGCGACGGTGAGTTATATATGTTATTCTTGTTTATGTATTTGTTTGTTACTTAATTTGTTTTAGCGATTGGATGAACGCAGGAGTAATAACGATATCGGATCTTTCAGAAACGTTCAAATCCTTCAATGAAAATCCAACTAAGGAACAGATACAAGATATGATCAATGTAATTGATACCGATGGAGATGGGGTCATTAATTTTGATGATTTCTTAATCGTCATGTCCAACAAAACCAAGGTGTTACTATAACATGTTTTTTTTTTGTTTATATTCATAACTTTTGATTTATTTAACTTAATTGTTTTATAATGTTTTGTATATATATGGCATGAGGGAGTATCTGTTTAGCTATATATATCTAGACATATTTATTTTTTAAAATTAATATTTTATCACCATCAAATTTTATTTTTTTTCAAATTGTCTATTGAAATTTTTTAGGTAAGAAGCTAATGAAAATATTGATTTTTTGATAAAATTTTAAAATAATGTTATAGATAAAAGAAAATTGATCAATTTTGTATACTAGAGCTTGTTTGATGTTGGTTATTTGAAGGTTTTTAGATTTTAATAAAAAAAAATTAAATTATTTGAAATTTTAATTGATAGAATTACTATAATATCAATTTTATATTTAAAAGTAAGAGTTTCATTTTGAATTTATTATAAAATTTAACCAAAATCAAACATTATTTCATCAAATGTATTATAATCACATCAATCGATTTATTAATTAAAATACTAAAATATTCTTTATTTAAAAAAAAAAATGTTAATCACCTTCTCAAAATAGAGCTACCAACAATTTTTTTTAAATAAACTAAGTTTTATTTTAAAAAAAAACTACCCACCAAGTTTTAAATGTATTTTTGTTGATAAAATGAGTAATTTGATTATTATAGAGTGATGTGATAGAGAGATTGTTTGTAAAAATTGAATAAAATCTTTAAAAAAATAATTCCAATAAAATCATATCAAACAAGCTTTAAATATGTTTTTGTTTTGATTTTTGAAAAAAAAAATCTTCAAATCAAATAAGCTAATGTTCAGATTTTGTCTTGTCTTCACTTTAATATCTTGTATTTGGGTAATCACAACCTTTGCTATGTGTTAATTTATACCAACTTTAAGTAAATAAAAGATAAGACAATGAATTGATTTGGTTTATTGACAAAATTAGTAAATAAATGAAATTGGTATATTATACTTCTTCTTCTTCAAGTATGCTTAAGAAATTATTGAATGTTTTTTACAGGTTAATGGAATAGAAGATGAAATAAAGGAAGCATTTAAAGTATTTGATCGAGATCAAGATGGATTCTTATCAGCAGATGATGTTCATTTTCTCTCTTTCTCTGTATCTCATTCAATATTATGCTTGCATGCTTCAATTTTTCATTTGGGCAAAAAGAAAATAAATATTAGCCATGAATTTATACTTTTATTTTTGCAGGTGAAAGAAGTGATGATGAAATATGGAGAAAAGATAACAGATGAAGAAGCAGTTGAGATCATTAGTGAATTGGATCTTGATGGGGATGGACTACTTAGTTTTGATGACTTTGTAAGGGTGATGATGATGACTACATAATTACATCACAATTGTAATTATATTATATTGTTCAATGGATTTTGATTAAACAAAAAGGTATACTAGATTATGTGTGAACTTCAAATTGATATTCAAATTTAATTTTCAAGAGAATTAGAATAAGTTTTTTTAATATATATATATCATATAAGTCAAACATTGATAGTGTTAGAAAATTTATTTAAAGAGGTAAAAAGTAAATCATTAATTCTTCATAAATTGGAGGGATTGATTTTAAGGTCCCCAAATTATGTTGATTAATTATTGTCTGTTTGTTGAGTTCTACAGACATCACTTCAAGGGAGGACCATTGGTGATTACAAATTTTTGGGTATAGGTAACCTGACCCAATCGAACCAAACCGAACTGAATTCGAACTCATCTTAAAATTTCGGATATATAAGTGATCCAAAATTTTGGTATTACCCGATCAATACCTGATATATTATAAGAATCAAAATTTTACAAGGATTGCGAAAATTGTTAGAAAAGCTTAAGAATCAGATTGAAACAATAGAGAAATTGCAAAATATACAAATGTAAAAACCCGATGCTATTATTTTCTTTTTGTTCGACTATTTATAATGGCACAAAATAAATAAAGTCCCAGTTAATTAACTGTTTTGATAACAATCTAACTTATATAGAGCACTTATTCTACTAACTGTTAATTAATTGACTATTAACAATATAAATTATTAATTACTCTGTTTTTAATAATTTATTTACAACTAAGAATTCAAGCTTTATTTCTTCACTCTCCCTCGAGATAAAAATCTTGAATTTGTTGAGTTTCAAATATATCTACATTTTGAATATTAGATAAAACATTCTTTATATTTATTTCTTATCCATCACAACCAATACCAATATGTTTATTCGCTCATGAAACACTGGATTTTGTGTAATATGTATCGCTGTCTTGTTATCACAATAGAGAACAATTGACAATTGAACCATCGTAATTCTCATATGTAATGGACGTGCTTCTATATTCAGCCTAAGCTGAAAACCTAAAAACAGTGTTATTTCTTTGTTTTTCAAGCTATTAAGGCATTTTCAATATAAACGCAATATCCTTTAAGAGATTTTATAGAATCAATGCATGATGCCCAATCACTATGGTAAAATTATTTGTTGGTGAATAGAACAAACCTAAGGATATTGTTCCTTTCAAATATTTAAGTACCTAAATTACAGTATTATAATAACACTAAAAAGGTTTGTTAATATATTGACTTAAAATTAATACAATAATCTCATAATCAATTTTCTATATTGCTCACAATCAGAAATAACATCACCAATTGGTTCTGTAGACAATTTAAGTCCTTTTGTCATTGGAGTAAAGCTTGATTTAGCACCCATTAAACCAAAATATGAAACCAGGTCAAGAATGTATATATTTTCTTTGGTTAATGTAATTCCCTGTACATTATTTCAAGACCTAAAACATATTTAGCCAACCCAGATCTTGAATTGAGAATCTATTATGAATAATTTCTATAACATCATTGATATATTTCAATGAACTACCAACAAATAGAATAGCATCACTTAATAAACAAATAATGGTCATTTTCAGATTGAACAAACCAATATTAATAAGAATATTAGAGATCTGTAAATGACACTATCTATATGATTCTTTTAAACCATATAATTTTTTTAAAAGGGAATTACATGTTAATTCATTAGGTATTTTCATATATAAATCTTCTTCTAAGAAAACATGCAAAAAAAAACATTATTTACATCAAATTGATTTAGATGTCATTTCTTTGTAGCTATAAATGCTAACAGTCTTTTTTTTCTTTAGGCACTTCAGTTAATGTCCATGTTTGATTTTGATTTTGATTTTGATTTAAAGCTTTCAATTCTTCACCATTGCCTTAATTAACCCACTCCGGGTGTAAGACAACTTTCTTAGTTCATAAATATGATCACTATTACCAAGAAATTCTAGATATTCTTAATCAATACATGTAGAAAAAAATGGGAAAGACTGGTGTATAAATTGTTCTTTGTCTTTCATTTGTTTCTACCTGACTTGCATCCAGGCCGTCTCGTTCATTTTTTGGGCTCGATTTCAAAAATCTAATTAAATTTTTGAGTCATTGTTGAGAGAATGATTTGAGAGACGAGTAGAAAGAAACATAAAACCTAATTTTTTTTATAGTATTGCATAAAAAAAAATTGGGCCTTCTTAATTTTGGGACCCTGAGCGGTGGTCCATCTTGCCCACCCTAATAGACGGCTTGCTTACAACATAGTATTTCATTCAAGTTGGTTTATTAGAACATTTAGAACTTCCATAATTTGGTTCATTTTGAATAGTAAGAGGTTCAACTAAAAGATTTCTTCACATTGTGTAACATTTGGTTGAAATACCAAATATGGAAAATAACTTTCTTTCTTATTTTGTTCTCGAAACTTCAACATTCTCATGATCCAAAGTAATATCATCACCATATGAAGTTTTTGTTTTATCATAAAAATAAGGCATATCACATGACTTATATTCTTAATTTTCTTTTGATGTTTTATTTATTTCATTTGTGATGTAAATATCTTTCTGAAAGATTGATTATATCTCTCTAATAATACATACAATTTCATTATCAATATCATATACTGTTACTAGCCTTTTTGTTTAAAGGATGTTCTAGAAATATGCATTTATTATCTCTAATAACAAATTTTGATTTAAATGGCAAATTATTTGTTTTATAGAAATGCATCCAAAAACTCTAAAAATTTTATATTCTAGTTTTTGTCCACATAACATTTCAAGTGGTGTTTTACCATTTAAGACATAAGAATAAGTTTTACTAATCGAATATGTTGCCAGGACAAAATTTAGATTCTAATTTTGACTTTATCGTTAAAGAACTTCAACTTGTATTAAATATTTATGTTTCTTTCAACCACACTATTTTATTGTGGTGAATAAGAACAAGTAGTTTTATATGTATGACTCCTAATAATTAAATAAATTTAAACATTTTCTATTTAAAAATTCAGTCCATCGTGGTTCTAATAATCTTAATTTTAGTTTTATATTGATTTTTAACATAATACATGAAACTCTAAAGTTTATCATTCACATGAAATCTTATTAGAAATTAAAAAAATTCAGGTATATTTAGAAAAGTCATCAACAATTGTTAACATGTATGTATGGTAATCTTAAATCAACTTTTCTTGATATGATCTCCATAAGTCAACGTGTATTAATTCAATAACCTTTTTAGTTTTAGAATCACTCTTAAGGTATTCTATGCATTTTGCAAGTGAACATGTAGAACAGTTTTATTAACATAATCTGGAAAAATATATTTTATTACCCTAACTGATAGGGTGTCCAAGTCTCTCGTGAACTAAAGAGAAATCAAATAGAATTCAAATGGAAAAATTTAACATTATTCAAAGATGAACTATCTTCAAAGAAATACATATTTTCAATCATTTTCCTAAAAATGATCTGGACCTCTTTTATAGGGAAATTTGACGAAATGATCTTAAAGATGACTTTATTTTATTTTTTGACCAGCACTGGTGACACTTTTATATTTTTTAACGAAATTGCCCCCGTCGCGAGACGCAACCGGATGCTATGTGAAAAGTCGACAATGCCTTGTGAAAAGTCTACAATCGCGATACGCAACCCTGTTCGCGAGACGCAATTTTCGCGAATGCCGAATCCGTCTCGCGATTATAGACTTTTCACAGCGGGGCATTTTCGTCCAAAAAAAAGTATTACCAGCGCATTCGGTAAAAAAATCAAATAAAAAATCTTTACAGTCATCCAGTCAAATTTCTACCTTTTACAAGGTCATGCAAAATACAGTTTAATTATGTGAAAAAGACAATATTTAAAAGAAAGTGCATATAAGACATCATTTAATTTAAAATTATAAAAAAAAAATCACTGTTACTATCTATATATATATATATATAATGATGCTTAATTTTTAAAGTGTCCGGATTGTCGGGTCGAGAGCTGTGCTTAATTTGAATACTTGGGGTCGGATTATGGGTTGACCCGTTTTTAAATTTAAAACGGTTAAAAATAAAATTAAAAATACTAGAGGTATGTTTTGAACTTGCAACCTAACAAAACAAGTACAACTCTTTAACCAACTAGGCTACAAAAACTTTATATTTTAAATTCAACACCAAATTTGATAAACGTGGAACGTTTTAATATTAATATAAGTTCAACTTTTTAACTAACTAATATATATATATATAATGATACTTAATTTTTAAAATGTCCGGATTGCCGGGTCGAGAGCTGTGGTTAATTTGGATACTTGGGTCGGATTGTGGATTGACCCGTTTTTAAATTTAAACCGGTTAAAAATAAAATTAAAAATGCTAGAGGTATTTTTCGAACTTGCAACCTAACAAAACAAGTACAACTCTTTAACCAACTAGGGTACAAAGATTTTATATTTTAAATTCAACACAAAATTTGATAAACGCGGGACGTTTTAATATTAATATAAGTTCAACTTTTTAACCAACTAATATATAATAATGTTGAGTAAATGGATACTTGGGTCGGATTGTGGGTTGACCCACCCATAAACATAAAACGGTTGAAAATAAAATAAAAAATGTTATCCGTAATTTTTTTTCACGGTTTTTATATTATTACTCGTGCAAATGCACGGGCTAAATGCTAGTTTTATTAATATTTCTACTTCATCCATCTACCAAATACAAAATCATAAGGTAATTCTAATTTTCTAAGATTAATGAACATGCCTATGTCATTACATATATGACAGTCCAGAATCAATTAGCAAGGCCAAGGCCCAAGGCTATTACCCTCCTCCATACCATTTATTAGACATACTTATGTGTTCATTAATGCTTAAGTTATAATCAAATAGACTGAATTTAAACTTATGAAGGTAAGATGACTTATTCTAACTTCTTTCATATTCTTAAGGAACTGCTTATACATCTTGTATTCCATCATGGTCATATCTTCTACATCTTCCATTTCAGTTGTTGTATTCACTACAGCTACTACTAGGTTCTTCCTTTTACTAAAAATCTCTTTTGATTATTTCCACTAATCTAGATAACCTATGATCTTGAAACACCCTTCATTTATGTGTCATTTCCCTCTATAGTAACAATGAGAATTGGTATTCTTATACTTCTCCACAGATTGATTTACAATTCTAGGTGTGTCATCTCTTAAGACCATAGCTGATTCTTGATAAAGCATTTTCTCCCTTAATATTTTTTCAACATTTTGCAGCATTTTAAATGATTTATAAACACCTGATCAAGGATCTTGCCATAAAATTTGATCATTCACATATTTGTATCTTTCATCAAGTCCCATTAGAAAGTGTAATAATTCCAATTTTTCGTCATCTTACATCATTTGTTCTTCAAGACAACAATCATTATAGTTTGGAATCAATCCTTGACATTTACACTTGCGAAGAGGTTTCAGTCCCTTCATTTCATGCTATGGCAGTCCGACTTTGGAGTAATACTCTTCAAGATCTAATAAATCATCTTGATGTACAAATTTAATGTCCTTTTGTAAACCATATCTTCTTGGTTCATTATTGCCTTATAATTTTTGGTTTTATCGTATTCATAATCCATGCTCTTATAAGAGAATCAACGACCCCCCATTGATCACCTTCTTTCTTCTCATTTGGCTACGGATATGTGCCGTCTATAAAACTGGTCTTGATTTTGGCTTGCAGTTCTAGTTTAACACTTAAACTCCACTCAAAGTATATTTCTCTTCTAGTAAGAATCATCACCGTGATGTTAAGACCAGGATGATCAGCCGAATGAATAATAAGTGGATCATTATTATATTGAACAATGTAGAAATGTGAAAACTCGATGCCATTATTTTATTTTTATTCGTCCATTTATAATGATACAAAGTAAATAAAGTCAGTGATCTTTAAGTTTATAACTGTTTAGCAGATAATTAATTACTTATTAACAATCTAACAGAGCTATTAATTAATCTGTTTTTAATAATTCATTTACAACTAAGAATTCAAGTTTTATTTTGTCAAGGATCTGTTTGTTTTAAACAAATAATATTTTGTTTTATAAATTTGAACCAAACTTTTTATAAAGATTCGTTTGTTTCAAAACAAAAATTAATAAATTTTACCAGACTCGTTTATTTTGTAAAAATATTATATATAAGATTTAGAAATTTTGAATTATTAAATATCTTTTGACCTGTTTAATTTAATTATAATCGGTTATATAATCATTTTTAGTAGATAAAAAATCATTAGTGATGATTGATAGATCGACAACCTGCAGTCAGTTCTCTATGTGATAAGGCATCAAAAACAACGATATTTTCCTTTCCTTTCTTATATTTAACTATGAAATCGTATTCCACTAATTTGTATCATTTTTTCTAGGTTAGCCTCTGAAACCCCTATTCCAAGATGTGTTTCAATAATTATTGATATGTTTTAACTATGAATGGTTTATATCACATAGAAGGTCGTCACTATTCCACTACGAAGGTCAATGGTAAGAGTTCTTATTCATAGGTGGACAAATGACTATTAGCAATTTGAAGTGCACAATTAATGAAGGCAATTGATCTATTGTTTTGAATTAGAACTACGCCAATTCCTACATTACTTGCATGAGTCTCCACAACGAATGATTGACTAAAGTCTTTTAAGACCATAATAGAGGGTGTCTATCCAGATTCATCAACTGATTAATGGGACTTTCAAAAATTGAGGGTCCATACATTTGAAGAAAAAAGAAGAACAAAAAATGTCTCAAGTATGAGCAATTGAATGACTACGGGATTGAATGTAAAACCCATACCAAAGCCTTGTATCACCTTGAAAATTGAATGGGTTATTTGTTTCGGCTCCTAACTATGTAATAAAAAATCTCAGTCTGTTTAAGAAGCCTAGAAGTTTAAGAAGCCCAGAAGTTTAGAAATTTGGAAGTCCAGAAGCTCAAGAGTCCTTTTGTGTTAAATAGGGGCATGATTATCTTATTGTAAAAAGATCTTTAGCTGTCCTCGTTATGCTATAAAATGTGGAGGAAGTGGCCTTATTAAAGCACATCTAAAAGTCATCTAGCATACACTTGTAGTGAGATAGTGAAATCTCTTCTTTGTTTAACTCTTATCTTCATTTGTTTCGTGTTTAACATTTGATTATAGTAAAACTTCTTTTTGGACAAAAGTCATGTAGTTTCCACGTTAAATTTTTAGTGTTCTTGTTTAATTTATATTCCCTTTTATGTTTGTTGTTTCTTGCTCCTAAAGATCCAATCAAATGGGGAACAGTTTATTATCACAAATGTGTTGATTATTCTACTTTATTCCCAACATAGTGGTATCAGAGCTTGGTTCTAAGCGTTTTTATTTTTGATTGGTTTATGGAGATTAACACAAACATAATAATTTTGTTGAATGGTTCAAACTATCATATCTGGAAGGGTAAAATGACAAATCTTTTATTTGTGAAGTCTTTGTATTTACCTATTTGATAATGAGAAACCCATCTCCAAATCTGGTGAGGAATGGGCTTTTAAGCATGAACATGTATGTAGTTTCATTCGTTAATTTTTTGAAGAGAATGTTTATAACCACATACAGCATAAGATAAATGCACCTACTTTGTGGGGTAAGCTTGAGAATTTGTATGTTTTAAAGACATGAAGTAACAAATTATTTTTGCTCCAAAAAATATTCATTTGAGATATAGTGATAGTTCTTTTATGGCTGATCACTTGAATGAGTTTAGGGTGTTTTTGATCAGATGTCGGGAATAGGTATAAACTTTGAAAATGATGTTCAAGGGCTTTGGTTATTGACTACTATGCTTGATTCATGGGAGCCTTTTAAAGTTTCTCTTTGTAACTCTGTTTCTAATGGTGCAGTGACATTGGAGATGGCCAAAAGTGGTGTCTTAAATGAAGAATTGAGACGAAAATCTCGCTCTTCATCACAGTCAAATGTGTTTGTTTCTGAAAATCGGAGAAGACAAGATAGTACATGTGAGAAAGATAAGTCAAGACATAAGAGTCGGAACAAGTCTAAGTCAAAATACAAGCCAACTAATCGTTACCATTGTGGTAAAAGTGGACACATGAAGAAGAACTGTTATAAGCTAAAAATTGAAGCGAACGGATCTAAGCAAAAGAAAGATGAATGTGAAGATCGTGTCTCAACAACTACTTATAATCTCTTCACTATTCAAGGTGAGAATACAATTAACCTTGTATGTGATAAGTCAACTTGGGTGTTTGACACAAGAGCTGCAATACATGTTACGCTAAAGAAAGATTAATGTAAATCATATACTTCTGGTAATTTTGGAGTATTGAAGATGGGTAATAATGCCTTAAGTAAGGTCATTGGTATTGTTGATGTTTGCCTAGAATCTAGAAATGGGTCGAAGTTGCTTCTTAAAGATGTTCGACGTGCTCCAGGCATGAAGTTGAATTTAATTTCAACTAGAAAGCTTGATGATGATGGTTTCTTAAGCTCTTTTGGTTCTGGAAAATGAAAACTTTGAAAAGGTAACCTCATTGTAGCTCGAGGAGATAAGTTTTCAAATTTATATTTAATGGAATCTTTAATAAATAAAGATAATGTGAATGTTGTACGAAGTAAAGAAGATTCAAAGTTATGGCACCGAAGACTTGGTCACATTAGTGAAAAGGGGTTGAATTTGCTAGTTAAGCAAAATGTTATTCTGGGTTTGAGTGAGACAGATTTGAAGAATTATTCTCATTGTCTTGTGGGAAAGCAAACTAGAATATCGTTCAAGCATAATCCTCCCTCAAGAAAGTCAAATCTCTTAGAGGTGGTGCATTCAGATGTTTGTGGACATTTAAAGGTACGAACTAATAGTGGCGATCATTACTTTGTAACGTTTATTGATGATCATTCCAGGAAGCTTTAGACCTATGTTTTGAAAACTAAAGATGAAGTTTTAAACAAGTTCAAGGAATTTCATGCTCTTGTTGAAAGAGAGGTTGGAAAGAAGATCAAGTGCATTCGCAGTGATAATGGTGGTGAGTATTGTGGTCCATTTGATGCATACTGAAAACAATATGGGATCAGACACTAGAAGACACCTCCAAAGATTCCTGAGTTGATGGCCTTGTAGAAAAGATGAACAGGACAATTGTTGAGAGGGTTAAATGCTTGCTTTCAGAAATAAAGTTGCCCCAAACATTTTGGGGTGAATCATTACACACTATAGTACATGTTATAAATTTGAGTCCTACAGTTGCTTCGGACGGTGAAGTTCCAAATAAGGTAAGACAAATAAATATATTTCTTATTATCATATACGAGTATTTGGATGCAGGTGCTTTGTTCACATTCTAAGGGATGAAAGATCAAAGCTGGATGTGAAGAGTTGTGAGTGCATCTTCTTGGGTTATGGCCAAAATGAGTTCGACTACAAAATGTATGATCCAGTTGCAAAGAAGCTTGTCAGAAGTCGTGATGTTATCTTCTTTAAAGATGAGACTACTGAGAAAAGTGATCAAGCTAAAGATGATGAGTTGAAGGGAAAATGCGAGTCGATAAATTTAGATAAAGTTTATCTATCTGATTCACCTATTTCAACAAAAAATTGGGTGCAAGAGGATGATGTTGAGGGTGAACATGATGTTCACATGGAGAATGATAGTAGCGAGCAAGGTGAATCACCTATAATTCCACTTAGACGAACTACGAGAGATCGACAACCTTAACTATATATTCTCCTAATGAATATACATTGGTAACGGATGGGGGGAGCCAGAGTTATATGAAGAGGCTAAATATAGCGAAGAATGGGTTGATGCTATGAAAAATGAGATGAAATATTTACATGACAATCATACATTTGAGTTGGTAGAATTACCAAAAGGAAAGAAATCTTTGAAAATTAGGTGGGTGTATAGACTGAAGCAATATGAGCATACTTTATCTCCATGTCACAAAGCTTGTTTGGTTGTCAAAGGGTTTAGTCAAAGAAAGGGTATTGATTTTGATGAAATATTTTATCATGTTGTTAAAATGACTTCAATTAGAGTTGTCTTGAGTTTAGCAGCTAGTCTTGATTTAGAAGTTGAACAAATGGACGTGAAGACGACTTTTTTTCACGGTGAATTAGAAGAAGAGATTTACACGAATCAACCTGGGTTTAAGGTCAAGGTTAAATAGAATTATGTTTGTAGATTGAAGAAAAGTTTGTATGGCTTGAAACAAACTCCTCAATAATTATACAAGAAGTTTGAGTTGTTCATGAAAGAACACGGTTATAAGAAGACTACTTCTGACCATTGTGTGTTTGTGCAAAAATTATCTCTTAATGACTTTATTATTCTCTTACTTTATGTTGATGACATGCTTATTGTTGGTCAAAGCCCTGTGAGAATTAATAGGTTGAAACAAGACTTAGGGGAGTCCTTTGCGATGAAGGATCTTGGACCAACGAATCAGATTTTTGGAATTAGAATCAGTCGTGATAGAAAGACAAAGAAATTATGGTTGTCTCAAGAATGATATATTGAAAAAGTGTTGTAGAGATTCAATATGGAGAAGGCCAATAGTGTTTCCACACCTCTTGCAGCACATTTTAAATTGAGCTCTGAATTCTGTTCTTCAAACGATGATGAGAAAGAATATATGAAGAATATTCCTTTTGGTTCTTCTGTTAGAAGTCTTATGTATGACATGGTTAGCACTAGGGGTGGTCAAAAAATCCGATTCGAAAGATCCGATCCGTTGATCCGGCCAATCCGATCCGAAAAAATCCGTATCTGATGGATCGGATTCGGATATCGATCCGATCCGATATTTTTACCGGATTTCCGGATCGGATACGGATCGGGCAAAAAAATCGGATACCCGAAACCGATTCGATGATATTTAAAATTTATTAAATAAATAATTTTAAAAACAAAATATTATAAAATAATTAAATATCTCTCTCTCTACCTTTCTTTTTCTTTTCCTTTCCTGTCTATTTACAAACCCATATCAAACGGGTTTCTCATTAGACATTTCAGATCTGTTTCTTCATCTTCACATTTTCCAGACGGTTTCTCAAATCGTCATTAGACGTTGCTGGAGTTCGAAGTTGGAGGTTGGAGTTGGAGGCTTGGAGCTGCTGTGGTAACTTGTAAGAACATGTTTTCCATTTTTGCTGCTGTAACTTGCAAATTTGTTTTCCATTTCTACTGCTTCTTCCATTTCCAAATCTGTTTTTCAGTTCCTACTTCGTAGTGTTTAAGTATTTGTTTTCCAGTATCTATTTAAGACTTTAAGTATATGTTTTCCAATTCCTAGTGTTTAAGTATATGTTTTCCATTTCTGCTGCTGTAACTTGCAGGTTTTACTAGTATTCAAGATCTACAAACATGAGTGAGAAATCTATGTCTGAGAGAAATGAAACACCTATTTCTACAAGTGAAAAATCACTAAAGCATCCTACGTCTAGTGATGTTTCTTCTTCTAGTTCTATCTGTGATAATAAGAGAAAAAGTTCTATTTGGTGGTCTCATTTTGATAGAACGGATGATATAAATTATGCAAAGTGCAAATATTGTGCTACAAAAAATGGTTGTGTGGCAAAAATGGAACAACTCCTTTAGCTAATCATATCAAGAAATGTAAGCAACTTCCTACTAATATGGATAAGAAACAAAAACTTATAGGAGTTGAAACAAAAACTATTGTCCGTGATGATGGTGTGTTTGAAACAATTTCTCTTCCGTCTTGTTGGCAATTTGATCAAACAACTTGTAGAAAGGCCCTTGCTAGGATGATTTTTGTTGATGAGTTGCCTTTTGCTTTTGTGGAACATGAGGGATTTATATGCTTCTGTAAGTGTTTGAATCCTGCATTTTCAATTCCATCACGTCAGACCATTACTAGAGATTGTTATAGCTTTTTTATCGAAGAAAAACGAAAGTTGAAAGCTATTTTCGAAACACTCTCTTCTCGAGTTAGTTTGACAACCGATGCATGGACTTCTGGTCAAAATTTGAGCTACGTGTGTCTTACCGCTCATTTTATTGATGACAATTGGGTTTTGCATAAAAGGATCATTAATTTTTGTCCTCTTGCTGGCCATTCTGGGTATTTGATAGGTCGAGGTGTTGAAAAATGTTTGATTGATTGGGGACTTAAGAATATTATGACTATGACTGTAAATAATGCTAGTTCTAATGATTTGGCATTTGATTATTTGAGAAAAAAACTTAATCATTGGGAATCTAGTATTTTGGATGGAAAATTTCTACATATTCGTTGTGTTTCTCATATCTTCAATTTGGTTGTAAAGGATGGTTTGAAGGATATGGATTTATCTATTATGAAAGTTCGTTCTATGGTGAGATATGTTAGATCTTCTCCTTCAACACTTCAAAAGTTTAAAACTTGTGTAGAAGAAGAGAAGATAGAAAGTAAAAGTCTTGTTTGTTTGGATGTTGAAACAAGATGGAATTCAACATATTTGATGCTTGAGTGTGCTGTGAAGTTTAAGAAGGCATTTGATAACTTAATATTTAGGGACTCCTCTTGCCATAAAGAGATGATGAAGGTGGGTAGAGGTCCTAATGATGAGGATTAGAGAAGGGTTAGTCATTTCTTGCCAATTTTAAAGGTTTTTTATGATGCTACTTTAATGTTATCCAGTTCTCGTTATGTAACTTGTAATAGTTGTGCACAAAGTGTGTTTGTCATTGGTTTATAGATCTCTAATTTATGCAAAAATGATGATGAAGGATGTAAGAAAATGGCACAACAAATGAAAGTGAAGTATGATAAGTATTGGGGCGACATTCTTAACATCAATTATTTGATATTTATCTCTATGTTACATGATCCAAGGCATAATATGCATCTAGTTGATTGGGTTGTGCGTAATTGCTTTGATGATACCAAAAGCACAATCTTGAATTTGAATGTGAAGCTTCTTATTGATGAAATGTTCAAGCTCTACACTTCTTCAATGCCTCAAGAAGATAAGAAAACAAGTTCCTCTTCAAATAGTCCATTGAAAAATAGGAATGAGAATCGTCAAGGGGAAGTTATGGATTTTGCAAAGTTGTTGACTTCAAGGTTTCAAATGGATGTTGGTTTTGATCATGCTCAAAGGAACAAATCTGAGTTGGATAAGTATCTAGAAGATCCACTTGAGAATGATTATGAGAATTTTAATATTTTTTCTTGGTGGAAGGATAATCAAAGGAGATTTCCTATTCTTGCAAAGATGGCCCGTGATGTACTTGCTATACCTGTGACAACTGTTGCTTCTGATTCGACTTTCAGTACCGAGGGTCGCGTCCTTGACTCATTTCGTACTTCTTTAACCCCGAGAATAGTTGAGGCTCTTATTTGTACCCAAGATTGGGAACGAACAACTAAGGCTGTGATAATTGAAGAAAGTTTAGCATCATTAGAGCAACTTGAAGAAGGTTTAATCTTTTAATTGTTTTATTTAATTTTAATTGATTAATATGTTTTTAAATTTCCTAATACTGATATTTATAAATTGTTCATTGTTGATTTTCGTAGGAATGAAAGATTTAACTACAGAGCAACCAAGCTTTATAATTGATGATGAGAGTTATGACTTAAGTCTATCATACCAGAACTAGAAAAATGTCAAGGTACATCATCTTGTAATGTTTGATTGAATAAATCGTTGAGGTAAAATATGTAAAGCTATTGTGATATTGTGCTGTTTTTTTTATAGAATAAGCTCATAAATTTTGGGATTCACTGAAGAAGAAGCCACTAAAGTAGATGGAACTTCCTACAAGGTTGCAGCCTACAAGTATTATAAAATGTTGAGTCACTTGGGTGGACCAATGTCTTCTTGTTTTAAAAAATATTGATTTCATTTTGGTATTTGAATTATATTTTTGATATGTATTGTACTTATGAGTTGAATTTTGAGATTCTTAATGAACAATTTCAATTTTCTAGCATATGAAAAAAAATCAGATCAGCGGGTATCCGGCTAACTGATCTAATCCGATCCGGTATTTTTGGATCAGATAGTGATCGGATACCGGATCAGATACGGATCGAGATTTTTGGAAAAAAAAGAGTCGGATATCCGATCTGAAATACCGGATCGGATTCGATCCGTAGGTTTGGCCAACCCTAGTTAGCACAAGACCAGATATTGCTCATGTCGTTGGCATTGTGAGGTAGGTTCCTTTCCAATCCAGGAAAAGAACATTGGGAAGTTGTCAAATGGATATTGAGATATCTTCGTGGTACATCAACTTTGAGACTTTTCTTGAAAATGAGAGTCCGAATTTAGTTGGTTATAACGACTCTGATATGGCAGGTGATGTTGATTCGAGAAAATCTACTTTTGATTATTTGATTAACTTTATAGGGGGAGTTGTTGCTTGACAATCCAGACTTCAAAAATGTGTTGCGTTGTCAACCGCTGAAGCTGAACTTATTGCAACAACTGAAGCTTGTTATAAAGAATTAATTTGGATTAAGAAATTATTATCTGAACTTGGTTTTGTGCAGGATAAATGCGTGTTTTTTTGTCATAGTCAAAGTGCGATAAATGCGTGTTTTTTTGTCATAGTCAAAGCACATTGATGTGAGATATCATTAGATACGTGATTTTCTAGATGAAAAGTTACTGGTTTTAGAGAAAGTGCATACAGATAATAATGGCGCTGATATGCTGACCAAAACACTATCGAAAGGAAAGTTCGAGTTTTGTTGTTCAATCGCGGATTTGACAACAACCCTTCTATAGTTGTGATGGGGGAGTTTGTTGGGTTATTTGTTTGAGCTCCCAACTATGTAATAAAAAAATCCCAGTCTGTTTAAGAAGCTCAGAAGTTTAAGAAATCCAGAAGTCTAGAAATCCGGAAGTTCAGAAGCTCAAGAGTCCTTTTGTGCTAAATAGGGGCATGATTGTGTTATTAGAAAAAGACTCTTGAGTTGTCCTCGTTCTGTTATAAATGGTGGAGGAAATGGCCTTATCAAAACACCTATGAAAGTCATCTAGCATACACTTGTAGACAGGGACGGACCCAGGATTTCGTACTAGGGTGGGCTTGAAAAAAATTTAGGGTGGGCTTAAAATAATAACGAGAAAATTTTGAAAAAAACAAGTATATAAAAGTAAAGTTTTACCATTTTTTTAATAATTAAATAAAAAACAATGAATTATATTAAATTTTTTAAGAAATTAAGGGTAATGTCATATTTCTACCGTAAAAAAAAAGATTTTTTTTTTCGGGTTGGACTTCAGCCCACCCGAGCCCCTACATAGATTCGTCCCTACTTGAAGAAAGATAGTGAGATCTCTTCTTTGTTTAGCTTTTATCTTCATTTTTTTCGTGTTTAACATTTGATTATAGTAAAGCTTCTTTTTGGGGGAAAAGTCTCGTGGTTTTTACTCCTTGATTTGAGGAGGTTTTCCACATTAAATTTTTAGTGTTTTGTTTCCCTTGTATTTCCTCTTATGTTTGTTGTTTCTTGCTCCTAAAGATCCAATCAAGTGAGAATATTTTATTATCATAAGTGTCGTGATTATTCTATTTTATTCCTAACAATATCAATAGTGCGATCAACTCTTAAAAATTGTTCGAAAGAATCAACAATCTTTCCACATCCACTCTATCAAATATTGGGAAATCTAGCTTCGTCAATCGTGTGTTTCTCTCCTTAAGGTTATTCGTATGAGAAGATTCAATTGTATCTCCATTTCTCACTGACATTGCTTTGATCCTCTATTTCAGGGAATTCAATATTAACTCCCTCCGATTTTCATTTGATTTCATCCATTTGCGTTGCTTCTCTAGAGTTTTAGATGTGGACGTCACGACCGCGCATAAAATGTCGTTACCCTCGTGTATTGCCATATTTCCACCACCATGATTGATCTGGAAGGTGAGTTTTTTTAGTTAAATTAAGAAAGTAGATAAGAAAATAAATTAATACCTAAAAGAATATTAGAAGATAGACAATGAGTTACTACTCTTAATTCCAAATACATAATCCAACAATTAGAATATTTATAACCTTTTAAAAGTGAGGTCTACATATTTTAATAGAATTTTGTTTACAAAGTAAAATGCTAACGGGGCTATCAACTTGCTCGAAAAATAGGAAAAACATAGAGGACTTATTTAATAATTTACTTAACAATTGTTCTCATCTAGACAAATCTTTATTTTTTAAGTATCAATTATTATATTTGGATAATGCAATAACTTGTAATTTAAAGAAATCAAACAAATCCTCATTTATAATTATTGAATCTATGCTTACTTTGTATAATAGTAGTCCATTTGTTCAATATTCTCCCTCTTCAAATAGCAAAAAAAAAATCTTCCTAGTCTCAAAAATAGTTTGTCATGAACAGTTTCCCAAAGTAACCTTGTTTGGCGTTCACTTTCCCAAACTAACCTAGTTTGTTCATTTATTCCCAAACTAACCTAGTTTACTATTCAAACTCAATTTTTATTTATTTATTTATTCTTTTTACAATTAAAATTCATTATATATAAAACTAAATTACTTATATTTTGATATATAATTTAAATTATTATTTTTATAAATTAAATTATTTATATTTTGATATATATTTTAAATTATTATTTTTATAAATTTAATTATTTATATTTTGATATATAATTTAAATTTAATTATTTTTTATAAATTTGATTATTTATATTTTAATATATATATATATATATATATTTACATTTTAATTATTATTTATATATATAATAAATATTCCCTTTAACATTCTAATAAATAATTGATAAATACTAATAAATTTAAAATATTTTAACTATAATAATATAATAATTATATAATTATAAAAACATTTTTAAATTTATCAATTATTTATTAAATATAATAACATTTTTAATTAATATTTTAACCCTAAAAATATGGTAATCTTTTTATTATATTTAATAAATAATTAATAAATTTAAAAACACAAATATTTAATTATTATATTATTATGGTTAAAATATTTTAAATTTATTAGTATCCATCAATTATTTATTAGAATTATTTAATATTTATTACACTATATAAATAATAATTGAAATGTAAATATATATATATATATATATATTAAAATACAAATAATCAAATTTATAAAAAATAATTATATTTAAATTATATATCAAAATATAAATAATCTAATTTATATAAATAATAATTTAAAATATATATATCAAAATATAAACTTTATATATAATAAATTTTAAATGTAAAAAAAAATAAAAAAAAAAATAAAACTGAATTTGAATAGTAACTAAGTTAGTTTGAGAATGAATGAACAAACAAGTTTACTTTGGAAAACTTGTCAATGCTTTGGAAAACTGTTCCATTGACAATGGTATCAGTTGCAGTCTAAAATGATTTATTTTTCTTAAATTGCGATCATTTCGAATCATCATGGTCGATTGAGGTTTCAAAGTCAATTGAGATTTGAATGAAAATTGTAGATCGGTGAGAGTTCTACAACTTCAATGATTGAACTAGAACCAGACAATATTAATTTACAAAGATTTGACTTTTGTGTTTTTCATTATTCATACTAATGTGCACGCATAGTCATAATTAAAAAAAAAAATAAAAAACGGTAAAGAAGTTTCTTGGTCCCCTCAATAGTCAAAGAAGTCGACGTTTGGAACGTCCGATAGCTTCTGCTTTCATGAACGAACGGTGAAGATTGAACGACGACTGAAGGAAGAACAAATGAAGCTGCTCGTTAGACCCGGTTTAAGCAACTTCAGGAGAAACGGTGTCCAAACGACGCCGTTTCACTCTTTTCCTTTCCTTTCCTTCAATGGAGGCCCTCCTCTCTCTTTCCTTTCACATTGACCCCAACTTCTCACTTGCTTCTAAATAGATTATTTTCAAAATGTTTCATGATAATTTATAAAACCTAGGCCTAATATTTTCCCATATATTTTAAAAAAATATTTCTAGACATTAATAAAGACATATTTAATCGTTTATGAATTCAAATCAAAACATAGGTTACAAAAATTAGTATATACATATCTAGATCTTACCAAAGAAACTGGCCTTCATCCATCTTGCAAAATCACTGTTTGGGTATGTAATGGTTTCTTTCACAAACCCTAATTTGGACAACAAAATAAGGACCAACTTAACATAATAATTTTCAAATTAAAGAACATACTTACAAGAGCAAAGGTGAAGGAGTAAACCCTAGACTTGAAACTGTTTGCATGAATTCTCTGTTTTGCCCGCCCAAAAGGGTAAGAGTGAGGCTGTCACAGCATGACCTATCTAGGGTTACTTACTTCTCTTTCTTATTCTCTCTCTAACCAGTCAGATAGATCATGCTGGCAGCTTCACTTTTTCCACTTTTAGACTTTTTTCTAACAACTCAAGTCGGCCAGGGAGAATATATATAAACAAAGGACAGAAAATATATAAATGAGGAAGAAAGATATAAGGGCATTGATTGTGTTCTCCATTTTGTAAATGTGATATTGATAGAAGAAGAAATCTGGACATTGAGATGAAGTTTTATGAGATGAATATGTATTTACAGGAATAGAGGGAATGGAAATGGAGAGAAGAATTATCTTGAAGAAGGAGAGAAAAGAGAGATGAGTTAAAAGATAAGGCAAAGATGAGGATGCCAAGATAGGGTTTTGTTGTAATTTATAGCTGTCAAGGAATGTGTTAAAGCTTTGTTTGGTAAGGGTTTATTTTAAAAAAATATTGATAATTATTTTGAAGGGTAATTTTTATATTTTATATTAATATTTAAAAGTATTAATATATATTAATAAAATAATTTAGTTTTAAAAAAATGAAAAATTATTTTAAATTTTTTATTAATAAAATAAGTGATTAATTAATATAAAAGTAAACTTTTTTTTTCATTATTATTGGAGTTAATAAAAAAAATAGCCTTGATAATGTCACGGGTCCACTACTTTAATTATTTTTAACTGAAAATATATAATATATAATATATAATATTATATTAATAAAATAATTTAAATTAATTGACTAAATATATATCTTTGTAATATGTTCTAAAGGATGGTACATTTTCTTAATCAAATTTTGATGATATCATATGTTTTATTATTATAGGACGACTTTAAACTGAATACTCATCTTAAATTGAAACTAAAATATATCAAGTATAGTTCAATGGTTATAATGATGTGTACTATTTGTTTTTAGTAGATGTTGAAATCAATTTATATTTTGTTTCAACTTTAAATAAGATAAAGGTTGGTTGTTTGAAATTATTTTAATAAAAAGATTAAAGTATATATAAATTTATAATAAAAACATAATTTTTTTTAATATTTTACTTGATAATTAATCATTTAAATGATATAATTAATAAGAAAATATTTATAATGAAAATGTGTAAAAGATTGTTTCATTGAGAATATTAGTATTTTAAAATTTTTTATTATAACGTAATTATTTTAATTATTAAATCACTTAATTTATTAGTTAAGAAAATACATTTATTTTTTTTATTAAACTTAAATAAATAAATAAACATTTTAATTATTCATCATAACATATCTTACTTTTTATTAAAAATAAATAAATTCATAAGAATTAAAGAAAAACTAAAATCAAACCAGTTATATGAAATAAACTAAAAATTATCATCACTTAAATAATTAAATAAAAATTCCTTTATTCTTAAAAAAATATGTTTTTTCATTATGTAATTAGAATATATTAATTTAAATATCATAATTTAAAAACATTTAACTCAATGGGCAGGGCTGAATTTTTTTTATTAGAGGTGAGAAGATTTCCTAAATTTTTTATTTTTTTAATTAAATTCACTATTCATTATTTACTTATCTAATTTTCAAAATATAATAGAAATTCACTTTAATTTTTTTTTTTTCAAATCATACCAATTTTTATTTGTAAATTTGCAGCTACTCGTCTGAAAGAGTTAAAATTTATTTATTAGTTAGATTATAAAGGTGAATTTAATTGAGTGTTTAACTACAACAGTTTTGTATAATAATTTAAATCAGTCAATTATAATTAAATATATTTTACGTTTAAACACAATTTTTCTTTAATTCTTTTAACAAATAAACTGAATATAAACTGAATGTTATTAAACATACCTGATAATAATACCTGATAATAAGATGAAACTAATAAACATAAAATTATAAGATGAATCAAACTTACCCTAATAACTTAAATTTTTTAAATTAAAGTGAACTATTGTGCTTCCTACCATTGATAACGGAACAAGGCCTAAGAGGACCAGTCTAGCCATGCATGAGAGATATAGATAGAGAAGGGCTACAGCCTACGAGGCTAAATGTGAAAAATAGGATTCTTCATATAGCATACAGGTGGTCAACTCTAAAGCTGAAGTGAAGGCTCAAGCTAATTTTGCAGGCCGAACCCTAAACCTTCATTCAATTGAAAACCTGACAATTGGTCCTTTTATTAAGGCTACTGTAATTCTTGTTTCAAACTCATTACATTTGAATCATCTAAATTATTAAATTATTTGGGAGTTAATTGGATGTCAATTTTTTTAGATTTTGTTTTTTAATTTTACCCTATTTACATTAAACGGTTGTTTTACTAAATCAATTCTTCAAACTCATTTTGTTCGTAACTTTATAAATAATATATTTTATTTGTTCAATTTCAAACTATCTTATTTTATTATTTAATTTTTTTTTTAATTTATTTACTTTTAAACTCATTATTAAAGATATATATATATATAATTGTTTTTTGAAAATAATAAAATTATTATATATATATATATATGAATTATTATATTTATAAATTTGATTATTTCTATTTTGATATATATATATATCTTAAAATCGGTTAATTAATGCTTTATTATGAACATTTTTTTTATTATGTTTTATTGTTATTTTTCAAATGTCTCAACTTTGTTTAGCAACACTTTGAATAACAATGATATTTTTGTAATTTTTTGTTATTATATTTAAATTATTCTTATTTATATAATATTGGATGAAACATTTTTTAAAAAACTTAAAAAGTTATTTAAAATAATAATTAAAAAATATATATATTAAAATATAAATAATTAAATTTATAAAAAAAATAATGATTTAAAATATATATCAAAATATAAATAATTATAATTATAAATATAATAATTTATACATTAATGAGTTTAAATTTAAATAAATAATAATAGAAAAACTGAGTTTGAAATGTAAAATAAGTTATTTTAAAAATGAATAAAGTATATTAAAAAAAAGTTAATTAATTTGAAAAATAATTTTGTTCTAAGTATTATTATTAGTTCAAGTCTTGACCCGGAAAGAAAAAGAAAAATAGTCCGGTACTTGAAATATATATATATATTATTTAGAGTTTTACATTTGATATTTTGGTTTTTTTAGGGGTTTTGGGATTTTGTCAAAAAATAATAAAAATAAAAAATATATATTGTTTGAAAAAAATTAAAATTATTAAAAATTTTAATTAGTTTAATTATTAAAATGTTATTTTGTATTTAAATTTTAAATTTAATAAAAATAAATTAGTGATATTTTCATATTTAAATTAATATAATGCATAATTTGTTTTAGAATTAGAATGACAATAATATAACAAAGAGATACTTATTTTTTTATATAAATAATTAAATTCAAATCAATCATCCAATAAAAACTAATGTCCATCATCATTTGTAGTAGATAGGCTCATTTACTATAAACACTTATTTTAAGTCTCTTTTCGTTATATATAATTCCTTTATATTTTGAACTGATAAAATATTTTAAAATATATAAGGTATCATTTAATGCACAATTAATTAATAGTGAATTTATTAATGACATTATATTTATCTTACCAAATTAATTATTTGAAATATTTAATTATAAAAACTATTTATATAAAACAAATAAAATTTCTAACAATTATCATTCAGGGTCATGTTTAGTAAAATAAAATCATACTATTATATGCACATGTGTTTTGGACAAAAGTTATTTTTATCTTATAATTCATTACATTATCATTTCATAAACTATACTAATGATTCATTGATATTGTTAGCATTAAAATGATTAAAAGTTGTTATTTAATATATTTCAACAAATGTATTAATGGATAAAACTTATTAAACCAGCCAAAATGATTTCTAACAATTTAAAATAGACCACAGATAAAACTTACAAACCAACAATTTAAAATTTAGTAAACCAACTTCTTTTGAATGCGCATTTCGTTTAAAAGGACTGAACCGAACTATTTATACCCTTAAATTGAACTAATATCTTCATTTTGACACTAACAAACAAACAAGTAATAGGAAGAGCCAGCTGTGATGATAGTTGATGATGAGTGCTAGGTGTCAAAAGTGGTCTCTGAGAGGGAGATTAGAGGAAAGTGGGAGGGTGGTGTTTTTAATTTAGTACAGAAACAGACAGACCTACAATGGAAGGCCTAGGAAGGAAGGGTGGTGAGAAGAGGGAGAGTAGGCAATGTTTAAATACTCATAAGCAGCAGCAGCAACAGCTACACAGAGCAGACCTACTACTCTTCTCATTTCACAATACTAACTTTAAATATATAGACTAGAGTGGTCCTCACCCTCACTTCTTGCTGCCATCTCCCCATGGATCATCATGACCATGATTGGACATTGTTGTTTTTTTCTAGAGTTTGTTTGATCTTGTGATTTTTTGTTTTGGGTTTTATCTGAATTTTGGTCAAATCTTTGTTTGATTTTTTTTTTTAAAAGTTTAATGACTATTATATCCTCTAAATAGATGAGAATGACATTTTGGTATTTTGGTGGATAAAATAATTAATGGAATAAATGAAATAAAAACAAGAAATATATTGGGTTTTTAATATTTCAGAAAAAACTCAATATCAAACAAGTTTTAAGAGTTTTGATCTTGAATTTGTTAATTTGTTTAGATCAGGGATGATGGTAATAAAGTACTCATCCCCGAACCCGATTTTTTATTTTATTATCCATCTCCGACCTCGAACTCAACGGGTATATCTATTTGTATTCTCATTTTCGATTCGTCTGGTACCCGATATCCGACGAGTACCCCATTACCCAATTAAAATATGAATTTTTATTTATTATTTTTTAAAAATACTAAATATTAAATATTAAAAACACATATAAAAATATTATTTATTACTTGTATATTATAAAAATATTAGTTATATTATTAAAGTTAAACCATATACATACAAACTTCAACTAAAATTAGAAAGAAATTAAACAAAAGTTAGAGAAAATGTTAAAACAAAATAAAGATAGAAAATGTTAATCTTAAAAATAAAAAATGAACAGAGAGGAAAATTATTTTGTTATTAAATAAATAGAAGATAAATTAATGATAACGTGGTGGAGTGTGTGGTTGAATGTTGGTATAATTAATTAATTAATATATTTAATGTAAATTTGTAACGATGGTATTGATGTGAAATTTGAAAAATCATTTTAATTTTTAATATATATATATATATTTATTTAATATTAATATTTTGGGTATCGGGTTTGAGTTTTACATACTCTCCGTCCTCGATCCCGAATTCGATCGAATAATCATTTTCACTTCTCATCCCTGACTCCGATTTAAAAATACCCGAATTCGAATCTAAACCCGACCATCGGGTACACACAAGTATTGTCATATCTAGTTTAGATTGTATCTTTTAGACATTAAACAGTAAATATATTTGATTTTATTTATTGTTAGGTTTATTTGCTAATACAATCAATTCAAACTCATCATAAATTCATCAATGCAATGGGTTTTATCATTTTGAAGTTTTATTTGGTTTTTGAATAAACTATTTCGTTGATTTAATTTTTTAAAAATTAGTTTTTTTTAAGCTAAATAATAATTTTTTTATTGTAAATAGATAAGATAGAAAGATTAGAAAGAATGTATTAAAATGATATTTTGATAGATAAAATGAGTGACTAAATAAATAAACTAAAAGAACGAAATATATTGAGTTTTGATATAAAAGTCTAAAACAAAACCAATATTAAACAAGTTCTAAATGATAAGATGCATTGTGTTGATGAATTTAATATCTATGATTAATTTGAAAATTAACCAATAAACTACTAACAATAAATAAAATCAAAAATACTATAATTAAATAAATATCTAAGCTTAAAAGAAAGAAAAAGTTAAACCAAATAAGCCGACAAAAAGCTTGTCATACTTGTTAACTTCTAAGAACTGATATACAACTCCACACACAAACATTGCATCAACCCTAAATTTTTTATATGTCAAAAAAATGTTTCTTTAATCTCATACTTTATGTTATAATTAAAACAAAAATCATTTCATTAATATACATATATATATATTTACAAAAAATACAAATTTAGATTGAAAATCCAACAAATAATTATTACAATATTATATTGCAATTTTTTTTATTTGTTTATGTTCACCTGTTGACATGTTAGTGTATGTTTTGTAGTTGTATTTTATTTTTGGTGATCACATTTGTTAGTTATTTTTTTAATTTGTAGTATTTTGATAAATTGTAACATCTTGTGCTATAACTTGAATGCCAGATTCGAGAATAGGAATGGGTCATGCCCTTGTTAATGAATAAATTTTTTTTTTTAATAATATTATGTTTATCTAAACTAACCGTCATTTCATCTTTCTTTCTAATATTATATTATAAAAGCACCATCATCCGTCTTCTGTCATATTAAATTGTTTGTAGTACCAAGACGAGCTGACACAATACAACAATATAAAAAATTGATCTCATCACGTACTCATGTATTATAAAATATTTAACTTATTTAAAAATAATTATGGATGATATTATGAGAATGTACAAAAAAAAATTATTTATAAAATAATAATTTTAAAGAGGTCAAAATTATTAATATATAATAATAAAATAATAAATAATAATTTAAAATATAAAATATTTTAGTATTTTAATTAATAAATTAAAATTTTATATTAAATTATATTATTTAAATAATTTAAACCAAAACAATCCTAATTTCCCTAATATTTGTTAGCTATCATTACAAATATTTGATTTAATTTGTGACTTCAAATTTTGACCATATTATTGATGAAAACAATTTTATACGCTTAAGAGATCCTCAATAATAGTGTGAAAGTTTTTGCGTTGAAATTTCTGATGTTGAACGAGACGAATATTTTTTTACGATATTTTGTGATTAATAGTTTGTAATGATATATTGTGACTAGGGGTTTCAATATTTGGTCTGAACCAAATATCCGACCGAACGAATTCGAATAAACCGAATTCGAAATACATTTTCGGTTTTCGAATCGAATTTTAAACCGATTCGAATTCAAATACGGTTTTCGGTTTGGTTTTCGAGTTTAGGTTTTAACTCGAAAACCAAACCGAAAACCGAATTCATTTTTATTATATATTATATAACTTATTACATATTTATATTAAATTATCATGGACCTCCTACTAGATCCCTACATTAAATCCATAATCCCTAATTCATTTTCTCATTTCTCTAGTTGTCAACACGTCTCAACCGCCATATATTGTCGGCGGCGACACTATTTTACTTTCGTCGTTTAATTATCGAATATATATTAGCGTTAAGCTAAGTTTGCGTGATTTATATTTTTTTATAATTTAAGTAGATGAGATCTCTTTAACAACTTATTTATTTTGTTAACTCTTTTTAAAAAAATTATCTTATGGGTAGGTGATGTTCTATATTTGGTCTAAACCGAATTCGAATTCACCGAATTCGAATTTATTCAAATCGGTTCGGTTTTCGAATTTGTTTAAAAAAAAATAAAAATTCGAAGAACCCGAACCAAAAACTCGAATAACCCGAAAACCGAACCGATGAACACCCCTAATTGTGACCAATTATTTGTGATCATATTTTATGTTCAATTGTTTGTGACGTTATTTTGTGATAAATAATTTGTGACAAATCATTTGTAATATTATTTTACAATAAATAATTTATAACTTAAATTTGTCACGTTTTGTTCTACTAAATTTATCACTAAGTTTTTTTTTTTCAAAATCTTGTGACAACTATTGTGATAAAAAATTATTTTGTGACATATTGGACACAATTAAGAATAATTATTATTTTAAAATTAATTATAAAATGAATTTTCAAAATATATATATAAATAAAGAAAATTAAAATGATGATATTAAAAAATAAAAAAGAGCCTAACAACTTAATCAATTCTTAGTCAAGGTTATATATTTTTTTAAAAATATTACAAAAACAAATTATCAATAATTATTTTAAAAAAATGCCTTCATAAATGCCTTCATATTTGAAAATGTTTATTTTTTTCAACGTTCAACAATGATTTCATACTTCTCTTGTAACTTAGCTTAATATTCTTTCATTTTTTTTTTCCTTTCTTCCACTTTAAGTTGTAATTTTTTTTATCTTATCTTTCAATATTATAATCTCGTGAAATTTAGAATAATGATAATTTGTTTTGGATAAATAATTTTTTTTTATCTATTTTTATTCCAAATATACTCCATCTCTTAGAGCTACCAACCGGATAATACCCATAATTCGACTAGAGTTAAGTTCTTCACAACTACACTAGATCTAAATCATTTTCACTTTGTTGAAAGCTAATAACATTGTCTTATAAAAGCAACATTGTTCGTGTAAAATTAACTTGTAATATTTTTTTTCTTTATTTCAAATGATCACCTAAAAATTTAATTAAATTATAAAGTAATATCAAATAAAAAATGATTACTTACCATAAATGTGTACATGGACTACTCAATGTACAATTTTTTTTTATGTTTTCTAGAATATTTCCATCATGAGTGGTTTGCTTCAATACCATTAGTTGAAAAAAATAAATAGTTCAGTTTAAACTTAGGCCTGAAGCAGATTTGGGTTTTTCAAATAACCCAATCAAATCAATTCACTTCATTTCCTCTCTCATCATTCAAATCAATCAATTAATTCATTAACCAAAATACTAAAATACCCTATATTTTAAATTATAATTATTTATTTTATTTATATATATCAATACCCTTTAAGTATTTTTACCAAAAAACATCATCATCTCCTCAAAATCATTATCAATTATTACCAATAATCATTTTTATCTCTCTCCAGGTTATTTAAATAATCTGGACCGAAACAAACCCTTATAGTATTTTTATGAATTTAAAACGTATAAAAAAGATTTTTTAATATTTAAATTATAATTATTTGTTTATGCTCACAAATATTAATAGACCCTCCACAATATACCGCTTCTGCATTTATTGCAGAATTTGTTTCACGACTCCGTTTTGTTTTTCCACATTATTCTATGTACTTTGGATCTTTAAAATAAATTTGCATTTGATCCCATGAAAATGCTTGTGGGTCATTGGACTTTACTTTTCTAGTGTAAATGAAGTTTTAAAGTTTATCCCCCACTTTTGTATTGAAATTTTTACAAATTTTGACATCATTATCTTCATCCCACTTATGTTTATTCTGCAACAAAAAGATAGACGTAACTCTAATAAATATTTATTAATAATGTAAAGTAACTTTTAATATACCTTGAACAAATACCACCACATTCTTGTACTTCTAGTAACACTTGTTCCAATTTATGAAAGTTCAACACCAATTAACCAATTTTTTTTTGCCGTGTTATATGGGATAAAAACTGTCAAATATGTAAAATATTTATCACACACATATAATTGAATTGACTTTTAAAAAATATATTTATAAAACACTAAAAATATACACTCCAATTTATAATATTAAAATAATTGTTTTGACTTATTTTTAAATAAATAAAATCAAAATAATTAACCTCATTACCAAAAACCAATTAAAACAATTAATTAGGTCAATTATATATTGTGATAATTAAAACCTAATCAATTAAGGAAAATTGTCAAAATAATAAATATAAAATTATTTGGGATAAATGTTATACTCATTTATCTTAAAATAATTTTAGAAAAAATAAGGTATAAAAATAAATAATTTAGAATGAATTGTTGTATCCATTTCATCTCATAAAATTATTTTTTAATCCTAAAATAGGTAAAAATAAATAAAATAAATTAGAAAAATATTTTCCATATTTATTTTAATATTTCGTGTATTTAAAAAATATCAAAACTAAAGCCAAAAGATAAAAGAAAAATAAATTTCAAACAAATCTTTAAGGTTTTAAAATAAAAATAAATCAGTAATCGAGTGTAGTTAAAATTATGTTGAATGGCTACAGTCGAAACCATAATCATCATATGAGCGTCGAATTGTCATCCAACACTTCAAGCGCACACGCATAGCCCGTTGTAGCGGAAGGAGCGCGCGCCCGAGCTGTATGGGATCAACTAATGCGTACGTTAGCTTTGTCCATCCGATCGCTGACGGAATGCTGTGCCTTGATAGATCGCTAACGGAACGCCTCGCGAACGCTGGACACGCACAAAACGACATTATTTTGATCTCCGGTCTTCTTCTTCGTCCCGATGCCGGGTAGATAAAGATGTAGAATTCAACCGTTAGTCAACTATTTCGGCTCATTTAAAGCTTGAAATGATCACTCTACCATAATGATCATTTCTCCTTAATCCAAGAACAACCAAAAGACATTAATGACTTTTGACTAATTCTGGCCACTTGAAGCCTCCACTGACTTAGGGCGGCTATAAATAGACCCCCTAAGTCATTCCCAATCCAAGAAATCAACTCTCCCCCCTTCAAATTGAAGAAAATCAAAAATTCTCCATTAAAGCTTTAAGCTTTTAGATTTTTCGAATTTTCTGTTCGAGGCCTTAAAACTTGGATTTGAGCATCTCAAAAGCTTCATTAAGGATCAAGGAGTGTTCTCCAATCCTTGGTAAGGTTCCAATCACTCTCTAATTCATATTCACGGTTTGAATTTAAAATAATTATATTTCAAATTGCATAAGTTTGTATACTTGTTGTTTATGGTATTTTATGGTTGAATATTGATCCTAGGATCATATAGAAACTATCTGGATATGATAGAACCGATCAATCGAACTAAATAACAAAAATCCAAATTTGAATTTTTAAAATCTAAAAATTAGGTTTGATATTCTTGGGTTAATTATGTTGAATTACAGCCCAGAAAGCTTCTCAACATGATTATAATGATATTGTCTAATTGTTTGAATCATGTTTGATCTATCCCGATAATGTTTGATCAAAATAATTGAAAATTTTGAGTTCTCGAATTGGTTCAAACAAGCAGTTAGTGTTCTTATTTTAATATCAATCAAGTATATGTAGTATAAGAGAGTTATTGGATAGCTCCTTACACTTCAAAACAACCTTAAAATTAAAAACCCGATTTTTGATAACAAACTGTTTTGAACAAATTAATCATCATCTAGGTCGATTGATATCTTGAGATGATGATCAATATATTTATGGAAAATTTATGAAGCTACCCAAACTCTTGAATCAAAGAATTCAAGCTAAAAAAATGAACTTTAAAAAATGAACCTTTTTGTTCTTGAGGACCGAGGCTTGTTAGCCTAGGACCGAGAATTTCAACAGGACCAAGAGGTCCTACCAATGTTCTTGAGTTAGGATCGAGAAATCCGACTGAGAATTTTCACATAGGACCGAAAAATCTGACCTAAGATCGAGGATTCTAAATGCGGGACCGAGACTCCTGAACCTTAGGACCAAGATGTCTGACTTTGGGACCGAGAATCCCAAACTTGTGACCGAGAGCTCCTAAACCCATGACCGATGACTTATCCCAAAACTAGTCTAGGATCGAGAGGTTTATACTCCTCAATCGAGGGACTTAGCCTTAGACTAACCTAGGACCGATGGGTTTATACACCTAGACCGGTAATCTCAGCCAAGTACCGAGATTCCTTACCACCTAGACCGAGGGTCTCTGGAGCCCGACCGATAAAAACGGACCCAGGCTTAGAACTCTTGTCCTAATGTTTGTTTGGTTTCACTTTTTAAAATCTAAAATTATGTTTGTAATTTTGGACCTCTAAACCATTTTCTAAAAATCCATATCTAATGTGAAGGACGCATTACAAGAGAGTTATTAAACAAAGGGTTGTTGTATAGTAGTTCTCGTGTGATACTTGTTTCACATTAGAGCTATCGTATGATACTCGCTTTACACGAGAGTTGTTGTACATCAGTTCTAATGTGAAGCGAACATCACACGAGATCGTGAATGATCTAGAGAGAGAATTCGTAAATCACAATAAAATAGTGAAATTAGAAGAGATGAGGACCGATGATGTGAAACGATTATGAGAAATGATGTGACAAAGCGGGATACGATTAGAGTTACAAACGGAACGGGGAACAAAACGAATCGGACTTGATTTCAGTTTATTTATTTATTTTTAAAATCAACACATTTTTAATAATATAATATTCTGCTTCATTTTGATTAATTGGCAACGGAGGACACATGAATTTAGTAAAAAAAAATCGGAATTGATGTTGTACAACCCCTCAATTCAAAGTAACATAAACAAAACCAAAAATACAAATTTAATCTTATATATATTTAATTTATTAAAGCTACAATAACTGACACTGATATACCTTATTTCAACTTAATATATATTTAAAAATAAGTTTAGATATTTTTAAACTCTAAAAATGTAATATTCTGTATTAATTAACTAACAAATTTTGTGGAAAAAAATTGTCTAATTTAAAAAACCCTCTACCGAAACAAGATCCAAATGTAAATTATTTTTGCTTACTTGAGCAAAAAATACACTAATTAGCTCAACAAGTTGTTCAACCAAGAAGATTTTTCTACTAGAAACCCATATATACATCTTCATGAGGAAAAGTGTGGCTCTGATTTAATTTTATATGAAAAAATTTAAATGTATATCCCTTAAACTAGTTCACACAAACAAGAAGTGCCACAATTTCTCATGTTACAATTTAGTGAATCTCTCAAATTTAATCATCTGAGCAATTTTTGATATCTTGAAACATCTAACGTGATTGTGTAGAAGTTTGTCAATAGTTCTTTTGAATATAAATGTTTTGGTAATATAAAACCTACTTCAAATTGATCTTGAACGATATAACAATCAATGTCTAAATATTTTGTCCTTTCATGAATTTTATTTTTGATATAATTGACGGTCTTATTGTCGCACCAAAATAAAATAGGTAGTGACGTCTTGTGCATTAAGTCCTTCAAAATATATGGTATCCATTAGTTCTTGCAAACCGTTGTCGTCATACTTCTGTATTCAACTTGCGCCGAATATCTAGATACGGTCCAAGATACAAGTGGTGTTCCTAGCTTCACGCAAAACTCCATAATAGATCTTTTACTCTCTTTACATGTTGTCAAATCCTTATCTAAATATTATTAAGTTGAATTTTGTTGTTTGAAAAGTAAAACAATTCCGTAGTCTTACTTTTTCTTTTTTATGTCTAACATATCTAAACATTTAATCATTGATGCCTTAGTTGGTTTAAGCCTTGGTAATTCAGTTTCATTTAGAATATCTAGAACATATTTTCTTTGGTTTATAAATATCCAACAATGATATGAATATATTTTTAAACCTAAAAGTATTTAAGTTCATCCATATCTTTTATTGAAAACAGTTTATCTAGATATCTTTTAACTTTGTTTATTTCATTAATATTATCTCCAATAACTAAGACATCGTCTACATAAATCAACAAAGATGTAAAATTAGAGGATTTGTTTCTAATAAAAAAAAAAAAGACAAGTATCATGCATTGATTATTTAAAACTATGATCAACAAGACATTTAAAACAAAATTATATTAAAAAAATATATTTCACTTTCTGGGTCTTTTTTAAGCTATATAAACTTTTTGTTTTATAATTTACAAAAATGACTAAATTTGGCCACATCAAACCATCCGGAGGTAACGTGTAAATTTATTCGTCCAACTTACCATGCAATAATGCATTATTTACTTCAAAATGATATAAATATCATTTGCTAGAAATATCTAAAGATAATAACATGCAGTCAATACATTCTATTTGGTTGTAGCTCTTTGCAATAAGTCTGGTGATCTTTCTTTTATATATGGTTCCATCTGCTTTTAACTTTTGTATTGAATACTCATTTTGATTCAGTCGTCTTATTTTCGTTCGGTAGTTCATAAAGTCCAAGTCTTATATTCCTTTAGAGTCTTTAACTTTTTATTCGTTGCGTTTTTCATTTGTTATCCTTTTATGTTTTTTCATAGAATTGTGGTTCTTGTTTCGGATTAATATTGATCCAAAAAAAACATTGTATGCACAATCTGGACATTTTATCTCAAAAGGAAAAATTGAAAATTTGTATTTTGAAGTCATTTTCTTTTCAAAATTCTCTAAACAGACTTAATCATTTAATCAAACTCAGAACTTTCTCACTTGACGGGCTCGAACCCAGAATCTCAGGGAGGCTGAGAATATTTGTCTCTTGTTGCCGCTAAATAAGGAGAAAATTTTTTCCTTCATTTTATGTTTGATGTATTTATGTTTCTGTCTCATTTTCAAAAAAAATTTCAAACGCTTATGATATTTCAACCCTTTCTGGAATAGGCGGAATATTCTCACGAAAAAATAGACATTTCATTTAAAAACTCTTTAAGAATATGCATGTGTTTCTTCATTTTGTTTCAAATCTATCTCATTTGTCTCAAATGAAAAAACATTCTCATGAAAAATATCTCTTTAATGACATTTTTGACAAACTGTTTTGTTAGGTAAGAAGTGTATTGTCATATGTTGATTATCAAGATAGTAATTTGAGGAAAAATAAATATGAAAAGAGTAAGTTTAATTCTCTCAGCGACAAGAACAATGGCTTCAAAGTGTACAAGTAGAGAAATCAATGCATGATCGGGAGGAGTAGGATGATGACTTGGCCAGTGACGATCGATGTTGAATGGATGTTGTTTACACCATAATAAAGATCAAGAAGGTGGCAGACAGAGGACTTCATCAAGAATCCATCGTCATTCTAGGAGGGCATTAACATATTTTGAGAAAATTCTACAATTAGCTTTGTAATAGAGAAATCAAAATGGCACAAATGGTGTGGTTGATCCTCATGAAATGGTTATCAAATCCCAAGCTGAGGGATCTTGATTGCAATTTTGGGAATCATTTGCTTTCTTTTTTATTTGTTTGAGTTCTTTTTATGCCCCCAATCACATTTGATTAATTCATAGCAAAGCTTTTCTAAAAAAAAAATAGATAAACAAAAATCATGGCAAAGCATCCCTGATTTGTACTTACTATTTTATTGTTACCACAGCCTTTGCATGAATTATTTAATTTCTCCAATATGCCCTTTGTGTGTCCTAGGCGTCAGCCGAGCTCGCTTTATGGGTTGGGCAACTCAAAAACACTCGTCCACAAGTGTTGGAATTTGTCGACGTCCACAAAGAAACAAAGATCTCAATCTGCCCTTTGTTTGTTTGAATCTTTATCTCGCAAAATCAAACAAATCAGCGATCTTCAATCTTTGGTAGTCCGATCTGGAAAATATATTCTCCAAAAAATAAAAAAAAATCCCAACAAAATAGCTCAAACATACCAGAAATATCAACAACATCTTGGTAAATCAAGATGACACATTAATAAATTGAATATACCAGTGTTGCCAAACTTTTCTTGAAACTTTGCATAGAATCCACCAAATATACAATAACATCCTAAAAGAGAAGAAAACATGATTATCTCAAATATATGCTTCAAGCTGAAGTATTGATAACAAATTTTCCACAATAGTTTCATCACACATTATACAAGAATACACAAATTTTCTTGAAAGGCTTCACTTGAAAATATCATTTCATCTTGTTTTCTCATTTGGTTGTGAATTCAGATGAGAATTCATTAGGTAATCCTCAGTCCAGAGGCGAATTCCAATTGGGGCCACACCAAATGTATCTAAATCTGTATCCAGAAAATTAATCGGCGAGATTTCTCAACCATATCTTGAGCATCTTGGAGTACTTTAATCAGTTCCTAAGATCATTCCATTAATAGACCATAAAAGGGTCTACCAATGGAAAGAGTTAAAAACAGGATAGTTATTCATCTTAAAGGCAATTCTTCTAAACCATGGAAGTCATGCTCAGAATATCACTCAGATCAAAGGATGTAACTTTCAGTATTTGAAGCAGTTAACAATCCAAGAATAATTTAACTACCAACTGTTTTCTCTTTTCGCATTTTTCAATCTTCGAGATCCGCATGTTTGATCCATCACCAGAAATCTCCACAAGAACAGGTTCCATTCTTAAAGTGGTGGAATCTGTTTCCATCTCTCACGACAATATCACGTCTAAATAACTTCGAAACTAACTTGGTGAAGGTGTGGCAATCCCCACATACTCGAAGATTCTTCGAAACCCTTATAGGCATTCCATCTGCTATATTCAACAAACCAAACGCAATCGCCAGCCTTTCGCTGTGCTGATGAATCATCTTCCTCTTCTCGCTTTCTCCCACGTCGTGCAACACAAATTTCGTTTCAGCAACATAGCCTCCTTTCTTTTCCAACATCTCTGTAATTTTCGCTAATTCTCGATAAATCTCATCAGATTGCGGGTGAGATCTGTCTCTCGAAATAAACGTATGAATCTTATTACCAATTTCAATCCAACTACAAGCAGGTTCTTTCTTCAACCCTTTCATCTTCATTCTCATTCGAATTTCCTCAACATCGTCCCATCTTCCAAACGAGGCAAGAACATTCGAGACAAGCACGTAATTGCTGGGATTGTTAGGATCCAATTCTAGAAGCTTTTGGGCTGCAATTTCTCCTATGCTCTCATTCGAGTGAACTCGGCTTGCACCGAGAATAGCACTCCAGACCGCAGCAATAGGTTCTGTCCGCATTTCCTTTACAAAATCTAAGGCTTCTTCCAATCGGTTTGCACGACAAAGAATATCAACTAAGCAAACGTAATGTTCGGGCCAGGGATCTAATCCATATTTACGTTGCATTATATCAAACCACTTTTTACCTTCGTCCACAAGACCTGCATGGCTGCAAGCATAAAGAAGTGCCAAAAACGTAATATGGTCTGGAACGACATTTTTGTCGTTATCATCTATCTGTTTGAACAAATCAATGGCTGCTTGGGCATTCCCATGCATACCATAAGCATTGATCATGCTCGTCCAAAGGATTAGATCTTTCCTTACAGTGGATCTAAATACACGGTTAGAGTTCCCTATATCGCCACAGGAAGCATACATTTCGACAAGAGAACTCGCGACAGAATCCTCAACAACGAAACCTTTTCGGAATAAGAACGCGTGAATCTCTTTCCCTTTCTTTAACGAAGATAAACTTGAAACCGATGATAAAGCACTAACTATCGCAATGGAGTCCATTTCCATTTTGGATTCTACTAAAGAGAAGAAAATTCCAAGTGCATCATTCGCAAGCCCGTTATGGTAATAACAAGACATCATGCTCGTCCAAGACACGACATCCAAGACTTCGATCGTATTAAAAATGCGAGAAGCGTATTCTACATTTCCACACGCTCCATAAGCATCCAGTATTGTATTCTGTAGAACATGGTCGAAAATCTCATGCTTAATAACACAACCATGAACTTCTTTTACAAGCGAACTACATTTTAAACCACTACAAGCCTGTAGAACGCTCCCAATCATCAACTCATCCACAAAAATTTCTCTTGTCTGTACTAAACGAAATAACTGCAATGCCTGCAAGTAAGATTTATTCTGGACATGCCCAGAAATAATTGTTGTCCATGAAATTAAATCTTTATAAAGCATCCTATTGAATACAGAATCCATATAATCTGAATTTGAACATTTCGCGTACATATCTAGTAGTGTGTTACCGACCTGTAAATCATGATCTAACCCGTTTTTTATTGCGTAAACATGAATTTCCATCCCATACCTCAGATTTCCCATTCTGGCAGATGCTGCAGCCATATTTACAACCGAACCCTGGTCTGGTTTCTGGCCAGCAATCTGCATCTCATGCCAAAACTGTAAAGCTTCGCTGTAGAGACCGTTTTGAACAAAACCCGAAAGCATCGCATTCCAAGATATCATATCCCGTTCATCCATCACCTTAAAAACCGTAGCAGCCTTACTAATTTGACCCAACCTGGCATACATGACCATCAGAGCATTGGACACAAACAGATCATGATTAAGATTTGATTTGATAACAGATGCATGGAGCTGCATTCCAAGTTCATCAAATGAGGAACCAGAGCAGGATTGAAGGGCAGCAACATAAGTATATGTGCTGAGGGAATGACCTAGGCTCAGCATTTCTATGAAAAGCTTCAATGCTTCGTTAGGATGCCCATTAGCTGAATAAGATGAAATCAATGAGTTCCATGATACAACATCTTCTCTTGCAATGGTATTACTAAAAATCAGCATTGCTGAATCGAGACGATCACACTTTGCATACATATCCACTAATGAATTCATCACAATCACATTAGAGGCATGCCCAAGTTTAATGGAAAGACCATGAATTTCAGCTCCAGAGTGTATATCACTAAGCAACCCACAAGCTTTAATTACACAAGGAAAAGTGTGAGCATCGAGAGAAATCCCAGAAACCCGCATTTCTCTGTATAATTCTATAGATCTAAATGGTTTAAAATTTGTTGTATAACCACCAATAATGGCATTCCATGAAAATACAGTTCTTTCTGGCATTCTATCAAACACCTTCTCTGCATTCAAAATAGACCCGCACTTTCCATACATAAAGACAAGTTTGGTACACAGAAATACCGTGTCACACGAAGTATTCAATTTCACTACTTGGGCATGAATCTGTTGACCCAGTGATAAGCATCCCTCTCTGATACATAGATGAAGAAGTGATGCATAAAACTCGTCCAAGCAAAAGTGGGAAGGCGTTTGTTGAGTGAGGAAGTCACTTAAACTTGAAAAGGCATCTTCTAGTTCTCCCTCCTGTCGGCTGCAGCTGCTGAACTCTTTCAAGGAGAGAGGGATGATATGATTTTGAGTGAATTTTGACAGATGAGGTTGTGGGTTTACGATGGTATTCTTCTTTCTCTTCTTCAAATTCAAATTCAAGGGTGCAGCGATGGATGGCAAAGGATTGAGAACGAAACGTTGAACTGATGCAGCCATTTTGGCGCAGGTAAATGAAAACTATTGATAATTGAAATTACATTGGCTCAAAGTATATCACTAAGATTCTACAGTTGCATTTGTAGCTCATATTCTTCATTATTTCGAAAATTAAACATTTTAGATATTTTATTTTACAGTTTCGGAGTTTAGTTATTTAAAAAAAATGAGTTTTTAAGTTTATTTCTTTGTGCCCGTTATAATAATTATATTTATCTTAAATTTTTATTTTTATAAAAATAATAATTAACGATTTATTAAATTGTTAATTAGTTAGTAACTAAAACTAGTTGTAAAGTAATTAGTTAGCTTTGTTAATTAGTTAATATTGAAACTATATATACGAGGGAACAATATAACTTTTTTAATATAATTTCAGTTTACACTTTTTTTTTAAGATTTTAACATGGTATCAGAGTTTTAAGGTTAAGAATTTTGAAGAGTTTTTGCTGCCTTTACGGGTGGCCCGGTGCAGCCACTAGTGGAGGGTTTTATTGTATTATTACTATTGAAGAAGATTAACCTCCTTCAGAAGTTACTGAAGGAGGTTTCCATAATATAGTTTCTTCTTCTCATCGTAGGGGAAGAAAGCAAGATCATTGTTGTTCTTGAGTGCCTTTGAGGCATTTCGCTACTCAAAAGAGAGAATTCTTTGATAAGGATAGCTCGAGAATACCCAGTTCAGATCTGAATACCACATTCAAAATAGCTCATGTAGAATCGAAGTCCTTCACGATCGTTTGTTCTAGGAGAAGACGATCGTTCGTCAGTTTGGCGCTTGTTTTAAGAAGACGATTGCTCGTTGTTTGTACCAGTATAAGACGATTGCAACGAGGGTTTCTTCCATCCAAGAAAACGATTACAACCAAGGCTTCTTCAATTCAAGAAGAAATTTGAAGCGTCTGAGGAACTAGAGTCCTCTAGGCATCTCTCTATCTCTTCTTGACACAGTAGCACGAGAGAAATTATTATTTGGATACCTGGTAGAGCTAAAAACGACGGATCAAATCTGATACTAGCGTAGAGGAAAAAATGTGTATTTGATTTGCAGATTTCCTCTAGACTCTGAAGAATTACTGGTGTTGATTGATCATGGAGACAAAGTTTATGTCTCTTGCCTACTTAAGGAGCAGCAAGGGTGGCGACTATGGAGATCTTACGTCCAGGCCGCGTTACCCGTCCATGGCGAAGTATCCCAAGGGAGTTTCTTCCGACGAGGAGAAGAACATCGAAAGATCGGAGGCTAAGGCTGTATTTTCAGTCGTCGCTCGTCGGATGAGTTGCTCGGTCTACGCGGGATCTGTTGAGAAAGTCGTCAAGCGCCTCCCAAAGATCAGGGAAGCGATTGTGGACGTTCTGAATAATAGAACTCATGTCATGTTTTATCCTAACTTTGTAAACGCGGATACAATCCGTGAGACAATCGAGGATGTTGGATTCAAGCAACGTTGATAGTAGATGAGACGACCGATAATTCAATTGAGCATGACCGCTGGACCAGGCTGAAATAGGACGGTTGAAAATGAAAGAATGCTAAACTGGCTTATTTGAAAAATATTTGCGGAGGCAAGGACGATTTTGTCGAATCAAAATGAGATTTTGAAGTTCTTGAAGCCGTGAGAAAGATTAGCTTGCAATTTCCGAAAGAAATGAGTTTGTCGACATGATTTGTCAATACAAAAAAAAATGTTAGATTGACTTTTTTTGAAAAAAAAATCTAAAACTGCAAAGGTTGAAAGTTGGCAACTAATGAAGAAAAAACCATTCATGATGATTGTTGTGGATTGGAATAACGAAGATTGAGTTATCTATATAGGGTAGTTCGAAAAAAATGGAACTTGCTGAATTGAGCTTGCTCGCTGTATATATTGGGTAGCTGAATAAAAAATGAAGTTTGCTGAATTGGGCTTGCTGAAGACGACGACTGCATTATCGTATTATGATGTTTCATCAATTTGTTTTGTCAAGGTGAAACTTTGTTTCTACTACGTTTCTCCTTGAGGGAGGATGTAAAAATAATAATTAACTGTTTATTAAAACGTTAATTAGTTAGTAACTAAAACTACTAATTAGTTGTAAAAGTGATTAGTTAGTTTTTTAATTAGTTAGTATTAAAACTCCTATATGAGGGAGATATGTAATTGTTTGAACAACTTTCTTAATACAATTTCAATTTACACTTCTTCTTTCCGATTTTAACACATTTTGACTATTTATTTTTAAATTTTATTCAAAACCAAATCATAAAAATATTGAATTTTAATAGATAGTATTTGACTTTTTATCTAAAAAAATCAATTAATCAAGTTAATTTTCAGATAAATCTCATCAAAATTTAATTAGTTTTTTAGAGTTGTAAAGACTATTTTGTGCTTACAAATTCCAAGTAAAATATTTATAAAAGAATCAAATTGGTCCTTCAAAAATATTAATTATTTAAATATATTTTTTATTTTTTATTTTGAATTATTTTAAAATCATTTAAAGCTTCAAAAGTAGGGATGGCAATGGGGCGGGGAATGCAATTACCATTCCCGCCCCGTTTTAATTTCGAAAATTTTTTTAATACCATCCCCGCCCCGTTCAATTTTTTTCGGTTTCGGGGAATCCCGCAGGACACCGTTAACAATTTTTATTTAAAAAAAATAAATAAAAATTATACAATAAAATTATATAACGAATTTTTTAATATAATATATATTGTAATATATTAAAATTTTATATTATTATAAAGAATAATTTTAATACTCTTATAAAATATAGTAAATAAATAAATATATGGGTGATTTAATATATTTAATTATGTTTATGGTATTCAGAGCAGAATCGGGGTGAAAACGGGGTGAAATCGGGGCGGGGCGGGGGACACAAATACCATTCCCGCTACATCCTCGTTCGGTTTCGGAGAAAAACCGTCCCAAACAGGGCAATTCGGTTCGATTTTCGCGGGACGGTTTCAAATTATCATCTTTATTCAAAAGGATAAAAATATTAAAAATATATATATATATATATATATATATATATATATATATATATATATATATATATATATATATATATATATATATATATATATATATATATATATATATATATATATATGGGCAACGCAATCAAGCCCTAAGCCTGTTTGGATTAGGCGGGTAACTAATCAGGCTTCTAGGTGGATTTATCCAGATCAACTACTAATTAAAAGTATTCAACATGGTGGTCTACTTTTAGTTGGGTTAACGATTTGGTTGATGCATAGACGAAACATGCGAGCGTAGAGGAACAATGCTCAGTTTGGATGGTAGAGGTCATTTTCAACTTCCAAATTTTCATATTTTTATAATCTTTTTTAAAGTTTTTAAATTTAAAACTGTTACATTGTTCTGAAAACCGTTTTGGTTATCCACCTGATTTTTGGGCGAACTTCGGTCTGGTTCAATCGAGTTGGACCGAATTTTAATTTTTAAAAAAAAAATAAATTAAATATATTAGTAATTAAATTGTATATATAATGAGTTAGACTTATACAAAAAATAATTAAATAAATGCTAGTTAAACTCAATATTTTTTCAAATAAATTAATATCATACAAAATATCAATAATTTTGTACAATCAAAACAACAATCACACCAAATATATTTATAATAAGTCAATAACATTAATAACAACATCATTGTCAACGTCTAATGTTTCAATTCAAATATAAAATCTAACAACCACAATATTGAATATTCAAATTATATTGTTCTTTTCATAACAATGGTTGTGTTTAGTCAATTTTTATTCTCCAACAGAAATCATCGGACTATCATTTTTACATAATATTTAACAATATTATTACTAAGCTAATATTTTACATTGAAGAACATCTCAATATCACAAATTCACAATATAAAAAATATTACAAACTTGTAGCTAAAAGTGAATTTATTCCTACATTTTTATTTTGTTCTTCAGCACAAACGAGTGCTTCCTCTAGCCAATTCATTTATATTAGTATATTTCTGGTTCTTGCTCAATGATCCAAAAATTCGTCTTATCAATGAATTCATAATAAATAGGATCATATGATTGTCTTGCATGTTTGCACCTTATTTCGATCACCAAACTTCCTTTTCTTACCTTAAGTCGTTCTTAATAACCTTTCCACCATTAACATATTTCAGTTATGTTATTTTTGAAGTTAATAAAGGTTTAACTTGATAAATTTGTTTAGAGAATAAGAACTGTTAGGATCGATGTTGACAATAGAGACGGAGATCTGACTATTGTTAACAACTTATGACTTTCAATTCGATTTTAACTCTGTTAGAAGTTAAAATTTGTTTCTATTTTTCGCAAATCTTCATAAACTCTTGAACAGGTTCAAGTGCGAAACCGTTTGTTGGATTTGAAGCTTCAGATGAATGAGTGACAATGACAAAAAGTAAAGAATACAGAGAGTTTTATGGATGTTCGGAGATAAAACTCCTACATCACCCCTTCTTCCTCAACAAGAAAGATATTCACTAGAAGACTTTGATCGGTATAGAACACACTACACAAACCCAGTCAGAAACCACATGACTTAACAACTGCCTACTTCTGAACTTCTAGCTAACTCTCTGTTGAACAGAACACCTTCTATTCAACTTACAACATTGAGATTTCACACAGAAAGAACAGTTAATGAATTACAAAATATTCTCTGGACAATGTATACACAACGCTTTAGATAGAGAATAGGACTTGATAGTAGTGAGCAAATTCAACAAGTTAGCAAGAATGACTAAGAGATGGTAAGTTGGTAATCGGTAGTTCGTCCGTTGTTCTTGGCTTCTATTTATAGTTGAAGTGCACCAACAATCAAAGCTTTTTTGAGGACACATGTCCTCTTTTTGTTGGATGACCGCCAATAGTATAAAGGTACATTAAACTAAGCATTGGGATCGTGATTGTACCAGATAGGTAGTGCGTCGAATATCCTCTAATATACTGTTGTACTAGAACAAACAACGCATTGTGGGAAATTTGAATATTGGAGTACGTGGAAGTTGTTCATTCGTTGTTGGAGTTGAGTTATCAGGCTGTTGAAAACGATAACTACAGATGAGCTAAGTGAGTACGTAGTTAGACGCTCTTTCAGACGTCTGGTCAAGCTAGATGACGTCTGCTCACACTCCTTCATTAGACCACGTCTAAAGGAGTTAGACCGCGTCTAACTACGCTTCCCTTTAGACCATGTCTAAGAAGGAGTTAGACAACGTCTAACCGCGCTTCCCTTTAGACCACGTCTAAAGGAGTTACACCGCGTCTAACTACGCTTCCTTTTAGACCGCGTTTAAGGAGTTAGACGATGTCTAACTATGCTTCCTCTTCAGACCGTGTCTAAAGAAGGTAGACGACGTTTAATCAAGTACTCCTTAGACCACGTCTAAAGGAGTTAGATGACGTCCGAATAGACAGTCTTCTTTAGATTTATGCCTGCACAATGAAAAATAACCCAACTTAGTTTTGTTCAAATCATATCATCAAAATTATGTTGTGCATATTTTTTACGTTAATTAATTATTTCTTTCTTAATTAATTATTTCTTTTCATTATTTAATTTAACCCAACAATTTCCCCCTTTTTGATGATATTAAAACTAAGTTAGAACTATCGAGTTAAGAGTACAAATTTAATTTATAATATGAATTTAAAAATTATCCAATGTATTTAAACAGAATTAAAAATACATAACATAAGATGATAGATTTAAGGTTCTTCCCTTTTAACTCTTGGAGTAACGTCTTGATGACCATTTTCCTCAAACATAAGATTTTCCAGTCGACCTCCTCTTCGACCACCACTGCTGCCTTTATCTCCTCCACGGCCATTTCCATGACCTCCTCGACCAGCTTAGAAGCTAGTAGGATTTCTTTTGGATTGAGTGCCATGAGAGCTTGACCTCCCTCTACTGCTACCTTCCCCCTTTTTAACAACATCAGTAGTTGCCTTAGCGGCCCAGCAACAACATCCTCTTCAGCCTAGAGGCACTGAGCGACTATGTCAGCAACTTCTAAATGTTCAGCTTCCACAGCCTGAAGAGATTTGGCTATCTCCGTGACTTGATGAGTGAGGGACACCAACGCAGATCTTGTTTCATTGTGACGTTCAAGATTCCGAGACTCGTTTTTGACAGAAGTCTCATTGATATGAGTGAAGATGAATTTCTGCATTCTTCCAACCTGAGTATGAAGATTCTTAACATCTTTAGCAGTATCCATTAGATCTTTATTGGTGCTCTTTTGGGCATTGGCTAAGGCAATACACGCCTTGGCGTTCGTAGCATTTGCCTTGGAGTTTGAAACATTTTCTTTGGCGTTCGCAACATTAGTCTTCTTAATATTCTCCATTCTTGAACCCAAAGACTGAACACTTTGTTGAATAGTGGACAGAGAGTCCAGAATAAGCTTCTATAAGTTCATGACTCTTGGAGATGCTTCCTTAGAGGATGAATGGGCAGAAGATTGAAGATGTGACCTAGTAGGAATCGAGCTGATAAGATTAGCATGAAAGCTTACTTGCATTGAGTGCTCTAGTTTGTTTTCTTTGGCAGGTGCTCTAGTTTGTTTTCATCATTACCTTAGAGTCCTCTCGATCTTCTTGGATTTCACCACATAACTCCAAAACATAACCTGATATATCTTCAGAACAAACACGATGATTAGGGAGGGAGGTTGATTTGGATTGGATGGGAGATGGACGTTTTAACATTGGAGGGGAGGGGAACCTTTCTTCGGGTATCTTCTCTTCGGATGAAAAGGAAGATTTAGCAGCTTCGGCTTCAGACGCCCATTGGGAACGAACACATTCTCCCTCAACAGATGGGATCTACTTTTGTTTAGACAGCTTAGAGAGTTCCCCCTCAACGGATGGCGTTTGTTCTGGGTCAGACGACTTTGAGAGTTCCTTCTCAACTGATGGAGTTGACCTCTATTCAGATGACTTTGAGGGTTCCCCCTTAACAAATGGCAACTTCCTTTGTTCAGATGTTAGGGGAACTTCGGACGTCTCTATCTGAATGGACGGCGTCTGCTCAACTTCAGGAGCAACAACCTCCTCCTCTTCAACGAGAGGAATTTCTTGGTGAACTTCAGACGTGAAGGACGTCTGCTTAATGTGATGACATTCAAATAACCTCCTTTATTCAATAGATGATATTTTCTGTTTGACGAGATGAATAATTGCCTGCTCTTCATCTCCCAAGAGCATCTTCTCAACTCTGAAAATTTGACGAGGATTTCCTTGAGGAGATAGCATGTCATTATTGGATATCATTTCCTAATCGTTGTCTAAGTAGTTGAGATCTGTACGCGATGGTTTAATCCGAATACCAATTGATTTAGATGACTCCGTGCAGTGAATGAATCGGTTGGCAGTGGAGCAATATGACTCCATGAGTAAGCAAATGCGATTTAGAATCTTCGCGTCCACTTGAGCCGTCTTGTCAAAGGAGTTGAATTTTGCTTTCCATTGACAGTAACATGGATAAAGTACTTTCCCTGTCGATTTTCCACGAGAAGCTCTCTTCGCTTAGAAGCTTCATGGACATTCTTCGTTTTCGTCCATGAGAAGATAGACTTCTCCGTTTCAAACATTTCCTTCCACTCCTTCTCTATATTCTTACTAGTTATCATCTCAACGAATGGATAGTGGAGTCTGTGGCTCATCCGCGTATCGAAAGATTCGATTCTTTCAGTTTCTTTCACTTCAACCTCTTCCATGATAAGGTCGGTCATTTGATCAGTTACGGTGTGTGTTCAAGAGCAAACATAGCCACATCCTTTCCTTTCCTTTGAACTTCGACAGGTTTAGGGGTTAGAACTAGTTCTCTAATCATAATGCCTCACACTACTCTGAGTAGAACTGAGTAGAACGAATGGAGACATGTTCTTAGCAAGAACATTCTATTGAATAGCAGCGGTAGAGGCAGCAATCGTCTAGACGGGGGCTTCTTGATTAATAACAACAGAAGCAACAGTAGGCACAACCTCCTACTCTACTTCAGGAACACCAACTTCAATAATGTTAACAGCTTTGGCAGCTACTGGTTCAGTAGAGAAGATATGTGTGTCTTCCCCCTGAATATTTTCAATAGGTTGACCATCTATCTCAACAGTTGGTCCATCATCTTGTTCCACCAGGGGAACTTCAACATTGAGCACTACGGCCATTAGGACAAAAGGGGTTACCTTGAATGGCATCTGATCCCAGCACGGGCAAGTGATTCTATGAATTTTTTTTTTGCTAAACAACAAAAATGTCACTCATGGTTGTAGGAGCAGTGGCCTTGGAGGACGTCTAAACATCTTTAAACGCCCCCGTTTGATTCTTGTTGATTTCTGCCTTAACAACATTAGGAGTAGACGTCTCAATCTACTTCTTCATTGGACTGATAGAATGTTTATCATTATCCTAATCATGAATATAGACTATAATTATAACGCAGCGGAAGCGTACCTGAAGATGATCCCATTGTAGATCCGGATTGATCTGTTCTTGAAAGGAACGGCTAGGTCATCCAAGACTAAGTATTATCCGTTCTCCTCTGATATTGATGGGGGAAATCAAAGGACAAGAAAACAGAGGAGAGTTGAGAGAGAAGGCGTGATAGTTCTTCTTTGAATCTCTCTCTCCTATTTCTTAAATAATACTTGTCTTAGGGACCTAATCCTAGTTGAAGCCCATATATTGTTAAAGTCCACAATATAAGAAGGCCCGCCATATTATTAATACTTGTTTTGTCACGTCACCAAATAAAAAAATACTAAACGGGTATCTACAATTATTCATTTCATAATCATTAAGCCCATGACTTTAATCTAATAATATGTTCTACATATATATTTAAATCCAAAATCCAACAATCTCCCACTGGAATTAATATGTATCCGAATGAACACATTATTCTTCAAGAGCTCAATTTACCAGTCAATAAAAAATAAAGGACTTATAACAATCTGGTCCATCAATCATAGCAATATAGGACTAAAGAAGCATTCGTCATATTTATGGATAAACTAACAATAATCACTGATACTACTGCAATCAAACGACATAGATCAATTATGAAACATGTAGAGAGAAAATCACATTAATGTGACCTGAATATGTCAATTTTCTATGGTCCAAACTTAATGAGATCGTTATCTTTGAATATAATGTACAAAAATGTCAAAAATAAACTTTATTTCTGATCAGAAAAGTGCTTTAGAAAACATCGCACAATTGACAAAAAATTAATTATAGCATACTCTCCCACTATAATGAAGCTTCCTTAAATTGTAACACACTCATACGTGCAGTATGCCCGTAAAATACCATAGGTGTTACACCTTTAGTTAGGGGGTCTGCTAACATAGATTTTGTTCCTAAATGCTCGATGCCAATCTGACCACTTTGTACCATTTCTTTCACACGTAGGAACTTAATGTCAATATGCTTTGACTTCGACGAACTCCTATTGTTATTGGAATACAAAACAACTGAATTATTGTCACAAAAATCTTAATAGGTCTTTCGACCCCCAGAATAATGCGCAGCCTTGTGATAAAATTCTTTAACCAAATTCCCTGATGTGATGCTTCAAAACATGCCACAAATTCAGCCTCCATAGTAGAGCTGGTAACAAGTGTCTGTTTGGCACTACGCCAAGAAATGGCTCCTACAGCCAATGTATAAACGCAACCAGATGTAGATCTCCTACTGTCTGGGCAACTCGCAAAATCGGACTCAGAATACCCAACGATCTCCAAATGGTCTGACCTCCTATATGTGAGCATATAATCCTTTGTTTTCTTTAGGTATCTCATCACTCTTTCAGCTGCTTTCCAGTGATCCATTCCAGGATTATTGAGATATCTGCCTAACACACCAACTATGAATGCAATATCCGGACGCGTACATACTTGTGCATACATAAGACTTCCAACTGCAGAAACATATGGAATCTTTTGCATTTCCTGGATGTCTAAACTTGATTTTGGACATTGATTTAAACTGAATTTGTCTCCTTTGGCAACTGGGGTATTTCCTAGTTTGCAATTCTGCATGCCAAATCGTTCAAGCACTTTATCGATATAGTTTTTTTGAGATAACCCAAGATTATACTGAGATCTTTCACGGTATATTTGGATCCTTAATACAAAAAATGCTTCACCAAGATCTTTTATTTCAAAGTTATTCGAAAGAAATTTCTTAGTTTCGTGCAAGAAACTCATATCGTTTGTGGCAAGCAGAATGTCATCCACATACAAAACAAAAAAAAATAAATTTACTCCCACTAAACTTTTGATAAACACAATCATCAACTACATTCATTTCAAAACCGTATGAAAGAATTATTTGATGAAATTTGTGATACCACTGGCGAGACGCTTGTTTTAGTCCATAGATAGATTTTCTTAATTTACAAACCATTTATTTCGGGTCATCGACCTCAAAACTTTCAGGTTGTACCATATAGATTGTTTCATCAATGTCACCATTCAGAAACATTGTCTTTACATCCATCTGATGAAGCTCCAAATCAAAATGTGCCACTAGAGCCATGATTGTCCTAAAAGAGTCTTTCGAAGAAACCGGAGAGAAAGTCTCTTTATAGTCAATTCCCTTTTTCTGAGTATAACCTTTAGCTACAAGACGTGTTTTATACCTCTCCACATTACCATTAGCATCCCGTTTGGTTTTAAAAATCCATTTACAACCTACGGGCTTTGCACCTTCTAGAAATAGGACAAGTTCTCAAACCTTATTGTCTTGCATTGATTTATACGCATCACGCATTGCTTCGATCCATTTATCCGAATTAGGACCCATCATGGCATGACAAAAGTTGATAGGATCATCCTCAGTCATGCCACCATTGTCCTCATTTTCTTGAAGAAATGTCACATAATCATTCGGAATGGCATTTCTCCGTTCTCTAGTGGATCTATGTAATAACGTTGGCTCTTGAACAATATGTTCGTGAGTTTCTTGAGTTTGTTCTTCAGCTACGACTTGGTGTTCCCGTTCAATTTGAATGGGTTCCTCAATTGTATCTTGAAACTATATGGGAGTTGGAATGATTAATCCTTCTTGAGGTGTCAGGTCAATCACTTTGGTGATTTCTTGATCCTCTAAAGAAAAGTCTAAAACTGTGTTTCTCCCCCCAAACTCAACATTCTCAAAGAACGTGGTAGTACCCGTCTCAAAAATGTTTCTTGATGTGGGATCATAAAACTTATACCCCTTTGACCGTTCCGAGTAACCAATAAAGTGACTACTCACCGTACGAGATGCTAGCTTTGGTTCATTTGGCATATAACGCCTTGCCTCAGTTGGACATCCCCATGCCCTAAAATGACGTAAGTTGAGTTTACGCCCAGTCCATAGTTCATAAGGTGTTTTGACTGTCGCCTTAGTGGGTACTCGATTAAGAATGTAGACTGCAGTTTTCAATGTTTCCTCCCAAAAAGTAGTTTGACATATCATACTTCGAACCATATCTTTTAATGTGCGATTACGTCTTTCTGCAACACCATTCATGCTAGGAGAACCCGACATGGTGTATTGAGGGACTATTCCACACTCTTTAAGGAAGTCAGCAAAAGGGCTTGGACGTTGTTCACCCGATCCATCATTTCTACCGTAATATTCACCTCCACGGTCAGATCTGATGATCTTAATGCGTTTGTTGAGTTGATTTTCAACTTCAACCTTAAATGCTTTGAACATGTTCACTGCCTCAGATTTTTCCCTTATAAGGTAAAGATAGCCATATCGAGAATAATCATCTGTGAATGATACAAAGTATTGTTGACCATTCCACGAAGGTGTGGAAAATAACCCACAAATGTATGTATGTATCAACTCTAAGACTTCTGTAGCTCGATAAACACCTGTCCTCTTCACTTTGGTCTGTTTACCTTTAATGCAGTTAACACAAACCTCAATATCCGAAAAAACTATGGAATCAAGGATTCCATCCTTAATGAGTCTTTCAACTCGATTTTTTGAAATATGACCTAAACGTTTGTGCCATAATAAACTTGAATTATTTAATTTTCGCTTAGTACATCTCGTTTGCACATTTAGGGTTTCATGATATGAAGTTAAAGTGTCAAGCATGTATAAATTGTCATTCAACATAAAAGTACCAAAATCAACCAAATTTGAATTCAAAGACAATGTAACTTCATTGTTTCCAAACGAACAATAATAACTGAATTTGTCCAAATAAGAAACAGAAACCAAATTCCGTTTAAATGACGGTATAATAAAAGTGTCTTTTAATTCAAGAAAATGCCCAGTACTTAACAACAATTTAAATTTGTCAACTACTTCCACTTCGACCGATTCCCCATTTCCAAAGTAAATGCGTCTTTCAGCATCAATTGGGCTTCGGTGGCTTAGGCAACCCTGCATTGAAACACTGATGTTAGTAGTTGAACCAGAGTCTAACCACCAAGTGTTTCGAGGCACTGAAGCTAGATTAACTTCAGAACAAACCAAAGTAAGAACAGTACCTTTCTTCACACACCAATTGTGATAGCTGGCACAATCCTTCTTTTCATGTCAAGTCTTCTTGCAAAAGAAGCAAGATTTCTCCATAGGACGAGCCTGAGGAGCTGAGACTAGAGCCTTAGCAGTCTCAATCTTCACGACTTTAAACTTTCTTTTATTGCCGCCGACATATTTCGAGGTTCCAATCATATGTACCTCCTCAGTCCTTTTGTGCTTCATTCTTTCTTCCTCTTCAACACATTGAGAAATGAGTTCATTAAGAGTCCATTACTCCTTTTGACAGTTATAACTAACTTTGAACTAATCGTATTAGTAGGAAGTGAGAGCAGGACCAATAGGACTAACATGTCCTCTGAAAGGTCTAACTTGAGTGCTTCAGTTTTGAAGCGACATTGGACATATTAAGGATGTACTCCCTTATGTTCCCCTTCCCGAGATACCTCATGATAATGAGTGACTTAAGAAAAGTACTCATTTCCGCCTTATCGCTTTTAGTAAAGCGTTTTTCTATCTCGATGAGAAATTCTTCAGCCTTAGTGATATCATCAGATATCGTACCCCGAAATATTTCTGGAATGCTTTTCTTTATGATCATCAGACTTAAACGATTAGACATTTCCCACTTCTCAAACATCTACCTTTGATCAGTAGTGCTTACATCCATAAGAGGAGCGGGTTGGTCTTTCCTTAATGCTAAGTCTAGATCCATACAACCCAAATGAATCAAAATGGATTCTTTCCAGTTCTTAAATTTGTCCCACGATAAAATGGGGACTAGATAGTTAGCAGATATCAAAGAACCAGATCCTGAAGTTAACAAAAAATATAAACACTCACATTATTACAAATATTTAAATAATAAACAAATTATGGTTAACCCCATCACAAGATACCAAACACAACATTAAAACCAAATCTTTGGATAATAATTTTAATTGTAAGCGGTACTCTTGTTGCAATAATAAAATCTTGACAATAAATTCTGTAAAACTAATAAATTTATCTTTAGATAAAAGTATAATCCACATGAAAACTTTATAACTGTCACAGATTTATTACCACGAGTATGTTTATATTTCTGCCAAGTATTGATCAACCTTTGGGTTAATCAATAAACGCATTAAATAAAAAAAATATACAACCATCCTTAAGAATTTAAATAAAACGATTACGAAATAGATGACACTTTGGTGACATCTGAAGATGAAATTATTTTATTTAAATGGAATAAATATTAGATTATTAATATTATTATCTAATTTAATAAAACAGATTCTAACAATTCATTTCTTAGCCATTAATATTATTTAATATAATATAAATTCTTTATTAATGATGATAAAAAATAAATATTATATTATCAATTCCTTATTTATTTAATGATAATAAAAAATTATTATATTATCAATTCCTTATTTATTTAATAATAATAAAAAATATTATATTATCAATTCCTTATTTATTTTATTTTCTTAATAGAGAATATTATTTCCTTATTTATCTTGTAGTTTAATAGTAATGATAATAAAAATAAAATAATATATTTTATTTATTATTAATTAAAATAAATAAATAAATAAATAAACCAATCCAGATTCAAATACGATCATTATAAAAATTATCGATTCATAAATAGACTAATCATGAATATAGACTATAATTATAACGCAGCGGAAGCGTATCTGAAGATGATCCCATTGTAGATCTGGATTGATCTGTTCTTGAAAGGAACGACTAGGTTTTCCAAGACTAAGAAATCTCCGTTCTCCTCTGATATTGACGGGGGAAATCAAAGGACAAGAAAACGGAGGAGAGTTGAGAGAGAGAAGGCGTGAGAGTTCTTCTTTGAATCTCCCTCTCTTGTTTCTTAAATAATACTTGTCTTAGGGACCTAACCCTAGTTGAAGCCCATATATTGTTAAAGCCCACAATATAAGAAGGCCCATCATATTATTAATACTTGTTTTGTCACGTCACCAAATAAACAAATACTAAACGAGTATCTACAATTATTCATTTCATAATCATTAAGCCCATGACTTTAATCTAATAATATGTTCTACATATATATTTAAATCCAAAATCCAACATGGACTAGCCATGACGTTCGTTGATCGTGACGACGAGAACGAGGAAAGAGGAATAACATCGATGATGGTTTCCTCTCGTCTCACCCTTTTAAGGATGGAGTCAACTTCTTTGGAATCCCTTATCGGTGCCCTCTTCTGGCTGTTGGAGCTTGCGACAGACTCCATAACAGAAGGCCTAACCCTCTTAGTATGAGTCTTACGGCTAGAGGTCGCCGAACGTTTGGACCGAGTGATCGATTGACCACTCATCTAAGGAATAGAGAATTCAGACTTCGACTCCTTCATGAGTTTCATCCGAGCCAAGAAACTTTTCACAGTGGTATCTGTCATTATTCGGTAGGAGTTAACAGCCGCACCCCCACCTACCGGACATGCAAATGCTCTAAGAGCCAGGCGAGTTGGACTAAGAAGCCCACACTCTTCTTGCTCGATGGAGAAACCATCTGGCAAAGAGTTAAGAAGAGAATAGACGCCTAGTTGACTAACATCCCTCTGGTTGTAGCCACCATATACTCAAATCGGTCTTGAGTATAGAGATCGATGGACCCTGCCCTTCCCTGAAGTGACTTAGCAATAATATTGTTTAGAATACAGAAATGGTATTTTAGAACTTTCTTCTTCCCGTTGATGTTAACTGGAACGCCTATGTTTGAGAAGAGGGTCTGCATTTCTGATAGTCTCGACCAGAATCACGACGTCGAATGTGTGACCCTCCGATGGAAGTTCAAAGAACTCGGCGAAAACGTCTTCGGAGAAGGATACCTGGACGCCCTTCACAGTCGCCTAAATAGAATCTTCAACGACTTTCCCTAAACTCAAGAACTCTCGAACTTCCACTTCATAGAGAATAAAAGGACCGCCGATAAACTTCCTGAGGCCAAACGCCTCCAGGGTTTTGAACATATCAAAACCGTCTTGCTGTTCATAAACATAGACAGATTCAAAATCTACATGCAAGATATTTTGAGAGAGAGAAATAGTCTTCTTAGTAGCCATCTTAGAGAATGTAGAAGAAGGGATTATGGTTTTTTTAGAGAGAAGACAAAGAGAAGTCTAAGGTTTTTCAGAAGAAATCTCAATGATTGCGTGAAAAAGTCTTTTTTGCATGCAATATGTTCTTAAATAGAATTCGAACAATCACATGTCCAAAAGACATAATTATAAATACAACTGTCACTTCATTTAAAAGATTTTTCCAAGAAGAGTCATCATTTTAAAAGTCTTTCTTAAAGTCCCTCATAAATGCAAAAAAATTGCTTTATTAAGTAGTCAAAAATATTAGTCATGTTTGTAACATTAAAAGACACATGTCTCAATGTTATTTAATATTTGGAAGTATTTATCAGATTTTATTTTATCTAATAAATAAATAATCTCCAAATAATTTTGAAAAAAATGATTGTTTTTACTGTTTGAGCGGGAAATAAAAGTGACAACACATAGAAAAATTACATTTGTCCTCAACTCGTACGAAGATGAGAAGTCTAATTGACGCACGTAGTTAGACGTCGTCTATGTTTTTCGTATGCCTTGCGTCTAAGCTGGGTAGACATCTTGTTTGGACGACGTCTAAACACACTCATCTACAGACGTCTAACATGCGTTTGTTCGGACGACGTCTAAACACGCTAGTCTACAGACGTCTAGCCATGCTAAAACAACAAGTTTCTTAAGCAACCACTCGTCTAAGTACATAGTTTCTTTAGGCGACTGATCAAATCAGTCCGATTAAGACATCCGTCTACATACGTCTGTCCAACCACCTTAATCAACAAATTTCCCCCTTCAATTTGTGCATGTTTAATTAAAATAAATTAATTGAGGTCTACAAGACCCAATATATATTTTTTTAAAATAAGAAAGCTTAGTCTCGGGGAGTGGCTTCGTGAACACATTTGTCACTTCATTATTTGTTGGAACATATTCTAGACGAATATTCTTCTGTTTTACATGCTCCCAGATTCCTTTATGCAACTGACCTGTTGTACCTATAAAAATACATATTTACAACCTTTTGGTACTCACATTTAATTAGGTCCTCGGTTAATCAGTCCCTTGGGAATCCATATTTGAGTTATCTTGATGGATTTCCTATGTTGTGTTGTGAATAGTGCGTAAGATTTTGACTTAGCAGATGTCTTCCTACTAGTAGCTGGTCCGTTAACCTTAGAGGATGGTTTTTGTCTAAAACTCCTTAACTCCCTATTAAGTTTTGGTTTTCCAGGCTTGTTGGCTTGATCCCTTCCTGGGCTTCAGCCAGCTTTCAGATGGCTTCACATAAACTATCTCATCCTTTAAGGTTATATCTTCACGGCTTGGATTCGTTCTTTTATTAGTTAAACTACCCCTGACAATGCTTATTGACTTAAACTTGTCTTTCACTGGGTTTAACTTTTCACAAGATTTGTCTAGGCTGGCATTGTCAAATCCTAAACCGAATTTGCATATGGCAGACTTCATCATACTTATTTGCTGTCTGACTGCATCTCTAGACCTCGTCTAGGAACTGACCACATAAGTTAAACGTTGGTTTTCAGACGAAAGTGTTTGAACATTTTCCTTGAGCTTCTCATTCTCAAGTGAGAGCTCAGTCACTTTGTTTTCAATATCTTTTGGTTCAGAAGTTTGAGATGAAGAAGAGTTATCAATTTCATATTTCAATCTCATTTTATTACAAGAGCTTGACAACTTTTTGTACTCAATGACCATGTCATTAAGTGCAGTAGTTATGTCATCTCTTATAAACTCTTCAGAGGAGAAGTCAAATACCTTAGAACGAGTATTTGAAGCTTTTAGGTGATTGGAAATAACTTTTATGGAGTATTTGAAGCTTTTAGGTTGATTGAATTAACTTCTTATTTTTTCTACCGAAATTTTTATGAAAATCGAAGCTTGAAGCTTTAACTTTAATGGAAGATTTCTATTTAGGAAGTCTTGTTCTTCCTCATATTTTTCTTGTTTTTCGGAATGGTACAGGATCCTTTTTATAGGCAGTCTTAGCCCAACGTTGACTAAGGCGGTTGAATTTGAGACAAAAGTATTAATGACCTATCTCTTCTTTAGTCGTATTCTATCTTCTCAGGCAAGTTGATGGCCTAGGGTCGTAGAATGATCACCTTATCTTGGTGATCATTTTGACTTTTGAATTATTTGATTTGATGTTGTGTAGATGATTTTTTTTTCTTGTCTGTTGTTTTCGTTTATCTATAAGAAGAAGAGTCGCATTTTGAGTTTAAGCTCCGACTTAGGCCAGTTTAGTTTAGGCCATTTGGCTTATGTCATGTTTGATTTTTTTTATTTTTTTTAAACAATATATAAATTTTAGTAGTGTTAAATATATATATTATTTAGATTTTTTAATTATTTATTTTATTTTTAAAAGAATAATTCAGAATTATTATTTATTTTATATTTAAATTTGGATGTAAAAATTAGATGTTTATTACATAATGAATCGAATCTTAGAGTAATTGATAGTTGAAATTGGAAAGAGTTAGATGTGGTGTTAAGGTATGAAATAATTGATTAGATAAGTGAATCAGATCCTCAAAGATGAAGATGCGTATGGATTGTTATCCTTAGGAATTTTGGTGTAAATAAATTATTTTTACCTATTAGGTAAGTGTAATCACTAAAAATCTACCTATCCAATTTATAAAATTAATAAAATTATTTTGATTTACTTTTGAATAAATAAAATCAAAATAATTAACTCAAAAGGCCAAAATCTAAATAAACAATTAATTAGATTAATTATTATGATAATTAAAGCCTAATTAATTAAAGAAAATGACAAAATAAAATTATTTGGGATAAATGTTGTACGCATTTTATCTCAAAATAATTTTAGAAAAAATTAAAAGATTAAAATAAATAATTTATGATGAAATGTGTTACCCATTTCATCCCCAAAAATAATTTAACCCTAAAATATACAAAAAAAAAAAAAAAAATTGGCAAAATATTTGTCATATTTATTTTTAATATTTTGTGTATTTTAAAAGAAAAAAAATTAAAGACATAAGGATGAAAGAAAATTTAAATTAGTGATCTTGTGTGGCCGAAATTGTGAAAAATGATTGCAACTAGAACCATGACCATCGGATGAGCGCTGGATTATCATCCAACGCTCATAGGCTATCTGCGTTGCCCGCTGCAATAGAGGGAACGCACCCCCGTCCTTCACCCGATCAACTAACACTATGTTAGCTGAATCGCAACGGAAAATCTAGATCGCGACGGAACGGGGATGAAATGCTCCACGTCCGTGTTTACACTTAAAACAATGTCGTTTTGAGCCCCGTTTGTCTTCTTCATCTCGATCGCTAGAGGATAAGAACAGTTCACATCTGATTTCTCAAAAGTAAGAACTTTTCCTATAATCAACTAATTCGGTTAATAAAAGGCTGAAATGATCACCCTACTTTAAAACATCTTTAAAACTAAAAACCCGATTTTTGGCCATAAACTATTTTAAATAAAATATCATCACCCATGTCGATTGATACTTTGGGATGATGTTTTAAATGTTACCGGGAGTTTTGTGAAGCTACCAAAGCCCTTGGATCAAAAAATTCAAGCCTCCATCAAAGTTGTAAAACCTATAAATTTGATGTTCTTGAGGACCAAGAGGTCCGACCGATAAAACTTAGCTACAACCGATAGGTCTGATCGAAGCTTTTTGGCTAGGACTAAGAGGTCCGACCAATGTTCTTCATCTAGGACGAGAGATCTGATTGAGAATTTTTACATCCGACCGAGAAGTCAGACAGACCTATGACCGAGGAGTCTCGCATCCGACCGAAAACTCATAAACTAGGACCAATTACTTCCATCAAGGACCGAGAAGTCAGATCTAAGACCGAGGAGTGTCGCACCCGATTGAGAACTCCTAAACATAGGACCAGTGACTTTCACCTAGGACCGAGGCATCTGACCAAGAATTCTAACACCCGACCGAGAATTTTAGCCAAGGACCGAGAGTCCTTAGCACCCCCATCGAGGGACTCCCGCACCCCACTGAGGATCCTAAACCCGGACCAAGACTCTGACCTAGGACCGAGGGCTCTTAGTACCGACCGATAAAATGAACTCAAGACCTAGGACATAGGTCCTAAGGCATGTTTGCTTCCCATTTTCAAACTCCAAAATTATTTTTGTAATTTTGGATATTCAACCCATTTTTTAAAAATCCCGAAAAATTTAGAAAATAAATTCAAAAAATTTAAGGATATTTCCACAAAAACATATTTTGACATAGGCTTGTTTATGATTTATTTTTAATCCCTAATGCCTTTTAAACTGATATTCTTCAGGTTTTTCCTCCTTAATCGTCATCAGCAACATGTACCAACATTTAAATAATTTTTTTTACAATTATTTAAATAATGCTAAAACCTACGAATGTCTAGGACCGAAATAATAAATAAGATCAACCCGATTGAACTTGAAAAAATTCAATTTTTAATCACAACTTGAATTACAGATGAATCGGAAGCTTACTAGTGATTGGAAAATATTCCAATGATCTTTTTGAAGCTTTCCAAAGCTTGGGATTGAAGCTTAGAATGCCAGAGTAATTTCTTCAAAAACCAGTCACCGGAGCTTCTTTGAATGTCTTCAAGTAGGCTGTAATTATTGGATTTTTATCGATGGATTGGAAGAAGAAGACCTATGGAGTATTTATACTCAAACTAGGTCGGTTTTGAAGTCAAATTCATATTGAATTTGTCTTCTAAAACTCTTCTTCTTCATTTATGTTTTGTCCTCACAAGCCTAGTTCTAGGGTAGGCTTTGAATTCTTATCCTAGGGGAATTGAAAGCTATGGGGAGATGTGCACGTTGGCGAAGTTTGGAGGGATAAGGATGAGTAATGGCAGAGATAAAGCTTCTGGAAGTTTGTCGGCGTCGGGCGTGATTCTCCGACATTCACAAAGAAGATGAACAAAACGACACCGTTTCGTTTAAATGAAATGCGACGTTGTGTTTCGTTGGTGTTCCGTCGATCGTTGGCGTTTCGTCAGCGTCCTTGCTAACGAGCGTCAGCCGTTCCGTTGCGACCTGGGTGCGCGTTGTCTCCATTACAACTGGCTACACTGGCATGTCTAGGTCGTTGGATGAGTTTCCAATTCTCATCTGATGGCCAATTTTCGACTGTATCTTATTTCTCAAATGGCTACACTAGATCATCAATTTTTATTTTTAATAAAAGGGTTATTTCAAATAAAATTTTAACCATTTTCTTTTATTTTTATTCACCAAATTAATACACAAAATATTTTTGATAACATAATAAAAATTATGTTTATTTATTTTATTTTTGGATATTTTGGGGTATTTATTTATGTAATAATTAAATTATTTCAACCCCTTTTGTGTTTAGTTTGGTTAAAATAAATATAATATTTTAATCCCAAATTATTTTTGGTTTTTTTAATTATGATTTAATTATCACAATAATTAATCCTATTTTTTTTAACCTCTCCTTTTGATTCTTTTGAATTAAAAAAAATCATAATATTATTATAAAATTATAAACATTACCATAAATTGGGGTATGTCAAATTTGCATGCTTACAATACCCAATTTATAGAATTAAAATAATTATTTTGATTTATTTTCGAATAAATAAAATTAAAATAATTAACCCTAAGGCTAAAACCTAAATACACAGTTAATTTGATTAATTATTTTGATGATTAATGCCTAATTAATTAAGGAAAATGGTCAATTAAAATAAATATCATTATTTGGGATAAATTTTTTACACATTTTATCTCAAAATAATTTTTAAAAAAATTAAGGGATTAAAATAAATAATTTAGAATGAAATGCGGTACCCATTTCATCTCAAAAATTATTTATTTAACCATAAAATATACCAAAACAAAAATGGCAAAATATTTGTCATATTTATTTTTAATATTTTTGTGTATTTTAAAAGAAAAACTAAAGCCAAAAGATTGAAAGAAAAATCAATTTCAAACAAACCATTAAGATTTTAAATAAAAAATAAAGCAGTGATAATGTGTGGCCGGAATTCTGAAAAACGCCTACAGCCAGAACCATGACCATCGGATGAGCGTTGGATAATCATCCAACGCTCACATACTATCTGCGTCGCTCGCTGCAACGGAGGGAACGCACGCTTGTGCCGCACCCGATCAACTAACGTCCCGTTAGCTAAATCACAACAGAACTGCTAGATCACATCTTTGATTTTTCAAAGTATGACCTTTGCCTATAGTCAACCGAAAGATTCAAAGGCTGAAATGATCACCCTACTTCGGTGATTATTTCCCCTACATTCATAGGCATTGATCATGCATATATCAACAAGTTGGATGAAGAACAGTCAAAATACCATAAATAGATTTTGGCTGATTCGATCCACTTGAAGCCCTCAACCGACTTTGGGGGCTATAAATAGCCTCCCTCAACAATTCCGAAGCCAAGAGATCCAATCTCCAACTTCAAATCGAAAGTTACAGAAAATCCAACATTGAAGCTCCAAGCTTTTGGATTTTTCGAAATTTTGTTTAAGGCCTTAAAGCTTGGAACTGAGCATCCTCAAAGCTTCCCTAAGGTCTAAGGAGTGTTCTACAATCCTTGGTTTGCTTTCAATCACCCTTTAATTCATACTTCAAATTCAAATTTGAAATTTTTATATTTCAATATTCATAAATTTGTATACTGTCTAGTTGTTGAATTTTAGGATTGGAAATCGATCCTAAGATCATTTTCAAGATTTCTGTTTAGGTTAGAATTGATCAATCAACCTTAAATAGTAAAACCCAAATTTGAATTTTGAAAATCCAAAAATCAGGTTTTCTGTTCTTGGGCTAATCCTCAAGAATAGATGCCTAGAAAGCTTTCCAATATGTTTCTAATGATGTTGGGCAACTTGGATCATGTTTGATCCATACCGATCATGTTTGAGCAAAATTAAAATTTTCAAAATAATTGAAAATTTTGAGTTCTTGAATTGGTCCAAATGAACAACCAGTGTTAATGTTTTGGTACTAATTATGTATATAAAGTATAAGAAAGCTATTGGCAAGCTCCTTATACTTCAAAACAATTTTAAAACCAAAAATCTGATTTTTGGCAATAAATTGTTTTAAACAAATTGATCATCACAAAGTCGATTAATACCTTGGGATGATATTTTAAATGTTCCTAAGAGCATTGTGAAGTTACCCAGGCCCTTAGATTTAAGAATCCAAGATTCCATCAAAATTGCAAAACCTGCATTTTTTTTTATGTTTTTTAGGACCGATAGGTCCGACTAAGGACCGAGAAGTCTGACCAATAAAACTAAGTCAGGATCGACTGGTCTGACTAAGGTTTCTCATCTAGGACCGAGAGGTCTGACCGATGTTTTTCATCTAGGACTGAGAGGTCCGACCGATGATTTTTACATCCGACCGAGAAGTTAGACGTATGACCGTGGAGTCTCTCACCCGACCGAGAACTCCTAAACCTAGGAGCGATGACTTCCACCCAGGACTAAGAGGTCCGACCGAGAACTCAGACCTAGGACCAAGAAGTCTCACACCCGATCGAGAACTTCCAAACCTAGCCAATGACTTTCACCTAAGACCGAGGCGTCCGACCAAGAATTTTGGCACCCGACCGAGAATTCTATCCAAGGACCAAGAGGCCTTAGCACCCCGATCGAGGGACTCCCACACCCCAACCAATGATCTCGAATCCGGACCGAGATGTTTCCGACCTAGGATCGAGGGCTCTTAGCTCCGACCGATAAAATGAACTCAAGACCTAGGACACCGGTCATAAGACTTGTTTGGTTCATATTTTCAAACTCCAAAATTATTTTTGTAATTTAATTTGGAACCTCAAATCATTTTCTAAAAATATAGAAAAATTAAAAAATGATTTCAAAATATTTTGGAATATTTTCAAAAAAAAATATTTTAACAAAGGTTTGTTTAGGATTTATTTTTAAACCTTAATGTCTTTTAAACTGACATTTTTAGGTATTTTCCTCCTTAATTAGTCGTCATCAGCAACATGTACCATCATTTAAATAATTGTTGTTACAATTATTTAAATAACGCTAAAATTTACGCATGCTTAGGAATAGAAGAATAATCGGTTAAAATAAAATGTTATACAACCGATTTTTAAAAGCCAAATTTATAAGTAGAGACTGTTTTCAAAACGGGTACGGAGGTGAAGTGCGAAAGCGTTTTCCTAAGTATCACAAAACTACGAACTGAAAAAAACTCTAGCCAAAACTAGTTTGTACACGTATGTTATTTTTATTGATTTTCAAAAATCAATTACCGACTCTATTTCAAATAAATAATATTTTAAATTAATTTCAAAAGTTGTCAAGAATCTATATATATAATAATGCTTAATTTCAAAGTGTCCAAATTTTCGGGTCGAGAGTTCCGATTAATTTGGATATATATATATATATATATATATATAAAAGAGTAAATGGATACGTGGGTCGGATTGTGGATTGACCCGCCCATAATCTTAGAATAGTTAAAAATAAAATTAAAAATGTTGTATGTATATTTCAAATTTGCAACATAACAGAACAAGTAAAACTCTTTAACCAATTAGGTAAATAAAACTTTATATTTTAAATTCAACACCAAATTTGATGAATGCGGGACATTTTAACAATATAAGTTCAATTTTTTAACTAATTAATATATATATATATATATATATATATATATATATATATATATATATATATAACGATGCTTAATTTCAATGTATCCGGATTGTCGGATCGAGAACTATGGTTAATTTAGATATATATGTTATAGTAAATTGATACTTGAGTTGGGTCGGATTGTGGGTTGACCCGTCCATAAACTTAAAACGGTTAAAAATAAAATTAAAAATGCTATAGGTATGTTTCGAACTAACAATATAATAAAACAAGATAAATTATTAATTTTTTATTATTTGTCTACAATTTATATTTGACGGATAATTAATATTTTTATACTGAAAAAATATTTAAAAATAAATTAATTATTTTTATTTTTAATCTACATTTTATATTTAACAAAAAAATGATAAATAATATTTTTTATATTGAAAATATAGTTTTAGCTTATTACTAAAAAAAGGTCTAATGTTATTTGTGAATTTTATAAAAAATAAAAAAATCAAAATTTTATTAATTATAAAATATATATACAACACCATGCATACACAAAATTATAAATAAAACACATAAATTATAAGTGGTCTGATGGTTATGGTGATCATCTTTCACACTTGAGACAATATATATGTGAATAAGAGGCCGATAATAAATGAAATTGATGGTTAGATTGGTAATATTGGGAATGAAATGATTAAAATTGATGGTTGATTGATGAGATGTTAGTAAATATGAGATGTCTATTGTGTAAAAATGATACTTTTGGTTGACCGAAAAATGATGGTAAAATCAATGAACTAATGAGAAAAAAGTTAAATGAATGTCTCTTTATCAAATTTGTTATCATGTTTCTCTTTTTTGATGAATAACAAAAACAACGTTGAATATGAGTAGTAAGACGACCACTCATTGTCTCAACCATTGAAGCCTCTCATGTTCAGAACATAGATATTGTCGACGAAAAAGATGATAAAGGCGATGAAAACGATAATGATCATAACGACGATGTGAGTATTGTCTATTTCAACTTTGTAAATTTGAACTTTATTTATCCTTGCAATGCAGAGACATTATACTAGTTATTTTAAATCTTCTAAAATAATATTTTATTTTAAAAAGATTCATGATACGTAAATCGATGTTGAAATTCTCGAATCTCGAATTTCCACAGAACGAAAGGGTTTTCCGAGATTATAGTAAGTATTTTAAATTAAAAATAAATAATTTTAATAAAAAAATTTACACTAAAAATATAATAAAATTTATTACTTAGACAATTTTCTAAAATACATTTAAATTTGTTTTGATTATGTACTTAATAAGCAAAATCAAAAGATTGTATGCAAATGGCAGGAGCACACCTCCAAAGTATTGAGTAGAGAACGTGCTACCTGAATACGTTATAGCATCTACTTCGTCCGTCGATCATCGCCGAAGCCTTTCCTAGGGCTAGGGTTTTCTATTATGGAAGGCACATCACTTCCAATACGTAGGTTTGAAGAAATTCCGACCGCCGAAGAATTTGCATTAGAGATTGAATCCAAAAATGTTCCCGCCGTAATTCCTCTTCAATCCGAATGCTATACTTCTTTCTTACCCTCTCCCTTTCTCTATGTTTGTACACATTTATATTTACACACGCAGATCAACAGTTCAATATAGTATCCTTCGAAATTAATTTCTCACACTTTGATTCATCTCATTAACTGAAATTATTCTTTCATTATTTATCTCCCCCAGGTTTTCACCGGTTGTATCAGTAACTGGAAAGCTTTCTCAGCATGGAACCCCTCTAATGGAGGTCTTGACTATTTGCAGGTAACATGCGAATGATTTATCTCAAGTTCTTTTCTAGAGTAGTAATTCTAGTCTTGTTAGTAAATTTCAGTGGCCCAAATCAATAGTACCAAGTTTGCAAGTTTTAAGCTTAGACTTTTGACAACAATTGATATAATACTTGAATTTGAAGCACACTCTTCTATTATGTCCCTTTTTCTTTATCATTCCCCCTTAATATTTTGATTGAAAGATAGTCTAATGAATATTATGCAAAGGGTTCTCCTGTTTGGAATTTTATTGCTTTTTTCCTTCTCTATTTTGTTAGCCAATTCAACAAACTTTGTTGGGAAAATTTGGATCCTTAACTACTACTGATCAAAGAAAACTCTACTAGATCACTAACCTTGTTATGAGAAAGAATCGTTTGCAGATCAGTCCCTTTCACATTTGGGTGTATCATGTTCTTGGTTTTGATGTTGAATAAATTTGAATCATATATTCTTCACAACATTCAACAATATATTCATCATCGATTTGTAAAAAAACTGATCTATTCTGCGGTTTTTTCTTGAGAGGCTAAACTAGTGTCACAACTGCAGCTGCCTTCAATACTCTCTTCTTCATAAGGATTGACAATGGCTTGTCTTGATAACATCTAGGTTTATTGTTACTTAGATCGGTACAAAAGGCTTCTTCTTCCTATTAGTAAGAAGACCTACTGTGATGTCCACGTTTATAGCGTTGTTTCTAACTTGGATTTAGTTTCCTCTTATTATCTGTTGCTGATTCTCCAATTTTCAAAGGATTTTGCAGACCTAGCAGGAGTACGTTACTTCAAATTTCATAGTTTTTATTGTGTAGGTTATAATTACCAAAAGAAAAGTGTTGAAACACAATTAAGTGAGAACTAGACATTCTGAATCTCATGCAATTTTTTTTTAAATTATTCTATTGCATTGGACAATACCCAAATTTATATTGTTGCGACACTTGAGACTAATGATCTTCAAGGTAAATAGCTTGTGGGAGAGAAGTTTAAAAATGAATATGAAATGCTAATTTCTGATATCTACAATATACTGTGGAGCACAATACTATCAAATGACATTATAAATCTACTATCAGCTTAACTGAAAAATCTAAATTTAAGACCTTGTTTCTTTATTAGTATTATCTAATTCATTTCATTTTTACCAAAATTGGAGTATGTACTTGATTAGGAACAAGCAGGGTCATCAGTCGTGGAGGCTATGCTATCCAGATCGGCACCCATATTTTATGGCAATATTAGAGGGCATGAGAGAGTAAGTGTTTACGAGTATGCTCCATTATTATGTATTTGGTTTTGGTGCTGGGTGTTTTTAACTAAGTATTACTCCATTTTTTGTAGGTTCCTTTGCCATTTTCCACATTTATTGGTTTCTGTAAGAAACATTTTAGGAACTCCATCAAGGACCAGGGCTTTCGTTCTGCAATAGAACATCACAAGCAAGATGAATCTCTACTAGAGATGGAGAGTTCACTTTCTAATGTTGATCCTCAACAAGTTTATTTGGCACAGGTCAGTCAGAGGGATTTCCAATAATGGATATCTATCTTATTGGCTTGTTCTGGGTTCTTCACTGAGATAACCCACACTACTATTTGTAACATTGTTGTTTCTGATACAGGTTCCTATCATGAATTCTGAAAAGGATGAAAGGTCTTATTTGGAAATGCTCAAAGAAGATATTCAAATGGTTATCTTAAATTTCTGTTCTTTAACATTCCTGTCCATCCTGGGATGTTTATGTTCTTTTATTCTAATGAAGTTAGTTTATTTTTGCAGCCTGCATTTGTTGACGGTAAAGAAATGGCTGCTATTAATTTGTGGATGAACAATAGTAAAAGTAGATCAAGTACACACTATGATCCACACCAGAATCTACTATGTGTAGTTACTGGCTGCAAACAAGGTTGGGTTCTCAGTTGATGTATGCTGTCTTTAAATATGAAATTCCTATCTGCATGTGCCTGGCAGGCTAATTCCTATCTTTTCCATCTCTTGCATCTGTTAGGCTTAAGGCTGGAGATATTGTTTTTCGTTTAAGTTTCCCATTTTTAGTTTAAGTCCGTGTGGTATATTCCACATTTTGACATGTAGTATATCTTTCAGTTACCTTATGGCCTCCTTCAGCAAGTCCCTTTCTATATCCTATGCCTTTATACAGTGAGGCCTCAAACCATAGGTATGTTAATTTTTATTCACACATCGATATTTTTGTTGTTGTTTGCTTATTGTAGCATGGTCTCATTGTAACTTATCATTGCAATGTTTTCTTATTGTTCTTTGGTCAGTTGTGTTGCTTTAGGAACTCCTGATCTTTCTACTCAACCAAGAGCTAAACTGTTGATGGAGTATTCTCAAAGATGCATTCTTCATGCAGGGGATGTTCTCTTCATTCCTGAAGGCTGGTAAGGTTTAATGTCACATGTTATAATAGATTGATTTTCATTTTTAAGCAATCGAAAGATCCTTTTATCCCCTTATTTGCTCTATTAAATGGATTTAAGGTTGCATAGTGTGTTTAGAATATTCTAATTCACTTTTGTAAATAAAAGTGTATGTTCTGTCACATTAGAAGCTCAAGGGCTTTGTCTGGGTTTATAAGTAGGAGTGTCGATTATAAGGTTATTTACTTAAGATCTCCTTTTAGGACAATCCTTTTAAATAAATCACTTAAATAAATCCTATAAATTAGGAACTACAATATTATCTACAACTTAGTTTGAATTTCCATACATTCTTGCCATATTTATCTTAAAAAAGAGTTTCTAAAGTGGTTTTATCTTTGTGTTTTGGCTGAGATATTTTCTTTACCCATTTTTGTTCTTTTATGTAATTCATGCAGGTTTCATCAGGTGGATAGTGATGATTTGACAATTGCTGTCAACTTCTGGTGGAGGTCCAATACCATGTCTGCACTTCCTGAACACATGGATTCATATTATCTGCGCATAATATTGAGAAGGTAACTGTTATCTCTTGAATATATGCAATGTGTGTTCCTTGTATGCTTTTTTCTTTTGGAAAAAGCTAGTTTACTGAACTTGCGTAAGTCTTGATTTGCCCATTGGACCTGCACTTGGCTCAATTCGACCACTAAATTTGAGTAACAATCTTAATTGGATTATTGCTCAATTCGACCACGAGTCACAATCTTAATTGGATTATTCCGTCTGATTTTAATAACTCTATTAGATCTTTATCAACACCTTTTAAAATAATAAAACTTCTAACTAACCATAACAACTAACCTATCTAGGTTATCTTAACCCAAAACCCAAATCCATCAGTTGACCCATCCATATACTTGTCCATATTCTTGTCCATATCACTTTACTCAATTTAAAATTCTCTGGCAAAGGAGAATGAGAAGCCAAAGAGTTTACCTAAATTAAAACTCTCTTGGTGTTTGGACTTGAATTGGGGGGTTTTGCATGCTGTATCCATTCAAGATTTACTTCTGTTTTCGCCCCGTTTGGTTGTGGTTATCATTTGCTATTTGTTACATCTCCATGATAGCAAACATTTTTAGGCTAGTCAACACATTTCAATGAAATATATTTTTTCTTACTCCCTGTGTCAAGCTGTGAGCCAGTTTCATGGTGATCCCTTCACAACATTATCCAAATTTACAGGAAGAAATACAAGAGACAAGTTGCAACATTTTACATAGGTGGGCGATGCGAACCCCATAGCCACTTGAATTGTTGTCCTTTACCCCCACTATATTCCACCCTGACTTCACACAACATACTCGCCTGGGAGAATTTTTTCTCCCATCAAAATCGGATGAGCCTCACATGGCAAAGAAGGAGGATGAAAAGAAGATGGAGGAAAAGAAGCCGAAGATGGGGAAAAGATCACAAACACTGTTCTTTATCTCTTTGGAAAACATTAAAATTATTATTACAAACACAACCAATCTGTTTGTGGGAAATGCACAACTTGCATTCTAACACGTCAAAAACACTCACTACTTCAAATCTTCTAATGAGAGAACCTTTCCTAAACCCAAAATAAAAACATAATGGTGATAATTACCTATCACCATTTGTTCATCCATTTTGCTTTGTCTTAATGGTGTGCTTGAGTCCAAGTCCTATATTTGTTCATCCATTTTGCAAAGCGTATCAAGTTAGTTTTCAATCTTCGATTTTGGTCATCACCTCTATCATGATTTGCTCCACGTTTCTTCTGCTTAAATTGAATAGAGAGAAAAGTATAACACTGTTATTAATCTTGGACATGAATCAATGGCCTTTTATACAAGTATTCCTGACTAACTCACAATATACTTTAATCCATAGATACTAGGGATATTTATCCCTTTAATAACAACAATGTATTATTAAATTCTATTAGATAAGTAATAAATAGTAGAGCATTATCAACACTCTTTCTCAATTTGGGTTGTACATACCCAACTTGATTTTGGTCTATTATCTCTAGAACTTGGCAGTTTGCAATCTTCCATATAGGTGTAGTCTGTGTACTTTGACTAAATCTTTATTAGAATGATTTTCTCAATGTCTCTTCTCATTATTCTGCAATTTAGATAAAGGTTTGATGAATTTATTAAAAAAAGACAGATTTATTAAAACATAGACGGAATTGTCCAATGGGGACTGTTATATGCAAATTCAGCGGGCTAATTGAGCCAAGTGCAACTTCAGTGGGCATATGGTGATTTTAGCACAAGTTCAATGGGTTATATGAGGCTTTTTTCCTTATTTTTTTTCTATGCATTCAATCACCATTACTTGAAGATAAGCAGGCTAACATTCTTTTTCTTATCTAACTTTTTGTTTTGCTTCTTCAAACTCTTGCAGACTGATTGACAAAGAGATGGTACGTTTTACTATCTTGATTTAAGACGTCATTTAGTGTGATTGACACCTATAATGGTCCGCTAAAAGTTATGTGCTGAAAAATAATTTTTTAAATGGTAAAGTATTTTAATACTTCTTTACTGTCAAGTAAAAATGTTTGGATGCATCTTTTATATTACATCATTAAGTTAACAAGTATAATAGCTGTTCATTTTGTTCTTGGCTTGAACCAGGACAGAACCAAGTGTTTTGTAAGACTACTGCTGGCCTTGCAGAACCAGAAAAGCACACATTTACAATGGATAATCATGGGACAGCAGGTGGCTCTATTAATCTTTTCATTTATCTCATGTCTATTCATCCTCATCTATGTTTTTCACCTTTAAGTGCACAAAGGAAAGAACTGATAAGTAAATGCGGTGCCATTTTTAGATAAAGTTACATTTCTGATGATGTGTTTTAATATCTACCAGAGCACAAAGACAATAATACTGGTGTAAATGGTGAAGATGGTTTGAATGGGCTGAAGCAGAAAATACTAATGAATGAACTAGAGCCTCCTACTCTTCATGCTCTTCATGAACTAGTATCTTTGGTTCATGACTGTGTCAATGTTGACAAAACTCCACAAGAGAGTTGCTCCTTGACTATCAGCTCAACAGATGAAAAATATAAAAAAAACGGGAAGGCAAATATGTTTAATCTTGAAGATGATCGTGTTGCTTATTTCATCTGGACCTTCCATACCCTTGTACTTAGAAATGTCTTGTTAGCTATGGCGGTAAGCTCTTCTTCTTGAAGTGCTAATACTCACTTCCCTTAATGCTAGCTTAAATTCTGTGAAATGTGATTGAGATGGAACATGTAGAAAGAGAGAGATATTTAACTTACGCTATAATGGCATCACCTATATACTAAAGACTAACTCTTTCTATTGTCATATTGTTATCTTATATCGTAATGACATCCGTGATGTATTGTACATGGGTGCTGGAGAATTTAGTAATTTAAAGTCAAGAACAGGGCAAGCAATCTGAGTCTAGCCTTGTTCGAATTTCCGTGAAGTCAATTCCCTTAAGGAAATATTTTTATGTATTATGACTTCAAAGAATAGCACATAATATTCAATGCACTAGTGTAAGGTCAAACACATAGGATATTTATGATTGGTTATGTATTGGTCAATGGCTTACGACATATAATTAATGCCAGAGGGATTGGTCATTTCCTATTGTGATAATTTAGACCATGTTATTTTTCTTCCTGTTTACTATGTGTGTCTTTGGTGGATTAATCTTTTCTTGGTGCTAGGAGTGGAACTTTCTTGGCTTATTAGAGACTAGGCAAATTCTCCAATGTATTGTGAACATGCAGCTGATCATTATGTTGATTGGAAGTTTCTCCTTCATGTACCATCTTTTGCTTGATAGACTGTTCTCACAATGCAAAGATGCATCCATCAATAATAAATGACTCTTTCCATCCATTTGTTTTCCCTTTAATTTGAAACAACCATACACCATATTGTTTTCTCATGATTCAAATTCTTCTCTGATTGCAAGTTGACAAATACATTATTCTCAGTGTCCGTCTACTTATCAAGAATATCTTTCTGTTTGTTCTGCCACTTTTCCACTTTTATTTTTGAAACCATTTTAATTGTTCAAGAGAGATGCGATGACTACATATGAGCCTTGCATTGTCTCCAGTAGAAGATGACGATTTTTTTGTAGCATACTTCCTTTATGGATAAGTTCCTTGTCCAGTTATGCATTTAAGATGACATAAATACAGATAGATGCTTGATGCCTACTCTTTACATGCCAGCTTGTTTACTTTTTCAGCACAACTTCCCTAGAACCCTAGAGGCATTGATATTGCACTTACTTTCACCAGTGGGGGCTGAAGCCTTAACGCGGAAATTTGATGAGATGGATCGACTGACTTCTGAACAGGATCGGTAAATTTGTAACCTGAGCAACTTGTGAACTTATTCCATCTACGAAAAATTGATCAGTTTTTGTTCCTACATTGATTTGTTTCTATTCCATTCAGGAATATATTTTATGAAATATTTTATGGTGCATTTGATGATCAGTTTGGTGCTATGAATGCAATTTTGAACGGAAAAGAATCCTTTGCACTTCAGGTACTCATGCCCAACCGTAAATTCTAGACTTGATGTGTGGATCATTAAACCTTGTCATGTAGTAGTATATGGTGCTACGTACTACAACTACTAGATTTGTTTCTGGTTCAATATCCTCTTTTCATTAATATATTATTGTTTCAGTTATGCAGAACATCTTGTTTAAGTTAATTGGATACATGAACTCTAGTCCAGAACATCTTACCCATCTTAAGTTTACTTAGTTTTATTGGTTCAAACTCTAGTGCTTTAGTCATGTTGTATTGGTAAGGGTGGGATATTTGCTAAGTTCTTATTCCTGACCTTTTCTTTGCCAGGCATTCCGGAATGTGCTTGATCAATACATGGGCGTTAATTTTAATTCATCAAATCCATCGATTGGATGATTATCTGCTGGCATATTGGGGAAGGCATTAAAAAATATTGGTCCATACACTCAGTCTAATCTTTTAAGAGCGGAAACCAACTCCTGTTTACTGCACAATTTAAGGGCTATACTCCTATTATGGGTGATCCTTTTTGATTACCATAATCATCTCTGTACTAGCTTTTAGATACTTGTTGTAAGACTAATCTCCAAAAACCTTTCATGGATTAAAATGTAATACATGCTTTGGATGAAATTTAACTAATATAATAGATTCTTGATCTGGCTTTCTCTACTGTCCCTTTTATGAATGTACCTGAATATTTGGTCTCTGATGGTATTGTTTGTTTATTTGTGACAATATATATTTCAATTGATTTCACAGCTATCTGACTCAGAATCTAAGCTGCCTCATGAATTTGGGAAGCTTTCTGATAAAATAGTTCTTGAGGTAACCTCCAATCTCCTCCTATATAGTTTAGTTTGTGTTAGAGGACTATAATTCATTCCCTTTAATGCATGTAGCAATCCAATGTAAAGGAAACATGTTTCTGTAATGTACTTATTAGTTGTGGTACTACATGAAAATTTATCATCATTTGCTATGCATTTGAATAGATGAGAAAAATCTTCTGGCTGTAGCAAATGATGCTTAATAGAACTTCTTTATCCTTTGGCCCTACGATTGCTTTAGGAATTCGGCAATTTACTTATACGTGCTTTCTTGTTTTTCCTTCTTTCCTTTATTTTCGTGATTCTTTGTCCTCCTAGGGTATCCATGTATTTGTTTTTTATTATTATTATTGAATTTGATTATGAAGTGGGCCTGTAGATTGTTGTTATCTTGTCTTTGTTCTGGCAACTTACAATTCTTTAGGCTCTGAGATTAATTACTTTGTGACCAGTTACTTTTGATTCATATGCAGTCTTAAAACTAAAGTGGGGAACAGTTTGACAGTTAGTGGTGGGCTAAAGTGAGATGGGGGGATAGTGGAAAGAACTACTTACAATCTGAAGGGCATGATGGTAAGGAGAATTTAGAAGAGATGAGAAATTGCATGGGGATTTGCAGTGTAAGAGGGGAAAAGCATAGGAAAAGAAAGGTTGGGTAATAATTAGAGAGCATTGTAAGGTAAGAAAAAGGGAAGCTCTAGTGAAGATGAGATTCCCTGGTAAAATAAAGAAAGGGAAAAGGATGAGATGCAATAGCAAGTCTGACTGAGAATTGGAGAATGTAGAATGGAAGGGGGGAAAACCTTTTGGGCTTTTGTTTTGTTGTGCAGCAGCAGAAGGAAGGAAGGAAGACAAAAAAACAGAGGCTCTTTTCTGAACAAGGCAAATGGTATGTATATGTATATTTTACCTTGATCCTGCAACTTAAGAATACTTTCTAAAAGCTTTGGATATCCTAATCCTCTTTGTGTGTACCCCACCCACAAAAGACTTTTGTTTAAAACCCTAGGTCCCCCACTTTCTTTCCCATTCATAATGAAAATCCTCATGCATTCTAAATTAGCATTATGCCTTTTTTGGTCAGCTGCTGATGACTATTTTTAGCATTTCAAATGGTCATGTCTTGAGCCAAATAAAATGGTCAGTTTTAGATCTTGAAAGTATTTGGGGTTGGATTCATCACACCAACCTTCATGCCAAATATGGTAATATCATTGATTATTTGAAATTGAATATGGACGTGGGTATGTATTTATGCATGAAAGTAGCCTGAAATTCAGAAATCAATGGGGGTTGGAATTAGTTATTGCATTGAAGAGGCCCACCATTTTGTTAAAGGAGGAATAGTGAGGGAGGGGGTAAAGAGAGAAAGTTATGATTCTTGGTGGGTCTTTAGGTGTGCTAGTAGGCAAAGGGCACAGAATTTGAGAAAGAAGGATAGCCACCCAGCCCAGGCACAAAGAAAAGAGGACACTCAAGGTATTTCTACTACTATCAATTAATAATCATTTTAAACTCGAAAAAGTATTCAACTAAGTTAATAAGGTATTGGTTTTGATTTTAATATTCAAAAATAAGAGTTTTAAAATAGTATCAACTAAGAGAAACTTCAACTATGCTAACACATTAAATTGTCATAAATCTTTCATTTACCACATTGCATTTAAATAACAATCAAATTCAAGTTAACCATGAAGATTAGAGAATCGGGGAAGTGGGGAGATAGAAATTTAGAGGTCGATTCAACCCTAGAGAACGAGACTTTTCTACCCAATAAAACTGGACCTAAAAAGCTTCTTAGGTGAGCGAAGTGATCGAAGAATTTTGATATATTTGGTTGATCTTCTTCTCTACTAATGGTAAACTAATTTTGTATATTTTTTTACATAAAATATATATCAATCTTGATAATAAACAAAATAATAATAATAATAATAATGATTTGAAAGCATCCCTTTCAGGGCCGTTGACATTATTCTTCCTCTATATATCTCATTGGCTCTTTTGTTTACTTTTGGGTGTATTCCGGACCACTACAACACGCATAACAAGCTGGTCAATCAATTTAGGTGTCTTTAGTCTCACGCTTACATTCATGTAGAGCTTCTTTGATATTGGGTTATTTGAAATTTTATTAAAAATTTAATATTTTTTTCTCTTTTCACTTACACTCATTGTTTCAACTATTAGGAGAGTAGAATAGTCAATAAATATTTTAAAATTAAATCAAACTATATTTTACTCAACTTTAGATAAAACAAAAAGAAAAAAATTAAGATGAAACAAGATTGTAGTATCTCTATTGGATGCAAATATCTCACAAGGTACAAACCAATTGCCTACTATTCATGATGCTTTTGCCTTTTACCATTTTTAGATATTATTGAGTTGTGTGATGTCATATTCATCTACAATTTCACTATTTTTTTTTTTAATTTTAGAAAGCTAGGACTTCTCTATTTATTTATTATTATGACATAAAACATCCCATTAATAATAAAAGCCACATAACAAGAGTGGACACATCTTAACACTCACTAGAACTTGTTTTAACAAAAATTATTTAGCAACTTACTCCTTAATTCTAACAACCCAACAATTAACCAAAAATCACCATCAACTAGGGCTAAAATATCATCCTCATCTTTTTGGAAGAATATTATTAAGATAAAAAAGAATAATCATGAATCACAGTACAATATCATAATACATTTATTTATTATCTTCTCTAGTCTATTTACATGATTGAATAACCATTTAACTCGTAATGGAATCGCAATGCAATATCATCTCATTTCCTATCCACAATCTCGCAACTCATTGGTCGACCTAGAATCCATGACAAGCTCACATGCATGGGAGGATTTACCATATGGGTTACCTGTGGTCCTCCAAATATATATCTTGATATTATTATTATAGCCTTGGGAGATTTTTGAAATTTTTTTTAGCCCACTTCTTATTTGAAGATTGAGAGACTTTCTATATAGACTTATATATGCTATAAACCTTTTTTTCAGAAATGAAATACAAGATGATCAACCATTTATTAATTGGAAACATTTTTAGAAGCACAAAATTGGAAACAAAAGCCTCTTCGACAACACCACAGATTCACCCTTTCACATTTTGATCGCATTTTGATTTGTGATGGAGCATCCAAATCAAAATGAGAATATTAAGTTTTACTACCTCTCAAATGACATATCACCAATTTGAGAATAAGAAATATAAGCCTTTTCGAAAAGAAAAACTATTGATTCACCCTCGATCCCACATTGAAAATATTTTGTTTATTTTAAAAATCACTTAGACTAGCTACTAATTTATTATAAACTTTTAAAGATTTGAATATATACAAGTGTCTTAAATAGATTAAATAAATAAATATAGTTATAAATATATATAGCAACATCATACAAATTATTGATCTTGAGGCTATTATATGATGGCAAACAGTCAGTCTCTCAATTGAATATGGGAATCTTGCCCGGCCAGAATTCTTTTTCCTTTTCTGTATTATTCTCTCTAATTATTTCATCTCTCATTCTTCTTGATTCTGTTTCACGTGATCTTGGGCTACCAAACTCAAGTAGGAAAGCAACCATATTATTTAAAAGATTTAATGGTGTCAATAAAAAAATTAAATTCACTACAAAAATAAATAATTTAAAACCAGCTGTGTTATATATATTTTTAAGATATTATACGATCTTACAGTTATGTCCAATTTCAACTTAAAGAATTTTTAGAGTTGGTTTGATGTATTGAATAAATCTAGAGCGATCTGGTTTTTTGGGATTTTATTCGGTTTTTGATAAATTCTCTCTCTATCGCATTACTATCATTCGAACCATCAAATCACTCATTTCATAAACTAAAATATCTTTAATTTATCTTTTAAAAAATTTGTTTTTAAATATAAAAGAAAATTATAGTAATTTAATAAATAAAAAACCTAAAAAACAAAAAAAAATTATCAAACAATGTTTTGGACAAAATCGCAAAAAATCCTCAAATAACCCGATTGTTACAAATCTTTTAAGGGAGAAAAGTAATGATGGTGGATGATTTTGAAGAAATGATGATTAATATTTATTGTAAAATGACTTAAAGTATATTGATATATATAAATAAAATATAAAATAATAATTTAAAATAAAAATATATTTTAATATTTTGATTAATGAATTGAGTGGTGTTATATATGAAAAATAAAAGAATAAAATGATGTTTGAGTGGTTTAAATTAATTAAACAACTCAAACAAAAAAAATCTAAATTTTATTGAAAGAAAATTATTGTTAAAACAATAGTACTTGTGTTATATGTTTTTGACAAAATTTTAACGAAAAGACAACATATTATATTATTTAAAAGGAGAGAAAATATTTGGCTTTAGTTCTGTAGAGAATCCTTTTTGTTTATATTGATTGATAAGGCAATTCTTATTAGTGACAAAAAGAAGAAGTACCACCCACATTTCGTCACAGTGCATGTCAGCATCGTGTGACAACTGATAAAGCTATATATCCATTCTTCTTTACATAGTTCCCTTCTTTTTTCTCTCTCAAAGCACATTTGGAATATCTTATGAATGATTCAAAACATCAACATGAATACATGATGAAGCTAAAAACTCAATAAAAGAAATATCCTAATAGTGACCACAAAAAAGAAAATGAGTTTGTACAATGAGAAAACTATAGGGTTGAGATTAATGATCTAGGGCTGGATTGTGTTGATGAGATAGTATAATATGATGGGGGGAGAATGGAGATATTTAAAACTATAATATAATTCATGATTAAGAATCAATATATCATAAACATTTCAAAATATTAGGGATAACATAACATATACAATACATATGAAAAGTAATTGGATAACTAGAGGTAAAGACAATATTTTGAAATGTTTATGATATATTTCTAGACAAGACAAGTAAACTCATGTGTTGTAAATAATCCAAAATAAGGATGTCCATCATAAAATAGGTACGTGACGAAATAGATGCAACATAAGAAGGGAAGGGACCGTAATTAGATTGTGAAATAATGTTGATATTGATTCACGAGTGTGATAAAAAAAATCGCAACAATTATATATGATATTATGTCAAACGAACCATACCTTTACAAAAGTCGCGGAAGGACAAATAACATTGTTTGTGGAATAATCAATTTTGGATGACAGTTTGTAGTTTGTTTATAACTGAATAATCATGAGGTAAAGACCATTATGTAAAAAACAAAGTAAATCATACGAAGTCTAACATAACCGGTTGTAATTAACCTCCTTGGAAATATTGCTCTAATTTTCTGAAATTTTAGGTCTTTATAATTACTATTAATGACTACGTTGGAGTATGAACTCAACAAAATATTGTGAAGAACCGTATCTTCAACCACAAAATATTCTCTCTAATACCTTCTTAAAATTTAGAGAATTGAGAAATAGTGTATTCCATGCTCTTCTTACCTTATTTTTAATAAATTTCAATTTGTATAAAATAAAAAATTATTTTAAAAAAAAAGAACCAAAACAAATAATAAGAAAACCCTACTAAAAAATAACATAAAATAATCTCCACAGATTATCCCAATAAAGAGAGTTGCATGCCATCCCATACAACAAATTATGTATATAAAAAAACTTAGTATATAAATAATATTTAAATTATGAAATTATTACAACATTTATTTTTTCAAAAAATATTTTTAATTAAGATATATAATAATACATGTTCAATATAATAAATTAAAAGTGAATAAACTTAACTACCAATTATTAGACATCACAACATCTACATAACATCCCAAACTCATTAACTCTGAAAATTTGATAATCCTTATAATAAGCAACCAAATATAACAAAAAGAAGGAAACAATGTCTTAAAAAATGAACAATCTAAGTTTCATTTATGGAAATGGAAGAAAAGAAGACATGATAAATTAACCAAAAAGGCCATATAATAATACTATTCCAAGCTAGCAAGTTGGCTTTGATGAAGGGTCACGATTATATGGAAGGTCTTCTCCAAATCCAACAATGGTCACGTTCGACTCCGGCAAAAACTCTACCCCCCTTGCATACGTTAGAAAATCCCTCCTATTCATGTTAACATCAACACTTCCATTTTCATTAATACCCGATCCATCCCCAGTCAAACCAAGGAAATCCCTAGTCAGCTTATGATCATTCGTCGTCGACTGCCACTCTAACTTAGCCATCGTGGGTGCGGTGCAACCAACCTGCTTCGGTCCGAAAACAGTCGCTTTCTGGAGGAGGGCGGTTGCGGATAGGTGGGGGGATGATGTGACGATGACTTCATCGACAAACTTTGTCGGGGGGATTAGAGGCTCGTGAAAATAAGGATATTGGGGGATGGGAAGGTTGATGGATTCGGGCTTGATTGGGATGGAATATGGTTGGTTGAAAAATGGATTAGGGTTTGAAAGAGATTGATGAATGTTGTTGTTGGTGTTGATCATTGGTGGTAGGGATTGGAAGTTGATGAGTGGGTAGTGGTGGTGTAGTTTGAGTTGGTTAGGGTTTGGAATGATATTTTGAGGGTGGAAATTATGTAGAGATTCTTGATGAATTTGGTGGTTTGAATTTGAATTTGAAGAAGAGGGAATTAGCATTCCAAGTTGATTGGCTGCTGATAGTCTTGCACTTTCTTCTGCTAATGCATCACAGAATGCTCTATGGGTCACAAAGCTATCCTTCCTGCATATATTTGACATATCATCCCACTAATGGTTAAATAATAACCAACTTATTTAAAAAATTTAATATTTCGAGTTAGATTTCAAATAAGTACACATTAATTTAAAGAAAGTCATGCTAGCTAGTCACCCTAAAAATAAAATCCAAAACTCTCTAATTTAAAAATGAATCATAATTAAACCACCTAAAAAATTCAATGGGATCACACGAAATTAAATTTATGGAGAGCATGAAAAGTTGAAATAAAAGTTCTAATATGTGTAGTTTAGCTAAATAAAATGATTTTATCATTTAAAAAGAAAAATTATGTATTATTTCAAAAATGTTATAACAATATGGAGAATATTGTTTTTTTACCATGATTTATTATTATTAGTTTTAAAGAAGTTAACACCACCTATTTTATCTTTTAGGTAATATTGATTTAATTTGAACCCACACTTCATTTAAAACTACCATCACATATTTTTTTAAATTTAAATTTGACATAATTAAATGTATAATAAACATATTAAATAAAAATTCATAAATATATAAGATTAGACACAAGTAGGTTTTATTCTTCTTCTTTTTAATTTATTTAGTAATTGTTATATATTAACTATCATTAATTCCTTAATAAATTTTCTTTATAATATATATTTTTAAGTACTCTAATTTTGTAAAATACGAGTTTAGTTTAATGTTATAATTTTCTTTATTATTAACATTCTGTATTTTAACAATAATAATTCTTAATTTTAAATATTATTAATATTTATTTTTCTTAGTCACTAATAATAATTCCAAGCTCATGGCTAAAGTACCCAAAACTAGAGTCTTTTATGATCATTTAAAAAAACATTATAGTGATCATATAATAACATAATAATACTTAAATAATAATCAGTGCATTATAATATCACTATTTTGGTACTTAAATATAATTTTATTAAATTATGCTAATTATGGGTTGCTTTTGAAAATCACATTTATGATCAATATCATAATTTATATAATTTAGAACCAAGAATTAGTTTATGGATGTGTATAAATATGACCACTCACACCCTTTTTTAATGAAAATTGAACTTGAAACATTTGATTTCTTAGATAATTGTTTTGATATTTTGTTTGTAGAATATATAAAGATTTTTATATAAAACAAATATTAAAAAATAGGCATAAAAAAGGATAAGAAAGGGAAAGCATACATATTCAGCAAGGTGAATTTGCTTTCTAATAAGTCAAAACTAAAGCATAGTCTTAATATGTGTGTTGTCACACTACTACTACTATACTCTCTATATGCATGAAAACTGACTAGAGGGAATACATGCAGATAAAAAGGACATTGGTTTGCTGCCTAAAACTTTCAAGATACCTGCAGTAAAAATGGTATCAAAAAGTTTTTTACCCAAAGTAAAAAAAAAAAAAAAAAAAAAAAGAGAATCATAAAAGTCTTTATGGAAATTAGAGCTCATGCTCATGCACGGGTTGAACTTTGGAAAAACTAGAGAGATGAGAGAGAGTGTGAAGATGATAGGCCAACTCAGCAACCATATGATATGATCACAAGTGCTCTGCCAGTAAATCATTCGAGTGTATGAAAAATTAATCAATCTACAGTTCCATGGATTCTTCACTGTTGAATCACACAATTTATATTCTCTTTCTTCATTATATTTTATCAAACTCTTTTTCCAAATGATGATAGAAAATCATCATATCTAATTCATCATGATATTTTCATTTTCTTCTTAGAGGTTAGAGCTTGGTTTGATATTGGGTTATTTGAAATTTTATTGGAAAAATATAATAAAAAACAAAGTAAGTTTTTTGGATTTTAATTAATTTACTTAATATATTGTATTTTTTGTTTAAAATTTAAATGTTATAAAAAATGCTTGTATAATTGAAAAGAAGTAATCAATATTTGTTTTGATAAAAAAAAATCTTAAAAATTCCAATATTAAACCATCCCTTAAAGTTCACTTGTATTAGTAAAAGTATTAAAAGAATTTTATAACAATGGAGATTAAAGTTAGTTAACAAGATGAAACATTTTTCATTAAAACTGAAAATATAGACAAAAACTATATTATTTTATTTAAAAAGAAAATTTTAATTGATTATAAACATTAACTTGTATGTGTGAGTTGTTTTATCCTTTAAATTAATAAACTTCTAAGTGTGGGTTACTTATGAGAACCTTTTATTTAAGATGGTAAAAGGTTAGAACCATTTTACTAGACCTCAACAATTAAAAAAAACTTATTTCAATATATTTTGTTTAGAATAAAGTTTGTGCTTTATAAAAGAGTCTATAGCTCCACCCAACCACCAAGACCTCCCAAATACTTATATATATATATATATATATATATATATATATATATATATATATATATATATATATATATATATATATATATATAACCTGAATTTAATCTCAAGTTTATTTTTATAACATGAACATATATATAGTTATGAGACCCCTTTAAATCAAAGTATTTTTAGTGGAATTGAACCTAAACAAAGTTAGTTTTAAAATTATCTTTAGAACTACTAATTGTTTTATATCATGCTCTAATTGTATCATATATATAAACCAAGTATTAATGCTTTAAAAATATTTGCATGGTTTAATTTGAATATCTATATTTATATATTGTAAAAATATATAAGTCAAGCAAATGCAAGTAATTTTTTTAAATTGTGTATTAATTAAGCTCATAAATAATGATGCACGAGCTTAATACACAATTTAACAAAATACTTGCATTTGCTAGACTTCTTACTAAATATATATTGAGTTTATTTTACTACAACCATGCTCATTATATATTTTGTTTTTCATAATTTGACCATGAAAATATCTAGGCATAAGTTAATGGTATTATATATCTAGGTTTAGTGATAGTTTAGGTTAATTGGTTATATTCTTGTCTTGTAATATACCATATATATTTGTTTGTTATAAAATAAAAAATAAATAAATAGTGGGAAAACAAATTGAATTTTTTAACACATGAAAAATAGTATAGATATTTTTTTTTTTCATGTTTGCAGTTAAAAGTGAGAATCCAATATCAAATATTTGTACAAGTTAAAAACATATTAACTAGGGTTTAAGTATGAAATGAATATGTTGATTAATGGTTGTTGTTTACTTACCTCGAGAAGAGAGTTCCACAATCACATCTATACTCTCTGGTGCCACAAGTCTTAGAATGAGCCTTCCAATCGGATTGAACCGCATAGATCTTTGAACACTTTTCACATTTCCACTTCTTTTCGCCATGTTTTCTACAGTAATGCTTCTTTATCCCAGTGAGGTCCCCAAGTGCCCTCGAAGGATGGTGGTGGACACAGCTCGTTTCTGGGCAGACATAAACTCTTTTACTATTCTCTCTTCCATTCGACCTTTGCTTTAGTTTCCATGGTAGATTGTGTCCTCTTCTGTGAAGTTGAAGATTCTGATCCCTCTGAAAACCCTTGTTGCAGATCTCACACACAAATCTGTTTGTCGCCAATAGTGTCTTTGGTGATAATGCTATCACTTCTGCATCAGGGTCTGTCACATCATGTACACAATTAATTAATTAATACCATGTTAATAAAACAAACATTTTTTTCTTAATTTGGGATGCATGACCAAAATACAAAATACTATTATATGTATAACAAATATTATACAAAATTCATAAATAGGATATAAAAAGAGGTGCAAGATCAAATGATCCAACACTAAAACAAAGGGAGACTCACTTGCTTTTGAGATTTTTGTGGAAACTTGTTCCTAGTTATGCTTTTTTTTTTTTGTAACTAATGATAATTATAATAGGAAGGGAAGGCAGTCAAGATCTGTGTCGAACTTGTGAAACATTGTTCATCATTATTGTTTTGTTTTATTCTTAACTTATGACAACTCATTGATTCAAATTGCTTTTCACTAGGGTTTTTCTCAAAACTTTTGTAAATTTTGCAAAAATATGAATGGGTGAAAATATTTCAGCAAAAGACACAAAATTAGAGATGTATTGATTGATCTTGCCTGGATTTCCGGGGAGATTTCGCTTCCTCTTGGTGGGCTGCATTGGGTTTAAGCAGATTGGGAAATCATAGACCCTAGAATTACCAGAAGAAAGGTTAACGACAGCAGGTTCTTCAGTTGACAAAGATGTTGTTGAATTAGACATGACTACTGAAGCTGGAAACATTTGTTTTCTCTCAATTGGAACACTCTAAAGATAAGAGAGGACCCCTAAACTGATCTTTCTCTCTCTCTCTCTCTTTCTATGAGTTTTTTTTATCTAATCCAATTCCTTATTGTGAATAGAACAAACCCACTTGAGTATTGGGACTAGACTTTATGAAAGAAGAAAAGAACAATAGGGTAGAGAGAGAAAGAGAGAGAGAAAGAATCTAAACAGGTGGCAGTGACACTCAGTTAATGAGAGCTAAAAGGAAATTAAAAAAAATAAAATTCATGGTGATGATGACTATATATAATAACATCTGATTCTATCTATCACACTACCAACCCCACTCCCCTCTCTTTCTCTTGCAAAGAAGATTCTCGACCGAGGTCCTTCGCTGAACCAAATTGTTAAAACCGTAATACATAGGTTGTTAAAAAAAAAACAAAATTAATGTGTTAAATTTCACTTAAAGTTTTTTAAATTAAGTGTACATTATACTAATTTTTACATTAAAACAAACCAATACAAAACAAAAATCACGGGTAGTGAGGAATTTTTTCTCGATGTTGTCGAGGTATATTAAAATCTTAACTAAGAACATTTGTTTATAGAATACATAATTGGCAAAACCAGCAAAACTCATACAGTTTCAAATCGTACTAACTGCAAAAATTATCAATTAATTAAGAAGTGCATTTGGCAAAAACAGATAGATGAAGAGTGAATTGTAGAACCCTAAGTAAAGGATTTCTTGTTGAAGTGGAGAGAAGATTTTCCTATAAGAGGGAAAACTATTAACTATGTTTGGTGGAGTGCAACATGTTTCATATTCTTTTTATAAGAAATAAATTATTCAGTAATTCACAATAAATTTATGCAAGCTATACTTTTTTGTGACCAGAGTTGCAATAATTAAATGTGAAAAATTCGATTTCACGGATTTGTCTCTAAATTTTGATGTTCCAAACTTTCACAATCCATTGACATAGGAAAGACAAGCTTCTTGATGTTGTTTTTTAAATTTTACACTTTTCTTGTTATGGGCTTAATTATGTTATATTCTTTTACACTTTAAACTATAATTGAGACTTTCGAGTTCTTTGATTCAAGAAACGGGTTTTTGAATGTTGGGACCAAGGATAAAATTCAATACTCAAACGCAGCGGACATAGAGTGAGGAAAGAATCTGAGGTTAAAGAGAGAAGAAACCAGGGTGAGAAGATAATACCATTAGATTACACCTAGTAGTCCAAGAAAGAGGTTAAGGGCCGAGAGATAACTTAGAGCAACAAGTTTCACAAACTTCAATTCATAACCCCCAAAAGTGGGGTGGACATCAGCATTTAAAGATATTGAATTACCCAAGAGTCGATTACAACTACTTCCAAAATAACAGAATCCGGTTTCAAGAGAAATAAGAGAGAAATAAAACAAAACAGAATTATTCAATAAAAACATAAACTGGCCCATATGTACACTAGGGCCGAGAGACGGTGCTGCAAATATTTTAGGACGGAGGCTTTCGTGAGCAGACCGTAACATATTCATTCAGTTATTTTCAGTGTTTACAACTTATGACCAGTTAATGACTTAGTTGCTATTTAATTATACTATAAGAATGGATTAATCTAAAATAGTAATTTGGAACTATTTTGAATGATTAAGTTCGAATTGAATTAAAATTATCCATATTATTCAAACAAAAAAATATTTTTTAATTTATTTTTTACTAAATTATTTTTCACCAAAATATATATATATATATATATATATATATATATATATATATATATTATTTTTCATTAGTTAATTAGTCACTAACTTTTTCTTTCTTTCACTAATCATTAAATTTATTTTTAGTCAATTAAATAATTTAAATTAAAAACATACTTCATTATTGTATTAACAAATTAGAGGGATTGTTTTAGATAAAAATAAATTTATAGTTACAATAAAATATTATTATAGTTTATAAATTAATTATAAAAATATTTAATTTAATAATTACAAAAACACAAACAAAAAGTAAAAATATTAACTTGGATTATCCAAAACATACTCAATCCAACCAAATTAAATTCTGATTAATTAATATAATGGTAATTGAATTACATATTAAAAATATAATTTGAACTTAATATACATAAGATAAAACGGATAAAATATAACAATTTGCTCACCCCTAATTTGTACTTATTTAACTATTTTGTTAATGTTTTCACCATAAGTTTGGTTCTACCCAAAATGAATTAATTAAATTGTATTTCTTTCAATAAAATGTGGAAATTTGATGAAAGTAGATCTAAACTTTAATAAGGAACAATAGCATCTTTCTTAGCAAAAACTTGGATCTTGTTTCGCCAAGGTTGGCGAACTCATCTATTAATTAAATGATTAGATAGGCAACAACACATAAACATATTTAACCTAAGATTTGTGATTGAAACTTTAAATTCCTCAATGGTACATGTCACCGTTTGGTTAGGAGAAACATTACCAACTTCTTGCTCTTATTGGTGTAACACCTGAATTATCATATCTCCCTCTTTTTGGTCTTATGAGAAAATCTGACTAACCAATTTTAAGAAAAAAAAGACTATTGACAGTGAAAATTTTGGCATTCGAGTAAGTCAGTTTGAGTCGTAACTTAATTTTAGTCCTAAACTAAGAAAATGAGAAGTCGACATATTTTGACAAATAAGCTGATATGATCTGCATTTCAGAGTTTTAAATATGTGTTGGATGAAAATAACGAAATAATTCTTCAATAAATGCATTTTAATTGGCCATCAAATGGTTTCTACTAATGAATTATATTTGACATAAAACTTGTTAAATCTCTTTACATATGATTAAACTAGGTGAACATGCATATTTGCATATATTAACTCTTGATTGATTATGTGTTGCATTTTGAGTTAAAAAATGAGAGAAAGTGTTTTTCTATGTGTATCTTTGCATCTTGACCACCAATAAGGATTCTTATGAACCTTAATTCTTAAGTGTTTGATATTAAGTGGGAATGTGTAAATACTAATTTTTATTTAACATTTTTAAAAAATATTTATATATGGACTCATTACATATTATTGAACTTAATAATTAATTCGGTACCGAAATCGTATTAATCCGACACTAAATTCATTATTAAAAATACCGAACAATTAAATAAAATAAACTAAATAAATATAAAAATTACCCAGACTAATTCTCCCTTTTATTTCACTTCGGCCGAACCCAATCTAAAAACCAAGCCCATCCCAACAAATCTATCCCATAAGCTTAAATAAATTGTAAGAAGGGTTCGAAATTTAATTAAAAGGAGTCAAAAGTTCAGGGGTCTCAACTGAAAGAGGAAAAAAGAGAAATGAAGTAATACAAACTTATGTCGAAATTCCATTTAAACCAAAATTGAAAAGCTTGTCTCATTTGCTCGGCTGTTGATCTACGACACGGACCGGAGAGACGAGAAACTGACGCGGTTTATCCTTCTATGTAAAGTTGACGTTAAAGTAAGCCCATCAAGTCCATAAGCTAGTGCAGATCAACTACGAACATCCCAATAGACAAAAACAATATTTTTTCCTTAATTTATTATTTACAAGAGTTCAATCATTCACCCATAAAAAAAAGTAATTTATATCTTTTAAATGAAAACAACTAATTGATGTGAGATATCGTTATAAGTCAGAGTTGAGTTAGAATTCATTATCCGCTTTATCTTGAACATATATATAGCTACAAATGAGTAACCGGAAGACTATTATCTATCCGGTTATGATCTCAATGATTCATCACTGAGAACAAGTCATCATGTCTTTCTAAGCTGAGTATGTAATCACTGGCTGAATCACTACGATCGGATGGCTTAATGTCCAAGGCATGGAGTTGGATAAAGGTTTTTCAAAAAACTTGGGTTATTTGAGAAATAATGATTTGAAATGATTTTGAGGAGAGAAAATTATTAATAAACACATTTAAAATGTGTTATTATATAATTATAAAATAAAAAATAATAATTTAAAAAATAATAACTTCAAAATTGAACAACCAACCGTCACATTCTCCATGGGACCATTTGAGCTGCTCAAGTGGTTTAAACAAGTTACAACAAATACCTAAAACTTCTTTTTCTCTTTCTCTTTCTGTATAATCAAATGGGCAGCCAATTTAATTGAGCAAAATAGTCTTTCAAACAATCAGACAATCAAAGAACAAGATACCGATAATTTACGTGGAAAATCCAATTAAGGTAAAACCACGGGATTCTTAGGCCACTTAAACCATCCATTATATCAATGAGTATACACATGTTGTTCAGTACACGCCTAGATGTAATCTAATAAGAAACATCAAATAACCTCATCATAACTTGTCATTACAACATATATCATCATCATCATCAAAGATGGCTAGAAAATATAGAGGCAAAAAAAACAGTGCGTGGCTTAAAGCCGCTGATCAGAGAAGAACATAAAAATGACTAATGTTCTCGCCTACACGAACTAACCTAGTCGACTGGTCGGAGGCTAATCAGAGGACATGCGGTATCATTCTCTAGAGAGAACAAAGTGTATAGGGAAGAAGGAGCATAGATCTGAGAGAGAGTTCTTTTTTTTTTGTTAATTAATGAATACCCTAATGGGATTTATCTTTAGTCAAGCCCAAAACAATTTTAGCTGACCCCAACAAATCTCCCCCATCAGCGCAATTTCGCGGACTCCAATAAATCCGCTCTCTCCCGACAATCTTCAAACTTGTCCTTAGGCAAGAACTTTGTAAACATATCTGCACCATTCTCACTTGTATGAATCTTCTATAAGTTTAGCTCTTTTGCCTCAAGCACATCACGTATCCAATGATATCTCACGTCGATGTGTTTGAATCTCGAATGAAAAGCTGAATTCTTTGAGAGATGAATGGAACTTTGATTGTCGCAATATAAAGTGAACTTCTCTTGCTTTTGATCAAACTCTTGTAAGAACTTCTTCATCCACAACACCTCTTTACATGTCTCGGTAGCTACAATATACTCAACTTCTATAGTAGACAAAGCAACACACTTTTGTAACCTTGACTGCCACGAAACATCACCGCCTACAAAGGTAACCAAAAAACCTGATACAGATTTTCTTGAATCAACATCACCCGCCATATCAGAATCTGTAAAACCTTTCAAAATAGGAGTATCACTTTCGAAGTATAAATGTACTTTCGAAGAGCCTCGAAGATATCTAAGAATCTACTTAATAGCCAACCAATGTTCTTCTCCCGGGTTAGAGAGATACCGACTAACAACACCAACTGCGTGTGCTATGTTCAGTTTGGTACATACCATGTCATACGTAAGACTACCAACTACGAAGGTATAAGGTACATTCTTCATCTCATCTTTCTCTTTCTCACTTGTAGAACATTATTTAGAACTCAACTTGAAATGACCTGCAAATAGAACTAAAATAGGTTTTGCAATTTTCATTACAAACCTCTCAAGTACCTTCTTCATGTACTTCTTTTGCGATAGCCAAAGTGTTCTGTTCTTTCTATCTCTTGTGATTTCCATGCATAGAATCTGCTTCACTAAACCCAAATTCTTCATCACTAAAGACTTGTTCAAATCCCTTTTGAGCTTCTCAATTTTCGCAATATCTTGCCCAACAATCAACATATCATCAACATAGAGTAGAAGACAATGATTAGAATTAGTCATACTATACCCATTTACTTCCATGAAGGATTCGAATTTCCTATACCATTGTGCAGGCGCTTGCTTGAGCCTTACAGGTTTTTTCTCAACCTGCAGACAAGATCTTCTTTACCTTTAACTTTGAAACCCTCAGGTTGTTCCATATAGATCTCTTCCTCCAGTCACCATGGAATGCAATCTTCACATCAAGCTATTCAATTTCCAAATCTTGACTAGCATTTAATGCTAACACAACTCTGATGGATGACCTCTTCACAACCGGTGAGTTGATCTCTTCAAAACCAATCCCCTTTTTTGACCAAAGCCCTTCACAACTAGTCATGCTTTGTATCGAGGTTGTGAGCTATTCTCTTGATGCTTCAACTTGAATACCCACTTGTTCTTCAAAGTCTTCTTTTCTTTCAGAAGTTTCACCAAGTCATAAGTCTCGTTCTCTTAAAAGGAATTTATCTCTTCTTGCATTGCCACCGACCACTTGTTCTTGTTTTCACGAGACAAATACTTCTTGATAATTTTCTGGTTCTCCCCCGTCAGTCAACATCACATACTCATTGATAGGATACATACTAGAAGGTTGTCGTACTAGATCTTCTAATATGCTGATCATCGGGTGGATCTAAAGAACTATCATCATCTTGTTCATCTTCCTCTATTGGCTCAACATCAACTAGAGGAGTCTCATCAATCTCAACTTGAGCATTTTCCACATCATTGGGCTGTGATTGTGGTGTACGAATCCTACCATTATCGGGCAATTCCTTCTCCGTTGACTTTGACTTTTCTTTTTTTTCTAAAAGTCTTGAATGGTCTGATCTTCAAAGAATACCACATATCTACTTCTAATGAGTTTCTTATTAACCGAGTTCCAACATCGGTACCCAAATTATTCGTGGCCATACCCAATAAAGATACATTGTCTTGTCTTGCTATTAAGCTTAGCTCTCTCATATCGAGGATTATGAACAAACACTTTACAACCAAAAACTCTTAATTGATCATAAGAGACGTCCTTATATCTTCAAACTCTTTTTGGAACGTCGCCATATAAAGAAGTTGAGGGTGAAAGGTTTATTGGATCAACCACTATCTTCATTGACTCTCCCCAAAAGGATTTAGGCAACTTAGCATGAGACAATATACACAAGATTCTCTCATTGATAGACCTATTCATCCTCTCCGCGACTCCATTCTGTTGAGGTGTTTTTGGCACAGTCTTCAAAAGCTTGATCCCATGACTTCTACAGTATTTCACAAATGACCCACTATTCTCCACCATTGTTCAAACGAACACATTTCAAATTCTTCCCAGTTTCTATCTACACTTCAACGTGAAATAACTTGAAGTAATACAATGCTTGATCCTTAGTCTTCAAGCAATAGACATACACCTTCCTTAAGAAATCATCGATAAAAGTGATGTAATAATGAGCACCACCTAAAGTCAAGGAATCCATAAAACATATGTCTGTGTGAACCATAAGATATTGGGCTTCCTAGATGGAGTGAAACTCTTGAAGGAAACTCTATGTTTTTACCAACTAAGAAATTTGTGCATGTCTTCAAATATGTGGACTTCAAGCCCTGAAGATTGATTGTCTTGGAGAGAGCTCGCATGCCATTCTAACTTTAAGTGACCATATCGCTTATGCCAAAGTTGTACTGAACAATCATTAATTATATTTGCTTCTCCCCCGTAAGAATTACCCTCTGTCACATAAAGAGAACCGATTTTGATTCCTTTAGCTACCACCAAAGACCCCTAAGTGAGTTTCCATTTTCTTTCACCAAAGTGACTATGATAGCCTTCATCATCAAGAATGCCAGTGGAGATCAAATTCATCCGAATATTGGGAACATGTTGAACATTCTTCAAAAGTAGCTTTCACGAAGTGTTGGTATCCAAATGGACATCTCCTTTTCTATTGATCTTACACGTAACATGGTTTCCCAGCGTCACTAAACCAAACTGTTCACTAGTGTAAGAAGTAAATACATCACAACGATTGGTGACACGATAAGAAGCACCCGAGTCTACCACCCATTGTGTATCTTGAGAAACAAGATACTATCATTGTCGTAAACAATATCGATGTCAATACCACCTAAAATTTCAACTTCACTACTTCCATATTGCTTATTCTCCTTTTGTTCCCGCTTGAAAGATTTGCACTAATACTTCTTGTATCCTGGCTTGCCACAATGATAACATGTAATCTCTTTTCTCAAGCTGGATGTTTCCCGTGACCTATCTAAACTACCACTGTGATTCTTTGGAGTTTTTACTTTTACTTCTACTATTTCTCTCGGTCACGAACACATGACTTTGAGTCGAGAAGCCTTGTTCTTTTCTTCTAGCCTCTTCATTCAATACACTCTCTTTCATCATTTTAAAAGTGAGTTTACCTTGTGGAACATAATTGGTAATTGAAACCATAAGTTTCTCCCAACTATTAGGCAAAGAATTAATCAAACACATAGCATGAAGCTCATCATCAAATTTCATTCTTATCGCAACCAACTCATTTAGAATACCCTAAAAAGCATTTAGATGCTAAAACATAGAAGACTCATCTTGATATTTCAATGAGCAAAGATTTCTAAATAGAAATGCTCTATTTTGAGTGTTGTTCTTCTCATACAACTCACTCAAAATATTTCACACTTTATGAGCATTAACCTCAGTAGCCACATGCTGATACAAGATGTTGTCAGCCCATTGCATGATCTTACCAATTGTGTTTCTATTCAGCTTCTTCCAATCTGCATCTGACATAGTTTCTGATTTGCCTTTATCACCCAAGATAATGTCTTCATAATCATAATTACACAATAAGTCTTCCATTCGTGACTTCCATATTATGTAGTTGGTAGCTGTGAGTTTGATCATCGCGTCATTACTACTCAACGATTCTTCAATTTGAATTATACAAGAATCACCACCAAACGAACTCAGCTCTGATACCACTTGTTAGAGAAACTGAATAAAAACACATGATTAGCAATCTAAATAGACAAGATACAACAAAGGCCTAAAACTTTTTCCCCTTCTGTATAATCAAATGGGCAGCCAATTCAATTGAGCAAAATAGTCTTTCAAACAATCAGACAATCAAAGAACAAGACACCGAGAATTTACATGGAAAACCCATTTAAGGTAAAACCACGAGAACCTTAAGTCACTTAAATCATCAATTATATCAATGAGTATACAAATATTGTACAATACAAACCTAGAGGTAATCTAATAAGAACCATCAAATAACCTCATCATAACTTGTCATTACAACATATATCATCATCATCAAAGATGGCTAGCAAAAATAGAGGCAAAAGAAAACAGTGTGTGGCTTAAAGCGAATGATCATAGAAGAGTAGAAGAAGGACTAGTGTTCTCACCTACACGAACTAACCTGGTCGACTGGTCGGAGGAAAGACAATATCCTTCTATAGAGATAACAAAGTGTATAGGGAAGATGAAGTAGAGATCTAAGAGAGAGAGAGAGTTCTTTTTTTTGTTAATTAATGAATGAGAAATGATTGGGAGAGGGGATTTGAGGGAGAGAATGATGTGGCGTAATTTGATTATCCAAAAAAATAACAAAATTTATCTCTCCTCATCTTTTATCCTTTTTGTAACCAGTGATGTAGTGACACATCATTCCCTTCCTCAAATTCCCTCCCTTATCACTCCTTTTAATAAATACCCTATTTTTGGGCAAGCCCAACACAGTTTGAACTGACCCAACACTTAAAATGTAATAATATATAATGATAAAAAAAAACAATAACTTTAAAATTGAACAACAATGGTCTTCACATTCTCTGGGGAACCATTTGAACAACCATGGCCTTCACATTCTCCAGGGGACCATTTGAGCTGATCGAGTTGATGATATGTCATCCCCTCAATTGATTCCTCCCACCACCTATGTTCCTATCAAGCACACAATAACCGCCTCCCCACGTCTTTTCTCAGCCTCCAACTGTTTTTAAACCTCTATGAGTCGAGTATTCAAGTCCCTGATGTTAGACAACTGGTGAGCCTCCACTAGTTGTTGGATTTCATAGGAAAGCCCCATCGAAAAGGAGGAGTGACGAGTACAGAAGAAATTTTATATGTTTATTTTAGTAGCCAGGGTAAATTTTTTTTATAACTTTGCCTTTGGGTTAGACGGTTCAACATGTCTGGTGGTGGAATGGACTTCGAGTTCTAATTTTTTTAGTCTCCATATGCATATTATATGCACTGCATTACTCATAGGTTATAATTAACATTAATTGGTGTATAAAAGATATTTCTGTTTGTTTTTTTTTTTAAAACTATCCACCATTATTATTCGTATTTTTCTCTAAAATAACATTCTAAGTTACATACTCCTAAAGTTATTGAAATTACTTGTACGATGATTTCGGACGAATGTGATATTGGTAAAGGCATTAATCAAATTAGTTATATCCGAGGGAATTTACTCCGTGGAGCTCTTATTTTGATTTTATTTCCAGTTTAGTTGATATGTTTGGTGCAAATATTTTAAATAACGTATTCCATCTCCTTGGAAGAACCAACAAGTTATCAACCAATTCCTTAATACTTTGGTGACTGTAAGAGAACACCTTCTATCAAGAGAAGACCATGCCCAACATCAATCATTTCCCCATACAACTTGATAAGTTCATTGAATTTCTTAAACAAACCCGTCCTGTATTTTGGTCAGGGTGATTGTTTGACGAATTTATTTGTCCTCACATAATTAGTTAATTGAAAAGATGATATGTGTATGTAGGGTCAGCCAGGTAAATCTTAGGGCAGTCCATTTAATAAAATAAAAACATTTTTAGTATTTTTACTAAATCCACGTATTAAACTTTTACTTTATTTTGAATATATTTTTCTTATATTGCAAAATTATATTACCTATATTGTCTATTTTTATTATAACATTAATGGAAATCTTAACAACATTTTTTCCATCACTTATTTAAGAATAAAATTGTTAAACACATTAATTTTATGTTGGTGTATAAATTAATTAATACATATTTATCTTTTTACTTTTAACTAGTTGTAAATTCGAGAATTAGTAAAACGATAATAATGTAACAATATGATCTGTTCTATCTATTTTATCTTCGCCATTAAAATTTAAATGAGATCAATATTTATCTTATCACTTTATTTCATAAAATAATAATAATTTAGAATTACTAGATTTTTTTGTAGGAGATCTACAAGATATTATTTTTAGAGTTATACAACATATTATATTCTAGATTTAGAGTAGAAATTGTCTAACTTATGTTGTATGAAAGATTTATAAGGAGAATAGTCAATTGAAATTACATAATTTGTAATTTGGTTTCACATTCAAGATAAACAATGAACTATATTTATTTATAATTTTGTATGTGTAGTACAAATATAGTATAATGACTAATATTAATGTCATTTAAATTAAAATGATAATATAAACTCTTAAACTATTTATTTATTTATTATTCTCATTTTGTTTTTTATTTATTTATTTATATTTAATTAGTATTATGATTTGTATTCTAAATTAAAATTGTAGACATTTTTTTAACTTTCCAATTTTATAATTTATATATTTTAATAAATTATGTGCTTATGTTCTTTAAAATTTATATACAGGCTTATTAAATAAATTATTAAATAATTAATTAATTTTGCAATACAGAAATAATTAACTTTGTAATAGAAAATAAATGATAGCTAATAGATTAAATTTGAATAATTTAGATTATTTAGTTGTTTTTGTATTTTTATTAAACAAATAGTGATTTAGTCGTGTTGATTGGACACTACAAATATTAATTTCGGTTATATAAAATAAATGATAGGTTAATATATAATTGATTTTTAAATGAACTTATATGCTTATTAATATAATATTATTTGTTTTGTATGTATTTTGGGAGGAGAAGAAAATAAAAATAAAATTGGATTAGAAGTGGCCAGAAAAGTTGCTGAAGTGGCCGACGAGGGTTCTGGTAGTGCCTTCGATGGACAGAGCCCACCGAGCTAAGTCAATGCCTAGCCTCTTAAGTCGACGACTGAGCCCAAACTCGACCCCATATCCATGCCTTGACCAAAACTGTTAAAATCGAGAGTTTATATAAAATCGTTGTCAAGTTGTAAACTTATAAAATCTAGAGTTTATTTAAAATTATAAGAGTTTAATTTGAAAAAATAATAGTTTTATATTATTATTATTTATATATATAATTAAATATTTTATACTTAGCCAATTTAATTTTTTTTATATATTTAAATATAAAATTAATTAAAAAAATAATAAAAATTAAATAGCACTATAAAATAATTATACTTACCAAATTAATTATATTAATTAATTTATTTGAATAAATAATAACTTTATTTTTTATTTTTAAATACAAATTTATTTTTTAAATATAAAATCGAAATTATTCAGAAACTCGTAAAATCTTATTATAGTAAATTTAAATTATAAGAGCTTACATATTTAAGAGCATACTTAAACTCAGACTCATTAACCTGATACTCAGACTCATTAACATGATATGAAATTGTAAAATCGTAACTTTTAAAGGCAATTCGAGATTTGAACAACCTTAGCCGTGACCAAACAACCGAAGGCCTGACCGTGCGACTCGTGTAGGACCAAGAAATCGAAGCCCAACAGCCCAAGGCAATGTCCAATAGCATGTTCATGCTGTTTTATGTTCTTCAATTATCTTCTAAAAACCCAACGAATAGACAAGTCTAACAACCAACGATTTTTTAAAACGTGTTTCCCCCCTTAATATAACTCTAAATTTAACTTTGATAAGTGTTGCATCACCATACGGATGTGTATATCTGCCAGCAATTTCAACAAAAGGATAACCTCAAAGTCATCAATTAAATAAGAAGTAATTGTAGTCACTTATAGCCATTTTTGGCAATTCGAGAGCTAGGAGACATTTTTGACAATTCTAGAGCTATGAGAGGAATTTTCAACCAAACTTTTTATGGTAGCTTACTCATATTCTATACTATCTACCCTAGAAAAACAAAACGTGCCCAGAACACATAGAATTTCCGAACTCAATTTTCTAAGCAAGAATACCAAATTTATCTATTCAATATTCAAAACTAAGTTTCTTGTTTTGAAATTCGATAGTCTAGCTTTTAAGGATATCTAGAATCTTTGTAAGGAACCATTTCTTTCTAATTTATTGTTTGCATTTTCAATTTCTAATAAATCTATTTATTTCAATTTTCGAATTATATATGCGTGTGATGGTTGAATTGTTAAATTGATTTGATATTCTACCAATTAACGTAGTTTAGAAACCGTTGTATTCTTACTCAAACCAATAAATAAATCTAGAATAAATATGCTCAATTTACTAAAAAGAATTTAATTGTTAATATTATGTTCTTGGGTCCTTGTTTGGGGACAATGACTTAAACATGTATATTGTTGTATTTTAAATACGTGGGGTGTTTAGAGTAAAAAGAAACATCATTAAGATTGAATTAAAAAAAATTATTCAAATGATATTCATGATTTTCTTTGATTTTAATTAATGATTGATGTTATAAATATTATTTTGATGTTGGATTGTTGTTTATGCAATATAAATTAATGTTTATGTGCAAAAAGATTTTAATTTTAAGGTATTTATGGGCACGTGTATTCTTGGTTTAATATGTAATCTTGACAAAGTAATCCAACCAGTTGTGGTTTGGTTTATGGCCTTGAGTTAGAGTCTTTAGCATGTTTTTGACCGACAAAACGATCGAGGATAACCTAAGGTCACTTTTTCAAGCCAACGACCGAGAATTTTAGTCTTGACTAACACTTTGACCAAAAAAAGTAGCAAAGTCATAGTTTTCGATCGAGAAAATCAGCCATGGCTAGGGTTTTGACCGAGAATTCACCGCTAAACCATGTGCGCGTGATTTCTCGCCTATCATGAGTTGACTTGCACTCTAAAGCTATCTTTTTAAGGAAGACAAGAGTTTATTTATTGCATACTTAATTAATTGATTGGTTTTCCGCAAGACAACTATATATCTCCCGAGAAAACTCGGTCGCGATAGAGAAATTAGTCTTTGACCGTGTTTTCTTGCTACAACCGAAAATGAAGTCAACCGATCGAGATTTCTAACGGTGTCTAGCATCCGATCGATGATTTCAGCCATGTCCTATTTTCGACCGAGGTTTTTCCACGCATGGTATATGCACTAAAAATCTACACAACAAATTTTAAAATTAAAATAATTATTTTGATTTATTTTTGAATAAATAAAATTAAAATAATTAATCTCAAGGCCAAATCCCAACTAAAACAATTAATTAGATTAATTATGATGATAATTAAAACCTAAGTATTTAAGTAAAATGGCCAAAATAAAAAAATAAAATTATTTGGGATAAATGTTGTACTCATTTATCTTAAAATAATTGTAGAAAAAAATTACAGGATTGAAATAAATAATTTAGGATGAAGTGAGGTACCCATTTTATCCCTTAAAATTATTTATTTAATCTAAAAATATATAAAAAAAAGAAATTGGCAAAATATTTGTTATATTTATTTTAATATTTTGTGTATTTAAAAAGATCAAAATTAAAGACAAAATGGTGAAAAATTAATTTCAAACAAACCAATAAGGTTTTAATAAAAAAAATTGCAATCGGGTGTAACCGAAATTAGATAATAAAGCTACAGCCATGACCACGCATTTTTTATCAGCGTTAGATTTTCATCCAACGCTCCAGACGCGCCGGCGTAGCCCCTGCAACCAACAGACCGTGCGACTGAGAAGTAGGCGATCGGCTAATGCCCGTTAGCCGAAACCCAGACAGAACGCCTAAACGCCAACGACAATTGACAGACCGCTTATGGAATGCGCTAACGCGCATGAAACGATGTCGTTTTGACCGTCACTATCGTCTTTATTGTGACGTCGGATGGATAACCATCCACAACCATATTTGATTTTTCAAATATGGAATTTCGTCGTTTCTGGACGGATTGACTCCGTTCAAAAGGCAAAACGTTCATCCTACCAATGTGATCTTTTCTCCTACATCTATAGACATAATTATTGCCTATATCTCCAAGTTGACCCAAGAACAACCAAAACACCATTAATGTCTTTTGGCATATTTAATCCACTTGGATGGATCAACCGACTTTGGACATCTATAAATTGTCTCTCTCAATCATTCCGAAGGCAAGAGATAACATCTTAAACCTTGAATCAAAAGAAAGCAAAAATCCGACATTGAAGCTCAAAGCTTCAGATTTTTCGAATTTTATTTTTAAACTCTAAAGTTTGGATCCAGGCATCCCAAAAGTTTTCCTAACGTCTAAGGAGTATTTTCCAATCCTTGATAAGTTTTCAATCATCATTTAATTCATACTTCCAATTTGAAATTGAAAATTTTATATTTTAGTTTTCATAAGCTTGTATGCTAGCTATCTGATTCTTGAATTTGATTATTGGAAATCGATATGATCATTTATGAGTTTTCTATGAAAGTCAGAACTGATTAATCAGTTTTAAAAGGTAAAATCCAATTTTAAATTTGAAAAATAAAAAAACGGGCTTACTGCTCCTTGGTTAATCCTTGAGAATCACAACTTAGAAAGCTTCTCAACATGATTGTAATGATGTTGGACAACTATTTGGATCATGTTTGATCCATCCCGATCATGTTTGATCAAAATCAAAATTTCCAAAATAATTGAAAATTTTGAGTTCTTATTTTAGTCCAAACGAACATCAAGTGGTCTTATTTAGTACTAATAAATATATAAGTTATTGGCTAGATCCTTTCACCTTAAAATAACTTTAAAACCAAAAATCTGAATCTAGGACCGATGAACTTAGCCCAAAGCTAACCCAGGACCGATAGTTTTTACACCATGACCGATAATCTCAGCCAAGGACTAAGAGTCTTTAGAACCTCGACTAAGGCTTCTTAACCTGGATCGATGGGTCCGACCGAGGGTCTTGGACCTCAACCGAGGGTCCCAAATCTTGATCGATGAAAACAAACCCAAGGCTTAGGACCCTGGTCCTAAGGTCTGTTTGGTTCCTATTTTCAAAATACAAAATTATTTTTTTGTAATTTTGGAACCTTAAATCATTTTCTAAAAATCTAAGAAAATTAGAAAATGCTTTAAAAATATTTTTGGGACGTTTCCACAAAAAATAATTTGATAAATGCTCGTTTATGATTTATGTTTAAACCTTAATGAATTTAAATGACTAATATTTTCCAAGTACTTTCCTCCCTAAGTTATCATCAACATGTACCAGCATTTAGATAATTGTTTTTACAATTTTTTAAATAACGTACAAACCTTATGCATTCTTAGGACTAGAAGAATAATCGGTAAAATAAAACGTTATAAAAACGATTTTCAAAAGCCAAATTTATAAATAGAGACCGTTTGAAATGAGTATGAAGGATGTAGCTTAAAAGCCCTTTCCTGAATATCACCAAACTATGAAATAAAATAAACTCTGGCCAATACGTTTGTATACGTATGCCATTTTTATTAATTTTTAAAAATCAATTTACGACTTTATTTTTAAAATAAATAATCTTTTAAATTAATTATGTTTAATTAATTTAAACAACGAATTTCTAAAAAAATCAAATTATAATTTGATTACCGTAAATTCTTTGATTATTTAAAATTGAACCTCAAATTAATTATTTTTAATTAATTTCAAAAACGGTTAGGGATCATTTTAAAATCTTTTAAAAATAATGTTTTATTTTAAAAAAGAAGATTCCTGACACGTAAACCGATGTTAAAATTTCTAGAACCTCGAGATTTCTATGAAAACCATACGAAAAAGTTTTTTCGGGGTTACACATGATCAGAAGTCATGTCATCGACTGAGAATCCCTCATCCGGCCCTCCAGCCTGCTTGAAATCGGTTCGGCTCGGATCGGTCCGGTTTAATTGTTAGGCTCTATTTTTTCTTTTTCAATTTTTTGTTTAATTTTATTTATTTTGTGTATTTTATTTATTTTCTTATTTTAAATATTTTCTAAAAAAAAAAAATTAAAACTTGAAAATAATATTTTCTAAAAAAAAATTCCAACAAAAGCTCCTTACCTCGAAAATTTAATATTTTTTCAATTTATAGAGTCATAACTTCTAAATTGCTTGTCAAAAAATATGAAACAAAATATTTCCAATCTAAATGTTTATTTTTATATTTTTTTAGGTATTTTGATTTGTTCGACTTTTTTCTATTTAACTCCATAAATGTTTTTGAGATGTTTAAATATTTTTCATGTTTATGTATATTATGTACATTCTTAAAAAAAAGTATCCGCATTCAGTCTCTCAACTGAGATCTACGACATTTCCTCTAACCTTTGGTAATGTAAGCTAATCCAATAATTTCTGTATTATATTTTATTTGTATGTGTACATGTATTTGTTTATGTTTATATATATATATATATATATATATATATATATATATATATATATATATATATATATATATATATATATATATTGTTCTCATGTTCTCACAAACATTTCAAGAATCACTTTCGATGGAATTTTTTATCACGAAATTAAGTAAAAAGTACATTTGATAAATGGTCGATCATCGACATGAAAATTAAACTTAAGAGTAGAATTAGCATGGTAAGACAATTTTAACAAAATTTAAAAAAATTCATAAAATGTAAAGTGTAAATTTAATATTTTCTAAAAGGCTAAAAATACAGTAGTAGAGACCGTGCGTGTGAGATATAGCACAAATGCCTTTTCTATACGTAACCAATCACCGAACCCAAAAAAATAGAATCTCTGATTCTTGGTGTTCATACGCCAAAATTACATTTTCCTAATTTTGTGAGAAAAATTAGGAGGTAAATATTTGTCATTATATTTGTTTTTTGAATCGAAAGTATCTAAAAGAGACCTATTTCAACCTACCATTTTATTTTAAATCACGACTGAGATTCGACGAGAAAGTAAATTATGAGGTTTAACTCTATTAAATTAATAGTCTTACAAGATTTCGAATTATTTTTCAAAAAATAAATTTTCTCTTAAGCGACCATATAATATCCTAAAAATATTGAGCGATTTTTTTAAAGTGTAGAAGAATATTAAAATAATTAAGGAGATTATGATTTATTAAAAGAGATTGATTAAAATATATTTAAATTAAAAAGGTAAACAAAATTTAATTTTTATTAATTGATTATAAGAAAAAGTAATATAAGCAATTTAATTTATTATATATATTAAATTTAATTTTTATATAAATTATTACTTCTCATCACTTTAATTATTTTATTATTATTTAAATGATATTATCGAACAAGTTTATTGCATCTATGCTTATTACAACAATGATATCTTTAGTTTATAGTTTTCTTTTGCTATGTTTTTCTTTTTCCATTTAAAAATGAAGTCACGGCATAAAAAAAAAAATAGATAATTGAGAAAATATAGACATAAAACAATAAAAACATAAATTCAAGAAAAGATTACTCATATAGAAAAAAAAATCAAAATATACGCACATAACACCAAAAGATGATACAAATATAATTATATTCTTAAAGAATTAGACAAATATAATATAATTCACTATTTAGCGTACGTTTTCAGGGTTAAAGATATAAATAATAGTATTTTATACCATTGATATAATACTCACTTTTTCCTTAAAATTAATATTCTGATTAATTTTTTTTGTTACATTAAATAAATTTTTGACTTATTAATTTTGTTTATTTGAACTTTTTCTACTCAATCATCGGACTTTTCATTTCGATGAACAAACATTCTCATTCACATATTTAACTACCATAATTTTTTATATAAGTTTTTTTAATTTACATCTTGTAAGATTCAAACCATATCTTTATTTTATATTATGAACATTTTAACCATTAAAACAATTAAGATGGTTAATTTAATTTAAAATTTTATGTATAAATATATAACTAATAATTTCAAATAAATCAGTCAACTCATAATACAAAATCATACAATCTTTTATCTTAAGTACTCAACCTTTTTTACTATTATTTTCCCTTCCTTAACATGCACACAAATAGATCCTCCAGAAGACATCTTAAAATACAAATAACAAATATATTTTGACTATGAACCTTATATATTATTATTAATACAACCATATCATATATAGTTTATTTAACACTCATTTGCTCCGTAAAAATTAATATTGATATTTTTTTCGTCAATTAATATAAGTTTTGACTTACTAAGCTCACTTCGAGCATTTTGAATATATTTTCAATACCACCCTTACCATATAAAATTTATATAATATTCCCTTTTTCTTTTAAAATTAATATTAATCGTTACACAAAATAAGCTTCGACATACTAATGATCTCTCGTTACCTCACTTTATGTATTTTGCACCCTACCATTTCATCATAACACATTTCTTATCCTAACTTCGGTTAATCAACAATATCATTTACATATTTAACCATCATTACTTATTCACAAAGATACTATGAACACTTTAAACATTAAATCACTTAAAAATGATTGAAGTATATTTATAATTTTGCGTATAAATATATAATTGACATGACTAAAAAATTAAAATAAACTACTAAACTCACGATAAAAAAAATAATCATTTAATTTTTTGTAAAAACATTTTTAAAATATAAAATTAAAATGTCGAGGTTCGCTACATATTTATAAAATCACTAGTTATAATATTTTATGCCTACTAGTAGGTTTAAGGTTGAAGACCTTTTACAATCTTTTTAATCTTTTAATTAGACGATTTCAAATTTTAAGTACGGGTTAAACTAAAAAAATAACAAATTGACTTATTTACTCTTAAATTGACTCTTTTACTCTCATAAAACATGTTAATTATTATTATTATTATTATTATTATTATTATTATTATTATAATATATCTTTATTGTTATTGGATTATTGTTTGGTTAATGGTTTGGTCTGTATATTATTTTATGTTATTTTAGAAAAGAGATATGCTAATTTGTTTCTATATTTTATGAAAGGTTGAACATTTATATTAATAATTAAATTGTAAATATATTGTGTTATAGAAGTTTAATTTTATTTATTTATTTTGAATGCTTATTATTTATTATTTTAAATTGTAAAAAATTGTACCAACTTTAAATTTTCAAAATACAAAAGAAATTAATCCCTTGATCATGTAATTATGGAAACATGTTAATACAATGAATGTCTTCTCTTAAAATTAATTCATAAGATTTGATGCAAACAATGAATATTTTCTTTTAAAAATTGATATTGCAAACTTAATAAATTATAATAAATCTCGTGAATTAAATGTACATATGCAAACAATGAATATTTACTCTTAAAAATTGATGCAAAGTTAATAAATTATTATAAATACAATAAATTAAACGGTTTAAATTAAATTTTATACAAAGTTAATAAACTATTATAAATCCGGTGAATAATTGAATGGTGAAGCTAAATGCTCTTCAATTAGTAATAAGCATTAGAAGAAAAGTGAATATCTGTGATCAAGATATATAGTATGATGAAATCATTTTAATCAATGACATAATATTCCCATAAACTCTTTCCCTTATTCAGTCTCAAATTCACTATTTGAAACTGATGAGTATGAAGTTAAATAAATCTATCAATTATCTTACCCGTAAAGAGATTTTTTACGGGTAAGATAATGAAAAAAATTAAAGATGGTTCGCAATCTTCATATATGAAACGAAAGGCACCGCCTGGTTGGACTTTTGATGAAAAACCCCGGCTGAATCCGAAATACGCCGGCAAAGTTGACGTTGTATGTTTGTTCTTAATCTATAGGATTCTTTTAATCTCAATGTTATGCATATAATAATATCCAGATAATATGATGTATGCAGTTATATTTTGAACCTGGAACAAACCGCCAATTCCGATCTTATAAGAAAGCTTGGGAGCGTTATAACGAATCCCTCGAAGAACAACAAGGTCAAAGTCCCATCCTTTTGACACTCCCAACTCCACTTACTACTTCAAGTTTTGCCAAGGCAAGTTATTCTATCATCACATGAATGTTTACAAAGTTTAGATTTAAAATGCTTGATATATATTATAACAGTAAAATATAACTTTTTGATAGACAAATAATCAGAAATCCAAGAGAGTGGCCATAGGGAATACTCATGATTATGGTCAATTCCATCCTGAAAGATCTGAATGGGTAAGGATAACAATGAAACAGATGGAATTAGAGTTGATCCATTGTTGTAACAAAGGTGAAGACCAAACAAAAAATTAGAAGCTAATGGACACATCTAATCATCATGATTCTATACAAAATCAAGAAAAAGACATGGGAGGATATGTAATTTGTGACTAGTTGAGTCATGATGATTACTTGTTTCTTTTTTCAGTTGCATTTTTTTAAGGTTGATGTGATTTTTGCTTTATAAACAATGTTTTTAATTATATGGATTTTCATTTCTTTCAAATTAAAAAAAATATATATTCAGTTAAGTTGGGTGTCATTTTTCAGTCGAGTTATTAAAAGTAGACTTTAATGATGAAAACACACAAATATATATAATAATTGATATCTTGCAATAACAAATCTCTGAAGTAAATGAACTCATTTTCATAGGTAAATAAGTGTTTTTAGGTGATTTTGTTATCTTCCCTTGGAGAAAACTCATACATTGCAAAATAACTAAAAAATTAAATAGAAAAAATTTACATAAAAAACCTGATAATTATTTCACCAAAAATAAAAATAAAATTGATAATCTCTTTATTGTGAGCCCAAGAACAGCTGTGGAGGTGGTGGTTCTAGAACCGGACAGTAATAATAATATATTTAATAAATAAGTTATACCCATTTTTCAATCTCTTATTTTTAATTTTTTTAAATAATAATTTAATTTTATATATTTATTATTATTTATCATATATCTCTCTTAAATATAAACTTTTAAAATTTGAACATTTTAGATTCAAATCTTACTTAAATTTATTTATAATTATACTCATATAAACTAGATTCAAATAATTATGAGCTGAGTGTCAAATTATAGGTTAACTCAAATTTAGTATTTTAGTTGATCTTCTTAAATTTAGTGATACATCGTTTTTTCAAATTTAATACTCTTCAAAATATTATTTCATATTAATTATTTGTTTTTTTCAAAATATTCTTATTATCTTACGAAAAACTCAACATTTCACTCTAGATCGAAGCACATTGATGTGATGTATCATTGAATACGTGATGTTCTAGAATGAAAAATTACTGATTTTAGAGAAAGTGCATACAGATGATAATGATGTTGATATACTGACCAAAACACTATCATTGAATACTTCATGTTCTAGATGAAAAGTTGTTGGTTTTAGTGCACACACATGATAATGATGTTGATATACTGATCAAAGAACTACCAAAAGGTAAGTTCGAGTTTTGTTGTTCAACTATGGGTTTGGCAACAACATTTTCATAGTTGTGATGGGGGAGTTTGTTGGGTTATTTGTTTGGGATTCCAACTATGTAATAAAAAGCTCAGTCTCTTTAAGAAACCAGAAGTTCAGAAGCCTAGAAGTCCAGAAGCTCAAGAGTCATTTTGTGTTAAATAGGGGCATGGCTGTCTTAGTGGAAAAAGTCTCTTGAGTTGTCCTCATTCTGCTATAAAAGGAGGAAGTGGCCTTATCAAAACACATCTGAAAGTCATCTAGCATACACTTGTAGAGAGATATTGAGATCTCTTCTTTGTTTAGCTTTTATCTTCATTCGTTTCATGTTTAACATTTGATTATAGTGAAGTTTCTTTTGGACAAAAGTCCCGTAGTTTTTACTCCTTGATTTGAAGAGGTTTTCCACGTTAAATTTTTGGTGTTCTTGTTTCATTTATATTTCCTTTTATGTTTGTTGTTTCTTGCTCCTAAAGATCCAATCAAGCTGGGAATAAATTATTCTCACAAGTGTGGTGATTATTCCACTTTATTCCCAACATAGTGGTATCCGAGCTTGGTTCTAAGCGTTTTATTTTATTTTTGATTGGTTTATGAAGATTAACACAAACAAAATGATTTTGTTGAATGGTTCAAACTATCATATTTAGAAGGGTAAAATGAAATATCTTCTATTTGTGAAGTCTTTGCATTTACCTATTTTTGGTAGTGAGAAACCCATATCTAAATCTAATGAGGAATGGACTTTTGAGCATAAACATATACATGGTTTCATTCGTCAATTTTTTGAAGAGAATGTTTATAACCACATACAATATGAGACAAATGCACATACTCTGTGGAGTAAGCTTGAGAATATGTATACTTCAAAAACAGGAAGTAACAATTATTTTTGCTCCAAAAGATTATTCATTTGAGATATAGTGATACTCCTATGTCTGATCACTTGAATGAGTTTTATGGGGTTCTTGATCAAATGTCAAGAATGGAAATTAACTTTGAAGATGATGTTCAAGGCTTTGGTTATTGACTACTCTACCTGATTCATGGGAGACTTTTAAAGTTTCTCTTTGTAACTGTATTTCTAATGGTGTAGTAACATTGGAGATAGGCAAAAGTTGTGTCTTAAATTAAGAATTGAGACGAAAATTCAAGGCTCTTCATCATAGTCAAATGTGTTTGTTGTTGAAAACTGGGGAAGACAGGATAATAGAGGTGAGAAAGATAAGTCGAGACATAAGAGTCGGAATAAGTCTAAGTCAAAATATAATCCAACTGAATGTTACCATTGTGGAAAAAGTGGACACATGAAGAAGAACTATTATAAGCTCAAAAATGAAGCGAACGGATATAAGCAAACGAAATATGATTATGAAGATCGCATCTCAGCAACTACTTATGATCTCTTCATTGTTCACGACGAGAATACAATTAACCTTGTATGCGATGAGTCAACTTGGGTGTTTGATGCATGAGCTTCCATACATGTTACGCCAAAGAAAGATTACTTTAAATTTTATACTTATGGTCATTTTGGAGTATTGAAGATGGGTAATAATGCCGCAAGTAAGGTTATTGGTATTAGAGATGTTTTCCTAGAATCTAGCAATGGGTCGAAGTTGTTTCTTAAAAATGTTCGACATGCTCTATACATGATGTTTGATTTCAACTGGAAAGTTTGATGATGATGGTTTCTTAAGCTCTTTTGGTTCTGGAAAATGGAAACTTTCGAAAGGTAACCTCATTGTAGCTCGAGAAGATAAGTTTTCAAATTTATATTTAATGCAATCTTTATTTTTTAACGTTTATTGATCATCATTCTAGAAAGCTTTGGATCTATGTTTTGAAAACTAAAGATGAAGTTTTAAACAAGTTCAAAGAATTTCATACTCTTGTTGAAAGAGAGACTAGAAAGAAGATAAAGTACATTCACAATGATAATAGTGGTGAGTATTGTGGTTCATTTGATGCATACTGCAAATAATATGGGATCAAAACCCAAAAGACGCCTCCAAAGACTCTTGAGATGAATGGCCTGTAGAAAGGATGAATAGGACAATTGTTGAGAGAATTAGATGCTTGCTTTTAGAAACAAAGTTCCCAACGTTTTGGGGGTGAAGCATTACACACGGTGGTACATGTTATTAATTTAAGTCTTATATTTGTTTTGGACAGTGAATTTCTAAATAAGGTATAGACAAATAAACATGTTTCTTATGATTACCTACGAGTATTTGGATGTATGTGCTTTGTTCACATTCCATAGGATGTAAGATCAAAGTTGGATGTGAAGAGCCGTTAGTGCATCTTCTTGGGTTATGGCCAATTTGAGTTCAAATACAGAATGTATGATGCAGTTGCAAAGAAGCTTGTCAGAAGTTGTGACGTCTTTGAAGATGAGACTACCGAAGGAAGTGATCAATCTAAAGACGATGAGTTGAAAGGAAAAGGTGTGTCGATAAATTTAGATAAAGTTCATTTATCTGATTCACATATTTCAACAGAAAATCGGGTGTAAGAGAATGATGCTGAGGGTGAACATGATGTTCACATAATGATTGTAGCGAACAAGGTGAATTACCTACAATTCCACTTAGACAATCTACGAGAGATCGACAATCTTCAACTAGATATTCTTCTAATGAATATACGTTTGTGATGGATAGGGGGAGCCAAAGTCATATGAAGGGGCTAAAGATAGTGAAGAATGGGTTGATGCTATGAAAGATGAGATGAAATCTTTACATGATAATCATACATTTGATTTGGTATAATTACGAAAAGGAAAGAAAGCTTTGAAAAATAGATGGGTGTATAGACTGAAGCTAGAAGAACATACTTCAGCTCCACGACACAAAGCTCATTTAGTTGTCAGAGGGTTTAGTCAAAGAAAGGGTATTGATTTTGATGAAATATTTTTTCCTGTTGTTAAAATGACTTCAATTAGAGTTTTCTTGAGTTTGATAGTTAATCTTGATATGGAAGTTGAACAAATGGACGTGAAAATGACTTTTCTTCACGGTGAATTAGAAGAAGATATTAAATGAATCAACCTGATGGTTTTTTTTTTTTGGGGGGGGGGGGAAACGACTTAACGTCATTTCATTAAAAATTCCCAAAAACGTGAAAAAAACTACGAGTTTAAGAGATCATTCTAGATAGGCCTAAAATGATTTTGAAGTCGTAACATTCTGAATAAAAGCTAAAAAGCTAAAAACGTAAATGAATTATCTGATTACAATGTTTTCAATTCTAGTGAGTTCAAAAAACGATAAATTCCAGTTCCTACAGATATTCCAGTTTTGCTCTGTGTTTGTAATTCTTATCCATGTTCCCGCGAGGGCGCTGTATTCCGATACAATATCTTTCCATAACTCTTCAACGCTTCTACGGGTTCTATCATATACCCTTGCATTCCATTCTTGCTAGATGTTATACACCACTGCTCCAAAGCCGCACTTGAACACGCTTGTTGCAAATCTATTTCCCTTGACTTTGAGTAGTGCTGTTTTTTTGATTTCATTCCATTCGCTCGGGAAACTGATCAAGTACAGACTTTTATAAAATCTGTCCCAAAGATCCGAAGCAATACAACAGCTCCTGAATAGGTGATCTATGGTTTCTTTATTTTCTATGCATAGAAGACAACTCGCTTCCGGGATGCTCATATACTTGCTGATACGATCACGAGTGTTGATTCTTTCCCAGCAGACGAGCCATATGATGAACTGGTGTCGAGGGATAATCTTCGTTGACCATACAAGAGTAGCCCATTCTACTTTCTGCGCTTTTTCCCGGGTTACCTCCAATATTTTCTTCGATACCAGCTTCCCATTATCCTTAGCTTTCCATTCATGAATATTTGGTCTGTCGTGTAGTTGTATGTTACTTATATGATCAAGTACCCTCTTTCCTTCTAGAATTCTTCTCAAGAGCGAGTTCCAATTCCCGTCTTTGATGTCTCTAATTTTTACTTTTGCGCAGTCCCTTCTGATACGGGTATTTTGAAACTCCTCCTTGTGGATGATAGACTGGTTTTTGAACCAGGGGTTATTCCAGAATAGAGTGTCTTTCCCGTCCCCTAGTCGGATGTCGTAAAGATCTGCAATATCGCTTCTTAGTTTAAGAATCTTTTTTAGAGACCAGCTCATACCTTCATGAATTTTGTAGGTCCAGATGCTGGTTTTATGTTTCATAAACCTCGTATGCACCCATTTGATCCATAATGACTCCTGATTGCGCTCAAAGCCCACAAAGAGCGGTCTATTTGACTTTCTTTCCCCCTCTTCTGCTACTGCCCCAAATAAAGTTCCTCATTAGCGTGTCGAGCTCCTTCATTATCTTCTTCGAAATGACCATCTGATGCACCCAATAGCCAACTATACCCTTGACCACAATTTTTATAAGTTCGATCCTCCCTGCATAAGAAAGTTTTTTCGCTGGCCAGCTAGATATCGTGTTTTTATATTTTCAATCAGCGGCTTGCAGTGTGAGATCTCGATCTGTTTCGCGGTTAACAAAATTCCTAAGTACCTTATGGGAAAACTGCCTTCCCTGATGCCCATGATGTTGAAGATGTCCTGCTTTGTTTCATCCTTCACGCCTCCATAAAATGCCACACTTTGCTTTCATTAATAGTTAAACCTGTAACCTTAGAAAAGAACGTTAGTGCAACTCTAATAGTTTTAATGGAATCAATGTCTACGTGCGCTAGAATGAACAAATCGTCAGCAAAGCATAAATGGGTTACCTCCTCTACCTCACAGAATTGGTGAAAGATGTATGGATGATTCTTTCGGAACATCGCGAAGATGCTCTCAAAGATCGCCATGATAACTACGAAAAGATAAGAAGAGAGGGGGTCCCCTTTCTTTACCCCGTTTTCACCCTTGAAATAGCCTCTGTGGACTCCATTGACGCTAACAACAAAGCAGGATGATGAAACGCACTGCATAATCCAATCGATTAAAATCATAGGAAAAACATAAACAAGCAGAAAGTCCTGAATGGCTTCCCATCTAACAGAGTCGAAAACTTTATTGATATCTATTTTGAAAGCCACTCTCGGGGATATTTTCTTTTTCCCGTAGCCATTTAATAGGTTATGCATGAGAATAATATTATGGGAGATTGTCCTACCGGGGATGAATGCAGATTGATTAAGATTTATTATTTTTCCTATAACATTTTTAAAGCATTTAAAAATGATTTTTGAAAATATTTTATAAATCACATTGCAGTAGGAAATTGGTCAAAAATCTTGTACTTTCTCGGGTACCGCAGTTTTGGGGATCAAGGTTAGGACAGTTGTATTCCATTGCTTTAACATCTTCCTGTTCTTGAAAAACTCCAAAACCCCATCAGTAACGTCTTTACCTACAACCGACCAATTGTCTTTGAAGAACTGTGCATTAAACCCATCAGGACCCGAGCTTTTATTCCCATCGATACTAAACAGAGCTTCTTTAACCTCAACCCTCGTGACCGCCCTTATAAGCTCGCGACTATCATCTGTAGAGATTTTCCTATCAATAATCTGATACAAGGTATTCAGGTGACTTTGATGATGCTTTCTTGTACCCATAAGCTGCTTATAGAAATCGATAGTCAGATCTTGTACACCCTTTTGACCCTGAACATATTCACCATCATCATTCTTCAGCATGTACACATTGTTTCTCATGTTTCTAGCCTTACATTTTCTATATAAGAAAGCTGATTGAAGAATTATGTTTACAAATTGAAGAAAAACACTAGTAAAAAACAGCTCAATAACGACGGGACATATAGTCGATATTGCTTATATTACCGTCGCTAAATATCAATAGCCACGATAAAAAAGTCCGTTGCCAGCCGACGCCATTGCTTTCGTAGTTAAAATATAGCAACAAGACCAAGTATAGTCGCTATGGTCTAGCTACAATAAAAAAACTGTGGCTAAAAGAAGTGAGTACATGATATATTTACTGTCGCTAAAGATTAACTAAATTAATTGAAAACAATTACTATTTTTTTTTTATAATTTACTAAATTTTTAACATTAATAAAAAGTTTACAAATATCTATTTATTTTTAGTAAAACTAGATGTATCATATTACTAAAACAAATATACATAATATTTTTATTAAATAGAAACATTGTTTCTAATTCTTATAAAGTAAAAATAAAATACATGAATCCTTAAAATATGATGCTCTCTATTTGTTTCTCAAAAATCTCAATTCATAATCGTAAAATTAGTTGGCTTGTCAAAGACCTTTGAAAGACCAAACAGAATGAGAAGATACCATCATCATTTTATCATTTAAGAATATTATAATATACTCATATAATTATTTAAATACCAATTAAGTCAAATTCAAACTTAATTCAATCACATTTAAAACACAAATAAAATGAAATTAAAAGTGTCTTCAGTCTAATTCAGTCTAATGTATATTGAAATCTAATTTTGTTTTCACAAATACTTTTGATCTCCCAATGTAGTCTTTTTTACAACTAAATTTATCACTAATTGAGAAAAGTAATACCAATGATTAGTAACAAGAATTAAGGATTCAATAAATTTCATAAAGTAAAAAACCTATAATCTTTTTTGTTCCCATAAAAAGATAAACAATTTTATTAACAAGTACTACAAATCTTAATCAAATATTAATATTGAGATGCATGTGTATATTGGTTCAATTATGCATACATTTATAAAGGTTAGATGGGATCATTATCAAATAAATGGTCAACAAAATCTGGAGAATAACTTCATTTCTCAATAGGAAGATGGAAGTTTGCGATTGGCAGATGTCAACAAGGTAAATTACATACAAGGGGTTGGGCATGTATCTATAACCAAGGATCATCCTTTTTATACTGTTCTTATATATCATCATCATGCACCACTTCTCCAGGTTGTCTAGCTCGAACACACAAATTGTTCAGTTTATATCACATACCATTATTGGATTATTATTAGATTTTCAATCTCAGACCTAGAACTCCATAGATCCTTTCTTGCATACCCCAGTCATTCAGAATTACTTAGAAAGTTAAGTAAATAGTTTAAGTTACCTTCTTTCTAACCCATCTTGGATAGAAGTTTATGGCCAATATTATTTGACTAGATATTTTCCTTCACTACAACATCCCTGGTTGCTTTTTGTGGAGCTGCATCATGCACAAAGGCATAAATTTCTCAAGCTCTTCTTGCGAGATAGTCATCTATATGGTGTCCCTTTTCCTAGAATCTCCTCCTACCACACACTCAGGGAACTTGGTCATCAGAAAAAATAAAAAACAACTCTCTTTCTGAGAGAATGCATTAACTAACCTTGAACAGAGTGAGACATTTCACCCTTTGATTGCTTCACCGGTCTTCTCTTCTCCTTTCATGCAACTTTCTTCATGTTAAATTCCCTTATTGTCAATGAATATGTGTTTTATGATGATTCACCTATATTATAAAATAATACATACAATTAAAATATCTATCAATGTTATTAAAAAAATATAAAATCTGGAGAATGACTTCATTTCTCTATAGGAAGATATAATTTGCGATTGGCAGATAGCAACAAGTTAAATTACATACCAGGGGTTGGGCATGTGTCTAAAACCAAGCATAATCCTTTTTTACACTGTTCATATATATCATCATCATGCACCACTTCTCTAGGTTGGCTAGTTTCAACACTCAAATTGTTCAGTTTACATCACCTGTCATTTTTGGATTTACAATCTCAGTCCTAGAGCTCCTTAGACCCTTTCTTGCATACCCCCATCATTCAGAATTACTTAGAAAGTTAAGTAAATAGTTTAAGTTACCTTCTTTCCAACCCATCTTGGATAGGATTTTATGGCCAATATTATATGACTAGATATTTTCCTTCACTACAACATCTCTAGTTGCTTTTTGTGGAGCTGCATCATGCACGAAGCCATAAATTTCTCAAGCTCTTCTGGCGGGATATAGTCACCCATATGGTGTCCTTTTTCCCAAAATCTCCTCCTAAAACACACACACACTTAGGGAATTTGGTTATCAAAAAGAAGAAAAAATAACTCTCCTTCTGAGAGAAGGCACTAATTAACCTTGAACAGAGTGAGATATTTCACCCTTTGATTGTTTCACCGGTCTTCTCTTCTCATCTCATATAATTTTCTTCATGTTAAATTCCATTATTGTCAATAAATCTGTGTTTTCTGATGATTCACCTATATTATGAAATAATACATACAACTAAAATATCTATCAATGTTATTAAAAAAAATACAAACACACAAAAGAAAGTTCAGTTACGAGATTGTCTTACTAATGCCATACAACCTCGTTTTTCCTCGGATTTATACAATGCCGATGTAGGAATATGATAATTTGGCTGATGGCAATGTGAATGCTGTGAAATATTCCTTGATGTAATAGTACCTGAACCACCTAAAAGGGTATTAAAGGCACTAAAAATATGTTCAAGAATTCAACCAAAAACTCAGAAGTAAGTACAAACATGTAAGACTTGTTAAGATAAAAACTAGATGATAGAAAATTTTCACAATGGGTCAGCAATAATCAAGAAGATCATAATATTCTTTTAGAGGTCATATCTACCATAACAGTTAAGAATAAAAGATAGAAGTACAAGAAATTAGAATAGGTTTTTCACAAACCACTTTGTTGTTTAAAATTAAACTTTTGGTATCTCTCATTGTTATTTCTTTCCAAGTGAAGAAAAAATTTCTTATTTAAAATGAAAGACCTGAAACAAATAATAGAGATACATAAATATATATATATATATGATTGATTGTTAACAGACTAATTGTCCACCAAAGAGTGATCATTCTAAGAAAATGTTCCATGAGATTCACACATAAATTTCTTAAAACAACATAACATTGATAAGAAAACCTTAGTTAGATAGAAAGTAATATATATATATACCTATTCAATTTCAATGTAAACATAATAATCAAACAATGATTGGGGTCTTCTCAAACACAACCAAATAAAATACTTGATAAAAGTTCAAACCATTAAGAGTAGGCAATAAAATCACCCAAACAAGTTTTTCTCATGTTTAAGTAGACGAAGGGAAGAAAACTAATGAAAACATCAAACTTACCTTATAATTGTTTAAGTCAGAACTATGAATCAAGCAATGCACATTTCAACAAGAAACATATCAACAACATGTATTTTGTAAATAGTTTATTCACTAACCTGCAAGTTAAAAATGTGAAGACATAATTATGTTATATACAACCGAGTGGAGTTACTTGACGTTGATTCCACAAAGATGGTCATACTATTCCTTAATAAGAACTTTTGTTGGAGTGTTCCTAGGGCTCAAGAGTTCAAAACATGAGCTAAAATGAAAAGAGAAATTGAAAATAATATTTCAGAACATATATAAATAGAAGACACTAACTGAAACTCTTTGAGATGCAATTGAACTATTGAATCATACAAATAATAAAAGAGGTTGATATAGTAGCTAACCATGGTCAAATGATTTTGAACATTCTGTTTAAACAACCTAACAATAAAAATCAACAAGTCAAGTGGAAAAACAAAAACATAAAAACAATAAATATTATGTTATTTTCTTCCAACACATCCCTCACCTCTACATTTTCTCCAAAAAAAATACTTCTTAAACATATCTTCAACATATGGTGATAAAAAATTGCTTCAACTGTAAACATTTCTGAGCGAGATTGTACATGATTTCTACCCCTGAGAAAGAAATACACAAATTAAGAGATAGTCAATTAAGTTATAGTATTATGAAAAACATGTTACTATAAATAATAGATAGATGTTAGTAAAAAAAGGTTAAGTTCAAAGTAAATCAGAACTAACCAACTTGGAGAGTTTAATATATAGTGAAAGTTTAATATACAAGTGACAAATTACAGGGTGGAAAGAGAACAAGTATTTAGGAACATAATTAAGGCAATAATTTTATTAGTTGAATTAAGCCATCAAATAAAATTGTCTATATTCTAAAACTATTTATATACAATAGTTAACCTGGGATAGATAATTAAATAAATTATATGTATAAACGGAACAAATTTTAATGCGGGAAAAACACAATAGATAGTTGTTACATCAAATTATCAAAAACAAAAGAGAAGAGGCCAAAAATAATCTATTTCAACTCCATCCAACTGAAACTCACTAAGTCTGTCTTTCTTTGTTAGTTAGTTTTCAATTTATAATCTCAGTTAGGTAAGGACCACCCAATTTATAGTTAAAGAAGTTGATGGTCTAGGTCAAACTAGGTAAGCTTCTACAAGTTAGTGTTTGAATATGATTCCGTCTATACAATAGTTAAGCTGATATGTCTTTCTAGTAATAAAGAAGCATTATCCAGAAAAATAGCCATTAATGGTCACTTCTATTGGGTATTAAGGATGTGTATTATTATACACAAACACTAATGGTAAGGACCTTCATTTCAATGTTAATGCTACTTCAACTTATGAATTTAGATAAATGTTCATATTAAGACTCTATTAACAAGTAATAATGTTCAAGAAAAACATCCTTCATGTAACAGATGGGAAAAAGGCACATATTCTTCAATGCTGAAGTTCCATAGCTCCAACACCTCATTTGTAGCCTTAATCATTATGACAAGAACTATCATTTATAAATTCCCAGATTCAAGCCATTATTTTCATTATGGATCAAATGAAAACAAAATTTGATCAATAAAAGAAAACCCTAACTATTCCACCAGTAACTACTCCACCAGAAAGAGAATCTTAAATTAAAATCTTACTAGAGAACTAAATAGTTAAATTGGAAATGTAGGTTTTAACCCTCCATATTGAGTTATCAAGATTGGAAGTCCATATTCAGGGACGGACCCAGAATTTCGAACTGAGGTGGACTTGAAAAAAAAATTAGGGTGGGCTTAAAATAATAACGAGAAAATTTTGAAAAAAACAAGTATATAAAAGTAAAGTTTTACCATTTTTTTAATAATTAAATAAAAAAACAATGAATTATATTAAATTTTTTTAAGAAATTAAGGGTAATGTCATATTTTTACCGTAAAAAAAAAAATTTGGGGTGGGCTTCAGCCCACCCGAGCCCCTACATAGATTCGTCCCTGTCCATATTTCTTTACTATATCAAAACTTTCTTTAGAATAAATTGTTCGATTGTAAAGAATGCTACAACAAAGTTTGAGGCATAATCGTTAAATCATGTCTAGAAAGATCTATACAAGAATAATTTATAGTTGATACCTGTTAGCAGCATAAACTGATAATTATCGTCACTATTACTCTTCATTATACTAGTGAAAGCTTGTATAGCTTGAAACAAGCTCCTCGATAATGGTACAATAAATTTGAGTTGTTCATAAAGGAACACGGCTATAAGAAGACTACTTCCGACCATTATATGTTTGTGCAAAAATTCTCTCCTAATGACTTTATTATTCTCTTATTTTATGTTGATGTCATGCTTATTATTGGTCAAAGTGCTGTGTGAATTAATAATTTGAAACAAGACTTAGGGGAATCATTTGCGATGAAGGATCTTGGACCAGCGAATCTAATTCTTGGAATAAAATCAGTCATTATGGAAAAGGCCAATAGTGTTTCAACACCTCTTGCAACACATTTTAAATTGAGCTTTGAACTTTGTCCTTCAAACGATGATGATAAAGAAGATATGAAGAATATTCCTTATGGTTCTTCTGTTGGAAGTCTTATGTATGACATGGTTAGCACAAGACCATATATTTCTCATGCCGTTGGCACTATGAGTAGGTTCATTTCCAATCCAAGAAAAGAACAGTGAGAATTGAATATTGAGATATCTTCGAGGTACATCAATTTTGTGACTTTGCATTGGAAATTAGAGTCTGAATTTAGTTAGTTATACCGACTCTAATATGGCAAGTGATGTTGATTTGAGAAAATCTACTTTTGGTTATTTGATTAATTTTGCAGGGGGAGCTGTTCTTTGGTAATCTAGACTTCAAAAATGTGTTGCGTTTTCAACCGCTGAAGATGAACTTATTAAAGCAACTGAAGCTTGTAAATAATTAATTTGGGTTAAGAAATTATTATCTATACCTGGTTTTGTGCATGATAAATACGTGTTTTTTTGTGATAGTCAAAGTGCGATTTATCTTAGGAAAAACACAACATTTGACTCTAGATCGAAGCACATTGATATGATGTATCATTATACATGATGTTCTAGATAAAAAGTTGCTAATTTTAGAGAAATTTCATACATATGATAATGGTGCTGATATGCTGACCAAAACACTACCAAAAGGCAAGTTCAAGTTTTGTTGTTCAACCACGGATTTGACAACAACCATTCCATAGTTGTGATGAATTAGTTTGTTGGGTTATTTGTTTGGGCTCCCAACTATGTAATAAAAATCTCATCCTGTTTAAGAAGCCAAAAAGTTTAGAATCCCAAAAGTCTAGAAGCCTAAAAGTTCAGAAGCTCAAGAGTCATTTTTGTTAAATAGGGGCATGGTTGTCTTATTGGAAAAAGACTCTTGAGATGTCCTCATTCTGCTATAAATAGTGGAGGAAGTGGTCTTATCATAACACATCTGAAAGTCATCTAGCATACACTTGTAGAGAGATAGTGAGATCTCTTTCTTGTTTAGCTCTTATCTTCATTTGTTTCGTGTTTAACATTTGATTATAGTGAAGATTTTTCTGGACAAAAGTTATATACTTTTTACTCCTTGATTTGAGGAGGTTTTCCACGTTAAATTCTTGGTGTTCTTGTTTCATTTATATTTTCTTTTATGTCTGTTGTTTCTCGCTCTTAAAGATCAATCAAGTGGGGAATCGTTTATTATCACAAGTGTGATGCTTATTCCGTTTTATTCCCAACAATTATTACATATCTAAAGAAGATTATCTTCAGATATATGGACAGTTCATATTAAACTATTACGAATTATCCAATCAAATTTAGTAACAACATTGTCTTTGGAGAGCCGTTACTGATAATCATATCAGTAACGACATTGCCTTTGTAGAGTCGTTACTGATATGATTATCATTAGTGGTTATAGAGCCGTTACTAATACTAATATCAGTAACTAGAGAGTCGTTACTGATATTTTTTATATCAGTGACGACAGTTCTAGTAATGAATGATAACAATTTATAAGGTCGTTACTGAAATTCATCATTAATGAACTTTTAGGCTTTTAGTAACGGCTTTGGCCCTTATTATGCTCATTTTTCTACTAGCGAGTCCCATGTATTTGTATAAAAATATTTAATTTAATTTTGAATTTATTATCCCAAATAAACTAGTAATTTTGATATCAACTATTTTAATTTTTAAATTGACACACTAGTAAAAAAAAGTAATATTTAACGGCAGTTTAAATGTCGTTAAAGGATATTTTCTTTTAATTAAAGTCTATTAACGGAGGTAAAATTACCGCAGTCAACTGCCGTTAAAAAACAATTATTCAATAAGGGCGAGAAAAATACCACAGTTAATAGTTTATAACGGCGGTTTCTTAAACCGTTATTAATAGTTTCTAACGGTGGTCTTAATAAACCGTAGTTAGAGACTATTAACTGCGATATTTTAACCATCCTTAGTTATTAGTTTTTACATGTGGTTTATAAAACCTTCATTATAGACTATTAACTATAATATTTTTACCGTCTTTATTAATTAACTAGGAGGATTCACGTGCGATGAACACAAATAAAAATGTGAACAAAATAAATTTAATAATTATTTTTTTAAAATATGTATTTAATGTTTAAAAGTATTAATAAATTACGAATAATATATTAAAAAATATATATATAACACTTTCATTTCATATTTTATTCCTCTTTTCACATAACTCATCACATATTTTCTCAATGGAACTCTCATCTCGTGACCTCATACTTTCACTTTGTTCAAATTAAAAACCTCAAACATTACCAATATCTTTTTACCCTCAATTTAGCCCACCAATGCACAATCAACCTCTCATCTCGTGACCTTAAAGCAATTCGACTAACCAACCATCTCATTCCACATTTATCTACCAATTCAAATCGAATTTCTCATATTGTGACCTTAACTTTCACTTCGGTCAAACAACTTATTTTCTCGCATATTTTAACCACAAATATCAATTTCTTTCCCAATTCACCTCTCATATATTTATTTTACTTTCATTTCAATTAATCAATAATCATCTCATTCAACATTTATCCCCCAATCACAATCGACATCTCATCTCTTGAAGACCTTACTTTCACTTTATAAAATAACCCATCTTCTCACATATTTTATAATATAGAACCCAAAATTATTATCCTCACTTTGACTAACCATACATTTCATTTCACATTTATTTACAACAATCGACCTCTCATCTCGTTACCTTACTTTCACTTTAACTAATTAACCATCTCATTCCACATTTATTCACCAATTCACAAGGGACCTCTCATCTCGAGATATTATTTTCACTTCGTCAAACAACTCATCTTCTAAAATATTTTACAATATACAACCCACTCTTCTTTATCCTCAAATCAAATAACCATCCATCTCATTTCACATTTATCCACCCAATAATCAACCTCTCATATGTGACTTTACACTTTCATTTCGGTCAAATCAACCAACTTCAACATTACCAATCTCTTTTACTCTCACTTTAGTCACCAATCCCCAACCAACCTCTTATCTTGTGACTTATATCCTCACATATTTTACAATATACAACCTGACTATTTTATCCTCATTTCGGCTAACTAATCATCTCATTCCCCATTTATCAACACCATAATCAACATTTCTTACACACTTTCATTTCAGTCAAATCAACCATCTCAAACATTATCAATATCTTTTACCCTCATATTGACCTCTCATATCGAAACTTTACTTTCATTTCGGTCAAACAATCCATTTCTTCACATATTTTACAATAAACAACACGACTTACATATTCTCACTTCGACTGACCAACCATCTCATTCCACATTTATCCACATAATCGGACCTCTCATACTATGACCTTAAACTTTCACTTTGGTACATTATTAATCTCTTTTACCATCATTTTGGCCCACCAATCCCAAATTGACCTCTCATTTTGTGACATACTCTCTTCGACTAACCAGCCATCTCATTACATATTTTTATTCCACCAATCTCAATCGACCTCTCATTTTGAGTCTTTATTTTTACTTCGGTCAAACAAGTTAATCCTCACATATTTTACAATAAACAACCCGACTTAACTATCTCACTCCATATTTTTATGCACCTCAATTAACCTTTAATCTCGTGAACTTACACTTTCACTTCGGTCAAATCAACAAACTCTAAAACATCTCATTTCATATCGTGAATATTACCCAACCACTAATTTCCCTGATTTTAACCATCCATCTCAATCAACCTCTAATCTAATGAATGTCATTTACTCACCCCACCAATTTCGTGGCATGTCATTTTGTATTCAACCATCTCTTCACTTTGATTAACCATCAATAATGTTTTTTTAGTTTAAAAATTGTCCCTAATAGGATTTGAACCATGGTCACTATGTAATATGAACATTTCAACCACTAGATAACTTAAATTGTTTGATTTATATTTATAACTTTATGTATGCCATATATAATTTATATGACTAACAATTAAAAAAAATACTTATATATATATATATAATATTTGTATTTTAAAAATATTTATTATTTTAATATTATTAGAATAATTTTTTGTAAAAATTTATTAATTTTTCATTAATATATATATATATATATATATATATATATATATATATATATATATTATTAATATTATACTATTAATGTTGATTTTTTAATATGATTTTAAATAAATTTTAAATTATTAATTTTATTTATTAGGTATATTATAAAAAATATATGACAACTAATAATGTTTATTTATTTATATATTATAAAATAATTAATACAAATATAATTATTATATATAAATATATATATATATATATATATATATATATATATATATATATATATATATATATATATATATATATATATATATATATATATATATATATATATATATATATATATATATATATATATATATATAGAAAGTGACTAATAATAAAATTTATTTATTTAAATAAATTGTTATATATATATAATATACATAATTATATATATATTATAAATAATTAATACAAATAAAATTATATATATATAATATAATATAATATAATATAATATAATATAATAGAGTTAAAAAAATGAATTCTCATATACTACTTTTTAAGTTTAATAATTAATTATGTATTCATTCATTTTTATTTTTAAAATATTTATTATTTAAATATATTTAGAATAATTTTTTTTAAATTTATAAATTTTTTAATTATTATATATATATATGAATTATTAATATTATACTATTAATGTTGATTTTTTAATATGATTTTAAATAAATTTTAAATTAATAATTTTATTTATTAGGTATATTATAAAAATATATGATAATTAATCATTTTTATTTATTTATATATTCTAAAATAATTAATGCAAATATAATTATTATTATTATTATATAGAGAGAGTGAAAGTGACTAATAATAAATTTTATTTATTTAAATAAATTGTTGTATATAATATATATAATCATATATATATATATATATATTATAAAATAATTAATACAAATAAAATTTTATGTATATATATAATATAATATAATATAATAGAGTTAAAAAGAAAAATGAATTTTCATATACTATTTTTTATGTTTAATAATTAATTATGCATTCTTTAATTTTTAATATATTTATTATAAAATAATAACAAAAATAGAATTATTTATATATATATAAATATAACTATTTATTAAAATAATTTTTTTTTGAAAAGAAAAAATATTAAATTAAAAAAAAAGTTAAAATAATAATTTATATAACAAATATATAAATAATTAAAATATTTTTTTTATTTAAATAGGTTGTTATAAATATATATAATATATAATTATATATATTATAAACTAATTAATACAAATAGAATTATATATATATATATATATAAATAAAAGGTGACTTAAGAAAAATCTTTGAATAGGTTTATATATATTATATAATTATATATTATAAAATAAATAAAGTTAAAATAATAAATAATTTTTTATATTATTTTTTAAGTTTAATAATTACTTATGCATATATATATATATATAATTAAGTAAAAAAATTGATATAATTTATATTCATACACATTAATTTACTGATTGAATTTATGAAAAAAATACAACTTAAATATTAATTTTCTTTTCCACTTAAATATCCAATTTAACGACAATTCAAGCACTTTAAATTTAATTAATAATATATATATATATATATATATATATATATATATATATATATATATATATATATATATATATATATATATATATATAAAAGTGAGGTATTCATTTTGTCTTATTCAAATTAACCAAGTAATAAAACTATGCACAATTTGAACATTATATATATTTTGAAAAACTTTTATCTAGGGTGAGTTAATAGTCGTATATAAATGATAAAACATTCTACAAACAAAGTCTAAAAATAACCACGAAAATTTATATTTACAAAAAAAACAATTCAAAAAAATATTTATACTATATAAACTATTGCCTCAATTTAGGAATTTGAGGTATGACTAGTAAAGAAGTTTGGAAACAGAAAATTTATTATTATGAATGATTTGATTTAAGCATACAACTCAAATGTTCTAAGAAGGTATGTTAAATTAAGCTTTAACTATAACTTGAATAGACCAAGAAAAAACACAACGAAAAGTCTCCCGGTTTGATCTCTTGAACTGCATCAAATATATAATTTAATTAAATGTTTGTTTTATCTTTGTATTTCACACAAATTAATTCATAACAAATTTAATTTATGATTTATTATTCAACATGACATTGCATCTAAAGAAAAGTGACGTGAAATTTAAAGTATTGAATTTTTTAAAATGAAAGACATGTGTTTTTTAATTATGTGGAAAAAATTAGACAATAAAGATTGTATTTATATTTTATTATAAGATTGAGGTTAATATTAACCCATTAACAAGTAAATGATATAATGGTAAAATTAAAACAAATGAATGATATAATGGTAAAATTAAAACAAATGTTGGATTAAAATGTATATTACACCTACTAATTTATTTATAAAAGGAGACAAACCCAAAGAAACCCTCACAGTAATATTAACCTAATTATTCTACCTCTCTTCCCGCAGCCTTTTCTCCTATTCCGCCGCCACCCTAGTTTTTATCTATCATTCAAAATTTTCCATTACCCAATTGCCACCGGAGTTATGAGAAGATTTAAACATCAGGTAAGTCGTAGCTGTTAAAGAAGTTGATGTCTACGATGGCGTATATAGACCAACGGGCTTTGCTGATGCGAAAGCACTTTCAGCATCAGCCGCGTCTTCTGCTGATCCCAAGCCAAATCCCTTATGTGGGCTTTTAAATCGGACTCCAATGTTAAATACTTGAGCATTTTCAAGATTAGTTTTTCTTTAGTTCTTATTCTTCCTGAAAACTAATTTGTCCAATTAGTCTGTTCAGTTCTTAAGGAGGTAGCAAATGAAGTTGGTGGTGGAGTCCGATCTTATTAGAATTGTAGATCTAGTTTTTTTTAGTGTTTATGATAATGAATGTAAACTGCAAATCCTTGATGAAATAAAATAAAATTATATAAAATGGTTAGTATATTTGTTTAATGACAGTTTCTTTTGATTTGTTAATATGTTTTTGTTATTTAATTTACAAGTATTTAAATTTATTATCAATATAAAACTTTTGAAAAAATATAAACAAACTTAAAAGAGCTAACTTGGACTGGAAAACAAATTCAAAAGAAAAGTTTATCGAAATATTATTTATGTTTTTTTAAATATTAAATAATTTAATTGGTTTCGTAATATCTAAAATTAATATTTAAAAAAATATATAAAATATATAAATACTAATTATATTAGATAATAGACTCTTTAGTAGGGGTGACAATTTAAGTAAGTTTCAGGTTGGCGGGTTGATAGGTGAACGGGTTCAACGATTCTAACATGACCTGTTTATTTGTGTTTGACCTGAACCTGACTCGTTTGACCTGTTTGACCCGATTTACCTAACTCAACTCGAACCAAACTCAATGTAATTAATTCATATCTCTCTATTTCAAATTAAAACGACATCACTATAAAATAAAAATGAAGTTAAATCACAAATTCACTTATACAAAATTTTATAAAGGAAAATGAGTGTGTGACTAAGAAAAAATAACACAAAATTCAATAAAAGAAACTTGTAAACTATCGGGTCTAACAGACATAGTTAGACGTGCAGTCTAAAAGACGTAATTAAATGTGTAGTCTAACAGATACGTAGTTAGACGTGCAGTTTAATAGACGTAGTTAGACGTGTAGTCTAACAGACGTAGTTAGACGTGCAGTCTAACAGAGACGTAGTTAGACGTGCAGTCTAACAGAGGCGTATTTAGACGTGCAGTCTAACGGATACGTAGTTAGATGTGCAGTCTAACAGACGTAGTTAGACGTGCAGTCTAACGTATAAGAGTTAGACGTGCAGTCTAACTCCTTCAGATTAGTCTGAAGGGATGTATAGTTAGACGTGCAGTCTAACTAATGAGAGTTAGACGTGCAGTCTAACTCCTTCAGATTAGTCTGAAGGGATGTATAGTTAGACGTATAGTCTAACTAATGAAAGTTATACGTGCAGTCTAACTCCTTCAGATTAGTCTGAAGGGAACCGTAATTAGATGTGTCGTTTAATCCCATTAGACCAGGTGGTCTAATGGATCCGGCTATTAGACGTGGGCGTCTAATTTCATTAAACTAGGTCGTCTAAGTGAAATACGTCTAAATGTCATGCTTAAAGTAGTTGCTTGAAGCTAGCACACGTCTACCCACGATCAACTAGTTGTACGCTACTCCTGCTCCACTTTCCAGTGAAGATCAGTACGACAGCCAGTTGCAACCAATTGATTAATGCCACGTAAGAAAATATTATTCTCACTACTTGTTTTTGCAGGAATATCCTAGAAGAATATTTGGCGCACTACCAGATTGGTACGGCCACGATCCTGGTGCTCAGAGTCTGTTGTGTACTATGGAGGCGTTCCAATGGAAGCTCGCCACGTGTCATTATAGAAGATTCGACCATTGGTACTTGCTCCTTATTTAAAGATCTTCAAGGACCATAGATGAATCATCGATCTAGCGATACACAGATTATTCAATCTGCGCATACAAACGAGTTGCTTTCTTGTTTTACTATGTGTTTATCAAGAGCGAGGTAGAATCAAAGCATTGTTTTAGCTGAGTTATATTCTTCATCATATTGTAAGTTGAACAGAGTATGTTTTGTTCAACAGTGAGTTAATCGTGCGACTGTATTTGATTCTAAGAAACCTATAGTGAATCCTTCCGGTGGTTGGAAGAAAGGGTGACGTAGGAGATTTTGCTCTGAACATCTATAAATAAACTGCTATGTCTTTTTCATTCAGTCATCTTCTCATTCTTGGTTCTTAGCTTCAAACCTAAGCAAACATTTCCGTACTTGAATCGTTCAAGAGTTTGCAAGGGTTTGTGCAAAATATAAAGTGATTTAAATCCCTAACAGGATTTCTATCAAACCGTTTATCCGAAGTCGTCATCAATAGCTAGACCCCCGTCTCTATTGCTGTCGTCGATCCTATCAAAGTTGTCTATTTGGTTTTGTGCAGGTGCATTAAACTATGCTAACTTAGATGTGGTCTAAGCAGGCTAATTAGATGAAGTTAGATGTGCAAGTCTAACTCCATTAGATGTGGTAGTCTAACTCCATTAGACGTGGTAGTCTAATGAGATACGTAGTTAGACGTGGTAGTCTAACGGATACGTAGTTAGACGAGGACGTCTAAATCCATTAGACTTGGTGGTTTAATGGAATACGTAGTTAAACGAGGACATCTGACTCCATTAAGACTTGTTTGTCTAATGAAATGCGTAGTTAGACGAGGACGTCTAACTCCATTAGACTTGCTTGGTCTAATGTGATACGTAGTTAAACGAGGACGTCTAACTCCATTAGACTTGGTCTAATGGAACACGTAGTTAGACGTGGACGTCTAACTCCCTTATACTTGGTCTAATGGAGCACGTTTAATTCCTTGCTTCAGCAACCGTTTGAAGTTAGCATATATCTAACCACGATCAACTAGTTGTCTACTACTCTTGCTCCACACACTTCCGTGCAGTCTTACAAGCCAGATGATTGTATCCAATGAACGAATGCCACGTACGCAAATGTCCTTCCAATGGTTTGTCCAGTACAAGACAATATCAGGAGGATATTCGACGCTCTACCAATTTAGTACATCCATGATCCATTTGCTCAAAGTCTGCAGATTTCTGATATTATGGGAGGTCTTCCAATGGATGCTTGCCACGTGTCAATTACTGTTTAGTTGTGAGAATGTTATAAGTTGAACAACAGAGGTTGTTCTGTTCAACAGAGAGTTAGCTAGTTCAGTAAGTTGTATTTGATTCAAAGTATTTAGTGGATATCCTTCTAGTTGTGGAAGAAGGGGTGACGTAAAAGGGTTTGCTCCGAACATCCGTAAACAAGTCCATGTGTTTTTTACTTTTTGTCATTCATCTTTCATTGGTTCAAAGCTTCAAATCCGACGAACATTTCCGCACTTAAATTCGTTTCAAGAGTTCGAAGGATTTGTGAAGAATAGAAACAGATATTAATCCCTCAAAGATTTACTATCGAATTGTTTATCATAAGTTGTTATCAATAGTCAGACCCTAGTCTCTATTGTTAGCATCGATCCTATAAAGTGGTATTAGAGCCTCATTTTCTATTCTCAAGCAACAAGAACCTGAATCATGACCAAAGATGCCAGCTCCTCCAAAATTTCTATGTTTTTGAAAGAAAACTACATCGTGTGGAAGAAGAGAGTTCGTGCTCATCTTGCGTCCATAGATGATGACATGTGGAGTGTTGTCACAGAATGTCCTATTAAGATAGAGAAGGACATATCTGAGTGGACAAATGAAGACAAGAGGAAGAACAACCTCGACAACTTGGTCATGAATATCTTATACAGATCTTTTGACGACAACATGTTTAACTACATCATATCTTGCGAGTCTGTCAAAGAAGTTTGGGAAAGACTCACTCAACTCTATGAAGGCAACGAGCAAACCAAAGAAAACAAGATTACGGTTGTCACCCAGCAGTTCGACAACTTTAAGATGCGTCTTGGAGACACGATGTCTGAGTTTGATGCAAGATTCAACAAAATCGTTACCACACTATCCATTCTTGGTAAGACCTACAACAACAGAGAGATTGTTATAAAGGTCATGCGCGCGTTACCTAGGGAGTGGGACATCAATACTATGGTGATGAGGGAGCTCTTCGACTTTCTTTCTGATCTGAAGGCCTATGAGTTCGAGTTGAACTCTAGGATTGAAGAGGAGCACCCCACATCAACCATCATAACCAAGGCTTTGGTGACTTCTGAGGAACCACTAGTGGCCACTGAAGTAAAGACGACTGCCCAATAGCTCAGTAGTGACGTGATGGCTCTCTTCGTGAAGAAATTCGGCAAATTCATGAAAAAGAGCAATTCTAACTCAAACTCTTCAAACAATAACAATGATGATAAGACTAAATCTAAGGCTAACGTGAAATGTTTTAACTGTGGTATTCTAGGTCATTATAAATCGGAGTACAGGAAGTCAAAACGTGATGAGAAGAAGGACAACGAAAATGAGCTGAAGGCCTTTATGGTGGCTGACAGTATGGCTAAGTGGATGCAAAGCGACTCAGATGACTCATCATCCAGTGATAGTGATGATGAAGAGGTTGCTTACTTCATAGCAAGAGAAGAGGAAGACTCTGAGGTCATACAGGATAGGTGCATGGAGGAAACTTAGAGCACACTCTTTTGAGAACATGCTCCATAAGATCAATGGACTAAGTTTTTCTTCCTTAAAAGTATTTTTGGTCTTGAAGACCTCAAATCATTTATTCATTTTAAATATGCATAAATTTAGGGAGGAAATTTAATGTTTAAAATGTTCAGACAGATGCATGCAGACGAAAGCTTTAATCGGTCTATTAGACGAGGACGTCTAAAAGAAAAGCAAGTACTTAGACATATATTTGCTTATGCAGTCTGTGATTCTATGTTGGATATTTGTCCTTATTTAAAATCTATGCAGGTTAGACGTTTGAGTTTAATAGATGTTTAGACGTCTATAAGACAAGCGTAGTTAGACGCTCACGTCTAACTAGACACACGTCTAATACGTGTTGTTTAAGCGTAATTAGACGTCTACGTCTAATAGACGCCTAGACGTAAGAAAAACGTAATTAGACGCATGCGTCCAATAGACGTCCATCTAACCTAGACTCCAAAGTGTAGAAGCAAGTTGGACGTCTAACTATGTGTGCATTTAGACGCTTCATCTTCGGATTAATTAAGGACAATTGTCAATATGCGTTGTCATCCAATTTTTCCCGCCCAAACATTAAAACA